>NC_135532.1:105123661-105748661 GCF_045843805.1 Urocitellus parryii
TCTATCTATATCCACATATCTCTTTAAGGTTCTAATAAATTTTAAGTGTAAAGGAGTTCTGAGACCAAAAAGTCTGAGAACCACTAAACGCATTTTCTAGATCTTTCAGGTCATTCATTCATTCAACAAACAACGGTGGCACTTTTAGACATAGAGTCTAAGGTGTTGATGAGACCCGCAGTCCCTGCTCTGATAAGAGTTTACATTTGGCAACGAAGACGCAAATTAGCAAGGTAGTTTGTAAGAGCTGCAAGTTTAACAGCCGCACGGAGCAGGACAGGGGCCCCCCGCACTATCTGCGGCCTGCTCTGAGGTCACCCTCTAAAGCATAAGGCGCCGGGTTTCATCAGGGGTCGTCCCGAGGCCTCCAGACCCTGGGAAGCCGAGAACGAGGAGGCGGGGCCACAGTCCCCGCCCCGGCGCTGTCGCAGGGTGACGTCACCAGGCCGCGCCAGCCAATCGCGGGCCGCGCCAGTGTGGTCTCCGCCGTAGCCCACGGCCTCCGGGCGGCGCTATGGCCCGTAGGGCGGCTCCACAGAGCCGCCATAGCCGCCCGCTTCCTTTAACCCAACGTCCTCGCCGCCGGCTCCGCGCCTCCGCCATGGCAGATGTGGAAGACAGCGAAGAGCCCTGCGCCTTGTCATCCCACTCCGGGAGCGCAGGCTCCAAGTCGGGGAGTGACAAAATGTTCTCGCTCAAGAAGTGGAACGCGGTGGCCATGTGGAGCTGGGACGTGGAGTGCGATACATGCGCCATCTGCAGGGTTCAGGTGATGGGTAAGTGCTGCACGAGAAGCCGGGGCGGCGGGGCGGCCTCGCGGGCTGAGCGCGGCGCGGGCGGGGAGCGGCGGGGTCGCCCTGCCGGCGCGGGGACGCGAGCCAAGCCCAGGCCGCTGGCGCCCTGTGCAGCGATCGGGGGCCAGCGGGGTGGTCTTCTGCGCCAGCGCGGGGGCTGGTGTTCTGCGCAGAGGAACCGAACCAGGTAATTGCAGGTGGCGGTGGATGTGACCCAGAAAATTAAACCGGGAGGCCTGAGGGGAGCTGGGAGGACTTCTTGACGTGCGGGCCAGCCCCAGTTCTGAAAGCAGAGTGCAGAGGGTCAGGGCGGAGGCCGCGTCCGGCTGTGCACTGAGGGTCTCATCACGCCCGAAGCGATGCTCGGGAGTCAAGTCTACACAGATACCCTCAGTTCAGGAAAGAAAGTATATGGACGGTGCATTTCCTGATTCCCTGCTGCTGCTGGGCTAGTTTTTAAATCAGGATTGATTCAAGACCCAGGCAGATAGACCTCGCTTGTTTGAAGTGTGGGTAAAGAATATTTCAATTGCATGGGGAATTGAAAAATATGAACCCTTTATTGCCGGCTGCTGGGGTGCAGGCCTGTAATCCCAGCAAGTCGGAAGTCTGAGGCAGGAGGATCCCAAGTTAGAGACCTCCCTGGGCAATTTAGTGAGACCCTGTCTCAAAATAAATACAAAGGAGGAGGATGTATCTCAGTGGTAATTTGCCCCAGGGTCCAATCCCCAGTACCAAAACCAAAAACCTTTTATTCAGAAACAAAACTTCATCTCTATCTAGCCTCCTTTCCATAGTAGGATGTCATTTCCTAGGGAAGATATTGTCCTACTCTACCATGCCCATATGGAGACCTCTCTTATACAAATGTCTACTTTTTATATTTTGAGTAAAAAAAAAAATTGCACCAAATGAAACATTTCAGAACAATCTCTTTGAGCTTTATAGGTTTCTGTTTTGAATCTCAAGACAGCTGTTATTTAAATGGATTTAAAATAACTATGAGACTATCTTCAGTGGTGAATGATAATGTTTTTTGAAGGTGTATGGAGAAAATTTACGCTTCTTTAGTTTGAAAACGTAGTGGCTTGCTCAGAAAAATAAGCGAATTGGAGAAAGTAAAGTGAATTGTGCATCCTTGTTGGGGAATGAGACTTTGAACCTACTACAATTGAGAGAGCTCTCAGCTTACGTTCTCTTCTGCCTTTCATTCCTAAGGACTTGTTTCCAAGATTTACAACACGGGATTCAGTATTTTTATTTTTAGTTTTGGAAGACCTTGATAGTGGATGTGATCCACTTGTTTTGCATATTAAGCTATTTTATTTGCATGCAGTACAGCCATCCACAAAGCTAGAATAATAATTTCCAGTTTGGGAGGTATTTTTAACTTTTCCAGAAGACTTGACCTTTTGTGCTTTTGCAAGACAAGTTTTACTGGGGCTGGGGATGTGGCTCAAGCGGTAGCACGCTCGCCTAGCATGCGTGCGGCCCGGGTTCGATCCTCAGCAGCACCACATACCAACAAAGATGTTATGTCCGCCAAGAACTAAGAAAATAAATAAATAAATAAATGAATGTTAAAATTCTCTCTCTCTGTCCCCCTCTCTCTCTCTCACTCTCTTAAAAAAAAAAAAAAATTTATACTCTAAATTTCCTGTATTCTGGAAGAAGCTAAACTTGCTGGGCAAGCATACCACCACTGAGCTACATCCCCAGGTCCCAAACTTCCTTTTAATATCTTTCTAGTTTTAAAAGAACATGCCTAAAGAGGCATTTCAAAAGGATCTCTCTCTTAGGGAGCTATTTTCTCCCCAAAGGTGGGGGAGGGGTTAGTAAGTACAAATCCAGAACCTAAGATATGATTGAGATTTTGCAACAAACTTTACTGGGATACTCAAAGTAGGTCAGAGTGTGGGCTATGTGTGACTCAGGTTCATAATTAACTTTCTAATTATAGCAAATGTTCTGCTTCTCCAAGATTTATTGAGAATATTTACAACAACTGTACTTTGGGTTCAGGAAAGTATTCTGGACTAGACCTTTGTATTTTGTTTATGAGATGTTTGTGGCCACTTGGTGATCAGGTGACAGCAGAAGGAAATTTTTTTTTTTCTGACTTCCTAGTCCTTAGTCTAGCATCATTTTAAAAGGTGTTAACTGTTATACTCCTTAGAAATGTGCTATTTTAAATATCAGGATCATTATTAAAATAATTTTTTATTTTATTTGAAACTAAGAATTCATGTAGATTTGGGTCAACTTTTTAGAGTAATTCTTAAATCTATAAGCATGTTTCTAGATTGTGCAACAAGAACCCCCATATTCCTATATCCTTAATAATCTCTGTCACACCTTTCTAGGGTGGGTAACTCTCTTGTCCCTGGGTTGTAGCCCCTCCCTGATTCTGGAAGGAGCTGATGGCACAGGGAGTGAGGACTGATGGGATAGGGGAATAGGTTTGCCAGCACAGCCCAGTTGTGAAAGTCAGAGTAACCTTTCGTGATGTATTTTCACGTGGTCATGTCACAGAGCCTTTTGGAGTCTTATTTTTCTGATTTGTGAAACCGGCACTGGGATCACCAATCCTAATATTCTTAAAATTCAGTGCTTACACAGAACTCAAACCTGGTAGGGTTGCAGGGTAGCGTGGCTTTCCTGTCACATCAGGATCCCTGTGCTCCTGGGCGCTTTTTATTTGTTAGTGAGCTCTTTAAGACACAGCCATGTTCTTTTTTGTGTCCCCAGTGCATAAGTCCTTGCTTTGTGGAGATGCTAGTAATTACAGAATTGAAGGGCTCCCCAGGAGGCAGTGGTTGTTTTTCATCCACACTGGAGAGGCCAGGGTACTGGTGTTTTTTTAAGGGTAAGAGCATGTGGAGAGGAGCAGACGGATGTCTGAGCATAAACTAGCAGAAGAAGAAAAGCAGGCTTCAGCTCCACTGTTTCTATTTTTACAGAATTATTTTTCTATATTTATTCTGTAAACTGGTTTGTTGTTGTTGATGATGTTGTTGATTTGAACTTCCTTTTACCCATCTTGGACTCCTTCCTCTTCCAGCTAATGTAGTACCTTTTTCATCAAGCAGATAGTACTACAGATGGGTTTTGAAAACTTCAGTACATCCTTTAGGTTCCCATTTCTAGTATTTACTCCCAAATAATTTATTAAGATACTTTGCTACCTGTAAGGAAATATCTGTAAAGGGAGCATTTTCTTCGAACAGAGTGTTTAATGTTACCTCCTGTCTACTTATTTGGGCTATAAAGCTCTCACAGGTGGGTATCTCCTCTCTTACCTATAAATAGTCATGGAATGATCACTTTTTTACAGGAGAGAGAATTGGGGCTCATCTGAAGTTCATAATTGGTCCAGGGCAACAGAACTAGTAAATGCCGTTGAGGCGGGACTTGATGCTAGATCTGCCCAGTTGCCAAACCCTTGCTTTCCCTCCTCTGCCTCACTCCTCTTCACCAGTCTTGTTCACCACGGTTCTGACCTGTTGGAAACATAGAAAATCACTTATTTTAAAGAAACTTAAAAGTGTCATAGGGAAGAAAGAAAAAAATTATTTTTTAAGTGTCAGTAAGTATGGATGACTTAAGAAAATCTGTTTATGAAAGAAGTTTTAATTTTTTGTAGGTTATGTAGTCATGTAGTTAAAAATTTAAGAAGTTATCCTGAAAACTCCTTCCCATTCTATCCACTCCTATAAACTTGTGTCTTGGGTATCCATTTAGATTTTTATATATGTGTGTGTGTGTGTATATATACACACACTTACATATATGTATATATATGTATTTCCATATATGTGTGTGTGTGTGTATATAAGGAAATACCAATATATAGGCATGGCTTGTTAAAAATGCTGTCTTAAATAAACTACCCTCCCATTGCATGTGAGTGCACAGTAATTTGTACTATAGAGGTGTGTGGTACATTTTCCTCTAGTGGTGCTGTCAAGACTTCTTTTCATCAGAGCTTGTAAAAATAATCCTTAACCCTTGTGGAATTGCTCCTGGTCACAAGTAAATTAGTAGGACGCCTTGTGCTTTATTCCTCTTTAAATATTCCTCTTTAAATAAATCATATGCTAAGTATGAATCTTATCCTCATCTGTAACCTTTAGGGCTTTTATTTCATTTTGAAGTATCTGGGTTTTAAAAATTACATTCTGAGCATCAGAGTGAAAAATTGCTATTTGTCTACTTTTAGATGCCTGTCTTAGATGTCAAGCTGAAAACAAACAAGAAGATTGTGTTGGTATGTTGTAATTTCTTTCTCTTGCTTTTTAAACTAAGGGTTTTTTCTCAGTCGGGGTGTTTGAATTTGCTATTAAGATTGACTTTATTAATGTACAAAAATAAACTGTAAAGCAGTGAGCCATTATTAATATAAAATGTGTTGGTTCTTAAAAGGCCTTAAGGGAATTAATCTGTAAGTTACTCCTTTATTGCTCTAATTAAGAATTGGTTATATAATTTCAAATATAGTCATGGTAAACATTTTGGTAGTCAAAAATAAATAATGATCTCCTTTTAATAGAACTATAAAATAAGGAATTTGTCAAGTATCAAGTCAGTTTTGGTTCTAATAAGGCATTTCTGTTTTCGATTCTCTTAAGGCGCACTAATTAACTTTTTAACTAAGGTAGGAGTTAGAAACCTCAGATGCTAGTGGTAGGTTTCCATGGTGCAGTTGTTCACAGCCTGGTAGATCTTGCTGTCAAGTCAGGTTTGTTTGTGTGTGTTGTGTTTTGTTTTTAGAATATAGTTTGTATGTTGAAATCTATTAATTATCTTTATAGTCTTAGACTACAAAAATTGTCTTAGTCTAACAATTTTAAGCAATTCAAAAGTTTTTATGTCCTGGTTCTTCGGGTGATTGTTTTTAGATTGCTTTTTAAAATGTTTATAGAGTTTCCTAGAATAAGCTTTGTGCTTGTTGGCATGGCTTTCTGAGTCTTAATAGTAATGGTTGATGCAGTTTTGATCAAGTTTTGTTTTTTCCTTCTAAAAAGGTTAAAATGGGGCTGGGGCAAAAGAAAAGCTTAGAATGTTTTTCCTCCCTGCTTCCCGCCCTCTCAGCCGGTTTTCATAAAAAGTTGGGTTTTTTTTTTCTTCATTTTCTCTGTTTCTTCCATATTACCTTGTGCTCTTGTTATATAACTCAGTGGGTCAAGCAAGGGACAAATGAAGCCCACGTTTGATATTGCATTATTTCAGACTATGGATGCTGTCTCTCTTTAAATTTTTTCTTTTATGCAGTTTGTTTTAAAAAATTAATTAGAACTTGTTAAGGCTGGCCTCTTTTATCACAGAGAGACTCCTCTCCAGCCAGCAACTTTGATTCATTGTCACATGAGGAATTGCACAGCTTCTGGATGACTTAACAGTTCATCACTTCTAGGAAACAACTCAGTAGATGGATAACTGTTAGTGCTTGGAGGAGTGTCTCTGCCCTCTGATGGCCACCTATGAACTGAAAACTTTTTTTTTTTTTTTAGAGGGAGAATTTTTTAATATTTATTTTTTTAGTTTTCGGCAGACACAACATCTTTGTATGTGGTGCTGAGGATTGAACCTAGGCCGCACGCATGCCAGGCAAGCATGCTACCACTTGAGCCACATCCCCAGCCCCTGGAAACTCTTAAAACGCATTCTGTCTTGGTAAATAAAAACCAGGAGGACATTTTTCAATAAAGCCCAAAAGATCTCTAAGGTCAGTGCATGGAGGAGAAGGTATGAGATCTACAGAAGATTCAAGTCCTAATCTCCTGACTTTCTTCAAGAAGAGATCATGTGAAACTCTTTAGGAACTGGTGGTCATCACCTCACTCATAGATTCTCAAAAAAGGGATGGAAGGTCCCCCAGACACCATGACTTATTTCTTAAATGTCATTTACACATGTAAATTTGTATATTTTTATAGATAGAAAAAATATTTTGACCAGTCATCTTTATTCAGGATTATGAACCATGACTTTGATTCATAATATAAAATAAGCTATAATTTTTAGCTTAGTAATTTAGATTGAAATGTGTCATGTTGTCTGCTCTTTTTCTTTTCTTTCAGTGGTTTGGGGAGAGTGTAATCATTCCTTCCACAATTGCTGCATGTCCCTGTGGGTGAAACAGAACAATCGCTGCCCTCTCTGCCAGCAGGACTGGGTGGTCCAAAGAATTGGCAAGTGACAACGGTAGAAGGCTTTCTTGGTGCAGCTGATCGCAGCCCTGGTAGATTTGCTGTCAAGTGCCCAGTGAAGGCTAGAACACTCCAGAGAACTAATTCTTCAGATAGGAGTCGCTGGATCTATGGTTCTTTGGGACTCATCAAAGGCATGGTTTAGCATTTCGACAGTTTTAATTTTCAAGATTCTCTACAATTAAGAAAATAATTTATTAAAGATGGTCTTTCCTACCTCTGTGGTATGTGTCACACACGCTGCTTTTGAAAGTGCTAAAAAGGAGAGAATTCCAGGTGGAATGAAATTTATAATTTACGTATCTATATACAAGGAACTGTGGAAACAGTTCCATTCACAGGAGAACTTTTTGCATGCTTCTGGTTGATCAGTTGAAAAGAGAGAGAATGTTATAGTGACAAATAAAGTGCAGTTTAAAACCTAACTTATCCTCAATTTGTTACTAATATTTTTATGGGAAGAAGGGACAATTCATGACATCTTTATTTGATATAATGATAATTTTGATTTTGGACCAGTGAACAGGGTAAATAAAATCTTTCAGGCAAATGGAATTTTAATTGCCTTTGAAGTTATTCTCTTATCTTTGACTCATCAAGAAAACCAGAATCTATATTTATCTCACAGTTAAATCATTGAGTGTTAAAGGACAGAGCTATTTTCTAGTCCAGGTCAGATTATGTTGTTATTGTGGGTTTTAGACAAAATACTAATGAGGGGGAACTGTTTACCAGTGCAGCATTGGATTAAAAAGTTAATCACACAGTGTTTTAATAAATTATTTATTCTGTTTACTTTGAGTTGTTGCGATTTTGTGTATAGCCTTAAACTTAATAAACTTACTTAAGTGAATAATTTGAAAAAAATTCATACACTCTTTTGTCAGTAAAACTTAGTTTACTACCTAGAAACATAAGTTCAAGAAAATACTTAAATTTTATCAAACTCATTCAGGAGAGATTTTTGGTAACAAATTATGGGCTACAAGATCATTTTGAAGTCTTTTCTAATAAAGGCTACTGATGGAAATTTTAAAAAATTAAAATATTTACATTTGCAGATTCTAAGGGATGTGAATACATTAAAATGTTTTTAAAATGTAATGATTAGGATGAAAAATATAATTTTGCATGTTTTCATACTGGCTACTTTTTATTAATCCAATGTCTTTGAAAATTTTTACTTATGTATTTTTTCAGAAATTTCAAGCTACTGAAAAAATTACCCAAATCTGGCCATTTAAATGTGCAGTGAAATATTTTGTAGCTGTTTAACATTTTTCAAAGACTTCTTCCATAATAATGTGAACAAGATACTTGCCTATGCTGTGGAGAGGGAAGTAGTGTAAGTGCTGTTTCCCAGGTCAGTGTGACAATATGTAAATTAAATCTGGAGGATGGTGGAAATAAGTTGATATTCCACACAGCAGAACTACAGTCCAACTACCTAACAAAGCACTGTTTATACTATACATCAGCTTCTGAGGGCAGAGAGGAGGAGGAGGGCCTGAGACAAAGCCTCTCTGATCCTCCCCATCCTGGATGATATCAGCTCATCTGCATAGCCATCTTGAAGTTTGGTACATATTGTTCATCAGAAAGAACATGCTGTGACATTTAGTTGTGGGTTCTAACACAAAAGCTGAGCGTTGAACAGGTTATTTCATTCTATTTGATTAAACAATGTCATTATTTAATTGCATATTTGGAAACTTCAATTAATTGAACTTTAAAATTGCAAAAAAAAAAAAAAAAGGGAGGGGGTGAGGGGAAGTTAGCATTTAAGTTCAGATCATTATAAATAGTTTTCTACCAAATCAGTGAATGTTAAGAAAGTCACATGGAACATTTGTCTGATTTTCCTCATTTGGGACTCTTACATTGCAGGACACCTAACTACCCTGGCTCCTGACACTAAATGCCCATGGTTCCATCTATATCTGTACCATCTCAAAACCCACATGTAAAACATCCAATGTCGAGGTAGTATTGATGTTTTGCCTAGCATGTCCAAGGCCCTGGGTTTACTCCCTAACAGACATACACACCAGTCTGAAATTGTTTTAATTGAAATTATCAGGAAAACAATTTTTAAAAAGTGTTCTCTAGGCGATTAATGGAGGCTGGGCATGGTGGCTCAGGACCAAAATCCCAGCTACTTGGGAATCTAAGGCAAGAAGATCACAAATTCCTGGCCAGCCTAGGCAATTTACCAATTTAGGAAAATAATTTAAATTTAAATTAGGGAAATAAAAAAGACTGGAATGTAGCTCAGTAGTATAGCACTTGCCCAGCATGCACGAGGCCCTGGGTTCCATCTTCATCACCACAAGAAAAATAAAAAGACATCTGATAAAATAATTAAAAAAAAAAAAAAAATATATATATATATATATATATATGATTTTTAAAGTTGTTGCCAAGGACTAATTTTGGTTAATGGACATTGTATATTCTGAAACAAAGAAAAGTCAGTGTTCAGTAAGCCCTTGTTTGAAAAATAAAAGAAGATATAATGTGAATTTGGAAATAAGGAAAATTGGAATTAAAGTACAGATATATTTAAATTTTAAGCTACTTTATAAACATTCAAATGGTATAGTAAAATACATGAAAATGTTTACATGGGAAGTTCCTTTTTACCATATTTCTAGCTTTCCTTGATACTCAACTGCTGAGACTCTAGAGCCAGGTTATGACTTTGGGTAAGTTACTTCACTACCGCAAACCTCAGTTTCTTCACATGCAGTGTATTTAATTCTTACCTCACTATACTGTTCTGAGGATTGAGAACTAACTGAATAAAGGGAACAGTATCTGGCAGGTGGTAGATAAGTGCCACTGTTACTGTTTCAATTTCTTCCATTTTGGAAGCTTCTTTAATGGAAGTGTTACTTTCAAAACAGTGAGTTTTCAGGGCTGGGGTTGTAGCTCAGTGGTGGAGCTGATGCCTAGTATGTGTGAGGCGCTGGGTTCGATCCTCAGCACCAACCACCTAAAAACAAATAAATAAAATGAATGTATTATGTCAGAACAGTGCGTTTTCAGTCGTGGGGTAAAGCACTCCTGACCTCAATAAAAAATTGATTAAAAAAAGATTAAACATACATTGCCTGTGGCACTCTGAGTTTTGGTGAAGGATGGTAATGAGGCCTTCATGACTCACCTGTTATAAACCTAAAATTAAAATCAGTATAACAAGTCAACATGATTTCCAGATTTTATATTAAAAGTTTTTGTAAATGGGGCTGGGGCAGAGGGGTTGAGGGGTTGCCTAGCATGTGTGAGGCACTGGGTTCATTTCTCAGCACTCATCTAAATAAATAAAATAAAGGTTAATTGACAACTAAAATATATGTTTTTGTAAATGTTGAACTCTTGATTTTAATTTTAGGTTTTTCATCTTTGTAGACATTTTCTTGGGTTCATACAGATGTGAAGGGTACATTTTTTGGAAAATTTGATTTTGAAATGTCCATATAGTGTGGTGCTGAGGGTCATTGCCAAGTAGGAATGAATGGGCTTGCCTTTGGACCCAGGTCATTTGCAGTGACATTGTATGTATGCTTGAGTAAGGTAACCTTGCTCAAGGACCAGGGCGGATCCCGGTTTAGGGCTGATCAGGTTTTAGGGAGTATCCCGCTCCTTGGGTTTAGGGCGGTTCCAGGTTTAAGGTGTACCCTGCTGGGAATAGGGCGTATCCTGCTGATTAGAGCCTGCTGGAGTACGTGGATTTTGCCCAGAATGTGATTTTTCCCCAAAACGTGTGTAGAGTGCTGGTGTGAGTTCGGGAATCTACAAGGCTGTGAGTGGCTCGTGATTTTGTGCCCAGCCAGACCGCGGCAGTGTGGAAAAGTGACCCTTTTCCCACAAATCTTCGTTTTCATAGCTCTTGAGAGCAAGAGTAAGTTCTACAATCATTCTGCCTTTTTTTTTTTTTTTTTTTTGGAGGGGGGGTGTCCGTTTAGTGTGTGTGTGTGTGTTATTTCTATATGCTTGATAAACCTTGAGTTCACTTTGAGAACAGAATCTGCTTGTCCTTGATTGGCTGCAAGCTAGCATTTACCGGGGTGGGTGTATCTGCAGGGTGATATAGCAGTGACTGAAATCTTGTCAACCCAGCTTGGAGTCTTGGCTCCATCAATAACTAGCTGTGTGATCTTACACAAATTCTTAACTTCTCTACGCCTCTTCCATCAACCAAAATAGATTTATTTTAGTGTCACTACCTCATGGAGTTGTTAGGAAGATAAAATGAATGCATTGTAACTGCTGAAGCATGTATGTAAGCACTCAATAAACATTAGCCATTATTACATCACTACTGTCACTGCTCATCTTTTGCAGAATTGTGTCAGGTGGTGGACCTGGAGGCACAGTGCTCTGGGAAGGAGAAGGAAGATAGTCATACTCACTTGCAGCTTGTACAGGCTGCAACAGGAAGCCTTTCTTGTGGGTCTTCTGAAAGCCTATTTGTTTGATTTAAATGTATGGGGTATTGGGCTGGGGATGTGGCTCAAGCGGTAGCACGCTCTCCTGGAATGCGTGCGGCCCGGGTTCGATCCTCAGCACCACATACCAACAAAGATGTTGTGTCCGCCGAGAACTAAAAAATAAATATTAAAAAATTCTCTCTCTCTCTCTCTCTCTCTCCTCTCTCACTCTCTCTTTAAAAAAAATAAAAAATAAAAAATAAATAAATAAATGTATGGGGTATGTAGATGCCCCTTAGCATTTCTGGAGAGTGGCAGAATGTCCTTGAAATAACTGTTCTCATTGCTGCTTCCAATTCCTTCCCTTCCTCCTTTCTGTTCATCTCTGTTCCACATTCCCTTCACATTTGCCTGGTCATAACCTTCTACGTAAGAGAAGAATTGGGGAGGGGGGCGGTTCTCACTGACGAAAAGACCCTATTAAAATGAAGAAGATAAGATAATCATTTCCATCTCGAAGGGTAAAGATCTGTGCATTCCAATAGTGAAGCCAGTAGCCACCTATAGCTATTAAATTTCAATTTGAATTCATGAAAATTAAAATTCAGTTTCTTGGTTATACTAGCCACAATGCAATGCTCCACAGTCTCAGGTGTGGGTAGCAGCTTCCATACTGGATATTACTGATCATTGAAGAAAGTTCGGTTGGTCAGTGCTATTATACATCATCTATTGATAAGGTCCTATTCTATCCCAATTTAGGAATCGTGGAATCCTCATTTATACCTGACTCTGTTTAAGTCTTTGAGCCTCCATTCAAAAGAAAGGTTATCTCTGGAGACTAGAATGTTGAGCATGAGCCTTACTTTACTATTTAAATCTTTAAGAAAGAATTATACATTATTAAAGCTGTAGCTGGCCAATTCATTGCACCTGGTGGGTGGGGGATGAACCAAAATACAAAACCCCAAATTACATGAAACATCTCACTATTAACTATAAAAAAAGATTATTGACATATAGATTGATATTGTTGGTGTAGTATGGTTTTGTAAGAATTTCTTAACTCTTCAAAATGACTTGATAGTTCATAAACTTGGGCAGCTGCTAGTGTGTCTGATAAATTTATAGTCATGATTCTCAACCACTTGAGCTTGGAGCTGCTACTGGGATCTAGAGGCCAGGAACACTGCTGACCTTCCCGAAGTGCATACAACAACCCAACAAGACTTGTTGGGCCCCAAATATCAATAACCCTAATTAGTAATAATTTACATACATTTTTATGCTTTTGAGAAGTTAGAATTTCCTCTTAGAAACTTGCTAAACACGGTCAATAAAAAGAATCAAACTTGTGTAGCACTCTATGTCAGATTGTCTTCTAAGAGTTTTTGTATATTAACTCATTTAGTTCTCACTCTATTTGTTGTTGTTTGGCTTTTTAAAATGTATTTTTAATTACAAAAGTAATAGGAACACATTGCAGAAAACTTTTTTTTAAATGAGAAAGGAGAGGGGCTAGGGCTGGGGCTCAGTGGTAGAGCATTTGCCTGGCATGTGTGAGGCACTCATATAATAAATAAAATAAAGGTCTATCAACAACTAAAAAATATATTAAAATAAATGAGAAAGAAGAGAAATGGGGGAAGAATGTAAAGGAAGAAAGGAATAAAAACGATACAAGTCAGTAAAGAACACATTCCATTGTTAAACTGAAAATTCCAGATGATATGTGACAGCCTTGATTCTATCCCTTTTGTTATTTAAAGTATACCATTTACTTATTTTTTGAGAAATAAGGACATGTATTTACCTATCATGTAGTATTTACTACATAATTAGATATTATCATCGTTGACATAATCAATATTTTTCCAGTATTATCTAATACCCAGCTATATTCAAATTTCCCCAATTCTCCCCAATAAATGTCCTTTATAGCTTAAACCAGAATCAAATGCTGCATTTGACTATGATGTCTCAAATTTTTTAAGAAATTTTATTAGCGAATAACAATTACATGGTATAGTGGGATTCATTGTGACACAGTCATATTTACTCATAATAAAATTTGATCAGTTTTGTTCTCTAGTACCTCCCTTTGCCTCCCTCTCTTTCCTCCCCTAGTCCCCTTCTTCTATTCTGCTGGTCTCCCTTCTGTCTTCACAAAATCCCTTTTTTCCATATGAGACAAGATACACGACCTTTCACTCTTGGCTTCTAACTTTCGATCCTCCTGCCTCAGGCTCCAGAGCCGCTGGGATTACACCACATCCAGCCAGACCCTACACTTTTCCAAGTCTGGCTTATTTCTCTTAACATGATGCTCCCCATTTCCGTTCATTTCCTGCAAAAGACATAAAACTCCTTTGTATGTGTAGATCACATTTTTTTTTTATCCATTTATCTCTTGACACACACCTGGACTGGTTCCATAGTTTGGGTATTGTGAATCGTGCTGCAATAATCAGGGGTACAGTATGATGATTTTAATTCTTTTTTTTGGGGGGGGAGTAATGTTCAAACTTTTTCCCCAATTTTTTTCATTGGTGCCTTATAATTGTACAAGGTAACACCATCTTATTGTTTTCTGTGTGTGCTGTCATTCATGATCTAAAGGCAAATGTTGATTTGCTGAAAGGGGAGTCTGTTTATATTAAAATAAGAACATATGAAGAGATCATTGGCAAAAAAACATCCGGTACGTTTTTCATAAATGCTAGAACTATTGGAGTAGGTCATTCCTAGCATTTATCAATTTTGTGTTTGCTTGTTTGGTACTGAGGATAGAAGCCACAGCCTCACACATTTCAGGCAAGCACTTTACCACTGAGCCACATCCCCAGCCTCCAATGTTTTCTAATTTGGTGAAAATGTTAAGCCCTTCTGCTTATGTAGAGTTCTTTGAAAAAACCAATGTGTCTGAGATAAAGCCAGGCTCAACAGAGAGATAATGGCTCAAAATATAAATGGTTAATTCCATGTTTAGTGTGGCATCTTCTTTTAAACACTGGTGAATTGGTGGCACATATCTGAACACCTGACTGTAATGACCTGGACAGGCAAGAGCTTTCTAGTCTCACATGACAAGCCCAGGACTGGCCCAGTGGGTCATGGTGCCATCAGGAGCCAGGCTCTCTGCTTCCTGCACAAAGTCTCATTCTTGTGCCTTCTCCCTCTGGTGCCAAGGGGACCACTGTCTTCCAGGCAAGCCTCATTTTCACATTCTTGGGGAAAAGTGAAGGGCCCGAGGATTTTCATTTTCTTCATCACAACTTTGCCTTTGCCTGAGCCTTGTGAGGTCTGCCTTCCCAGTTTTTAGTCTGTCTCCCTGGATCTTCTGTAGGTGCAAAGGAAAACCAGAGGTGAAGCTCTTGGCTTTTCAATCAGAGGAAAGAAAAGGGAGAGAGTAACTGGGAATGGAATTTTAATAAATCGACCTATATTATCTGCCACATCAGCATTTGTAATTAACTTAGGAACAGGAGATGGTAATTCTTCTTCTTCCATCTCTCCCCAATATCCAGCTATTCAAATTAAGCTTGTTGAGAATATGGCCCTCTTTAATGACTATGTTTTTTTACTAGAGAAGCTAAATGTTGTGCAGAAAGTGAGGCAGCAATGGTAGAAAGAAAATACTTGGGATAATAAACTTAGTGGCAGTGCTTCCCAGAGCATGCACAGCACCCCCACCCCCTCAACCACCTATCTGCTAATGCTTGAGTAATTGCTACCATATACATAGATACTTTCTTTTTATTTGATTTTTTTTTTTTTTTTTTTTTTTTTTTTTTTTGCTACTGGGGATTAAACCCAGGCCCTCAATCATGCTAGGAAAGCATTCTACCACTGAGTTACATCCCAGCCCTTTTTATTTTTTATTTTGAGACAGGATTTCACTAAATTGCTCAGTGGGCCTTGAACTTGGATGCCTTGGCCTCCCTCACTGTCTAAACAATGTTTAACTTCTCTCCTAAAGAACATGATCAGTGAACAGGACTATATTCTCAACAAGCTTAATTTGAAAAGTTGGATATTGGGGGTTGGCGGAAGAGAAAAAGGAGAAGGAGAAACAAAAGATACTTCACAGAAGACCTTCACATAGGCAGTTATGAAAAGGTACCCAATATTCCTCATTAGGAAATCACAATAAAACACCAGTATACATCCCCTAGAAAAGCTCAAGTTAGAAAGACTGATAACACTAAGTCTTGGTGAAGAGGTAGAGGAATTGGAACTCTTTGTTTATTACTAGTGGGAATGCAAAATGGAATACCAACTTTGGAAAACAGTAAGGCAGTATTTTTAGAAATTTTTTCTATATTTTTATTGGTGTATTATAGTTGTACACAATGATAGGTTTGTTGTTACATATTAATGCATACACACAATATAACAATAGAATTTGGCCAGTATTACTTTCCAGTACTTCTTTTTTCCTTCCCCTCCTCCTTTCCCCTGGTATCTTTGCTGTACACTACTGACCTTTCAATTTTCATGAGATTCCCCTCTTACCTTTCTTTTCCTTTTTCTTCTCTAGTTCTCACATATGAGAGAAAACATGAGACCCTTCGCTTAATATAATTGCTTAAGTTCCATTCATTTTCCTGAAAAAGATGTAATTTGATTTCTCTTTATGGCTCAATAAAACTCCATTGGGTATGTGTACCACATTTTCTTTAATCATTCATCAGTTGATAGACACCTAGGCTGTTGCATAATTTAGCTATTGTCAATTGTACTGCTATAAACATGGGTGCCGCAGTCTGGCTGGGCACAAAATCACGAGCCACCACACACCTTGTAGATTCAAACAGCAATTCTTTATTCCCGAACTCACACCAGCACTGTACACACGTTCTGGGGAAATTCACGTTCTGCTCCCAAATTCACATACTCCACCAGGCTTTGAATCCCAAATACTTTCTGAATCTGAACTCAAGGATCGGGTGTGCCGGAGGCAGCAGGATATGCCCTATTCCTGGCAGGGTACACCTTAAACCTGGAACAGCCCTAAACCCAAAGAGCGGGATACTCCCTAAAACCAGCAGGATACACCCTAAATCTGGATCCGCCCTGGTCCTTGAGCAAGGTCACCTCTCATGCAATGTCCTACTTGGCAATGGCCCTCAGCACATGGGTATGCATACATTACTATAGTATGCTGACTTTCTTTCTTCAGGATAAATACCAAGGAGTGGTACAGCTAGGTCATATAGAGGTCATATAGTAGCTCCACTTCTACTTTTTTGAGGAGCCTTCATACTGATTTCCATAGTGGTTGTACTAATTTATAACTCTATCAACAGTATAAACGTGTTCCTCTGCAAAAAAAAAGAAAAGAAAGAAAGAAAAAAGAACAGAAAGAAAGAAAAAAGAAAAGAAAATTTAGTTATAGATGGACACAATATCTTTATTTTATTTATTTATCTTTATATGGTGCTGAAGATCAAACCCAGGGCCTCATAGTGCTAAGCAAGTGCTCTGCCACTGAACTACAGTGCCAGCTCCCAAAAGTGTTCCTTTTTCTCCACACCCTCTCAGCATCATTGTTGTTTGTATTTTTGCTGACTGGAGTGAGGTGAAATCTCAGTGTAGTTTTGATTTGCATTTCCCTAATTCCTAATGATGTTGAACTTTTTTTTTTTCTTTTTTGGTATCAGGGCATATTAACTCTGCCTATCCATGAACATGGGAGGTCTTTCCACCTTCTTGTGTCTTCTTCAATTTTTTTTCTTCAATTTTCTATGGTTTTCATTGTAGAAATCTTTTTGCCTCCTTGGTTATATGTATTCCTAGGTGGGATTTTTGGGGGTTTTTAATTGATTTTTTAAAAATAAATGACAGTGGAATGCATTACAATTCTTATTACACATATAGAGCACAATTTTTCCTATCTCTGGTTGTATATAAAGTATGTTGACACCAATTCATGTCTTCATACATGTACTTTGGATAATGATATCCGTCACATTCCACCATCCTTGCTAAACCTCTGCTCTTTTTTTGTTGTTGTTGTTTGAAACTGTTGTTTGAATGGGGTTGTTTTCCTGATTTCTTTTTTCTTTTTTTAGTTTCTTTTTTTTTAGTTTTTTTTTTTTTTGGACCTTTATTTTATTTATTTATATGGAGTGCTGAGAATCAAACCCAGTGCCTCACACATGCTAGGCAAGCACTCTACCACTGAGCCACCAACCCAGCCCCTGTTTGCCTGAATTCTTTCTCAGCAGATTCATTATTGGTATATAGGAAAGCTAATGATGTTTATAGGTTGGTTTTGTAACCTGCTCCCTTGCTGAATTTCTAGCTCTAGCAGGCTTTCAGCGGAACTTCTTGGTGGAACTTTTCAAAATGTAGGATCATATCATCTGCAAACAGTGATAATTTGACTTCTTCCTTTCCTATTTTTATCCCTTTTATTTCCTTCTCCTGTCTAATTGCTCTGACTAGAATTTCCAGTCCTATATTTAATAGGAGTGGTGAGAGTGGGCATCCTGGCTTGTTCCAGATTTTAAAGGAACTGCTTTCAGTTTTTCCCCATTCATTGTGTTGTTGGCTTTGGGTTTTTTGTACATACCCTTTATGGTGTTGAGGTAGGTTCCTTCCATCCCTAGTTTCTTCCGTGTTTTTGTCATGAATGAGTGCTGAATTTTGTCAAAGCCTTTCTGTGCATCTACTGAGGAGGCTAAGTGATCCTCGTCCTGTCCTTAATTCTGTTTATGTGATGAATTACACTTATTGATTTGCATATGTTAAGCCTTTCTGACATCCCTGGGATAAAATCAATTTGATTGCAAGTACAGTAGGGCACACCTGTAATCCCAGCAGCTTGGGAGGCTGAGACAGGAGGATCCCAAGTTCAAAGCCAGCCTCAGCAACTTAGCAATACCCTAAGCAGCATATCAAGACCATGCCTACCTCAGAATAAAAAATTTAAAAAAGGGATGGGGAATGTGGCTCAGTGGTTAAAGGTTCCTGGGTTCAACCCCTGATACAAAAAAAAAAAAAAATCATGATGTAAAAATTTCCTAATATGTTGTTGAATATGATTTGCTAACATTTTATTAAGAATTTTTGCATCTGAGTCATCAGGGATATTGGTCTGTAGTATTCTTTCCTTGATGTGTCCAGTATTTTAAAAACTTAATATACACATATTCGGGGGGCGGGGGAGGCTGGGGTTGTGGCTCAGCTATAGGGCACTCGAATAGCATGTGTGAGGCCCTGGGTTGATCCTCAGCACCACATAAAAACAAATAAAACTAAGGGTATAAAAAATATAGTTACATCTTTAAAAATACACACACACACACATTCTATGATCCAGCAATTCCATCCCTATGCATTTGCCCAAGAGCAATGAAAATATGTGTCCACAAAAAGACATAAAAGAATACTCACAGATGATTTTTTTCATATTTATATTTGAAATAATAGTCCTAGACTGGAAACAACCCATTGTCTATCAGTTGAATAGGATTATATTCATAGAATGGAACACTACTCAGAAGTTTTTGTGTTTTTTTTTAAAGGAACAAACTATTGATACAGTCTGCCACATGAATAAATCTCAAAACACTATGCTGAGCAAAAGAATCCAGGCACAGGGTTAACTTACCTGTGTGGTTCTGTTTGTATGAAGTTCAAGAGCAGGTGAACTACCCTACTGTGATAGACTGCCTCATGGACTGGGAGGGGCACAAGAAAGCTTTCCGATTTGATACAAATGTCGTCATATGGGTGATGGTGGCATGAGTTTCATTTGTCGAAACTCATCAATCTGTACATTTAAGATCTGTTCGTTTTACTCTATATGAAATAAACTTTTTTTTTAAATTTTTATTTTATTTATTTATTTATTTATTATTTTTAGACAGAGAGAGAGAGAGAGAGAGAGAGAGAATTTTAATATTTATTTTTTAGTTTTCAGCGGACACAACATCTTTGTTTGTATGTGGTGCTGAGGATCGAACCCGGGCCGCATGCATGCCAGGCGAGCGCGCTACCGCTTGAGCCACATCCCCAGCCCCAAACTTTTTTTTTTAAATGAGAGAAATGGCTATGACTATTTAAGACCATAACCAACACCCTTTACATGTGCCACTAAATGGAAAATATAAGAAGAGGCATTAACGGTGTTCCGTTTGTCTCCTTGTTCAACTCTTCAAGAATGCACTCAAATCAAAATAATTGTGTTTTCCATCTTGTTCTGGCCCCCCGTGGAGGTAATCTGAGAAAGCATGGAGTTCATTAAAGGCACTACGCTTTCAAGAAGTTTATCAAAATGCAGACGAAATAAGAAATGGAAGAGGTGCATTTTTTTTAAGGAAAAATATTTTCTTTGTGCCCTATGTCCTGTAGAATATTTTTCATGGTTGTAAGTATACAGAATCTTGGAGATACCGAATTATAAGTTGGGAATTTTGGTGTATTCTAAAATCCCTCCCTGAACTCTGAACTCTCATTTTTCTAAGAACATACTTTGTTCTTAAGGATTAAAAAAAAAAAAAAAAAAAAAAAAGAGGCTTGGGTCCTTCTCATACCTTATACTTAAATGGCCCTTAACGGCCCTGAGACTGTAGCACTGGATTTCTGTGGGACAGTGTGTCCGGAACTGAGAGGTCTTGGGATGTGTACACCCTAATAAAGCCTAAGAGTGCTGGGGGGGGGGGTCGCTCAAGTCCACCACACCCTGCTATTAGGTCCTCAAGATTGATGCAAAGTCAAAGGAACTGCTTTGAAGTTCTTGCTGAGGTCTCCACCCTCAGCTCCGAAACCCACCACCTAACCAAGGATGTGCCCAGGTCCTCCCATTTCAGATCAGACCAACCTTCTGCCAGCTCCACCATCGTGGACCAAGGCAGAAGGGGCCCAAGTCCTCTACACAAGACCTCCCCCAGCTCCAGCAGCAGCAGCAGAGGGGGCGCTGCCCGGTCCTGTGCATGCCAAGGCCTTTGCCTCTCCATGTCCCCAACACTCCATGTCCCCACCACCTCTGCTTTGACCCCAGCAATCTCATCCCAGTAGTTCGACTAGTCAGTATCAGAAACCTGGCTTTCCCGATGTGCTCACATCCTCTTAAATATAATTTGAAGAAAGTTTGGGACATTTCCTTTTATTCCTCCCTCACTCACCCCTCCCTGACTTCCAAAATGCTTCCTCTGTGCCCTCTGACATTTACACCCACAAGATGTTCACCGTCCTCATCCTTCTCTGAAAGTTCCCTTCACTTTCTTCCCACTAACACCTGTTCTCCCTGAGGACATTGCTTCCTCTGCGACCCTCCTGCTCACCCCACACGACTGGACTTGGCGAGATGCAAGACGGGATTCCTTGGTTGCTGCTCTCCCTCCACACACAGCCAGCTTGGAATCTCATGCCACTGGACTCCAACACTCACCGCATCCTGTGTCCCCAGGCTCACTCCTCTGCACTCTTTGGAGAAGCCAGCTCCTGGCTCTTCATTGCTGTTCATTTGGTAATTCTTGGTTATCTTAACACCCACATGGATGATGCTTCTCAATCCACTGACCTCATTTACTCAGAGCTCTTCCGCTGCACCTGGGCTGCCACTTAACACAGAGGTCATCCCCTGAGCAAAACTCCTTGAAAGAGTAGCTTCCTGGAGCTGCCTGCATTGTATTGTCTATTGAACTGGCTCTGATAAGGCTTTGCTCCCACCTCTCCATTGAAGCCCGTCTTGCCAATCTCCTTAGAGACACCATTGTGCTACAGCCTTTGGGCAATTTTCAGATCTTATCAGATCTTATCGAACTTGACCTCTCAGCAGTTTTCAAGGCAGTGAATGGCCATGCCTCCTTGATACTCTTTCTTCTCTTGGCCTGTGGGATCCACCCACGGCTGACTCTTGAATGCCCCAACGCCCTCACCTCCTGGAACTCTGGAACTCAGTCCTTAGTCTTCTCTGCACTCACCCACAGAGTGATCACATCCAGTCCCACAGCTCTAAGTCTCTGGTGGCTCCCAATGTCTCCAACCCCCTTTGGTCATCTCGGTTCCAGACCCATAGATCCAGAAGACTGCGGGAGATCTCCAAATTTAGTAAGAACAATATGGAGAGCTTGATCCTGCCCACAAGCTGCTTCTCCAGGGAATTTCAACCCAGTTTATAGGAAATCCATGCTTCCAGTTACTCAGGCCCAAAATCTTAGAGTCACCCTCATTTTTTTTTTCCTGACACATCCACATTTAGCCCATGAGCAAACTGTCTTACAGCCTCCACTGATTTCTCACTGGGGTGACTGCTGTAGCCTACGGACTGGTTTTATGTTTCAGTCAGGTCCCCTGTGGTCTATGATCCCATAAAACATCCATCCAATTGTAGCAGTCCTCTGCTGAAAACTGTCAATGGCCTTCCATCACAATCAGTAAGAAAAGCCAAAGTCCTTACAGTGGCCGACCAGGCCTGTCTGGTCCGGCCCCTGCTACCTCTCAGAGAGCATATTTTACTGTTGGTTCATTCCTTCACTCTGGTCCAGCCACACTGTCCTTCTTGCTGTTTCTCAAACTCCCCGGGCTCGGATCATCCCCAGGGCTTTGAACTGGCTGTTCGACCCACGGAATGCTCTACACTAGGCAGGCAGAGTGCTTGCCTAGCAGGTCTAAGGCCCTGGCAGGTTCCATCCCCAGCACCAGGAGGTGAATAAATACATAGAGGGACAGCCTTGTCCACCCACACCCCCCTTCCCTGCTTTATTTTTCTCCATAGCACTTACCACCATCGGTGATGGGTTGAAAAACCTTGGCCACAATATTTTGCAGCTACTCCTATCAATCTGAGCTTCATGAATGACAGAGAAAATATGGCAGAATTAGCCACGTGTCAGCTCCACAGCCCAGATCTCAGGAGACTTCCTGGCTTCTGCCTTTACCCTCTTGAAAAACTGCCCTGAGGCTTCGGTGCTTTGAGGAAGACTGTGAGGAAGGGCCACCGGGAGAAGCTCCCTAATTGAATAGAGTTCTGCCTTTTCTTTAGCATAGCCCATGTGGAGACTGGCCTTCTCTTATGGCCTCTGCTGCGAATGAGAATAAGGCTTTCTTTTCTTCACTATAACCAGAGGATCTACTACTCAGGCCTAAATCTTAACTATTATTAAATATTAACTTAAATATTTATTAAAATATTTTCTTAATATAACTCCTTCCCCCCCCCCCACGTCAGGGAACATTTAGCTGGGGGCGACATGTTTAATTTGTTCGTTGTTCAATTTTTTATTTTTATTTTCTTGCAGGAGTGGAGCTGGGGCCCAGGGCCTTGAACATACTAGGCAAGTGCTCTACCACAGTCATACACTCCCAGTCCTTCATTTTTTTTCTTATTATTCCCTATTATCTCAACTCAATTATTTTTATTCTCCACCGCAGGTGGGAAGAGAATACAAGCATTTTAGAAGCAGACTTTACCAAAATTTGTAGCAAACTCTTAATACTTCTCCATGACAGGATACAAAGTTGTGCTAGTCAGGTTTTTGTAAAAGTGACAAAATACTTGTCATAAACAACTTAAACAGAGGAAAGATGGATTGATTTATTTTGGCTCACAGTTCAGAGGTTTGAGTCCAGGGTTGGCTGATTCCTTGGCCGTGGACCTGTGTGAGGGGGAGCATCATGGAGGAGAAGGGCTGAGGGAGCAGGGCTGGTCACCTGGTGTCAGCCAAGAAAGGAAAGGAGGAGCAAAAGAGAGGACACAGGACACACCCCCAGTGACCCACTTCCTCCAGCAAGGCCCTGCCTCCTACAGTTTCGACCGCCTCCCAATAATGCTATCAAGGTATTAATCCGTCAGTGGATTAATCCACCATCGAGTCAGAGACCTCATGATCCAATTACTTCCTCAAAGCCCCACCTCTGAACATGGCTGCTCCATTGGACATCAGTAAGGTTTTGGGAGACATTCCAGATTCAAATCATAACAAAAAATGTTTTATGTTCTACTAAAAATAACTTTGGATTCTTATCCCCTCATTTCATTCTTCATCATAACCACAAAACATTTTCTCAGATAATTCCCACATCTGCCCCACAAATCAAATATATGTTTTGTGAAATTTATTTTGCGTTTTCTTTGCTGACACGGTGCTGTTTAGTGTCCTGTAATAAAATCCCTCGCTTCCCATAGAAAGTCAGAATCTTTAAATCTCGTTGTGGGGACACAGGCAGTCCATTTTCTTTTGTACATCAGCCACAACTCATTTCCAAGGTGACTCTCTATAAGGAAGTATCTTCCATTTTCTTCAAATGTACCAATTGCTCTTCTCCCTCAGCTATGGCAAGAAGAATACCCTGTGTTATTGGGTGTGGTCACCATTCAACAATTAGACTCTTGTTTGGAGAGGAAGATGTTTATGTTGTGTTATCTAAGATCCCCAGGTTCCATATTTATGAATGTAATTTATGATAGGAATGAGACCCTTTAAGCAGGTCCACAGATTTTTTTTTAACCTCCTAATTAAACATGGGCAGGGGCTGGGGATGTGGCTCAGTGGTAAAGCGCTTGCCTAGCACGTGAGAGAACCTGGGTTCGATCCTCTGCACCCCATAAAAAAAATAAAATAAAGGTATTAAGTCTAACTACAACTAAAAAATAAAATATTTTAAAAAATTAAAAAAATAAAACATGGGCAACTTCTACATTAAGTAGCCTCAAAAAGCAAAATTCCTCACCATCTATTCTTGGTATGACTTGTAAGGAAGGCCAGGCTTCCTGCTGATAAAAGGATTTTTTCTTCAACTGCACAGTCATCGTCTGATTGTTGACTAGAGGGGAGCTGAACTTGAGGCTTTGTGTCATCTGTGACACCATGCAAGACTTGGAACTAGGGATCTGCTGTTTTAATGGAAACAGCACAAGAACCATTTGTAAATACAATCCCATCTTCTTTCTGTGCCAGACTGAATTCTTTCACCTCCCAAGCTGCTCTGTGTCACACAGAGAACAGAGTGAAAATGGTACCCTGAGTTCCTAGTCCCAAAGTGGGACCCCAATCCCAAATTCTAGTCCCAAAGTGAGACCCTGAGTTCCTAGTCTAAGGATAACACTTTTATTTTTTTCCTGGTTTCAGTTTTAGGCAAGATAAACAGTAAGGTCACAGGCTTTCTATTTAAGTCTGCAATTGCCTGGTAATGATTGGGGTTAATAGAAAAATGCTTGATTTTTAACTGATGTTTCCCAAAAGCTAGGACATCAATTGCTTCCTAATGGATGCTCCCATTGGACTTGGTACTGACCTCTGGGATGGCTTTAACCACGCTTTGTGGTTTTTACATTAAACTAGACTTTTGCCAGGCACAGTGGTACACACCTGTAATCCTAGGGGCTCAGGAGGATCACAAGTTCAAAGTCAGCCTCAGCAATTTAGCAAGGCCCTAAGCAACTTAGCAAGATCTTGTCTCTAATAAAATATAAAAAGGGCTGGGGTTGTGGCTCAATGATTAATCATCCCTAAGGTCAATCCCCTGTACCAAAAGACAAAACAAAAACTGAGCTCTCAAACACACACAGCCCTTGTCCCCAGCCATCTCTGCTCTCTTGTTAGGACCTGAGACTTGCCCCTCACCCTCCAGCCTGTCCTTCCCCTGTGCCCTGAAGTCCCCTCCCACAGTCTTCTCTGGAACCTGTGTGGTTTTTCTCTTATATCTTAACCCTGCCCTCCACACTGCATCCTCTTAACATGCAGAAAATCAGACCAGCAATTTTTCTCCTCTCCCCACATCCACCCAGCTGCCACCTCTTCAGGCCAGCGCTCTGCCCATAGGCTATGCATCCACATCTTCCCGCCTCCCTGCACCAGCTCCAGTCAGGCTTAGGAGCCATGATGACACCCAAAGTGATCCTCTCCAGAACCTCATGGTTTCCATCTCAGCCCATCGATGTCATTTCTTTATTTTATTTTATTTTTAAATCACACAATGCCTTTACTTTATTTATTTTTATGTGGTGCTGAGGATTGAACCCAGTGCCTCACATGTGCTAGGCGGGTGCTCCATCGCTGAGCCACACCCAGCCCCATTAGTGTCATTTCTTTGTCCTCATCTCAGGGACATGCTTTTTGGCTCTCTCCTTCCCAGCTTCTCTCCCACTTGTCTGGCCATTTCTTTTCAGTCTCCCGGGCTCCTTCCCTCCGTGACTGCTGAATGTAGAAGTTCTTCAAGGTTCCTTTCTTGTCCCACCTCATCCGTCTCTGGGTTTTAATACCGACATCAATTATTACTCACGCCACTGCCCCTGGTAGAGGTGAGCCTCCTCCAGACCTCTTCTCTGAAGTCCAGGTCTGTATATCCAGCTGCCCACCCAACAGCTCCACTTGGATGCTTCAGGCACCCCAAACTCCACGCACCCCAAACTGAAGACAAACCAAGCCTTCTTCCAGGTTTCCCTTCTCTTAGTGAAAGAGACGACCATCTTCTAGGGCCTCCAAGCTCCAATCCTGTCCTCAGGGCTTATCTCCCTTGTCCTGAGCCTCCAAGTCACAGCTCCTCCCATTTTGCCCTCTGAATGGTTCCAGAATCTTCTCCGGCCATCACTGTCACCTAAGCAGCTGTAGCTGGATGTGCTGCTGCCCATCACATGGCAGCCACAGGGTCCTTCTAAAATACAAATATAACCATGCTGTGTGGCTGAACACTCCTTGTTCTTAGCAGAGGGATGGGTCCTTTAAAGGGTAGTTTGGTGCACGATGACATGGGAGTTGCACTGGTCAGATCCTCTTTGTGCCACGATACTTTCTCTGACGGTGGCCCTCTCTGATCTCTGTCCCTGGGCTCACCCCATGCAAGCTCTCAAGTGACCTTTCCCAGCCAGATCCTGCCAGTGGAGACAGGTGAGAGGGCATCTCTCCCTCTCTCTGCATCCTGTGGTGTCTCTGGGGGAGGCTGCCTCTCCTCCGCTATTTCTGCTCCCACCGACAGCCTCTCTTCTGTGGTCCCAGCTCCTACCGGACAGCCCTTGTGTGCCTTCCCTGTGGCTGCCATGATGAATCTCCAGAGTGGGTGGCCTGGGAAACTGAAAGTTATTCTCTCACAGTTCAACACCCGCCGCCCCACATAGAGGCATCAGCAGGGTGAGTCCCTCTGCAGGTCTGAGGGTGACTGACCTGTGTCCCCTGCCTAGTGGCCTGGCCCGCTGACCACCCTGGAGTTCTTCGGTCTATGGCGGCATCACCCCAATCTCTGCCTCCGTCTTCATGGGGCATTTTTCCCCCCTGTGTCTCCTCTGAGTCTCTGTTTCCAATCTGTCCTTTTTCTCATAAAGACACCATCCCTTGGATTTAGGAGCCACTCTAGTTCAGGGTGACTTCGTCCTAACTTGATGACATCTGCAATGTCTCTGTTTCCAATTAAGGTCACAACCTTCATAGGGACCAGGGATTAAGACTTGAACACAAGTCTGCCTGCTGCAGCTCCTGCTGTGGTCCCATGGTCCACTGACATGGCCAGTGGACTCCTCTTTCTCTGTGTCCCTCCAGCCTTGGAGTGGGAACCGAATCCCTTTCTGCTAGAGCTAACTTCTGGGCTGCTTCATCAAGGCCTGTTCGGTTCCGCAGCAAATCGAACAAGGTGTGCAAATACTTCCCCATGTCCAACTTCCTCTGTTGAATTGGCTGGTATTTCTGACAAGACTTTTGGGGATATAGTTCTGATATACTACATATATGTGTATTTTTTTCTTTGCCAGGCAAAGTGGTGCACACCTGTATTCCTGATGACTGAGGAAGGCTGAGGCAGGAAGATCACAAGTTCAAAGCTAGCCTCAGCAACTTAATGAGGCCCTAAGCAAAAAAAGATGAAAGACTAGGGATGTAGCACCATGGGGTTTAATCTCCAGTACTAAAAATAAAATAATAAAATATATAATTTTAAAATGCATTTTAAGATAAAAACTTATTATACATTTATATATTGTTTATTAGTTTGTAACTATTCTATTTTCATTATATTTGCTTAAGAATCTAGTATAGGAAGTACAGCTTGGTGGTGCATGCCTGTAATCCCAGCAGCTTGGGAGGCAACGGCAGGAGGATCTCAAGTTTAAGGCCAGCCTCAAGTGAGGACCTAAGTAACTTAGTGAGACCCTTTCTCAAAACAAAAAATAAAAAAGGCTGGGGATGTGGCTCATTGGTAGAGCGCTTGCCTAGCATGCGTGAGGCACTGGGTTCGATTCTCAGCACCACATATAAACAAATAAGTGAATAAAGATCCATCAATAACTAATAAATTTTTTTTAAAAATAAAAAAGGCTGGGGATGTGGCTCAGTGCTTGGACTTGGGTCCAATCTCTGGTGCCAATTAGAAATCTAGCCTTACTGATTTGTTTGAACAATTAACCTTAGGATGTATTTTAAAGTGAAAAATCCCTAGGAAAAAAGCAAATCCATCCTGCCCTCTGACTAATCATTAACCTAAAACATTTTTTATGCTTATTGTGTTTTCAAATGTTGTTATATTACAGCATTTTAAAATTATGAACATGATATCATAAAATAAGCTTTTAAATTTTTATTTTTATAGTTGTAGGTGGACAGCATGCCTTTATTTGTTTAGTTTTTTATGTGGTGCTGAAGGTCGAACTCAGTGCCTCACACATGCTAGGCAAGCACTCTGCCACTGAGCTACAGCCCCAGCCCCATAAAATAAGCTTTAAATGAGGCAAAATGGAACAGAAGATCTGAGCAAAAAGAACTTTTTTTTTCCCTTTTCTCCAGGTTATAAAATTGGACGTAAAAATAATAACATATTATTTTTTTCTACTATTATAAAAGTTATGATTTCCATTCAAAATGAAATATTTCCTATTTTCATATGAGTTTAGTCTTCTTTTTATGGTAGAATGCAATCAAACATTTAACTGCAATAGTTTGTGGTTTCAAATCTTGCATGTCATTCAGTTAATCTAATCTTCCTATTTTGCAGCTCCATGGACACCAATTCTTTGTATCAAACACTATTTTGGCACTGAATTATCTAAAGAGCTTACCTAAACAAAATAAAACCAACATTTATTATTTCTATTTTATTTATAATGAGATTGAAACTCAGAGAAGTTAAATAACTTGCTGAAGAGCACATAGCTAAGAGCCAGGATCCCTTCCAAGCAGTGCTGGACTTAGTACTCATTACTGTGCCACCATATTTCCAAACCAAATTTCTTGTACTTTTCCCCCACTTAGGAATCCTGTAGTTGTCTCTGCTTCTAAGATAAGAATTTAGTGCCTGTCTTTAATTGGACCTAGAATTTTTGTTTCATTGAGTTGGGAAAAGCACCAGGTCCTGTTGTTAGCCATCACATAAATTATTCCATCTTATATAGACCTCCCTATTATATCAGATAGGTCAAACTTTAAAAATAATGATGTTCCACTTAAAATTACCTGTAGGCATCATACTGTTTTTTCATAACTTCTACATTTTGTGTCAAATACTATTTAAACTCTTGCCTCATTGGTCAGATTATTTATTTAATTAATTAATGTATTATTTTGGTACCAGGGGTTGAGCTCAGGGGCACTCAACCACTGAGCCATACCCCCAGCCCTTTTTTGTATTTTATGTAGAGGCAGGGTCTCACTGAGTTCTTTAGGGACTCGTTGAATTACTGAGGCTGGCTTTAAACTCTTGCCTCCGCTTCCCAAGCTGCTGGGATTACAAGCGTGCACCACCACACCTGGGCCTGACTATAATTATTAAAGTTAATTTCACCTGTTTGTTTTTATTATTTTAACGTGGCTACTAGAAAATTTTAAACTATACTTGTGGCTTCATATAATTCTTTTGGACAGTGCTAGATTAAGTGATTACTCAGACATTAAAAGGTAATAAACTAGTATGGGTGGAATCAGTGGTTCCTAGCATATACGTTCATCAGGGAAGGCAGGCCCCTCCAGTGATAAGGTTAAATATCTGTGGTGACAATTCTACCATTTTCTCAAAGTTCATCAAAATCATCAGGAAAGGCCACTTTGTCATCAGAAGAAATTCTCAGTCTGATTTTTTCACTACCCAGAAATGTGGACCCAGGGAAACATGTCAAGAGCAAGGAAGGTCCAGGGTTTCTTGCGTGTGTTTCTGAGCAGACGGCATAATCAGAGCCACGGTCACCCACGCCGATCATCCGTCTCTGCAATAGAGGCGATCACTTTCAGCGCAGCGTGCAAAGCCAAAGGGCACCCACGAGTTCATTACATAATTCTCGGGAGCATGAGGCCAATTGTGTGTCTGCCTGGGAATGGTCGGAGGCTGACAGGAGGGCCAAGGCAGTGACGATGTTTTGACAGTGTGTGTGCTAGAGATTGTTTGTTTGGAAAAAGACTGACCCTCCTCCTGTGTGTGTGTGTGTGTGTGTGTGTGTGTGTGTGTCTCACATCTTCCATGTAAACACATAATACTGAGTGACTTTGTTTCTAAGCTGCCTTAGCCTTGCTTTGCAAAGAAAAACCCTGAGTATTCTTCCCTGTAAGACACAGTTGTTATTTTTAGAGCTCAGGTTCTTATCCTGATCTCTGTCGACATCAATCTCTGTTCCTCCTGAGGTCGCAGCCAGTGACAGCTCAGCCTGGTGTGTCCTCCATGGAGGACAGCTCCCTTGCTTCCCAAGGCAAAGATGCGGTGGGACCCCTGAAACCTCACTGCTCGGGCATCTGCAGGAAGACTCCTTGGCATTTGGAGTCCTTTGGTGTGACTGTCCGTGGGCCAGTCCCCACCGAAAGCCATGAAGCTGCTGTCTGTCTTTGGGGTCACAGAAATTTCTTGTTCACTCAGAGCCCGCACTTCCAGCAGACTGTTTCCCTCTATTTCAGGAATGTGGCTTTTTCTGCTTATGTCACTTAATGGTATGTTTGGGGTCAAGATGATCCTCCTCCAACCCCCTTGTTACACAAGGTTTGTCAGGTCACCGACTCCTGGGAGCTAATAACCAAGCAGTAGCTGGAGGATTCCTGCAGGCTACTCAGGGTGCATGTGGTGCACCCCAAGATCCACAACTTGAGTCCCAAGACCTCTGGGAACATGTCTGAGGACCCAAAGCTCCCAGCATTCCCTTCTGTACCCTTTTCTTCATGTCAGGCTGTGAGACACCTGGAGGAACCTGCAGGTGTGGGCAGCTTTGGCCTTGTGGCTGGAGGGTGACCTGTCAGGTGGGGATCCCACGGCCAGCTATACATAGCCAGCCAAAGCTTCTTACTGGAGGAACGACTTTCTGCCTCCTCTGCGGGTCCCACCCGAGGCCAGAAGGCTGCCCAGTAAATCCCCTGGAAGTCAGTTAGTCCCAGAAAGCAAGTGGCGAGTGTGGCGGCCACAGGCCCGACAGTCCCGGAGCTGCCCTGCGCCCTTCCTCAACTGTCCCCGAGAGCGGGAGCGCCCTGCCTCAGCCATGGACATGGGGGGCCTGGACAACCTGATCGCCAACACCGCCTACCTGCAGGCCAGGAAGACGGACTCGGACAGCCGCGAGCTGCAGCGGCGCCGTCGGAGCCTGGCGCTGCCCGGGCCGCAGGGCTGCGCCGAGCTGCGCCAGTCGCTGTCCCCGCACTTCCACAGCCTGTGCGAGCAGCAGCCCATCGGCCGCCGCCTCTTCCGAGACTTCCTCGCCACCGTGCCCAAGTACAGCCAGGCCGTGGCCTTCCTGGAGGACGTGCAGAACTGGGAGCTGGCCGAGGAGGGGCCCGCCAAGACCAGCACGCTGCAGCAGCTGGCGGCCACTTGTGCGCGTGACCCGGGCCCACAGTCCTTCCTCAGCCAGGACCTGGCCACCAAGTGCCGAGCAGCCGCCACGGATGAAGAGCGCCAGACCCTGGTGGAGCAGGCCAAGGCGGAGACCATGAGCTTCCTGCAGGAGCAGCCGTTCCAGGACTTCCTGGCCAGCCCCTTCTACGACAGGTTTCTGCAGTGGAAACTCTTCGAGATGCAGCCCGTGTCCGACAAGTACTTCACCGAGTTCCGAGTGCTCGGGAAGGGCGGCTTCGGGGAGGTGAGTATCACCAATACCAGGCTGCAGGCGGGTGGGGGGTACAGAGGATGGAGAGGCCGGTGGGGTGGGGTGGGGTGGGGTTTTGCCATATATATATGGTGCCAGGTGGGGAGGTTTCCCAATCCCCTCCCCCCACCCCTTCTTTGATGGCTCTATGACACAAATCCAAACTCCGCAAGAGAGAGTACCCAAGTACCCAAGTGTGGACTTGACCAAGAACCTCGATCATAGTGGCTACACCTGGAGGGGCCGAAATGCCCTGGACACTGGAAAATGGCAGCCACATGACAGTTATGATGATGATGATGGACCTAATTTGAGAAGAATGGACATCTAAGCACCCAAAGGCCTTCAAGTCAAGTCCAGAACCTGCTTTGCACCCCTGCCAGGCCCTTCTTTTTAAAGTAGAAAACCTTTTTTTTTTCTTTTTTTAAAGAAATGTCCTAAAGAAAAAAAAATCTTTATTTATTTAGTTTTATGTGGTGCTGAGGATCCAACCTAGTGCCTCACTCACATGTGCTAGGCAAGAGCTCTGCCACTGAGCCACAACCCCACCATTTTTGATGTAAAATTCACATAGCATAAAATTAACCCATTTTAAAGTGGACATTTGATGGCATTTAGTGTAGTCACTATCTGTAGCGATAATCCCCCTGGCCAGTTCCAGGACATTTGCATTATTCCTGTACCCATCAACTGCCCCCACCCCACCTCCTCCAGCCCTGGAAACCCACTCTGCTGTCTTCAGGGACTTGCCTGCTCTGGACATTCCAGATGGTATGTGATCCTATCTGCCTTTTTATTCAGCACACCATTCTGGAGGTTCCTTTCATTGCCGCTTGTAGCAGTACTTCATTATTCTGGCGGAATAATATTTCATTTCATGGATATACCATGTCATGTATCCTTTCATCTGTTGGTGGATACTTGGGTGGCTTCTACCCTTTGGCTATTGTGCGCAGTGCTAGAATGTTCAAGTATCAGCCTGAGGACCTGTCTTAGTGTGTCATGGGTATATGCCTCGGAGGAGAATCCGGGTCATGCAGCGATTCTGTGTTTAATCTTTCCAGAAATCAGCAAACTCCTTCCCACATTTTACAGTCCCACCCGTATTGTTCATTGCTCCAGGGTTACTATTTCTTCACGTCCTGCCACAGCTTGTCATTTCTTCCTTTTTTTTTTTTTTTTTTTTTTTAAGTCTGACTGACCTGCCCAGGTGTGGTGGCGCACGCCTGTAATCCCAGCAAGGCTGAGGCAGGAGGATTGCAAGTTCAAAGTCAGCCTCAACAACTTAGTGAGGCCCTAAACAACTTAGCAAGACCCTGTCTCCAAATAAAATAATAAAATGGGCTGGGGATGTGACTCAGTGGTTGATAACCCCTGGGTTCAATTCCTGGTACCCCTCACCACCAAAAAAGTATGGGCGACCTAGCCAGGTGAAGCAGGGCCTCCCTGTAGTACCCTCTCCATCTTGAGAAGCCTCTTCCTTAAAGCTTCCCTTTTCTCAGAAGCCTGCCATCCAGGTCCTCCACGGACCTTTGAGGTCCCCTTTCCAGTGCCACCGGCTTTTACGTCTTCCCCTCCCCTTCTCTCTCAGGTGTGTGCCGTCCAGGTGAGGAACACGGGTAAGATGTACGCCTGCAAGAAACTGGACAAGAAGCGGCTGAAGAAGAAGGGTGGGGAGAAGATGGCTCTCCTGGAGAAGGAGATCCTGGAGAAGGTGAACAGCCCTTTCATCGTCTCTCTGGCCTACGCCTTCGAGAGCAAGACCCACCTCTGCCTGGTCATGAGCCTGATGAACGGGGGAGACCTCAAGTTCCACATCTACAACGTGGGCACGCGCGGCCTGGCCATGAGCCGGGTGATCTTCTACACGGCCCAGATGACCTGTGGGGTGCTGCACCTGCATGGCCTCGGCATTGTCTACCGGGACCTGAAGCCCGAGAACGTGCTCCTGGATGACCTCGGCAACTGCAGGCTGTCCGACCTGGGGCTGGCCGTCGAGGTCCAGGATGACAAGCCCATCACCCAGAGGGTGAGTGGCCACCGCAGTCCCAGAGGAGGGGAGAGGGCTGTTCTGCCCCCGGGGCTAACGGAGCCAAGGACTTAATTCTTCTGATTTCCTTTGGGTGGTCACCTTGGATGGAGGGAGTAGAGTAAGAGAAGGAGCTTAGTGGCTCATTGGGGGGCAGGGGAGCCTCCTTTGCCAGCTGGGGATGATCCAGGCCTCCATGGTAAGATGAAAAGAGCCGAATCCGCAAAGTCCAGGCGTGTGCCACCAAGAACCACCCCACGGTGCCAGCAGGGGCCTCGCTTTCCTTCCCAGAAAATAAAGGGCCTGGACCCTAAACCTCCACCATCCTAGTAGGTAGATTTTAAGAGGGTGTTAAATAGAAGCAGCTCCTGACACCTAGTGTATTATAAGTAAAATATTCCTTTATTGTTACTGAGTGTGGAACAGGAGAATGTCCTACATGAGAAGAAGGTGAAATTTTAAGTGAAAATATATAGAATAGAACGGAGGCAACTAATGTATACTTTTGGTTTGGTTTGGTTTCCTTTTTCTGGTGCTAGGGATTGAAGCCAGGGTCACTCTACCACTGAGCTATGCCCCCTGGACCTGACCTTTTATTTATTTATTTATTTATTTTTGAGACAGGGTCTCACCAAGTTGCTGAGGCTGGCCTCAAACTTGTGATCCTCTTACCTCAGCCTCCCTAGTATCTGGGATTATAGGAATACATCCCCACAGCCAGGCGACTGATGTCTATTTTGATTAATTTGGTTTGAGGTGACTTGTTGAGAATTCAGTAATGAAACTGCGGTGTCTGTGTCAAACAATAGGATTGGAGAAGCAGGGGATATTAGAGATCTGATGAGATTCAGGGGCCTACTGGGTATGAGGGTAAGGGGAGAGGAGGCTCTTGTGCTCTGGTGAGCAGCAGATGTAGAACGGTAGGTAAACCTGGCATGTTTGGTTGTGATCCTCTTGTCTCTGAGGCACCCGTAGCCTGGTGGCTGGAGATGTTCAGGAGCACTGAGACCTGTGATCTGGTGCTGTAGAGAAAGACCTGGGTAGACACGGGGTCATCGTGGGAAGCAGCAGTCACCACAGTCACTTGGGAAACAGGTGGGGAGGGGGACCAGAGACATAAGTTGAGGAACATGTAAGGTCTGTGGAAGAAGAAGGACCAAAGTGGGTTTCAGCTGTGTATCACAGGAAACCCAGTGGCACACACCAAACCAGGTTTATTTTTCTTATGGAACAACTTGTAGAGATAAGAAGTTTCCGGCATTAAATCAGCAACTGCAGGATGGTTGAATCCCTATCTCTATAATTCTGGCCTCTTCCATGTGTTGCAAGATGGCTGCTCTAGCCCCAGCCAGTAGGACCATCTTCCAGGCAGGAGAAAGGAACAAAGGTCAGAAGTAAATGGGCATGCACACACCAGCGGAGTGTGCCCTCTCTTAAGGAGCTTTCTTTGAAGCCCATCCAACAGCTTCCACTTTGATCCTCATTGGCTAGGACTGTTACCTGACCACCCCTATCTGCAGGGGAAGCCAATAAATAACATTTGGAGGGGCTTGAGGGGGGTGGTTCTAGTTAGTAAGGAAGAAGAGGGGCAAGATGTTAGCCTCCTTGGGATCTGAACATGTCCCTGAACATCTCCAGCCACCAGGCTACGGGTGCCTCAGAGACAAGAGGATCACAACCAAACACGCCAGTCTACCTACCATGGAAATGGGAATGTCATGAGTCTACATCAATCGATGCATGAAAACGGAAGTGTGTTCACTCATGGTTTTGAATTTGCACTGTCAGTTTTAGGGAGCAGAAACTCCTTTTGAGTGTTCTGGACACAGGTCATGCTAAGTGTTGCTCTATCTCCATCTTGCTAGAGGATTGGGACACACACACACACACACACACACACACACACACACACACACGGCTTTGTCCTTATAAATCCCTTCTCAGTCTTCCTTGGGCTCTGTGCTGGGCCAAGACAGTGTTTAAGGATGGTTCTTTCACCGCCTGTCTGTCGAGCTCTCTGGCTCTTTTGGAACCTGCAGGAAGCTGTTTGCCCTTCAGCACCATCCGCCTTAACCAGTGCGCTCAGTGGAGAGGGGTACAGCCCCGAGACCTCTGCCCCTTTCCCTCTGCTGCCCTTCTGCCCCATGAAACCAAGGAGTTTCATGCTCTAGTCCCCAGGTCTGCCACGGAAGCCCAGGGGGCCATGGACAGCAAGATTGGAATAGGAAAGCGTGGCCTCTTCCCTGTTCACCCCTCCACAGAGCTAAGTAAACCTCCTGAGTTCTGAAGTATTGCAGCTCCCAGGGGGATTTTAGGGTCTTTTAAAAAATACACCTTTATTTTTATTCATTCATTTTTCTGTGGTGTTGAAGATTGAACCCAGGGCCTCGCACGTGCTAGGTGAGCGCTCCCCACTGAGCCGCAGCCCCAGCCCCTTAGGGTCTTTACATTCAGAATATTTCACAAAATGAAAAATGATGCATTTTTAGGGTGTCTGTAGTCACATACACTGAGCTGTGACGTCAAGATACTATGTGGAGGACTGGGTGGTGGCCGCTGGCTCTCCAGGTGACGGACTCACATGGGAGGAACTGTGCCTGGCCATGGTGGTCAGCATGTGCCTTGATTCTGCAGTCCTTCCAGAAAAGGAAGGGCTTTGTGGCTTGGGGAGCTGGCTAGCTCCTTCCCATTCAGGGGTTCGGTCAGCCTGTAAGTTGGGATCTCTTCTGCCACGTGACACCATAGAAGATTCTGGTATGGAAACTCAGTGACTTCAGGGACAAGCTCTTTAAAGGTCCCTTGGCCTTCTCCTTGTCACAAGGTGGCTGCCAACTCCCAACACTGAGGCCAACTGACCCGTTGATGTTAAAGGACTTGTCCAGGTGGGACCAACCACACCACAGGAGTCCTTCCAGTACGGGTCCAGAGGTCAGAGATAGCAAAAGTCAGAAACTTAAGGCATGAGGGGCTGGCTTCAAAGATGGAGGGCAGGTGGTTCCGGGGGCTGAGTGCTGCCTCTGCTAACAGCCAACAAGGACATCACAGTGACAGCCATCACTGTATGAGCCTGGGGGAGGCCCTTGAACTCCAGATGGGACTACAGCCTGACCGACATCTCGATTTCAGCCTTGTGAGACCCTCACCAAAGAGCCCTGCCCTGCAATGCCTGAGCTTCTGACGTACAGGACAGCGAGCTAATAGTGGACGGGTGCTGTTCTAAGTCCGTGGCAATTTGTTGCACAGCAATAGAAAATTCATATGAATAATTAAATAAAGGAAGGTAGCCAGGGGAAGGAGATTTTTGTATGCTAGCAATCAAAATTAGTGAAGAATATACCAAGGTGCCAGACAGGGTGAGGGGATGTTCTTTCCTATAGCATAGGAACTCCTGCCATCTACTGTAATGGGACTGGAGGTCTGACTAGGATTTGGAACTCTGGGCCTGACTCTTACAAGTTGGAGAGTCTGCCCCCGGTCTGGGCTAGGCCTCCCTGCAGGGACACAGACCATTCCAAGCTTGTGGGGAGACCATGGATGAAGTGGTTTGGGTATCAATGAGTCTGTAGGCAGTGGGGAGACGCAGGAGGTGTTTTAATAGGCAAGTGGCACAACTAGAGTGAGTCTGCCTCCTGTGCCTGAGGAGAAAGAGATGGGTTGAGAGAAAGGGGATCCAGCAAGAGTCACCGTAATGGTCCACCTGTGAGGTAATGGGGAGCTGACATCAGGCCCTGGCCCCTGGCCTCTGAACAGTCGGTGTCCCCTGGCCTCTCACCTGGGCTCCATCAAGACCCAGATCTTTAAATGTGATTGTCCTCAACAGCATTTGGAGTGCATGGGCCACTCTTTTTTTTTAATATTTATTTTTTAGAAGTAGTTGGACACAATACTTTATTTATTTATTTATTTATTATGTGGCACTGAGGATCAAACCCAAGGCCTCACACGTGCTAGGTAGATAAGTGCTCTACCACTGAGCCACAATCCCAGCCCCTGGACCACTCTTTAGATTATGTTGTTTTCTGCCACGTGGGGTTCCTTGGCTGTTGGTGGGTGGACACTGACTCAGGGAAGTACTTCCAGGGAAAAAGGGGCCAGGAAGCTCTGTCCAGGCCTGAGAAGGACTAGGGCCAACTTGCAAGGGGAAGGCCGGTGCTCGAGGTAGCCTTGGAATTGAAGTCCTTGGAGGAAAAACTTGTAAAGTCAAAAGATTAACATGTGGAATAAGTTCCTATGATTTAATGTATTACCAGTCGGGGTTCTTATGGTGTAAAACTAAGTCACTTAAGGAAATGAAGCTAATGCACTAAGAAGCCCAGAGGCTTAGCCCCATCCCAGTGTCTGAGCAGTGTCCCTAGGAATCCCCAGCCTGATTCCCAGATCCAGCTCTCTGTATTGGCCTCACTCCCAGGCAGACCCCCCCCTCTGGGGGCCACCAACAGCTCTATCCTCCCCACTGAGCAACCCCGCTGGAGAGAAGGCACTTCTTTGGGCAGCTCGGTCACACGCCCAACTTCAGTGTCCAGAACCACCCTGCCTGTCCCTGGAGCCAGAGGAAGGATCTGTCCTACCTCAATCTCATGGATTGAGAGCACAGCAAATGTATTCTTTTTTTTTTAATATTTTTTTTTAGTTATACATGGGTACAATATCTTTATTTTGTTTATTTATTTTTATGTGGTACTGAGGATCGAACCCAGGGTCTCACACATGCAAGGTGAGTGCTCTACCACTGAGCCACAACCCCAGCCCCAGTAAATATATTTTTCAAAGGAGAATCAGGAGGGAAAGATGAAGAAAGGGTGCCCAGGAACACAAACGGCGACTGCCCCCAGTGACTAATGACTCTAAATGGCCTGAAAAGTTTAGAAATGTCTGACTCCTTAATCAAGGGATGATGGGGTCTAGGTCCTTTGCAGAAAGGCTCTGAGTGAAATACTGCTATGAGGTCCGTCTTACAGGTAGGAAAATTGAGATTTACCCAAGAGACTCACCCACTGCTGTTATGGGATAGGAGTCCAGGTGCCTCAGATTCAGAAGTGCTTCCTTTCCACTGTACTGAGTTCATGCACCAAGGCAGACATGGCCTGTGATCTCGATGCTATAAAAAACTGGCCACTTGGGGACTCAAACAGGGGCCCTGTTGGCCTTAGCACCATCTTCTCAGAAACCTCTGAGCCAAGAGAAGCAAGTGAAAGAAAAAGTAAATGCACAGGCCAAAGTGCAAAAGAAGAAAGATAAAGTAGAGGTCCAAAGAAACTTCTAGACTCATGCCCATGGAGGCCAAATGAGCAGAAGTAAGGAATTCAAGAGGCTGGAGGCTGGAGGCTGGGAGGCTGGCGCAAGGCTTGGACTGCATGCCCCCGTCCACAGCCTGTCTTTAGCAGATCTCGAACTTCACTGCCATCCATCAACTGAGACCACCTCTGAGAGACCCACCTCGTTCACACCAGAACTGTCCCTGTTGGTCCTTGGCCCTGGCCCTGGGACTTTCTGGACTAGTTCTCTTCTTGGCTGTGGCCGAGTATAACACATGTACAATAGATTATCTGCTATCTTAGCTAAAGAGTGTCTTTTTTTAAAAAAAAAAAAATCTCATTATCAAGCCAGGTGCAGTGGCTTAGGAGGCTGAGGCAGGAGGATCGTGTGTTCAAGGCCCTAAGCAACTCAGTGAGATGCTGTTTCTAAATAAAATACAAAAAAAAAAAAAAAAAAGCTGGGGTGGAGTGGCTGGAGCTGTGACTCAATGGTTGAGTGCCTCTGGGTTTAATCCTCAGTACCAAAAAGAAAACCAAACCTCATTAGCATATTGTCCCAGTCTGGCCTGATATGGGCACTAACTGAAAGCCTAACTGAACCTCTGGCAAAGGAAGATTTGAGAAAGGAATGTTTCTAGGGCAGGATGGGGACAGGTGTCTCAGAGCCAGGCTCCCCTCTCCCCAGGCACAGTGTAATTAAATGTGGTCCCAGCCACTGTCTACACCCACTTGCATGAAACCTGATTCTTCTGCTCGTGTTAAGCTGACATCTGCACACATACAGTAAAACTGGCTCATCAGTTTTTAGAGATTCTAGGCAAATAAAATAGGAAATTGGGTGGTGGGACTCATTTTGGAACTTTTCAAATTCAGCATTCTGTTTAGAGCACCGTGACCTTCAGATTTCATGCACTGTGAGTCATTAAAATTTGTTATTTTGTAAAGGATGGGAAGGAGGCCCAACACAGTGGTGCATGTCTATAATCCCAGTGGCTCAGGAGACTGAGGCAAAAGGATCATGAGTTCAAAGCCAGTCTTAGCAATAGCAAGGCGTTAAGCAACTCAGTGAGACCCTGTCTCTAAATAAAATACAAAATAGGGCTGGGGATGTGGCTCAGTGGTAGAGTGCCCCTGAGTTCAATTCCTGGTACATCCCCCTAAAAAAAAAAAAGAATGGGAATGAAGTTAGAACAGTGACCCCAAAACTGCTGGCACACATCTATAATGCCAGCAACTCAGGAGGTTGAGGCAGGTGGGTCACAAGTTCAAGGCCAGCCTCAGCAATTTAGTAAGGCCCTCAGCAACTCAAACTCTTTCCCAAAATAAAAAATAAAAATAACTGGGGATGTGGCTCAGTGGTAGGGCACCTTGGGTTCAATCCCATACCCCCCCCCCCAAAAAAAAAGCAAGCAAAACAAAACACCTCATTATGTGTTTTGTTACCTTGCCCTGTCTTAAAACCTCTGACCAACTCTTCATGTTCAGAGGATAAAGAGACACAGAGGTCAGGTATTGCATTTATGTTGAAGCCTCTTTTGTGCCAAATAAAAAGCTAGAGACACAGTGAGTAAGTGATCTCTAAGAAAAAAATCTCTGAATGTGTTTCCTCGAAAGTTAACTTCTACATTCGTCACAAACATCATGACTGTGCTAGTCAGTTTTCTGTTGCTGTGACAAAATGCCTGAGAAAAGACTTGAAAGAAGGAATGGTTTATTTTGGTCATGGTTTCAGAGGTTTGAGCCCATAGTTGCTGGGCCCTGTTGCTCTGGGCCTGTGGCAGCACAATGCATCCTGGTGGCAGGAGTGTTGAGAAGCAAAGCAAGAGAGGAGAAGCAGCCCAAGATCCACTTCAAGGGCACGCCCTCAGTGACCTAGCTTCCTTCCACTAGGCATCACCTCCTAAAGGTTCCACCTGCTCCTGATAATGCCAGAGGCTGGGAACCACGTCTTCAGATATGGACCCTTGAGGGACATTTAAGATTCAAGCTATAACAATGAACCTGCCCTGAGATTTTTTCTCCTTGAGAATTTACTTCTGAGAACCAGTTTAAAAGTCACATGGGAGAGGAATTCTGATTACTTCATAACCTTTTGATCGCACCAAAATAATTACCAAAATCATCAATCAAATTTAACTTCTACTATGGAACCCAAGGCCTTTGCGTGCTAGGCAAGTGCTGTACCACTGAGCTATACACCCAGCTCAATTTTTAGTAATTTCAACTGCTACAAAAATTTCAAATCTATTCTCATCATATTTACCACTATAGGAAGGTATGGTGGTATATTCCTGTAGTTCCAGCTGTTTGGGAGGCTGAAGAAAGAGGAGCATTGGAGCTCAAAAGTTTGAGGCCAGCCTGAGCAACACACTGAGATCCTATCTTTAAAAAAAAAATGCAGGGGGCGGGGGAATTCCACAATTAAGGACATTCACAAGTATTTATTACAAGGGCTGGTGTGTAGCTCAGTGATAGAGCACTTGCCTAGCACTAGGCCCTGGATTCAATTCCCAACACCACACACACACACACACACACACACACACACACACTACTAGTCTCAGAATATTTTGCTGTTGCAGCACTGAGGACCAAACCCAGGGCCTCAACAAGCAAGTGCTCTATCACTGTGCTCCATCCCAGCCCTCAGAATGATTGTTAACATTCTTTCATTCAAAATGCATTCATTCACTCATTTGCTCACCATTCATTTGAGTATTTATCTCTTGCCAGGACCGAGTGACAGAACAATAAGAAAATTAGTAGACATGATTCCCGCCCTCAGGGAGCTTACCGTCTAGTAGGGGAGATGGAACTGAATAATCACTCAAATGAATGCAGAGTGTCAGTTCTGATACAGGCTAGGGAGACAGGATATATGGGATTCTCTGAGGAGGAGTTGATTTCATAGGTGAGGCTCAGAAAGTTAACCACATGGGAAATACTTGCCATCAGAAGGACAGAAGGGATTCCATTCAGCAGTGTCGTTGGATGGGAGCTCAGAGTGAGTTCCCTGGATCGGACAGATTTCCACAGGGAAGGTTTATTGGAGAGCTGTGGCATGAAGCGCATCCATGAGGAGGGCCAGGCTGGGCAGAGGGAGAAGCTGAACCCCAGCGAGGGAGAACCAAGACCTTAACCAATCCTCAGGGAATACTGGAGTAGGGGCGGCCCTTCAGAGTTGTCTCAAATCGAGGGTCCAGGGTTTGGTATCCCCACAGGAGTCTATCACTGGTCTTGAGGCCCTGAAAGGGTTGGAGCCTTGGGAGACAGGTCCCTGCTGCAGAGGGCAGTCCCCAGAAGGGTACAGCTGTGAGCCCTGAGCAGTCAATGGCCCTGGCCAGGCCTGGCAACAAAATTTGCAGAACTGAGTGCAAAACAAAACTGTGGTGTCACTCATCTGATCCTCAGGAGAGAGCTCTCTTCCCGGATTGGCAAGCAGCCATTTGCTGTCTCTCCTCATACTCCTGCAAGCTGGGGCATAGCTGAGCAGGTGGAGACCATCACAGTTGCCCCAGTCCCACCCTACAGCTGGATCTGAAGAAGCAGGTGCCTGCCTCAACCCCCTGCATGCAATCCAGTCCCCACTGGGTCAAAGCAGGCAGCAGTCCCTGGGCCCCAAGGGAGGTGGGGAAGCAGACGGCCAAGAACCAGCCCTGGGAGCCCAGGAGCTGGTGGGAGGTGGCGGGACTGTGTGTGAGCCATGGTACCCAGCTCTGGCACATGCTCCATCATCTCAATGGACTTTTAAAAAAGCATAAGTTCAAGGATAAATTAGTACAGACATCAAGACCGCCAGTGCACAGCTTTGAGCCCCAGCGTGGAGATGCATGTGAGCACAGGGCCCCTCTTCCAGGACTCTGGAAGCTGGCCTGGTCCAGCAGCTGGCTGTTAGGGGCTGAGAACCGGAAGAGGGGATATGGGCAGAGCAGCCACTACCAGCAGGGCAGAGCTTCTCAGGCCCTGGGAACAGCCAGCACAACTGTGTGATGTTCTGGGGAAAAGAAAGGAAGCCAAGAGGTGAAGGTCTGGTTTGGAGCAGGAGGCAGCGGGGCTGCCAAGGCGCTGGAGAGGTAGCAGGGCCAGGCGGAGCGGGCCGGAGCAGGCCCTGGTAAGGTGCGCTGCCAGCCTTCAAAAGGATTTAACCAAGGGGGCAGCATGCTTAGAATTTTGTTTTGAAAAGATTACCCCAGCTGAAGTGAGAACAGATTAGAGGGGATTTAGGTGGATTGTGGTCATCTGTAATCCAGGGGAGAGAGGGTGGCAGCCTGGGCCACAGAGGGGCAGTGGAGACAGAGCACAGTGTTCGCATTTGGGAGAGATTTCAGAATGAGTGGCCTCCATGGTGGTCTAGATATGGGGTTAGTGGGGAGAGGGTGTCAAAATTTGCAGAGCTGAGTGCGAGGCCATGTCACTGGCTTGGGCCATGAGTACCCAACAGGGAGCCAGGCAAACAGATCCATGGGACTTCATGAAGTCCCAGGAGAGCTAAGGGACTGACAAGCACGTGGGCAGAGACAATATAGTGTGGTCAGGGTCATCTGGGTGGGAATATAGGAAAGTCACTCAGCCCATGGAGTCACAGGATCAGGAAGGGCTTACAGGGGGAAATGACAACCGAATGCAGGTGCAGAGGGCAAGGAAGAGCTAGATAGATGACGAGAAAAGAGAAGAGTGGTAAAGGGCTCAATCAGTACAGAACAGAATGGTTCTGCGGCTGCCTTGAATGCAGGGTTTTCCCCCTCCACACCAAAGCAAGCCATCAATTCTTCAGTGGGCATTAGCTGGTATCCCCTAATTAAATTGTTCTGACAATTTCTACTTGATAATAATATCCCACAGGATCTGTCTCAGCCCCCAGGACTGCCAGTCCACCTGCAGATGCCAATCACAAACCTCAGGTTGCTTGGCGGTGCTTCTGAGCAAACTACTAGAAATTTGAGTTCCCAGACAGGTCTCTCTGGGTCCCTATGCAGTCTATCTGTCCAGGAAGCACAATTACCGGTTTATTATAGAGGACATTCCAAAGGATAGAGATAAAGAGACGCATAGGGTAAAGTATGGGCAGAGGGACCAAGAGCTTCTGGGTCATATCAGGGCATGCCACCTTCAGGAATCTGCACGTGTGTTCAGCTATCAGGAAGCTCTCTGAACTCTGTCCTTTTGGGGTTTTATGGAGACTTCATTGCACCAGCGTGATTGAAGCATGGACGACCACAGTGAAATGTGATTGGACAGATATACTGGGGAGGGACCCAGCGAGACCTGTCTGTCCAGATTCTTCAGCATTCCTTCCTCTTAGGTACAGGGCAAGATCCTTTTTGAAATGAATGACATTTTTTTATCACCTACTATCAGAAAAGGTGGGTCAGAGGTTGTTAGGTTGTTGTTGGGTTGTTGGGGGGTGAATTGGGCCTTATGCATGCTAGGCACGTATTCTAACACATCTCCAGCCCTAAAGAATTTCATAGTGATCAGCAGCACTAAGGCAGGGGTGGGAGAAGATGAGAGTTTCTGTGACCTTGCTTAAGGAAGAAGTTTTGAATCCCCAAACAGGACAAAAACCAAAGCAAGACAAAAATCATCCTTGAAGGACAATCAGAAAGAGGGAGTTAGGATGAGGTTAAAAATCAGGGGAGTGAAGCAGAGGCTCTTGGAGCTTGGTAAGCAGGCATGTCGTTCCATGACGCTGCAGGAGTAAGAAGAGATTGAGCCAGGAAGCCCGCAGGGTGCAGAAGGAAGAAGCAGTCATGTAAGAACACAGGCCAGGGACCAAAAGTTAATTCATCATCAAATCTGCTACAGACACATGTTGAAACTCAGAGTCCATTTCAATTACTGGCAATGAATGGAATATGGTCCTTGGGGTCAATGAGATAGAAAGAGCCTGAGGTTCTGCCACTTTCTGTGGCTGCTGTATCCAGATTCTGATGTGCAGGCCTGTCCCTCACATGGGGCACCAGACCAGGGAGGTGGGGGTCTGCAGGATGGCTGACATCCAGCTGGGGCTCTGTGCACCAAGCCATTCAGAGTGAGTGTCTTCTAATCAGCACAGACATGCCCAGCATGCGCCAGGCAAGTCAGCACATCTTGAGCCTGGTGAATCCTTACTGTCTGTTAGGGTTGATGAGGATGAAGAAAGAAGGTAGGGCCAGGGGTTCGGCTCAGTGGTAGAGCCCTTGCCTAGCATGCTCGAGGCCCTGCAAAATGACTGCACAAGAAACCACGTTCTGACGCTCGATCGAAGTCTCCACTGTTACAATCCTTTATCGTACTGTGGCTGCTCAGGACTTTGCTCCTGTGCCTTGTTCTCTGAGAGGCACAGGGAGCCAACAGGATCCCGGGGCTGCAGCTGAGTGGGTAGCTGGTGAGGAAACCTCCAGGTGGAACTCAGGCATGGCAGTTGTCTTGTGCCCTCACAGCTATGTGGGTTTTCATTTGTGGTTTTATTCTGAAGGCATTAGAGGCACCAAGGAAAATATGTGTCAGCCTGCCACTGGGTAGAACATCCATACCCGGCAGAACACACAAGGGCAAGAATAGTTGCTATTCCTGATCTCAGAGATATGCCAGGCCCTCTCTTTCAAGCTGATGGAGTCAAAGCCTTCTGGGTTTTCTGTCTTGTGTCCCTGCCCTGCCTAGAGCCACCAGAATGGAGGCTTGGGGACAATGTGGCTAACACCTGTAGCACACCACGGGCCAGGACTTGGGAAGACACCGATCACTCTAATCTTCATCACAATCCTTTGAGGTAAGGGAGGCTAAGGCTTACGGAGGTTGAGTGACAGGCTAGAGGTACCAGCTAATAATTGGCAGAGCCAGTGCCAGAGCATTTCAGCCGGAAGAGTTGGGGAGGGGGAGTGGGCTGGAATCACTGCAGAAAGCATTACTGCAGGCACCCCTTTGGGGCTCTCTGAAACAGTGTCTTCCCAGGGTGTCAGAGATGGCAGGAAGCCCCTCTGGCCCGCAAGTGCTCCCCGCCCAGGAAGTGGCTGGCAGAAGACAGATCAACCGGTCGCCGGGAGCAGAGTGCGAGCCCCCGGGTCTGGGAAGCCTGGGGCCGAGCACGCGGGCGGAGCCTCGAGCTAAGTCCCCTGGGGTCCAGGGCAGCATTCCTCCGAGGTCTGCAAAGGCCACCGCTTAAAGGCGCAGAGGAGCAGCTGGGAACGAGAACAAAGCGGCCAGGCCCCCCTCGGAGGAAGGAAGGAGCGAGCCCCAGGAAACAGCTGAGAGCGCTAAGCTCAGCTTGTTTTTTTCCTCTGCTCAACAGTTCTCCTGCCACGGCAAACAAAAGATGTACATTCTGATTCCCTCTTCTGTTTGGATTGTGCTGTCGACTGGATCTGCTTTGTGAGGAGCGGAGGGGAAGAGGCATCCGCGGGCGACTTCTTGCTCCGTTGGCCAGTGCCGGCTGCCCGCGTGCTGCAGAGCTGCCTCCTCGGCCTCTCCCTGTCCCTGCCCATCGGTGTCGTCCCAGCCAAGCCGGCCTGGCCGCACCGGAGGCCCCCTACACGGGCATTTCTTTTAATGATGGAATCTCAAGTTGCCCATGTTTCAGATTGAGAGCTGGAGGTCGACTCGTGACCTTGACCTTGAAGGACGCGGACACACGCACACGCGCACTTTTTCATGGATTGTATAAAACTGTTAAGATGTGAACTGTGCCCTCTGGGCTCCACCGAGGCCCCTCCCTGTTCCTTCAATGCTGAGGTCCACAGGTCCTCTGGTTCGGAGCCACACTGGGGCTGTGCCGAGTGCAGAGTCCGCCCAGCCTGGGCACTGCCACTTAGCTCCCAGCTGAGAGTGGCAACAGTTACACGGTCCGTGGAAGCCAGCAGTCACAGCAATGAAGGCTTTGTCTGTGCAGGTGCCCCCAGAATAGCAATCTTTTTTTAAAAAAATTAACTTTATTTATGTATTTATTTATTTTTACGTGGTGCTGAGAATCAAGCCCAGTGCCTCACACATGCTAAGCAAGGGCTCCACCACTGAGCCCCAGCTCCCAGAATGGCAATCTTTTTTTTTTTTTAATATTTATTTTTTAGTTATGGGAGGACACAACATCTTTGTTTGTATGTGGTGCTGAGGATCGAACCCGGGCCGCACGCATGCCAGGCGTGCCAGGCGAGTTCGCTACCGCTTGAGCCACATCCCCAGCCCCAGAATGGCAATCTTAATCCCACCTAAGGTATGCATGTTTCTCAAAAGGCAGGACACCTGTGACAGGAGTCCCAAATGGAACTAAGCAATGCACTTAAGATTCTGACCTAGCCACCCCATGGGCGGTGGGGGTGTGGGGGTGGGATCCTGAAAGAGGGACATGGACATTGCCAGGCTTTCTAAACCCTGTGAGTTCTGAGGCTGGATGTACTCTGTTTTGCCTGTCCAGGTGTTGACCATGTGGAGCTGCCAAAAGGCACACCATAAAAACAAAAGCAAAACAAAACGAAGCAAAGGAAAAAAGTAGCAGATAAACCCCCGCAGAAAGTCCTCCACTAAGAGGTCTGTGGTGGCTGACTCATGGGTGATCCCTACAGCCCTGATAAGGGCAGTTCTGATCACATGGGCTGAAAGAGACTGTTTTGGTGTCACAAAGACTGATGTGCAGGGCCTTTTGTCACTCCAGGGGTTAAACTGAGCAGGGAGAGGTCAGCGTGGTTGGACCTGCCCCATGCTGCCTGGCGTGCTCTCCTCCCACCCCACTCAGAGGAGGCAGTTCACAGGCCGAAGACAAATGGCATAAAGGGCAGGCAATTATTTTTTTCAGCTGGAGGCTGAGATGGAATGTGGGTGCTTAGCGTCTGGCATGCGCCTCTAATTCCATTCTCCTCAGTGAAATACCTCCGCTCTTCAAGGAGGTGGTGCCCTTCAAAATTCCATGGCTGACATTTTCTGTCTTTAGGACCAAGAGGTAAATTTAGTCCTGAAAATTATTTGGAATGAATCTAAAACTTCTCTGCATACTGTCTCATGCTCTTTCCACTACGGCATCAGGGGACCCGAGTGCTGTACAGATGGCCAGCCAAGTCCTGTATTTCCTTGGGGAGGGAGGAGCCTTGTCCCAGAACATGGCTTACTGTCTGGTCCCCATGTCCCAGAAACCTCGGTTGTGTGGAAGGGTCCTGCCAACCTGAAGAGTATAGAAACTTCACGGGGCAAGGGCAGGGAAGCGCCTTAAGCAAGTGCTAAGGACTTAGTACTTGGCAGACAGGGAAAGGGAAGGAGTGGTCGGTCACTAAGAAGGAAAAAGTAAATCCTGAAAGAAACTTGGAGGGAGAAGAAAAAGCCACTTCACCTTCTTCCACAGAGGCAGTATAATGTAGTGGCTAAAAGAGCACATCTTTGGGGGCTAGGGATACAGCTCAGTGTTAAAATATGTGGTTAGTAGAGGCTGGGGTTGTGGCTCAGTGGTAGAGCACCTGCCTAGCATGTGTGAGGCACTGGGTTTGACTCTCAGAACCGCATATAAGTAAATGAATAAAGGTCCATCAACATTAAAAAATATATATATGTGGTTAGTATACACAAGGCATTGAGTTGGATCCCCACCATCACAAGAAAAAAAATAAAATTAAAAAGGAAACTGCACACCTGTGTTTGAAACTTAGGTGGGTGACCTTGGACAAGATTTAACCTTTCTTGGTTCATTTTTCTAATCTGCCAAATGGGAACAAAATACTTATCATATAGGACTGTTATGAAAATTAAATGAGAAATTCACATAAAGCACTTGAAAAGATTTGGCACGGGACAAGCACTCAGCAATGCTGTCTGTTATCATCTCCAACTTTTCTCTTAGCATGTTGTGCAATCCTTGGTTCTTGACAAGGTATGTGGTCCACTTTCACCCTATACCTCCTACTGAGCAACCGATGTTTATCTGGTGTCCTTGTTGGTGATTTTAACCCTGAATCACCCTTACCACTAAAATTTGCTGACTGCAAGAGGCCCATACACAGAGTATTGAATGTTGCCAGGTAGCACTTCCCCATGGCCACCATCGTAACTTCGTTTGGATGCAGTTAGAGTCTTTCTTCCTGTCTTTCTGACCCCAGCAGAAGAGAAGGAACCCCAGAGAAGCTTTACCCAGAATGTGATGTCCAACTGAGAGCTGTGAGGTGTGAAAAACCATGTACAGGAATGTCCTTGGCTCCTCCGGGTCCCAGTTCCCCAGCAGAGGGCAGGCAGGCTGGTATTTTCAGCTATGCAGTCTAACAGAAGAGGTCTAGGGATGCTCACAGGAGAGGCGCCTCTGTGAGATGGTTTGGCAGGCTCACCAGAGTGGAGCCCAGTTGCCAAGCTGGGTACTCATCTAGCTTCTAATCAGGTTTTTGGAATTTCACTCTCACATGTGAACAAAGAGTCAAAAGATCATTTTTAAAAGACCTCCAAAGTGAAAGACAGTACTAAAACAGAAGAAAGGAACTTCATAGAAAAGAGGAATAATCCAAGAGTAAAAAGAGAACATTTTTTTTAAAAACCTGTAGCTAATGTCTTTTGAGGGTTAAGAGAATCTCTAGCGTTCATGAAAGAGGAACAAGTACACAGGGCTGGGGCTGGGGCTCAGTGGTTGAGCGCTTGCCTGCATGCATGAGGCCCTGGGTTTGATTCCCAGCACCACCTAAAAATGAAATGAAGATATTGTGTCCACCTACAACTAAAATATAAATTTAATAAAAACAAATACAATAAAACAAGAACGATTCAAGGAAGAACAACAAAGACATTTGGAAATAAAAAATGTACCAAAATGTTTGCAGAACAACATGGACAAATCTCAAAAATACTATGTTAAACAAAAGAAGAAAGAGTACCTATCATAAAATTCCATTTGTATGAAATCCAAGAACAGCCGTCTGCTTCCTGGTTGTCATGTCCTGAGCTGCTGTCCTCTGCCACACCCTTCTGCCAAGATGTTCTGCCTTACCTCAGGCCCAGCTAAGAGCTGAACCTCTGAGACCATGAGCCAAAACAAACTTTTCCTCCTCTACTTTACTCACCAGGTCTTTTGGTCACAGTGATGCAAAGCTGACTGCAACAGAAACTGGTACTGAGAAGTGACTAACTTGACCATGTGATTGACCGATAGAGCTGGTTTGCAGGAGGGGATGGATTTTGAACAGTTTAGTGATTCCAGCTAGAAAAGCTTCAGGCTGTTGCAAGTGGAGCTTACTTAAAGGGTGATTCTGGTGGGAACTCAGAAGACCAGAATGCCAATAGGACTGTGGACAGCAGACTGTGGTTTGTTGGTGACAGACCTTGGCATTAACCACATGCTGCTGGTTCTGCAGGAATGCAGAATGCTGGAGTTAGGGAATCATGGAGACTTCTACCAAGATTTTAAAGGGAGGCCTGGAAGACCAGGCAAAGTGTAGCAGGGTCAGCGTGGTCTCATGACGTTTCAGAGGAGGACCGTTTTGGAAACTGGACGACAAACCATTCATGTTATATTCTGACAAAGAAATGTTCTACATTTTCCCCATGCCTTTCTTGGAGGCTCAATTTAAATGTGTTGGACTAATTAATCTGACGGAAGAAATTTTAAGGCATTAGAACATTCATGGGGTGGCATGGATATTGCTGGTGACTTTTAGCCATGTTTACTGTGATAATCAGGAGTAAAAAGCAGAATGGAAAGATTTGAGAAACTTGCAGTTTGGCCAGAAATGTGGAAGTAAAAACAGGGCTAAGCAGGGTGTGGTTATTCAAGATATTATGGTTACTAAAGAGATGCAGAGTACTTTACTAGGTGATAATAAAAAAAATGACTTGAGGACATCTCAGGAATTGGCAAGACCACACCTATCTCAGGCTCAAAGGTGTCAAAGTGAAGATTCCTTTGAGAAGGATTTTTTTTTTTTTTCCAAGCAGAGAAACTCTGCTTGAACAGCAGGAAGTAGGGCCTAGGAAGATGTTTCACTCTACTTAGCCACACAGGCACTCAAGAGGCTGCTACAGCCATGGTCCCAGGAGGCTTGGTTACTGCTTGAGATGGTGGCAGACCTTGTAATTAATCATGTGATGCTGATTCTGCAGGAATGCAGGATGTTGAAGTTAGGGGGTCATGGAGACTTCCACAAGATGTAAAAGAAAAGCCTAGAAATCCAGGTAAAGGGTAGCAAGGTCAAGAGAGTGATACATCAACATGTGAGAAAGAAACTGAAACTGCACTGGAGCCCCCGGAGATTTAGAGACTCCAGTAACATGGCATATCTGCCAAGAAAAACTACAGGAATTGAGCAGAAACAAGTCAAGAGAAAGGTCATGTGGGGCAGAGCTACATAGTCCTTTGGAGAGAACATCACAATGCCATGCGCCCCAGATGCTGGATGTGGAGTTACTTCTTTACCTAGCTGGATTTTAGTCTTGCTTTGGTCCCATACCTTCTTTCTATTCTCCTACTTGTCCCTTTTGGAATGAAAATGTTCACTCTGTGCCATCACATATTGGATTTATGTAACTTACTTTTGATTGTTATAAGGGAAAATATGTGCAAGTTTGCCTTGAGTCTCAGGTGAGATTTGGGACTTGGACTTTTGGGAGATGTTAAGATGATGGGAACTCTTCAAAATGGCCTAAGTGTATTTCACATTATGTGATGGACATAAGCTTTTGAGGGCCAGGGGTAGAATGTTATGTGAATACGCGGTGTAGTCCAAAAGCTCATGTATAGGACAATGTGAGAATTTTCAGAGGTGAAATGATTAGATTATGAGAAGTGGAATGGGGTCCTTGGATTAATTGGGTGGTAACTCTAGGCAGGTAGGGTGTGGCTAGAGAAAGTAAGTCACTGGTGGGCATAACTTTGGGGTTTATAATTTGTCCTTGGGCAGTAGAGCTCTCTCTGTTTCCTGATTGCCACGTCCTGAGCTGCTCTCCTCTGCCACACCCTTCAGCCATGAAGTTCTGCCTCACCTTCCTTGTACCCAGAGTTGCGCAGTTGACCAACCATGGACTTGAAACTCTGAGCCCTGGGAGGGGAGGTAGGGAGGAAATCCAAGAACACAGAAAACTAATTAACTAGTCCATGGTAACAGAAACCAGAAATCGATTGCCTGAAATGTGGGGAGGAGAATTGAATGGAAAGAGACAAAGGGGAACTTTCTAGGTGAATGGAGATGTTTTATAACTGATTTAGGTCTTACTTACAAGAGCATATTCAATTTTCAAAACGTATTGAAGTGAATATGTAAGATCTATACACATTATTGTGTTAGTTATGGGTCAGTGAAAACAATATTTGCAAAAGTCAAAAGTTCAGTGAAGGATTAAACCTCTAGGTCTAGCTATCAATTTACAGGAAATGCAAAGAACAGAGGAACATATTAAATAACATCACAAGGATGCAGTCAGCAAAATCTGACTGTGAAATTCTATGGTTCCCTCAATTATTTTTTTCAGCAAAGACTTGCCAGGGGATGGGTAGAGGAGACGAAGAAAGAATCTATATATTGAAAGAGACTTAAGATCTATATGCACCACGTGTGATGGTGTAAACCTGTAATCCTGGCTACTTTGGAGGCTGAGGTAGAAGGATCACAAATTTGGGGCCATCTTCAGCAACTTAGTGAGCCCCTATCTCAGCATTAAAAAAAATTTGCCATGTATTTATAATATATCAAAATACACTCTACTGCTACACATGGTGGTGCAACTCCTGTAATCCCAGTGGCTAAGGGGGCTGAGGCAGGAGGATCCAGAGTTCAAAGCCAGCCTCAGCAAAAGGAAGGCAAGCAACTCAGTGAGACCCTGTCTCTAAATAAAATACAAAATAGAGATGGGGATGTGGCTCAGTGGTTGAGTGCCCCTGAGTTCAATCCCCAGTAACCCCTCCCCCCAAAAAAAATACACTCTACTGTCATGTATATCTAAAAAGAATAACAATTTAAAAGGAAAAAAAAGAAGAAAAAAATAAAATAAAAATTCATTGAGGTTCAAAAAATTTTTTGAAGGGCTGGGTATATAGCTTTGTGGTAAAGCAGCCCTGGGTTCAATCCCTAGTACTCCACCCCCAAAATAGAGGAATCTCACCACCAAAAAAAAAAAAAGAAAGAAAAAATATATAAAATAGGAACAAATGATAATAAACTTAAAGAATAAGTTCAGGGTCTCCAAAAAAAAAATGAGAAAAGATAAAATGGAAGTAAGAAAATGATAGAAGAAATAATGTGAGACAATTTTTCAGTACAGACAGCCTTTCGCTTCTGCATGGAGGGCCAGCTCATAGCCAGTACCATGGATGGAAAGAGCACACACCAGTCTGACTGGAACATCTCAGGACGCTGGGGTTCTGAGCCCCAAGCCTCACACTACTCCCAGTGTCCCCCCCCCCCCACCCCGCCATCACCTCTCTTCCCTTGAGCTCCCTGTGGGCAGTGCATCCAGGCCAGGCTGACCCTCCACTTTCAGAGTCAGATGAAATACCACGAACATCATGCTGTGGAGGGTGGACCCTGATTTCCTGGTCAGCTGCTAATTGTTGAAAGACGTGGACTGAGAAATATAAAGTTAGCTCTTTGGGTAAATCCTTGACTGATGGAAAGCGGAGATGGAGGACTGGAGTCCCCTCCCCCCTCTCTGTGGCTCCTCCTCATGTCCTTCCCAGAAGAGTCCCTTGTGCCTCTTGGGCCCTGGCCACCTGCCTGGCATCCCATCCCCCACCCCTTACTCCTATTTCCCCCTCTACATTCTATTATAAAAGCTTCCAAGCATTCAGCAAAGTTGAAAAAATTGCACTTGAGCAAGTGCCTGTGAAATACCCACTATCTAGAATGTGTCCCTGACATTTTCAGTACCTTTATTGGATTATAATTTAAATATCATCAAATTCACCCTTTAAACTTGACTGGTATGAGCTACATTCACAGAAGTGCACAAACATCACTGGAATCAATTTAGGACATTTTCTTCACCCCCAAAAGACACCATATTCCCTTTAGCAGTTACTCCTATTCTTCCCCTCCCCTCTCCTATCCCTAAGCAAAACACTAGTCTTTCTGTCTCTGTGGAATTGTCTATTTTAAACATTTGATATACATGAAAACCATACTCTATATGGTCATCGGTGACTGGCTCATCGTTTGGAAGGTTTATCTCTACTGTGGCATGTCTCAGTGCATCAGTCCTTTGTATGGCCAGACAATTTTCCACTGTATACCAGCAACGTTTTACTAGGTTTGCTTTGTCACATGTCTGTCCATGGATTCGTCCTCTGTCCATCCACTGGATCCATCTTCTATCTGTTCTGTGTTTTTTTCAAGTGAGCTCACTTCCCTCCTCACCAACTCTCAGCAACTTCAGCTTGTAGTCCTCTCAACTCAAACTCATGTCACACAATTACCAGAAGGGCAAAGGGGTGAGGAGCTGGCGTCTTTAACCATCTGGTTTTCTAGTAAATGGGGGCAAGGAAAAAGGGAGATTGAGGTGGATATTGCTCCCATGGCATTTAAAATGTCCCCATCTCATCCCATCTCTCCCTCCAGTCCCCACTCCCATCATGGAATCCCACAGATTCCACATTTAAGAAATGCAAATTCCTTGAAGTTCCCTGAACACCCCAGTGTTCCTGACTACATCTCTTGCAAATACTAATTACCTGGATAACCTTCTAGGCAGAACTCCTCTGTGATTCAGCTCTTCACTGAACCATCCTACACACACACACACACACACACACACACACACACACACACACCCTCCCCATACCTACTCCATCTACCATTCACTCTACTTGACTGAATTGACCTTGTGACCTGTCTCTACCAGTCTCTGAATCCTCTGGGCAGGGGCCAGGCCTTCTATGACTTGGTATCCCTGGAACTCATTGCAGGATGCACCTTAATACATGTTTGCTGGAGAGGGACTGGGTATTTTCTAGTCATTATCTTTACAGTTGTTTATTTAACAAATGTATCATTGGGCATGCAACAAGTGGCCCTGTGAGCGCCTGGGTTTGGAGCCAAAGATGAATGAGACTACCCCGAGCCTCACAGACGCCTACGGGACTCTTTTGTCTGGACAAATGCAAAACCAGACAAGATGCCAGGACAACAGATGTAAACCGGGACCGTCCCCGGCAAACCGGAACACATGGTCACCCAAATTATATACCAGCTTTGATGAAAACAGCAGGGCCACGCTGACTCACACCCGGCCTGTCAGACCCCAGTTGCTTCCAGAGGCAAGCGCTCTACCACTGAGCTGCATCTGCAACCCTCAGAACTTTCTTGCTCAGGCCAATTGCTCATTAGTGCTTGGATCATTTGTTTTTTCCTTGTTATCCACATAGAAATTTTGCATGAAATATCATATTGCTGAATTATTGCTTTTATGTACACATAGAAAAACGTAAGCAATTACACAGCAAGTCACTTACCGAACAGTTGAAACACTGTTGACCTTTTCTGATGTACCTTCTGATATGCATAGTTGAAACCAGTGGGTTAGGACTGTGACCTATGTAAATTTGTTAATAGACTGGTTTGCCATATTTATTGGTGGGTCTTTGGGTGTTTCCAGCTTCTGACTGCTTTGAATAATGGAACCATGAACATCTCAATATAGATTCCTTACTCTTTTCTCCTGAGTTGTGTTTTTGAGGTACATACTCCAAAGTTCAATAACCTGGTTGGAGAACAGGAAGTTGATGCCTTTCGCTTTCTGTTGCTCTATGTCATGTTGACTCCCAAAATCTGAGTCAATTTGCAGAGCACATTTATCTGTTTTTTCACAATCTCTGCCTGTAATCTGAATTACTATTTTTATGTATTAATAAGAACTGATAGTCATTTTAGGGTGTTCTTTGCATTTTTAATTGCTACAGGAGTTATTCATTATACTTTAACCAAAAGCAATTGCGTTTTTGTGAAAACATTTTATAATATAAACATATACTTTATATTTCTTTATATTTATAAGGCATGTTATAGGTATTCATTAAATATCTATTAAATTAATGAATGTATTAAAATCACATGTAGGGGTTGGGGCTACAGCTCAGTTGATAGAGTGCTTGCCTTGCATGCACAAGGCCCTGGGTTCAATCCCCAGCAACACACACACACACACACACAAATCACATGCAATTAGGTGGAGGATGGATGCAGCTAAGCAGCAGAGTGCCCTCCTGGAAAGTGTGAGGGGGGCACTGAAAAAAAATCACATGCAGTCACAAAAAGATAAAGACCACTTGATGCCACTTATGTGAGGTTCCTAGAGTAGTCACCTTCATAGAGACAGGAAGTAAAAAGGTGGTCGCAGGGATGGGGAGAAAAGCAAGAGGGAGTTAGTGTTTAATGGCTACAGAGTTTCAGTTTTTTAAGATGAAAAGAGTCCCAGAGATTGGTCACACAACAATGTGAACATGTTCAAATACTACTAAAAAAATTTTACATATGTCTTATTGCAAGTGTGTGTGTGTGTGTGTGTGTGTGTGTGTGTGTGTGTGTGTATGTGTGTTTGATACCAGGGATTGAACCCAGGGGTGCTTAATCATTAAGCCCCAGCCCCAGCCCTTTTTATATTTTATTTAGAGAGGATCTTGCTAAGTTGCTTAGGGTCTCACTAAGTTGTCGAGGCTGGCTTTGAACTTGCAATCTTCCTGCCTCAGCCTCCGGAGCTGCTGGGATTACAGATGAGCACCACTGCACCTGGCAGCAAATGTGTGTGTGTGTGTGTGTGTGTGTGTGTGTGTATCATACATTGTGTTTAATGGCTACAGAATTTCAGTTTTTTAAGATGAAAAGACTCCCATATGTATACACACACACACACACATATATATATATACACACACACGCACATATATATTTATTTCAGTGATCATTTGTCATAAATTGTCAATAGAAGTGTCTCTACTGTACATACATGTGTACATACCACATATGCACACACATGTATAGTCATACATGTTAAATGAAATTTCATGTGAAATCTTGGCAGTGTTAATTATTCAATGCAGAGATGTGTGATATTAATGTAATTGCAAAGAAAAGAGAATAAGAAACATCCTACACTAGATAACATGGAACATTCAATATTAGAAAGTTCTTGGCCTTAAGGAAAAATCATATGCATCTAGTTTCCCATTATATTGGAATTTTTTTAAAAAGGAAAGTTTAGGGAATCTTTGAGACAGCAAATTGAACTTTTCATCTTAAAGATGAGATCATGAAGCTGAATGCAGTGACACACAAGGGTAACTTCAGCAACTGGGGAGGCTGAGGCAGGAGGATCGCAAGTTCAAAGCCAGCCTCAGCAACTTAACAAGGCCCTAAGCAACTTAGTAAAACCCAGTCTCAAAATAAAAAGGGGGCAGGGGTGTGCTGAGGATATGGCTCAGTGGTTAAGCATTCCTGGGTTCAATCTCAGGCACCATAAAAAAAAACAATTAAAACAATGTAAGATAATGAGTGGGTAGAGTGCTTGCCTAGCATGTGAGGGGCCTTGAGTTTGCTCCTCACTAGGGAGAAGGGGAGAGATAAGGAGAGGCCAACTGATTTTCTCACTTCAAGAGAAGCCACAACTTTCACTTCTATAATGACCCCAGCCAACAACTCCTTATGTCCCACTGGTCAGAGTAGACCGCATGGCCTCCCCTGGGCTGCCCCAGAGGCTGCTGGGAAGCAGGAGAAGAGCAGTTAGATGCATTGTCACCCCAAGGAAGTCAGGGAAAGTGGGTGCTGGGTGTCTGCTGCGCTCACCTCTGTGTCTCTGTTCTGCTGTTCGGGCGACAGGCTGGAACCAATGGCTACATGGCCCCTGAAATCCTGATGGACAAGGCGAGCTATTCCTACCCCGTGGACTGGTTTGCAATGGGATGCAGCATTTACGAAATGGTGGCTGGACGGACACCATTCAAGGATTTCAAGGAAAAGGTCAGTAAAGAGGATCTAAAGGAAAGAACCATGAAAGACGAGGTCGCGTTCCACCATGAGAACTTCACAGAGGAGACGAAAGACATCTGCAGACTCTTCTTGGCTAAGAAACCAGAGCAACGCTTAGGAAGCAGGTAAACTACCACGCCACAGAGGTACGCTGTGACACCCACACTGCCCGAGCAATTCGGAAAATATTTTGAATTCTTGTCCAGTCCTGAAATTCTTATTATTTTTCTAATGTGATTTGCACATTATATGATCAATTGTCTTCAATGCTTTCAAACAGTATAGCACTTGATATCGAACTATCTCCAAGGTATGTTTTAATTGAAATGAGGTACAAAACAGCTTGCATTGTAAAAAAAAAAAAAAAAAAAAAAAGATCAAGTTGAGCGTGGTGGTGCACACCTGTAATCCCAGCAACTTGGGAGGCTGAGGCAAGAGGATCACAAGTTTGAGGCCAGTCTCAACAACTTAAAATAATATTTTTTAAAAGCTAATAATGTAGCTCAGTGGTGGAACACTCGTGTAGCATGTGCAACACCCTAAGTTCAATCCCCAGTACTGGAAAAAAGAAACAGAAAAATGGAAAAAAGTAAAAAAAAAAAAAAGACAAGATTAGACCTTTGGCAGTGGGTACCTAATGTTATGCAGGGAAAAAAAATAGATGGGATTTAGATTCTACTATATATACTGGTCTTTTTGTACCAGAGAGAGAGAGAGAGAGAGAGAGAGAGAGAGAGAGAGAGAGAATTTTTTAATATTTATTTTTTAGTTTTCAGCGGACACAACATCTTTGTTTGTATGTGGTGCTGAGGATCGAACCCAGGCCGCACGCATGCCAGGCGAGCGCGCTACCGCTTGAGCCACATCCCCGGCCCTGTGCAGGTGTTTAGATGAGATTGAGACTTCAATCAGCAGACACTGAGTAAGGTAGACCATACTCCATAATGTGGGTAGGCCTCATCCATTCAGTTGAAGACCTTAAGAGAAAAAGATGAACCTCCCTAGAGGACATGAGAATCTGGCAGCCCTATTGGGTTCAGACTGCAACTCTTCCCCACAGGCTTTGGACCTGCCAAGCCCTCCACAAATGCACGAGCCAACTGTAAAATAATAAATTCCTCTCTGCCTCTGCGCCTCTCTCTCTCTCTCTCTCTCTCTCACACACACACACACACACACACACACACACACACACACACAGAGTCAGGAAGGAAAAACTTCCTCTACCTTCTTAGGTTTAGTGCTTGGGGACCCACAAATGAAATCAGCAAAACACAGATTATCAAGGAAAAAGACAGATTTTTGTTCATTCAGGAGTTCACACTTAAAAAAAATGTGATTAAGAGATCATTAGAATTTAAAGTATATATACCATCTTAATAGAAGAAGGAGAAAGGGAGAAACAGGGAAAACCAGTGACTTTTAGGGAAGACGGATGGCCCTTGGAAGGCTACACGGGAGACAGGATAGTTTGTGACCATTTCTGTTTAGGTAGGGCCCTGACTCCTCTGTTGCCTTCGATTAGTCAATCTTTCCTGTTTGGAAAACTCTGGAGGAGGGGGTTTGGGACAGTGGCGTTATTTTGGAAGGCTCTGCTTGTAAACAGATGGGAGGATTCAGAACCTGCATCTCTTGACTCTCAAACCCTTTCAGCTCCAGATAATTGGGACAGTGGCACCTTCTGGCCCCTCTGCCTCCTGTTGGCCCTGTCTTTTCACAGAGCTCTGGGTTTCCGATGGGGAAGGTGTTCAGAATTACTCAACAAGTGAGAGCGATTATGATTGATCATTACTCAATTGTTCTAAGGGAGATATTAGACTATATTTTGAATCTCTTATATTACTTTAATGGAACTTTTAAGATCTAAGAATTATTCAAACATCTGGGCTTGGGGTATAGATCAGTGTAGAGCATTTACCTAGAATGCACAAGGCCCTGGGTTTGATCCCCAGACAAACACACACACACACACACACACACACACACACACACACACCGGAAACCTACAACCACAAGGTAGTATGACTGATTTTAATATAGTACCATGTTATGGTTTGGATCTGAATGTCCCCTAAAAGGTCAAGTGCTGAAGGCTTGGTCCCCAGTATATTCCGAGGTAGGGCTTCTTGGAAATGATTGTATCATGAGGGTTTTGATCTCACCAGTGGATTGATTCATTCGATGGATTAATAATTTGGATGGACTTCTGGGATATGACAGAGACTGTATGCAGGTGGGGCATAGTGGGAGAAAGTAGGTCACTGGAGGCATGCTCTCAGGGACTATATCTTGTCCCTGGACCCTTTCCAACTCTCTCTCTCTCTGTCTCTGCCTCTCTCTTTGCTCCTGGCTGCAGGAACTGAACAGCTTTCTTCCTCTGTGCCCTTTGCCAAGATGTCCAGCTACCCCTCAGGCCCAAAGCAAAGGAGCCATCTAACCATGGACTGAAAACTGGGAAGTGACGAGCCAAAGTCAACCTTTCCACTTTAAGTTGTTATTGTCAGGCATTTGGGCACAGTGAGGAAAACACACCGGAACTCAGCAGCCAAATTCTAACTCCTCCAAGTGGTTGCTGGTGGAGTCTCTAAAACAAGGTTGCCTTTGGTCAGAATATTTGAACATGGAGGCAAGCATTTAATTTTTGACCTGTTTTTGAATTTTATTTTATTTTTTCAGGGCTGGAGATGAAACCCAGAGCCTCACAAATGCCCGTGCTCTACCACTGAGCTATACCCGCAGCCTCAACCTGACTTTTGAAAAATAGCCAAACAAAATAATATACTAATACAAAGGGGAAGAGTCCTTATCTTTGATTCTTGTTTAAAGTTGTTTTACCGTATTGTACAAAAATGAGTATTTTGAACAATCAAAAAAACTTGTAAATTTTATCAAGAAATATTACTTGATTCTTAAAATTAATTTGCAGTAACTTTTTAAAAAATCATTTATTTTTTTAGTTATCGTTGGACACAGTACCTTTATGCCATTCATTTATTTTTATGTGGTGCTGAGGATTGAACCCAAGGCCCTCGCACATGCTAGGCAAGCGCTCTACGGCTGAGCCACAACCCCAGCCCTAATTTGCAGTAACTTTTAAAGCATGACCTATGATCAAAGTAACTAGTATTTTGAAGTTAGATAGATTCTACATCATGTGGAAATAAAATGTTGAGTTGATTTTCCTATGTAGGTTCCAGGGTTGTATTAGGTAAGCATAAGCCATGTTATGATAACAAGCAAATCCCAAAGTCTCAACAGCTTCCAATGAAAAAGATGACTTCCCATTCACACGCAGCCCCATCCATAGCCCACTGCTCTCCAGGATGTCTCTCTTCCAAGCAGTGACTCAGAGATCCAGGCTGCTTCCATCTTCAGCTCCAGTGGACGTTGTCCTTCCAGTCCCAGTGGCTGCACAGAAAGCAGAGAACTCAGAGAGCTATTCCAGCCTCCGCTGGGAAGTGACACGCTTCACACACCACTTCTGTCCCCCGGAACCTGTCCGCAGGTCCTGCGGAAGGGTGAGGGAGCTGGCTGGTGTTATCCTCTTTGTGCCCAGAAAGGAGAGGTGATCCAAATATGGTGACCACTGGCCATCACTGGTAGTCAGTGGCTGTCCTGACTCTCAAGGTCAGGGAGTCCCAGAGGGCACACAAACAAGGACAAGTCAGAAGGCAGAGGGTGGGGAGACCCGCAATTTCTCCAGATGACTTCTTTGAAGGGCTACCACGCGCTTCTGAGCCCACTTCAGTTTTATAAAATGAAATGTCAGCAAGCTTTTCCCCGAAGATGCTACCTTCACCTACTGGATCATTGCTGGAAGCTGCTTCATTAAGCAAAAGCCCTTCTCCAAAGAGTCTGCTGTCTCCAGTGTTTTGATTAAAACTGTTGACGACACTAGAGAAGGGGCATGTCAGAAACATCTGTTCGGTGAAAGAGAAAGGCTTCCCACATTTTCATGCCAACTTTTTGTATTTTTAAGAGGTTCATTCAAATGAGATCATGTTTGCTCTAGGTAGTGGTGTCCTCTCCAGCCAGGGCAAAGGCCCAGACAGAGAGTTACCCAGTGGAGAGGCCCAGGACCCCTCCCGCCTGCCTTCCCAAGCATTCAAAATACATTAAGCCTCTCTCCTTCTTTAGCCTCCCCAAAGAGGATTTCCTTCTTTGCCTTGACAAGTCTGGGAGTTAATTTGACAAAGAAGTCAAAAGCTTTCCCAGGCCTTCACAGGGTCTCCAAGACAGAGTCAACTGTGAGGTTTTGTGATAAAGTAAAAGGTGAAGACCACTTGAGATTTTTTTGCAGGTTTTGTTCTGATGCATCAGTGCAGCAGAACAAGAGCAAATAACCATGCGAGCCGGTGGCTTCAGCGCTTCTTTACCGCAGAATTCCATGCCCCGTCTTGACAGGTCAGCAGGCCAAATCCCACGGTGTGGTCCTCGTGTATGGGCAAGTGAATCTCTGCTCCCTTGAGGGTTCTAAGAGTCCATTGTAATCTCTGTGTGGGGTGCAGCCACACAAGAGCCTCTGTTAATGCTCTGGAATATATTCCAATCCAACAACAAGTTTTTCCTGCACCTGCCTGTTTGGACTTTACCAAAAAATGCTGCCTCCCTCAGCAGCCTCTCCTGTTTGTCCAAAGCGCCCTGCAAGGTAACGAGCCTAACAGTACCTCACAAAGCTGCCAGGGAGCAAGACTAGGGTCAAAGCCCCTTCGTGCTATTTCCAAAGACAGTGCAGGGGTGAGAGTTGCTAATGCAGAAGACCAAAGTGATCAGCTTCGTGGCTGCCTCCACACCAGAGGGAGGATAGGAAGCTTGGATCAGCGACAAAGGAAGGCATAAGACATAGGGTGTGCGTCCTGACTCTAGGGGCATCCAGTTGGGAGGAGAATGTAAAGGCAATCTCATAGTGGCTTGTGGTTCCTTTGTCTTTCCTAATTACTTGTCCAAAGGCTTCTGTCAGTCATCCCTGAAGGACACACCAAGGTCACCTGGACTTGATTCCCTGGACATGCTATTTGAGAGCTGTTCATCATGGCCTGCGACCCTGGAGGTTTCCAAGCTCCTGGACACTCGCCATTTAACCACATTAAAGCTGCTTAGAGTGAATTCCAAGGGCCATTGTGAGCCCAAGGACAGGGTGTTCATGCCTGCTGGAAGTCATGGAGGTAGTACAGACTCCTTCCTGGAGGCACCTAGTCCTGTTCCAGCTCTTTGATTCCCTTGGAGACATGCAGTCCTGATCTACTTGGATAGAAGTCTAACTGCATCCTTCTGTCACATTTCAAATCCATCTGATAGATGAAGAGGTGAATGTTACTGTATAAATCATACCTCAATAAAACAACTTTTTACTTATTTTATTTTGAGACAGTGTTGTTTAGGTCCTCACTAAGTTGCCAAAGCTGTTCTCCAATTTGAGATCCTCCTGCCTCAGCCTCCTGAGTTGCTGGGATCACAAGCATGCACCACCACACCTGGAAACAAATACATAGATTTTTAAAAATCTATCTTTGAAGTTTCAGTTTATCTCCATAACTTTCCCTCCGGGCTCTTATTATACACAATGTAAGTACACAGACACTGGGTGAATAAGTTCCAGAAGATAGCAAGCCTGCATTTTCCTATCTTTTGCTTACCGGAGGCTTGGTGGCTTGTGGGAGAAGAGAGACACCTGGTAGCACTTCCTGATGCAGCCCTGCAGACACCATGGGAAAACCCCAGAAGTCCTGATGGGCTCTGGATACAGCGAGGTCCAGAGTCACAGAACAGCAGCCCAAGGAATGGCTGCACATCAAAGCATCCAACTGAATTTCTTTTTTCCACAATAAAATTTGATTGCAATTTTTTCTTCAAAAACTCCCCCTATTCTCTGGCAGTCTCCCATGCACAGTTCTTTATGAGTGCAGAGCAAATAAAAAAGTTAAAAATAAAGGTGTTAAAACAAAGTCACAGTATGCCCACAAAGTGCAATAATGAGAATGATGAGCTTCACCTCGTGGAGTAATGCTGGTCCCCCTCGTCTTGTCTCTAGTCATCTTACCGGGCAGTCTGCAGGACCTTGGGATCTGATGGGGGTGAGGGGCGGAGGGGTCTTGAGGAAATTCTAGAGAAAAAAAGCCTTTTTTTTTTTTTTTTGATATCCGGAATGGAAAATGTAAAAAGAGAAACCATGAATGTGAGTAATTTCTACTAAGGTTGATTTATGACAGAAATTGGCTTCTTCCAAATGGAAGTCATTACTTAATCAGACCAGGAAATGCACTCACATAAAAAGAAAAAGAAAAAAAATATTATTCTTAATCCAATGCCATAAACAGTCCTCTTCTTATGTTGTTATAGCCTGGGTTAAAGAAGAAGTAAAAGAAGTATGGCAGGCAGCCCCTGAGACTGTCCCCCAAGGATCCCCCTCTGCTGCCTAATCCCTTCACCAAGAGAGGAGACTGAGCAAATAGAATATGGTAGAAATGTCGAGATGCCTGTTCCAAGATTAGGTTACAAAGACCATGGCTCCTGTTTGGGTGCCCTCTGTTTGTCTCTCTGTCTCTCCTTCCTTCTCTCCACCATGGAGACAGTCAACTACAGTGTTACAGACAGCTGTGGTGAGAGATAGAGTCTTGACCAACAACCACAGGGGTGACCTTAGAAGCAGATGCCCCAACTTCAGTGGGACCTTCACATGAGACCACAGCCCTGGCCGCCATCTTGCAACCTTGCAGGAGATCTTGAGCCAGAGACACCCAGCTAAGCCATGTCCACATTGTTTACTCACAGAAACCATGAAATAATAAATGTTGGTTGTTTTAAGCCACTAAATTTGGGGGCAATTTGTTTCACAGCGATAGACAGCTAACACAAGAGGTCATGCCTTCGGACACACACTCTTTCCTTTGTTCTAAGGCAAATACTGGAACCAGTTCTAGCATAGAGAGGAAGGTTTCATCATCATAACTATAGTCTCAAATACCAAAAGTATCCTCATTCGCTGTATTGCAAATTGCTCATGGATTGGTATTTGGTTTTGGTTTTATTTTATTTTTGCTCTGTTTGTTTGAGGTACTGGAGATTGAACCCAAAAGGGCTCTACCACTGAGCTACAATCCCCCCATCCTCTTTATTTTTACTTATTGTTATTTTTAGTTTTTGTTGTATTAGGGATTGAACTTAGGGGGCATTCTACCTCTGAGCCCTTTTATTTTTTTGAGACAAGGTCTCCCTAAGTTTGGCCCCAAACTTGTGATCCTCCTGCCTCAGCCTCCCTGATCAGGGGAGATGACAGGGTGGGCCACTGCTCCCAGTGCCACTTGAATCTTCCTGGTGCTCTATGAAATGCCAACAATTAAAGTCACTCCCAGTGCCCAACTCTTTAAAAAAAAAAGAAAGTCACATCTCCCCGTGCAGTTTGAAGGCCAACCATGGGAACGCTACTGTCTGTGCCTACTGTGGAGTTCAGGGTGATTTACGTTGTTATTTTTCAAGGTCATCCTTTAGGACACTGAGTGGCCTTTTCAGTGTTGGGAGAGAAGCAGCCACCGGCTCTGCCTTGGTGGGTCCAGGTCTCAGTCCCTTGTCTGCTGTCCCCCCAGGGAGAAGGCGGACGACCCTAGGAAGCACCCTTTCTTCCAGACGGTCAACTTCCCGCGCCTGGAGGCGGGCCTCGTGGAGCCCCCGTTCGTGCCCGACCCGTCGGTGGTTTATGCCAAGGACGTGGACGAGATCGACGACTTCTCCGAGGTCCGCGGGGTGGAATTCGACGATAAAGACAAGCAGTTCTTCCAGAGATTTTCCACGGGCGCTGTCCCCGTGGCGTGGCAGGAAGAAATCATAGAGACGGGATTGTTCGAGGAACTCAATGACCCCAACAGGCCGTCCGGGGACGGGAAGGGCGATTCCTCCAAGTCTGGGGTGTGCCTGTTGCTCTAGAGGGTTCCCCCAGCAGCAGCGGGGAGCAGCCTGGGTGCCCGGGACCCAGAACCTGCTGAACCAGGGCTGGTCCGTGGGAGGACACTGCCAACCAGGACTGGTCAGGGGGGCTCGAGGCTGAGATGTGGGGTGCCCCTGTCTCTGTCCCCCTGACCCCCATGAAAATCAGCAGAGCCCCGGTTTTCACTGAGGTCTGGGGAAAGGAACCCTCAGGTTTATTTTTGCTGAAACTACAAGCCTGAGCCCTTCCCCATCCCGACTGTGTGAATGACGCAAAGTCCCAGGGACAGAGAATGGAACTTTGGGGTGGACCCAGCAAATGAGCATTTGCAATTCTTAGTAAATAATCATTTTAGTTTTTCCTCTGTTTATATTCTTTCTTCTCCTCATCCTTCAGCATTTTGTCTGCTTCTGTGCTTACAAAAAGGATTTTTGAAGCTGGGAATCAGTGTCCTTGATGGTTCTCTCCCTAAACAGAAATGGATTGTTAACATTTTGGCAAGTGTTCGGGTCACAGAATCATTTTTAATTTCACTGACAGTTTTACATTTTTAAAAAATAATTTATTATGATAATGTTTAAGCATTTTTTTATTTTTTTTCTTTTTCTTTTTTTTTTTTTTTTTAGTTATAGGTGGACACAACATCTCCATCTCGTTTATTTATTTTTATGTGGTGCTGAGGATCAAAACCACTGCCTCACACAGGTGAGGCAAGTGCTCTGCCATGGAGCCACAACCCCAGCCCATGTTCAAGCATTTTTATTGTAAATCTCTATAAGAAGTAAATTCTGTAAGTTTAGTTGAGGCTTTTAAGTGATATACTATAAATTGCTTATACATGCGATTTTATCTTCCATCAGTTCCCAAACTTTACTGAAATTTGGAATTGCCTAAGGATCTTTTCAAAATCGATGCCTCTTACCCCCACACATTCTGATTCCCACCCCTAGGTATGAAGTACAACCTGAGCATTTAGAGTTTCAAAAATCCCCAGATGATTCTAATGTAGAGCAAATTTTGATAGATGAGCTGGGCATGGTGGCCGATGCCTGTACTCCCAGCTGCTCCAGAGTCTCAGGCAGGAACATCACAAGTTGGAGGATAGCCTGGGAAATTTAGTGAGACCCTGTCTCAAAATGAAAGTGTAAAAAGAGCTCAGGATATAGGTAAAGTGCTTGCCGAGCATATGCAAGGCCCTGGGTTCTCCCCAGTACCACACACACACACTACGTTCGTTTGGTAGATGCACTATGTATATGTACATATTATTACATGTGGGTCTTGTGTTAGTGAGATTTGTGATACTATAATAAAATGCCTGAGATTATCAATTTAAGAAGAGAAAAGGCTTATTTGGGTTCTTGGTTTTGAAAGTTTCTGTCCATGGTTGGTTGTTCCAGTTGCTATCTTGGTCTGAGGCAAGATAGCACAACATGGTGGGAGTCCATGATAGTGGAAGACGGTTACCTCCAAGCAGCAGGAAAGCAAGGGAGGGGAAGAGGAGGGGCCCAGGTCCTGCCATCTCCTTCCAGTGCATGTTTCCAGTGCCCTGGATTACATTCACTGGGCCCCAGCGCCTAAGGATCCCAGCCACCCAATAGCACCACAGGCTTTAGACCAATCTTTCAACACTTGGGCCCTTGAAGGATGCTTGTCCAAACCACAGCAGGTCCTTATTTTGGTTATTCCAAACTTCAGTCATACATTGGACAGCCACTTTCCAAATGTCCAAGACCATGTCATTCTGACAACTGCAGTGTAAATCAAACAGAAGATAAATGGTATTGTCTTACAGAGTCTCTTCTCCTTGCACCTTGATCTCCTCACATTATCTTGGAAGGACCATCTCTTGGCTCGTAAAGGCCTCAGGAGACACATGGGTAGAAAGTGAGTTGGATAAATGGCGGGCCTCATTTCAGGTGCCCAGCCAGTGCTGTGTTGTAGCGTTTGTACTTCCTAAAAGCCCAGCAGAAGTGAGAAGACCAAGGCTAAAAAGAACATTTGAATCACAAATATAAATCTGGGTGATATATTTATTTTTTATTTATTTATTTTTTTAAAGAGAGAGTGAGAGAGGAGAGACAGAGAGAATTTTTAACATTTATTTTTTAGTTCTCGGCGGACACAACATCTTTGTTTGTATGTGGTGCTGAGGATTGAACCCGGGCCGCACGCATGCCAGGCGAGCGCGCTACCTCTTGAGCCACATCCCCAGCCCCAAGGGTGATATATTTAAACAAAAAAAAAAAAAAAAAAAAAAAAAAAAAGAAGGAGGAGGAGGAGAAGGAGGAGAAGATAGATGTGTGCACAAGGAAATCTCACTTGTCCCAATGGTGAAACATTTGGTTGAAGTCGGTTTCCAAGTTTTGTCTCTTGAGGACTCAATCCAAGCTTGTAAAGTACAGACAGGAAAAAAAAAAGAAAAGTTGGTTAGCTGGGTCTGGCTGACAGTAATCCCCAAGAGCAAGACAGCATTAACTGTATCTGGAATGAAAAAGAAGAAACTTGCTGGGAGCAGAATCCTGGCTCAGTGCACATGCTACACTCCCATGCCCCTCCTGAACCTCAGCACGCTTCCTGCTTCTCTGAAGCCTCACCTGGACACACTGCAGAGTCCGGAGTCACCAAGATAGGATTCAGGGGTGTCCAGCAGAACCTTCCTAAGGCAAGAAAGTAGATTGTATTTTCTTTTTTCTACTTCTTCTTCTTCTTCTTTTTTTTTTTTTTTGGTACCAGGGATTGAACCCAGAGGCACTCAACCACTGAGCCATATCCCCAGCCCATTTTTTACTTTTTATTTTCAGATAGGGTCTTGCTAAATTGCTTAGGGCCTCACTAGATTGCTGAAGCTGACTTTGAACTTGTGATTCTCGTCCTTCAGTCTCCCAAACCGCCTAGGATTAAAAACATGCACCACCTTGCCCAGCTAAAATTTCTAACAAGTCTATTTAACAACAACAACAACAACAACAAAAAATGGACTAGAAATCCGCATATCCAGAGCAATTCAATAGAAGAGTTCAAAGGATTTGGCTTTACAAACATTAGATGTTTTTTAAAAATAATGTCTTGCTGGGCATGGTGGCACATGTCTGTAATCTCAGACTTGGGAGACCAAAACAGGAGGGCTAAATGTTTGAGGGCAGACTTGGTAATTTAGCAAGACCCTGTCTCAAAATAAAAAATAAAAAGGGTTGGTGATGTAACTAGTGTGATACAGTGCCCCTGGGTTAAATTCCCAGTAACACATATTCTCTCTCTCTCTCTCTCTCTCTCTCTCTCTCTCTCTCTCTCTCTCTCTTACACACACACACACACACACACACACACACACACATATCCCTATTTAAAAAGGGACAAAACCAGTGAAACTCCACATCATGAACAACCACAAGAATGGAATTAATTAGAATTAATTAATTAGAATAAGTTATACTCTGTATGTATAATGTGTCAAATCACACTCTGCTGTTATATATATATATATATATATAAAATTTTTAAGAGGGGGGAAAGGTAAATAAAGTTATCTGCTGTGGAAATCTCATTTAGCCAGTGACCAAGCACCACTCAGAGGGTGGGAGAACTCAGGTTTATTTACCAGTGGGCCAGGTGAGCTAGCGCTCCAGGTTCTGGGCAGCAAGTTGAGGTTACATGAGGCTTTTATAGGAAATTCAACATCCTTTCTGAGCCATTACAACTTTGGTGGGTTTGAATTCTTGGCCTGTGTGACCAAACACCATGCACAGGAATTCTCGTGATGAGCAATTCACAGATGGCGAACAAAAGTGTGAAACACCTGTATGTGACATTGCAAGTGAAGTGGCCTTCACCACAGGCAGCAGTGACTCAAAATAACTTAAGCTTACATCCCTAAGAATTATTAAAACCAAAACAACAACAAAAAACACCTAGCATAGAAATGCCACTATTTAAACAACACTCTAAAGACACCAGTAATTAAGTATCGCTTAAGTAACACTCTTCCTCTCTTTACAATGACCAAAGCTATTCAGTAATATTTCCCTCTTCATTACTACTTCGTTAAAATAGATAAATAAATAAAAATGGACAAAGGACTTGAAGAAAGGCAAAACAAAAGTAAAATAAATAAAAGTAATATATGGTTGCATTGGGTCCTTAATGTAAATATTCACTGCTTTTGATAAACTTGAAATACAAATCTGTTTCATTTCTTAGAACTAACACAGGAAAATAATTAAATAAGTCACAAATAACTGTAGAAGTAGTCAAATAGCCATGACCTAGGAAGTTTGTGTTGAAATCTAATTATATGTTGAACTCTATCCTAGGTGGTGCTGGGGATGCCATAGAGAAAAGAGATGGCCATCTAAAAAAGGCCCCTTGTGTGATGTCAAATGCAGATCCCGGTTGGTGTTATCATTCCCGTTTGAAATGAGGAAACTGAGGCTTTACAACTCTCCCAAGTCATATTTTTTCCGAGTTGGTGTAAAGACTGGCAATGACTGGATGTAAAGCACGTGGTACAGGCCTGAGGTGTAGTGAGGGCATGGTCATCTGAAGACAGTGGCCAGTAGGTAGCCTTGGGTTGAAAGGGAATGATTCGAGGTCAGAGGTCAAAACAATTCAGGGCTGAACCAGCCCCCCTCATGAGGAAGTGAGAAAAGGAAGATAGCTGGGTTCCTGGGAGTGGTTGGGAAGGAAATTTTCCGTATGCAATGAAAGAAAAGTTCTAAGGAACTCACATGAGGCCAAGGCAGAGGGATGGAGGCATGCCCCCCCACCCCACCCCGGGCAGGCCAGGGGAGGAGAAATGCTGGAAAAGGTGCAGATGCAAAGAGGTTGCAGGCAAGTCACGAGTGGAGACTTAACTAAGATGCAGCCTGGGGCCTCCTCAAAGGAAGGAAGCGATTATTGAGAAGGAATGATACTTGCTTGTTTTTCAAACGTTAAAATGAGCTTGTGGGTGAGTTTTTTTTTTTTTTTTTTCCTTAAGAAAAGTTTAATAAACATCATGAGACATCAAAGACTTAATGTGAGTTAAATATTTAGACAAAGAAGAACCAGGGAGAAGTCATTTTTATTCTTCCAGTTTGCCAGGTGTGGCCTGAGGATATAGCTCAGTTGGTAGAGTGCTTCCCTCCCATGCAGAAGGCCCTGGGTTCAATCCCTAGCACTACCCAAAAAAAAAAAAAAAAAAAAAAAAAAAAAAAAAAAAAAAACAATCATTTATTTATTTATTTTGGTACTGGGGGTTGAATCCAAGGGTATTTAACCACTGACCCACATCCCAGCCCTTTTTACTTTTTATTTCAAGACAGGGTCTTGCCAAATTCCTTAGGACCTTGCTAAGTTGCTGAGGCTGGCCTCAAACTTGTGAACCTCTTTCATCAGCCTCCTGAATCAATGGGTTTACAGGCATACATCACAGCACTCGGCAAATGTTTGTTTCTTAAAGGAGAAGATGAATTTGGATTTTTTTTCCTTTTTGGTGGTGCTGAGGATGAAAATCTAAACTTGTGCAGGCTAAGCACACAGCCTACCCCTGAGTTTTGTCCCCAGAAGATAGATAAATTACTTGGAGGGGCTTAGAATAACCCTGCAAAGCAGGGGGTATTTTCACAGGAAAGAGTGATGAGTTATTGGTTTTAATGCGGAAAGCTACAACGGTTTAAAAATCACTCTCGGGTTTTTACTTGAAATATAAATGTTAAGATGCTTCTAATTTAGGGAACCAGGCATGAATGTGAAATAATTTAACAATTTAAGTCTGGCTTCTCAGGAATTGCTAGAGGCATGAATAATGAGATTGCACAGATCTACTTTTTAAAGACTATTATATTTTATGTCTCATCAGAGCAGTTGAATAAGAAGTCGTAAACCATGTAAATTTTTGCATAGTAAAATGTAATGAAAACCAATTAATGAAAACAAAGACTGTTTGATTTTTTCCCCTTTTATTTATTTATTTATACAAATAGAGACTCTATTTTTAATGGTTGTTTTGGGCACTTATAAACCTTAAAGGGGGGAGGGATGATACGAGGAAAAAAAGATAAACATGAGAAATATTTTGTGCTTGAAAGATTTACCTTATTGGCCATTTTGATTATCAGAAAATAAAAATAAAAAGACTTGCCTAATTTTCTTGGATTATCTAGAGGGAAAAAATGCAGTTACTTAGATTTAGTTATCCTTTCAATAACTAGTTATGCCTGCCCCCTGACAGCCTCCATTTTGGCTTGGAGAGATACTGTGCATTCTGTTTTATCAAGATGATGATGATGGTGATGGTGATTATTTGGTACCAGGAACTGAACCCAGGGGCGCTCAACCACTGAGCTACATCCTCAGCCCTTTCTTTAAAAAAAAATGCATAAATTAAAATTTTATTTATGAATATATGAATCACATCACATATCTCCTTCAATAATTTCAAAAGCAAGTAATATATTTTGTTTAGTCAAACTGATGAACTATTATTAAAGTATTTTTGCAAAATGTTTGATCAAGATATGAGCATAAATTCAGAGGTCACAAATCTGTGTTTTTTATTTTGAGACAGGGTCTCCTAAATTGCTTAGGGCCTCACTATGTTGCTGAGGATAGTTTTGAACTCACAATCCTCCCACCTCAGGCTCCCAAGCCACTGGGATTACAGGCATGAGCCACTGCACCCGCCTCTTCAGGATTATTGGATTACAAAGTTTTTGTTTGTTTTGGTCCTGGAGACTGAATCCAGAGGTGCTCGACGGTTGAGCCACATCCCCAGCCCTTTTTATTTTTTATTTTGAGTCAGGGTCTCACTAAATTGATGAATCTGTTATGGCAAGATTGCAATAAATCATTGAGTTGATCTTAAAGCAGGAGATGGAAACTTTATTCACCAGTTGGCGGTCTGGATCCATCAGCTGGTGGGCCAAGGGCAGGCTGCAAGTCTACACCCTTCGACCCCCTCCTGAGGTTTGAGTACACCTTTTATAGTCTAAAACCATGTTAATCATAAGTGGCTGTTGCTATGATTCAAAACAATAAACAATTATCACGAGATCTAAAATCACAAGTAGAAGGGGCACTGGGTTAAAATGTCCCTAGTTGAGTACAAGTTAGAGAATGGTTACTAACTTCTAGACAATCAATCTATGATAGGGTACATTGTCCAAGAAAAATAGTAACCAAAGAAAGAACAATTTTACATTGTATAAGAATTGCCATTTTGTATTGCCAAACATGCTATGCTAAGCAACTGTTGATGGGTTCAGAGCTGGGGCTTTCCCAGGGGAGAAGTAGTTTTTACATGACATGGAGTCTCAGGGCAAAGTGTAATCTGTTTGGTCATTGCCCACGTAGCCTGGCCCATAACAAGTCTGACCTTGAATTTGGGATTCTCCTGCCTCAGCCTCCAGAGTCGCTGGGATTACAGGTGTGCCCCATTTTGCCCAGCTAGGAAAGAGTTTTTTTTATTTCCCCTGTGCATCAGTACATCTTCATCTCTCTCTGCATGGAGATGGAGTTTGTATTTGAAATCAGGGGGGAAATATTATTTAATGCAGAATGAAACCCTTCATGACTGGAGATGGGGACGAGGCACATGTGCAGACTGACTCTGGTCATAACCAGCTCCTGAGGACCCTGCTCTCTCCCCCAAAGACATCAGCCTACACACTGGGAACCAGGCCAAGGCTCCAGGTCCAAGACAGCTAGTGACTAAATTGGGGCCAGATCAGGACCCTACAACCCAGGCTGAGTACTGTCTGCTCAGGGGTGTAGTTTCACTACACAAAATCAGGGAAATTAGAGAAAGGACAAAGTAGAAAACCTTCATGTACTTTTAAATATCCTCCTTTTAGCTGGGCACGGTGGCACAAGCCTGTAATCCTAGCAACTCAGGGGGCTGATGCAGGAGGATTCCAAGTTTAAGGCCAGCTTCAGCCACTTAGCAGGACCCTGTCTCAAAGTAAAAAAATAAAAAGGGCTGAAGATGTAGCTCAGGGTTCAATCTCCAGGACTGCAAAATACATACAAGCATAAATAAATAAAATATCCTCTTTCAAAGTAGTTGACATTTAACACAGTAAGCATTGGAGACCCTATGGCTATCCCTCAAGGTTTTTTTTTTTTTTTTTCCTAGAATAACAGATGTCCTGAACTATGAGAGAGAGAGAGAGAGAGAGAGAGAGAGAGAGAGAGAGAGAGAGAGTTTTAATATTTATTTATTTTTTTTAGTTTTTGGCGGACACAACATCTTTGTATGTGGTGCTGAGGATCGAACCCGGGCCGCATGCATGCCAGGCGAGCACGCTACCACTTAAGCTGAAAAACCAGCCTCTATCTCAGAGCAAAACCTGTCCAAGGAAGGGACATGGCCTTTGTCCTTAGAAAGACCCACAAAGCACTCCTAGGCACATTCCCACCCTGCTAAGTTGTTTATCTACAAATAACAGGAGAGATCTGCTGCGCCAGGTGTCCCTGACTCAGTTAGGCTAGATGGGGATCCATAGCAGTCCCCTAGCAGCCACCAATCAGCATGAGACAGGGAAATACCTGGGATGCCAGATGTCCCTTCCAGTAGTTTATGGTAGTTGATAACATGTTGGGAAACCATGTAGTTCAGCATGTACACCCCTCTCGGCTTAAACCAATCAGTTCAAATGAATACCCCTTTTGTACTGACCAATCACCCCTACCCAACTTGTTCCCGCCAGTGAATGTGCTAATCATGTTTTAGAGTTGTTATTTGATTTTCCAGCGGTGTGTGATGATTTGCTATGATGTATGTGAAGTCCCTGCCTTCTCCAAAGAATGTATAAAACTGCTGCAAACCCTGGGCTCGGGGCCTCTCAGGGTCACCAGTTGCTGTGTGTGTGCGCGGAGGACCCAGCTAGCTCGAAATAAACACCTCTTTGCTGCTTACATCGATCTTGGGTCTCTGGTGGTCTTTGGGGGTCCCGAATTCGGGCATAACAGAGCCACATCCCCAGCCCTGGTTTTGTTTTTACTGACCTATGAAGCCTCAAAATCTGGGAATCCTTGGGCTGAATCACCTTGAATCATGTTTTGATCTATCGTAGAGAAACATTTGTGCTTTAATAGAAAAGCAAGCATTGTCTAGAGAAGGCTTTACATATTTTTTCTATAAAAGACCAGATAGCAGTTATTTCAGATTTGCACAGACGACCGCTGCTTCTCTCTTCCTTCATGGGTGTGTTCCAATAAAACTTTATATTAGCAACAAGAAGCAGTGGTGCCAGGCTCAGACCACAGCACTAGTTTACTGATCCTAACCTAAAGTAACTCATATCAAACTGGATCACCTGCTGCAGTGGAAGACACTCTACAAGGGCTGATTTTTTCTGAGTCATGGCTCCTGTCTTGTGGGCTGTCTTGTCTCTGCGTCTTAATCTTCTTTTCTCATAGGAGAACCAATTGGATTGGATTAGGGCCCACCTCAATGACCTCATTTTAACTTAATTACCTCTTTAAAGATCCTGTCTCCAAACAGAGTTGTGAAGTGTTGGGGCTTAGTTCTTCAGCACCTGAATTTGGGGCCCAGGATTCTGCCCACACACTCCCCAAGCCAGCTTTATGTCCATCTGCTCATTCATTCCAATGTCCCTTGCTCCACCCGCCCTTGTGCTTTCTTTGTTTCAATAATTTTAACACCAGGTTTCCTTCTTGCTGAGTTCAATCGCATCTTTTGTGTTCATTTTTATTTCTGTATGACAGTCAGGATCATTCTTTTATTTGAGGACTATCCGTTAACCCAACTCAGAATGTCACCGGGGATCAGGAACCCGAGGCTTCAGCAAAAGCTTTTAGAAAGAGCCCAATCTCCTTTTGTTGTCTTATGAAACACACAGTAGGGAGAAGATCCCCTAAACGAAGGGCTGGGGTGGGGGTGGCAACCCCAAAAGGCAGCTAGCATTCCCCCCAGAGTCCAGTTGAGGTGCACGGGCCAACCGACTACAGTTTATTTTTAAACTAATGTACCCCACCCTGCCTCTCCCATCTGCATTGCCAGCTGTCTTGCCCATCCCTGCATCCAGCCCCAGCATGCAGTGGGAAAAGCTGTTGGAGCAGAGAGAAGCATGAAGGAGAAAGCCAAAAGCCAAAGCACCAAGAAAGACTTCAGCAGTTCCTCTGCTAATCTGCTGAGTTGCTGAGCCCTGGGGCCATCCTTGCCATGAACATTCCAGAGCCGCACCCAATGCAGGCAATATTTTTGAGTTCCTGATCCAGCAACTCCCCTTCTCCTGGTTGACAGATAAAATGCAGGATGCCAGTTAAATCTGAGTTGCATAGAAGCAATAAATGTTTTTTTTTTCTGGTATAAATATCTCCCAAATGTTGTATGGGACATATTTAGAGAAAAAAAAAAAAGAAATTATCCAGTGGGATGCAGTGGTGCATGCCTATAATCCTAGCTACTTGGGAGGCTGAGGAAGAAGGATTTCAAGTTTGAGGTCAGTCTGGGCACTTAGTCTCAAAATAAGATCTTTAAAAAGGGGATCTAGAGTTGTAGCTCAGTGGTGGAGTACTCAGCTCACATGTGTGAGGCCCTGGGTTCAGTCCTTAGTACCGAAAAATTATCTGTAGTCCTTGAGCACAGGTAACTGTCTACTTTATGGCCAGGATTCATTTAATGTAGGGAACTCCTAGCATAATCTTGTTCAACTTGAGTTGCTGAAGTCTGAATTTTCTGTGAATCTGGCAGATGAGTCCTTGGGTAGAGTTTTTGAGGTTTTTGTTTTTTAATTTAGTTTGTAGTTGTAGAGGGGCAGAATGCCTTTATTTTATTTGCTTATTTTTATGTGGTACTAAGAATAAACCCAGTGCCTCACACATGCTAGGCAAGCACTCTGCTCTGCCACTGAGCCACAACCCCAGCCCAGGTTTTGAGTTTTTTTTTTTTTTTTTTTTTTTTTTTTTTTTTTTTTTTTTTTTTAGCAAGCTCTCTCCTAAAAATAGTTACCTGGGGCCAGGTGTGGCACCTGCAGATCCAGAGGCTGAGGCAGGAGAATCATGAGTTCAAAGCCAGCCTCAGCAACTTAGCGAGGCCCTAAAACAACTCAGTGAGACTCTGTCTCTAAATAAAATACAAATAGGGCTTAGAATGTGGCTCAGTGGTTAAGCACCTCTGGGTTCAATCCCTGGTACCAAAAAAAAAAAAAAAAGAGAGAAAAGAAAGTAATAACCAGGTCAGTGCCAGTGACATCACCACCACTACCATCAATAATAACAACACAATGAATGCTTCCACTTACGGAGTACATGTGATGTGCTAGGTGCTGGGCACGTTTTCATGTACTGCTTCCAAAGCTCACAGTCATCCTGTGAAATAGGTAAATCTGAATTTTATAGATGAAAGGGAAACTCTGGAGGTTAACTAACCTGCCCCAGGACACAGAAAGCCCTGAGTTAACCCAGGTCTATCTGACACCACTTAGCAGTAAGATCACCAGTGGCTCAAAGTAGGAACTGCCTCTGTCCTAAAGTGTCTCCTATGGCCTTAGAGCTGAGAGTTAGAGGAATACGCTCAAATAAGAAATAATTTTTAAAATATATTTCATAGTCCCTAAATGGACTAGCAGGCTGGAGTGAGCGTGAGCCACCTAGGACACAGATATTGAAGGTGACATTCTTTGTCATGTATAGTATGGACAATTACAAAAACTGGACAGCGAGTGTCTCCTTAAATCTTGCTCCTGGCTTGGCTCGTGCCACTCACCTACTTCCAGTCCTGTGGACCAGACTGCTCAGGGATGGAAAGAAAAATCTCATTTATTTATTTACTTATTTGGGGGTACTAGGGAATGAGCCCAGGGACATTTTATTACTGAGCTACATCCCCGGGCCTTTTAAAATATTTTTCAAAATTTGAGGCAGAGGGCTGGGGATGTGGCTCAAGCGGTAGCGCGCTCGCCTGGTATGCGTGCGACCCGGGTTCGATCCTCAGCACCACATACCAACAAAGATGTTGTGTCTGCCAAGAACTGAAAAATAAATATTAAAAATTCTCTCTCTCTCCTCTCTCACTCTCACTCTCTCTTTTAAAAAAAAAATTTTTGAGGCAGAGGGCTGGGGATGTGGCTCAAGCGGTATCGCGCTCGCCTGGCATGCGTGTGGCCCGGGTTCGATCCTCAGCACCACATACCAACAAAGATGTTGTGTCCGCCGAAAAACTAAAAAAAAATAAAATAAATAAATATTAAAAAATTTTCTCTCTCTCTCTCTCTCTCTCTCTCCTCTCTCCCTCTCTCTTAAAAAAAAAAAAAAAAAGAGATACTCATTTCTACCCCCATCCCCTCTGCCATTTCCTTTAAAAAAAAAAAATTTGAGGCAGAGTCTCAATAAGTTGCCCAGGCTGGCCTTAGCCTCCAGAGTAGCAGGGATTACAGTCAGGTAACCCCCTGCACAGCTACATCAATGTTTATGTTCATTCATCCAACAAATATTAACTCAGGGCTTACCTGCATGGACCCCGAATTAGCATCTTATTGCAGGAAATGGGAATACAGCCCAGAATAGACAATGACTATCTCCCCATCTGGACCCACTGGATGTTTTACATTTTACTCTTTTTCGGATATCAATATAATACCACTGGTTATAGGTGACTTGTTCTGCTTCTTCATACATTGAAGTATATAACATTAGAGAAGCACACTAAGGCAAGCATATAAAGCAGGGTTTATTTAAAAAGAGGTAACAGATTTCTCCCCGGAGGGAGAAAGGAGCCACAGCTGGTATCCTGGTATCCTGGTATCCCCAGAAGTGAGGGTGTTCTGCCTTTTTTTTATATGTCCTAGACTTCGTTATCTCTCTCCTTCTACATTTGTGACTAGGCCCAGGAGATGCTCGGTGGAATGGCCAAAAGGTGGGAAACAGGAGGGCTGGAGGGGCCAGGGAAGAGTGATCCAAGCAGGAAGGGGGCATCATCAACTACTTTTATAACTCTCTATAGGGAGGGACGATCCCTGGGACAGTTTACCTTAGCAACAGGTTAGAGAAAGGGCTTGGAAGAAATTAACATTTCAATCCCTCTATTTTTCTGGGCCTGACCCTTGCCCATCTGCCTGTCTAATTCTGGCTTCACCTATTAGACAATGTGGACCTATGATTTTTCCTGTTTCTATTGTGTTAAAGGACACAATGACAACAATTTAACAATCTTTTTTTTTTTTTAAAGAGAGAGAGAGAGAGAGAGAGAGAGAGAGAGAGAGAGAGAGAGAGAATTTCAATATTTATTTATTTTTCGGTTTTTCGGTGGACACAACATCTTTGTTTTGTAGGTGGTGCTGAGGATCGAATCCGGGGCGCACGCATGCCAGGCGCTTGAGCCATATCCCCAGCCCCCAATTTAACAATCTTAATCTTTACTTTAAATTCTGGGATCGGGCAACCCTTCATTCCATAAAATAAAGTGCTCCAGGGAGCCCAGCAGAAGAGGTGGGGTTTTGTAGCCCAGAAAAGGACAGGAGAAAGCCAGCCCAAAGAACAAAAGGCAGATTGGTCATTTCAAAGCTACTTTTATTGTTAAGGCTGGGACCGGAGACAGAGAAGGAAAGGTCTCTGATTTGTAAACATCAGGTTACTTCAGGTTGCCAACCCCCTAAGGATTAGACAGAGGGAACTTCATTATCATGCCAATTAAAAGGGAAATGTGGTTATTACCCCTGTAATCCCTAATTGCTCCCAAGGTTGAATAGAGTTTAGTTTCACCTTGATGACCTGGAACTTAGCGTGAGCAACTCCATTTTGATTTTTAGCCTGGTCTGTTAGGGCCCCTAAGGCAGGAGTTTCACCCCAAACCAAGGCCTCCTGTCATTTTTATTTAATTCTTACTGCTTTTTAGTTGATGCCAAATCTGTTTTCCTTTCTTTCTCTCATTCTTAAAAGAATTTCTTCCGGGTTTATGCTTTAGAAGACTTGTTTTCCAAAAGCTGGGAAGTTAGGACTTGTAAACCCTTATTACATCTCCCTGAAAATGGAAAATCCCAGCCAGGCCAACAGACACAGCCAGACTGGCTCTTGGAGTGTTGTTTTAACGAATACCGGTAGACTGCAGGGCGAAGGCTGATCTGGCACGTGTCATAACCAGTAACACGGTGGACAATGGTGAAAGAACAGCTCACCCGAACACACATTCCATGCCCTGTCTGCACTTGGCTTTTGGGGGCGGTGTGCCCTCAGGCCTGGCTTTTGCTTGGTCATGTTTTAGGGCTGGGCCCATAAAACAGCCCTGAGCAGCTCTGTCCCGACACGTGGGTGTTTCAGCATTGTTATAGCTGGGTATGTCCTTGTCAGCAACATTTGCTGTCCCAGTTCTGCGTGTGACCCATGCAGGGTCACTGGGGCCTGACGGGCAGTCTGTGGACTATATGATCATCCTTTCCCCTTCACGGCCCACTCTTGGTCATCTTCTCATTCACAATGCCCTTCCATGGTGCGTAGGGATGAATAAAGGGAAGAGAAATAAGTAAATCCACTTGATTTTGGAACAGGAACTTAAGAAGATCAAAAGTATTAACTGAAATCAGATTCTCGGAGAATTTGTTTATTTATTTATGGTACCAGGGATTGAACCCAAGGGTCCTTTACCACTGAGCCACATCCCCAACCCGTTTTTGTATTTTATTTAGAGACAGGGTCTCACTGAGTTGCTTAGAGCCTCACTAAGTTGCTGAGGCTGGCTTTGAACTCACGATCCTCCTGTCTCAGCCTCTGCTGGGATCATGGGGGATGCACCACCATGTCCAGATCCCTGAGAATTTAAATAACAGACTATCCATTCACCTTCTCCTATCCATTTTCTTTTCTCACAATCATAGATTAATTAGCTCAGGTAATTAGCCATAGATGTTGCACTAAGTTGATGATTCTCTCCTATGTCTCCCTGAAGCCACAGAGAAGGAACAGATGATCTGTGTCGGGAGGGGTCCCCAAGAGCATCCCCTCCACAATGGACCAGTGTAACTTCATTCAGTGAAGAGGCAGGACAGTGGGGAAAGTGGAATGCCAAGTCCAAGGGGAGATGTGAATATGTGGAAGTTTTCTGGGGAGAAGATTCTGGAAATTCTGTGCCTAGTTCTCCTCTGTGTGGAGGAGGCCTACCTGATGCTTGACCCCTGTTGTGCTAGGTTCCATTGAGCTCACCATTTCCTATTCATGTGACATCCCATGACAGTTTGAAACAGGCACTGTGGGAATACTCGCACCATAAAAAATAGGCGAATTTTACACGCTGGGGTTTATTTTTTTCTGGAGAGCCGGATGTTAAGCATGACCAGTACATCACTGGCTCTCCTTGAAGCATCCCCTGGCTGGTCAACTGTGCTTCTCCCCAGGACCCTGCTGCCTCTGCCTTATGCTCTGATTCCATTTGCAGAGGATGAGAACAAGGCCCCAAGGGGGAAACCAATCAAGGAGGCAATGGCCCTTCCCCAGAAGCTATCACTGACCCAGCAGGAAGTGAAATATGGATGAGAGCCTTTCAAATCTAAAAGATGAGAGTAAGAATAGGAAGGCACCAGACTAGAACCTAAGGGAGGAAACACAGTGAGAGGAAAGCAGGCCCCAGTGACCTGTGGCCTCACAGCCACGAATAATTTACTTTCCAGACTACATGGTTGCTCCAGTCTGGGGGTTCATTAGAAATGTGACAGAGTGTCAGCTTGTGACTAGATAGATGGAAGTCACTCTAGGGTAGCGGGATCTGCTGTCTTCTTCCATGTCCACAGTTCTTCCATATCTGCCATTATTCTACAGAATAACTATGAATTTCACCAATGAACAAAAACCATCTCCCCTGTTCCCTGTCTCTGTCCCTGACCTTGGCCCTGCCATGGGCCATCTATTTTCTGGGTCTCTTGGAGGGAAAGACAGGAGAGGAAGGACAAAGGGCAGTTCACCCAATGGCCATCTCTCCTCTTTTTCACACAGATGCCAAATGTTGTCCAGGAAAGCCACATGCCCTGGCTCATGTGATGAATGTTGGCTATAGGATTGTTTATAATAAAGATTGGTCTATGCCGGGTGTGGTGGTGCACACCTGTAATCCCAGCGGCTCCTGAGGCTGAGGCAGGAGATTGCTGGTTCAAAGCCAGTGTCAGCAATTTAGGGAGGCACTAGAAACTCAGGGAGACCCCGTCTCTAAATAAAATACAAAACAGGGCTGGAGATGTGGCTCAGTGGTCCAGGCCCCTGAGTTCAATGCCAGGTAGCCACCCCCCACCAAAAAAAAAAAAAAAAAAAAAAAAGATTGGTCTAAATCCAACGTCTTCTTTGCCAATGATTGGCCTGCGCATAGTCATGTGTCCTCGTCTTGGCCAATGAGAAGTAATCAGGTGCCTGTTGAGCTGTTTCTTGGGTGGATTTCTGGCCTAGGAGAGAAATACACAAAAGAAACTACTTTTTTATCATCTCTTTTTAAATGTATTCATTCTGTTACACTGTTACCAATAAAAAATCAAAACCAAAAAAAATTTAAAAACCCTCTAGCTTCACTTGGTTCGAATTGCCTTAAAAAATCACTAATTTTGGAGGCTACACAGCTGACAATACATTATTTGTCCCCCACTGGCTTTGCTAGACAACCCTCTGTCTGATATGAGGGTTAAGATGACAACGGTTGCCGAGGTACTCTTCAGGGACTGGAAGGCCACTTTTGCTGAGAACACTGACTCTTCACTGGGGCCTACAGATGTCCAATGAGTGACTGGAACAGAATGAAAAGGCTTGGTATCTCTGTCTTCATATTGTGTCCGTCTCTTTTGTTGCCTTAACCTTTGGGTCAGATTCTATTGAGATTAGCACGAAGACATGTCAGTCATCTGAGACATGTTTTGTCCAAAAAGCATAATATAAGGCTAACTTGACCTAAACATGCCTAGACTCCCACCCCCCAAGACAGAACACACTTACCAGACACCATGACCGCAGACACCAGGCCATGAAAGGAATGAAGAGAAGTGGCACCTGGGTTCCTTGGAGGTCCCAGAGAAGACATGAATATACCTCCCCTTCACTAGCCTCTCCCTCCCCTCGTTATTCCCCTCCTACATCTGGAACCCCTCAGCCCCTGGAGTTGTGAAGTTGAATCTCTGAGCAAAGCTCCCTCTTCTCCAGTCTTTGACCACTGAGTAAAGCCTTTCTTTTTCCTCAACACTCATCTCTTGGACTTTGGTCTTTCTGCGGGATCAGGCTCAGAACCCTTTGGCAACAAGAGAGGACCAGGGTGGTGGGCCCCAGGGCAGATGCATAAGGAGGCAAAACAGCAAGTTGGAAAGGCCTGCCCCTCACCCTCCCACCTCCCCACCCCCAGTTCTAGAGATGGAAAATGAGACTCACACACTGAGCTACATCCCAGCCCTTTTTTAAAAATTTGAGGGAGGGTCTCAGCAAGTTACCTAGACTGGTCTTGAACTTGTGATCCTCAGGCCATTGCACCTGACTAGGCCTGGATTCTTGATGACGTAACTGAGCTGTCAAACCCTCCAAAGTCCAAGAGACCCTCCTACCCTCAGAATTTGTAATAGGATTTTGTTTTCTTTAGGATTTTTGTTTTCATTTTTGTTTTGGTACTGAGCTACATCCCCAGCCCCCACCCCCTCTCTCTCATATATAAGACAAGGTCTCAAGTTGCCAAGGCTGACAATCCTCCTGCCTCAGCCTCCTGAGCTTCTCCCATACCCCAGTAAAGGTACAAATACTTCTAAGGCTTCTGATCGACCTTCCCAGGTTGACCGGCAGAAAGGCTACCAGGTCGCGCTCCTGTGCCCCTCTGATGACATCGTAGAGGACTAGCAGCACAGAGGAACACCTTCCTCAGGTGAAGAGCTACCTTCTCAGCCTGTCCCTGGGTCACTGTGTGTCCAAGACAGATGCCACTTGTCTGCCTCACTATTTACACTAGGAAAATGCATAGAGTATAATTCTAGACTTAATATAGACTTTAATAAAGTCAGTTTAGACCTTATCTGATCTAATTCCCTCGTCTTACAGATGAGAAAACTTAGCCCCAAGATCACATAACTAATTAAAAATTGAAATATCCGACTGATTTGTGCTACAGAAGAGTCATTGTGATGTCATAGCCTTTGTGACAATTAATAGCTAGCATCTGCTAAGTGCTTACTCCATGATGTCCATGAATTAATCATTTGCTCTCTCCCCACTAGATGCCATTTTACATTTAAGGGAAGGGGATCTGGGAGATGAAGTAACAGTCTGTAGGACACAAATACTTCAAGGATCCTCCATTCAATTCCAAGCACACAGTTCCTAAAACCCAGATTTATCTATAGATTATCAGTACATAACTTATATATATATATATTTTTTAATATTTATTTTTTAGCTTTCGGTGGACACAACATCTTTATTTTATTTTTATGCGGTGCTGAGGATCAAACCCAGCACCCCGAGCATGCCAGGCGAATGCGTTACCACTTGAGCCACATCCCCAGCCCCATACCTTATATTTTAATTGTGGGAGGGAACTTTTTTATTTTATAGTGTGTGTGTGTGTGTGTGTGTGTGTGTGTGTGTGTGTGTGGTGCTGGACCTCAAACATGCTAAGCATGACCTCCACCACTGGGCCACACCCCCAGACCCTGGAAGGAAACTTTCCTATTAGTTCTTTCCAGATCAGGCCAGTCCCCACCCAATTTTCCAGTAACACATGTGTGACTCAGCTCTTGTGCCTGCTGTTTTATATCCACCCACCCCAACACCTGTCACTGCTCACCTCTCCCTGTTGGAAAGATTTTTTTTTTTTTTGCCCTCTAATTTCATGTTTTTTTCAACTTTTTTTTTTCCCGACTGATAATAGAAACTATCATTCTTGAAGCAAGCCCTCTCCAGGTGCACCCTGGGAGGGCGATGCTTACAATTTTCCTCTCTTCAATCCAAATCCAGGCAGTTTCGCTTCCAGACTTATCTCTTCAGCCACACTGGAAATGACAGACACCCACCAATTGTACATTGTGAACGGTCCCTGATTGATGGCTCTTCCTGGGGTCTTCCTGTCTGAAGAAAAGAGTCCCTGCCGCACCTGGGCTATTATTGGTTTAGACAATGAAAGTGTTTACAGTTGCAATAAGGGAAGAGTTAGAGAGCCTCAGATAATGTCATCAACAAATAATGCCTCCATTTCTTTGGAGCAAACCAAGGCAGATCTTTAAAAAAACAAAACAAAAAAAAAAAAAACAAAACCTCTGTCTGCCTTGTGTCCTCAAAGGTGGCAAGACATCATGAATCACATTGCCCAGACAAGGGGCACTGGGACTTAGCTGTAGAGCTGGAGAAGAGGTCATGTCCGCAGCCCTCGAGGGAAAGTCCAGTGGAGACAATGGGCCCACTTATAATAAAAGTCCTTCATTTCAACTCTTTCCCCCTTCCCAGGCCGAACCTACACTTATAATTCTGAAAGAGAACATGGTCATTAAAGAACAAGACAGCCAAGGCAGATTACAATCTTGTAATAACATTTTTTTATTTTTTTGCCAGAAAAGAGAACCCCACCTCATGAATCATCCACCCACTGTTCTTTGTTTGGCTTTTTCTCAGCTCATTTCCTTAGTTCTATCAATTGCCAATTTTTTTTTCCTGCTTGAGAAAAAAAAACACCTCACTTTGAATTAATCTCCTGTCTTGGATCCCAAAGCCTGGCAGCCGCACAACCCATGTGAGCTAGGGTACGTCCTCACCATCGGTATCAGAAAGGGGCGGCTGGTAAGTTCTGGAATGTCTGGCACTATAAACTGGGGACAGAGCCCTGGGCATCCTTGACGTTCTCCGTAGCATCAACAGAGCCAGCCATACGGCCCCCTGCCAATGGGTAGCTGGTCACTTTGGCCACTCTGGGTGAAGGCAGCCCCAAAGGCAATTTAAGAAGAGATGTTAGGAACACAGGACAAACCGACTATGTGTTCTAATGTGCTGTTCCATCAAATCTTTCTTTCTTTCTTTTTTTTTTAAATCCAGTGGCACTCGACCACTGAGCCACATCCCCCACCCTATTTTGTATTTTATTTACAGACAGGGTCTCGCTAGTTGCTTAGGGCCTCACTAGATTGCTGAGGCTGGGCTCTGAACTCGCGACCCTCCTGCCTCAGCCTCCAGAGTCATTGGGATGATAGATGTGCACCACCGTACCCAGCTTTCAGGCAGATCTTCAGGTTATTAATAACACATTATGATTTCTATCTCTGTGTGCAAGACTAGACTTCCGAATTCTGTGCTAAAGGGAATTGTGCCTGCTGGTCACAGCTTGTTGGTTCTTTTGTCACACGAGGGCGGCGGCTCTCAGGCTGTGTATTCCCACGCTCTTCTCTTTACTCCTCCCTCCCAGTCTTCACTCAGGCACAGGAAACAAGGGCTTAGGACTAAACTCCTCCACTAGATCCCTACAGACCAGGTTGAAAATCAAAATGGAGTCACCCACGCTAAAGTGCCACCACCAGACTTATCCAAACTTCACGGAACTCGGAGCCAGGGAAGTAAATATCTAGAGTGCCACCCAGGCCAGTTTCAATTGGCATGATGATGAAGTTCTCTCTGCTTTAACTGTCACACACACAAAGGTAACCTGAAGTGACCCGATGGGAAGCAGTTATGTTTCTATGGTTCTGTCTCCCTGTCCCTTAGTCACAAAGGAAGTAACTGGGAAGTGACTGATCAGCTTTGGGTTTTGTTGGTGCTTTCTTCGTTCCTTTACTGTTTATGAAACCCACCTTTTCTTTTCTTTTTTTTTTCTTTTTTTTTTTTTAATTTTTATTTTTAGTTGTAGTTGGATACAATACCTTTATTTCATTTACTTATCTTTATGTGGTGCTGAGGATCGAACCCAGGGCCTCGCACATGCTAGGCGAGTGCTCTACCTCTGAGCCACAACCCCAGCCCCAAAAACCACCTTTTCAACGGGGCTCATGGGAACCCTTACACCACTATATGGAATGAAATGTTGCCTGACTCTAGAATTGAAACCAAAAAGTCAATTAAAATTGTTAAAGTGATGGCACAAGACGGTAATCCTGGGGACGCTGAGAAGATTCCAAGTTTGAGGCCAGGCTCAGCAACTCAGCAAAACCCTGTCTCAAAAAGAAAAGGAGCTGGGCGCGGTGTCCCATGCCTATAATCCCAGCGGCTCCGGAGGCTGAGGCAGGAGGACTGCGAGTTCAAAGCCAACCTCCGCAAAAGCGAGGCACTAAGCAGCTCAGTGAGACCCTGTCTCTATAAATAAAATACAAAATAGAGCTGGGGATGTGGCTCAGTGTTCCAGTGCCCCTGAGTTCAATCCCCACCCCCACCCCCCCAAAAAAAGAAAAAAGGACTGGAAATGCAGCTCCATGGTACAGCAACCCTTTAGAGCCATCTGAACCTGTGGCTCCCAAATTGCAATTCCTAAGACCCCAAATAAAGTCGTTTAACTTTTGCAGTTTTTGAGGTTGAATTGATCAACACATTGAACTCAAAGGTGATAAAAGTTGGACTTTAAGTGAAGTTTAGAACTGGGCACAGAGTTAGATGCCTACAATCCCATCGACTCAGGAGGCTGAGGCAAGAGGCTCACAAGATCAAGACCAGCTTTACCACTGTATCCCTAAACAACTTAGTGAGACCCTTCCTCAGATAAAAAATAAAAACGGATTGGGGTCATGGCTCCGTGGTAAAGTGCCCTGGGTTCCATCTCTAGAGAAGAAGAAGGAGGAGGAACCCAGCATGGTGGTGCTTGATTGTAATCCTAGCTACTCAGGAGGCTGAGGCAGGAGGATCACAAATTTGAAGGCAGCCTGGGCAACTTAGCCAGAACTTGTCTTAAAATAAAAACGATAAAAGGCATGGGGGCGGTGGTGGGGGGTGGGTAGAGATGTGGCTCAGTGGTAAAGCACTTGCTTAGCATGCATGAGGCCCTGAGTTCAATCCCCAGACCCACCAGAATAAAATTTAAAAAGTTGAAATTCTCAGCCCAATTTTAAAAGGATAAGGAATATCATCTAATCATTGTGTCAGTGGTCACCATCCCTGATAAATTAGCCAAACTGAAAAGCTGTAGGCGAGAAGGAGAAGTGTAGAAGCAGACGGTCTGGGCCCAAATCCTGTGAGCAAGGCCTTGGCCAAGTGACTGAGGTCTCCCAAAAATGGAACTGAGCAAAGCAGCCCATCCCACAAAATTATTGTGATGTTGAACGAGATGTTTACCACTAACGATTAATTTAGTACTAAGAAATCAGCGCACAGTGAGCAAACAGTGTTCCCCATCATAATCTTCAGGGGACCCCAGAAGCCGGGAGGAGGTGAATGTTCCTGCTGATGGAAGTCAGATCTGGGCCCGTGGAGCTGTCTCCGCAGATGGGCTCCCCTCGCCCCCTGAAGTTTATATGTGATGCCAACAAATCCTGGGCTTCCTCGAGTTTGTGTTCACAATTGTTTGTGTCCACACTTGTTAACAATAAGCTTTAATTTCTAAAGTGTGACCTAATTTTATATACTCTGGCTCTATTTGGATGTGCTAAGAATCCTCTTGGTCACTATTTCCAGGAATAACCCTTTATTTTCCTGTACCCCCCAGTTTGGGAGTGCTCTCCATAGGTCAAAATGTAAAGTCAGGGTTTCCTTTTACCCACAAACACAAGCCCAGTTTAATTTTGTCCTTACGCTCATAAACACACACACAACTACTTCTCTCTTTCTTCCTTCCTATCTTTCTTTTTTTCTTTCTGATTGGGATCTCACTGTGTTGCCCAGGCTGGCCTCAAACTTGTGATCCTCCTGCCTCAGCCTCCCAAGTAGCTGGGATGGTAGGTGTCAATCTTAACATTTGTATACTGCTAAACAATTTGTAAAGATTTTTCAAATTCACTCTCATTGAGTCCTTGGAATAGCACTTTAAAACAAGCCAGGGAGCTCTTCTTACTTTCTTCTCCTGGATATGGAAGCTGATGGTTAGAGAAAGAACGTGACTTGATCCTTCCTCCTCTGTTTCCCAGTGATGCTGAGTCCACCCCCCCCACCCCCATCCCCTTCATGAAGATAGTATTTCTACCATTTATTATGTACATGTGTCAAGCACTGTTTAGTGCTTGACACATGTACATAATTTTTTCCTCCCCAGAGCCCTAGAAGGAGGAATTATAAAGCTCATTTTTACAGAGCTCTCACTTGATCTCAGCAATTTTTTTTTTTTTTTGGTACTTAACCATGGAGTCACACCCCCCAGTCCTTTTTATATTTTATTTAGAGACAGAGTCTCGCTAAGTTGCTTAGGTCCTCGATAAATTGCTGAGGCTGTCTTTGAACTCAGGATCCTCCTGTCTCAGCCTCTGGAGTCACTGTGATTACAGGTAAGCGCCACCACACCCCATTGGTCTCAAGCAATTTGATTCCAACACAGGGAAATTTCTAACAGGTATCTTCTGCCTTTAAACTTGACCCCTGCTGCCCTAAGATTTTTTTATGTGTGTTTGTTTGGGTTTTTTGTTTGTTTGTTTGTTTGCTTTTTGCTTGCTAGGAATCAAACCAGGGTCTCTTGCAAGCTAGGCAAGGGCTTTACCCCTGAGCCATACCTCCAGCCCTTTCCCTGACTTTAAGTGCCCTGAGAGGACTAAATGAGATAAGTATGTCAAAAGCTCTCTGGAAGCAGTAGTTGAGTTGATCTCTGCCCTGTCATAGACTTTGGTTTCCATCCACCACAGTGGCCCAAGTGCAGGCGCAGAGAGCTTTTTGATAACATCACAGGAAGAAAACATTGGTGTAGGGGCTGGGGTTGTGGCTCAGCGGTAGAACGCTTGCCTAGCACGTGTGATGCCCTGGGTTCGATCCTCAGCACCACATAAAAGTTAAATAAATAAAATAAAGGTATTGTGTTCAGCTACAACTAAAAAAATAAATACTAAAATAAGTTAAAAAAAAAAAAAGAAAACATTGGTGTGAGCTCATGATTTAACCTCAGAAAATGCTGACCCTTTATCTTTCCAATCACACAAGGACATAAGAATATACAGAATGCCAGGACTGGTGGTTGGCACCTGTACTCCCAACAACTGGGGTGGCTGAGGCAGGAGGACCACTGGAGCCCAGAGTTCAGGAGTCAAGGCTGGCCAGGCCAACACAGCAGGACCCCAACTCAAAAAAAAAAAAAGAAAGAAAAAAAAAAGGCTGGGGTTGTAGCTCAGCGGTAGAGGGCTCACCTTGTGTGGGGGGGACCCTGGGTTCAATCCTCAGCACCACATAAAAATAAACAAGTGAAATAAAAGTATTGTGTCCAACTACAGCTAAAAAATAATTTTTTTTTTAAAAAAAGTGCACACAATGTTTAAACCGAGAAAAACTATACACATTCTCGGAAATGCTCAGATCAAGAAAGCAGTTTGAAGAAGTATTTTAAAGTTTAAAAAAAATCCATGTAATTACCTCCCAGGTCAAGAAATAGCTCATCATGTGAGCTAAAATAAACCCTTTCTCTTTATTAAAAAAAGCAAAAAAAAAAAAAATTCATCACAGCACCCAGAAGGCCCCTGGGGGACCCTTCTGCATTCTCTCTACCAAAGCAAACAGTTCCTCTCACTTTTATGGAAGTCCACTTCTTTATAGCTTTCCAGGTAACAGGCATTTCTAAACACGGTAGTTACCCCTTGCCTATAACTGAATTTCACATAAGCAGGGTCATCTGATGCATGCTTTTGTATGTCAGGTTTCTTTCACCCAATGTTGTGTTTTTTGAGAGCTTCCGTGATCACAGGAATGGGTGCTTGGTTTTCGTTGCTGTATGGTATTCCACCGCACAAATACACCAGCATCTATTCATCTGTTCTAGTGCTGATAGCTATGGGGATTTTCCAATTTGGGGCTGTGGGGCATAACAGTGCTTTGCAGACCCCTCACCTCAGAGTCAATGGTCATTTTTATGAATCTGCCTGCTTTTTCTCTCTCTCTCTCAACTGCCCAGGGACGATGAGTTCCCTTTGTACACACCCTACCCCACCCCTACCACCTTGTCTGCTGTTCTGTTTGGAAATGTTAAAACATTACAGTACAAGCTGAGAACTACAAGCCTGTTGAAGAAATAGGAGGTCAAAGACTTCCCGGAGGTCTCCCTTCCTTTCTACTTCAGATTTGACTTCTGATAACAATAGCAAGAACAACAACAACAACAAAAAAATACTTAAAAGCATGAAAAGAATTCTTATTCATTTCCTTGAGATCTGGGGGGGCGGAGGGAATGGGGGAGCTAGTGCTGAGCTTCTTGGTGTTGCTGGGAAGGCCAGGCCCAGGCTTACCATCTCAGGCAAGAGAGGGGTTCCACTTCCGCCCAGGAGAGGGGACAGGAGAATGTCTGGCAGCAGCCTCTGCTGTCTGGGCCTCTGCTCCTATTCAGGTCCTGATCCATAGCCAGTTCCCAGGACCATTTGGAGAGGACAATGAGGCCAGCACAGAGGTCCTCATTCTAGCTGTGGGCCAGGCAAGAAGCTGAGAGGTCTGCCTGGGCCATCCACTGCCTCACCATCCTGGCTCAGAGAAAGTGGGTCTGGGGAAGGGCTGGGGCCATAGCTCAGTGGTAGAGCATTTGCCTAGCATGTGTGAGCTCTTGGTTCAAGCCCCAGTACCACCACCACAAAAAAGAAAAGAGAGTCGGTCTGGGGGAAGCTGGGAAGGCTGGTCTCCTCTCCTGCTTATGCCAAAAGGTGTCTGAGAGAACTTTGTCCCAATGGAGAGGGGAGCTAGCGATGGGAGGTTGGGAAGAATAAGCCTTCCCTACAGGTCCTGCATCCTCCCACAGGACTGCATCCCACCCAGGACATCTTCTATATTATTTGGGATGTCCACTGTTTCATGGCATTGGACTTAAGTTTTTTCTATAATCTACTCTTGGCAGGGGCATCCCTGGTGCCATCTTTCTGGAAGGCCACGTGGGAATAAGAATCTGAAGTCTGGAAGATGTGCTTGACCTTTGACCCAGCAGCACCACTTCTAGGAAGGCATCCTAAGGAAATAATCAGACAATAGACTCAGACTGTTCACGGCAGTATTGTTTATAATACGGAAAAGCCAGAGACACCCCAGGTATAAGAAGGAACCAGCTAAATGAATAAATCCCTGGACTTCTTTATAGGAATGCTATCAGAGAGTGTTTAATGGCTTGGAACACTGTTTTCAATAAGAAAGAAAAGCACTTTACAAAATGATGATTAACAATACGATTCCAAAGGGGGGGGGGGGTGAAAAAACCGAAAGGATATATACCCGCAAAGAAATAGATCCATAAATCCAGACTTAGTTATAGGGTCAGTATATACGTTATGTACTATTTTTAAATCTTTACTTTTTCATTTGCAAAAGTAATACATGCTCATTGAAAAAAAAATCCAAGTAAAATTTTGAATTAGTTTTGCCTTCATTCAAGATCACTTCTTGGAGGTAAATGCTATCAACAATTTGGTGTATCCCCTTCCAGACCTCTTTAAGTTTTCAAGTGCTTTACAACTTACTAAACAAATCTCTCTCTCTCTCTCTCTGGGGGGGGCTCTGGTATTGGGAGATTTGTCTGTGTGTGCGTGCGTGTGTGTGTGTGTGTGTGTGTGTGTGTACTGGGGATTGAACCCAGAGGTGCTTATCCACCAAGCCACATCCCTTTTTTGTGTGTTTTCATTTTGAGGCAGGGTCTCATTAAGTTGCTTAGGGTCTCACTAAGTAGCTGAGCCTGGCCTCAACTTATGATCCTCCTGCCTCAGTACCTCAGTCTCCCAAATTGCTGGGGTTGCATGTGCACATCACTACACCCAGCTCGTAAATATCTCTTAATTATCCTAATAACCTTGTAGCTCAGTATTTTTATTTCCTGATTGATCGATTGATTTACTTGTTTAAATTTTTTGGTACTGGGGATTGAACTAAGGGAAGTTTTACCACTGAGCCCCATTTCCCAGAGACTCCTTTACTTCATGGGACACAATCTACCCATCTGCACTTTGAATTCTCTGGCCCCAGTTTCTCTTCTGAGCTCGAGTCCTGTTGATTGGTCCTGGCACACGTAACAGTACTGACCCAGGAGTCGGAAATAGCCTTCTCTAAGGGGACGATCAATCACAAGGATGGAAACAGAAGCCAGTCAGCTGTCGCACTAAGGGTCCAGACAGGGCCAGCTCCTAGGCCTCTAATAGAAAAGGACTCAGGTGAACCAGGGGCTGAGAAAATTAAAAACTAACAAACAAACAAAAAAAATCCATAGGTGACTGGCAGGTCAGGGTGAGTATGCTAGTGTTGAGTTACCTCCAACATCCAATCCTGCATCGAGTTGGGCTGGACCGTCCGAGATGACACAGAAATTCCCTTACTCTTCTGCATGAGAAAATCCAGGATATTTGCACCTCCATCACGACTCACCTTAATCTTCTTTCTAAACTTCCTGGCAAGAACTGGATGCCCTTTACCAACCAGGTATGTGTGTTGCTGGGTAGGGATGGAACCCAGGGACTCTTGCATGCTAGGCAAGTGCTCTACCACTGAGCACCATTCACATTTCCCAGCTAGATTAACATTTCTTGATATAAGGTGTGTTGTGGATGCTTTTCCTTATTAATTTGATTTTGATTAGTCATGCTCATTGATCACCAGAATAAAGTTCTATCTTATACTTCATTGGTTGGGAGTGAGGCACCAAGGATTTTACCTCCACTGTTAAGGGATGGTTGGCTCCAGGGCGTTTGCTGTATTATTCCTGACACGTTGGGGTTGTGTTAGGTAGTTCATCCAAAGGGCCCAAGACTCCTTAGAGGGCCTGGGAGCTCCACAGCAGGCTGGGAGTTTCCATCTTCTCTGGGGCCTCGAGGGATTACACCTCACATCCTAAAGTCTGGGTGGCCTCCATTTGCAAGGAAAGCAAACATCCTCTAAGTAGACAAGTGGCTGACCTCAGAGTCTTTCTTGGATTGGGCTTCCTTGGCCTTCCTTCCTTCCAGGTCAGTTGATGATGCCAAATGATAACTGTCATATACTGAACCTCAAGTTTTTCTTTCTCCTCCATACACACACTACACATGCATGTATAAAATCTCATTTGCAATACCCATAAGTCTTAAGTTGATAATTTGGCAAGACAGAAAATTCCAAGTTACCTTCCTTTCACAAAAGAGAAAAAAAAAAAGAGTATGACATTTAATGATGTCTGGTTTACATATTCCAGTTTCTGATTTAAAGCAAAACACCCTGCAGATGGAAAATGGCCCTCAACTTAGTTTTGTGGGGTTCTTTTTCTTTTTAGTTCTTTTCCTTTTTTTTTGTACTGGGAATTGAATCCAAGGGTAACTTACCACAGAACCACGTCCCCAGTCCTTTTTTTATTTTTTATTTTGAGGCAGGGTAAATTGCGTAAGGACTCACTAAGTTGCCGAGGCTGGCTTTGAACTTGCGATCCTTCTGCCTCAGCCTCCTGAATCACTGGGATTGCAGGTGTGTGCCATCGCACCTGGCTTCCCTTTTTTCTTTCTTTCTTTCTTTCTTATTTTTTAAAATTTTATTCTTCACATTTTTTTTAAAGAGAGAGTGAGAGAGGAGAGAGAGAGAGAGAGAGAGAGAGAGAGTTTTTAATATTTATTTTTTAGTTCTCGGCGGACACAACATCTTCGTTTGTATGTGGTGCTGAGGATCGAACCCGGGCCGCACGCACGCCAGGCGAGCGCGCTACCGCTTGAGCCACATCCCCAGCCCTATTCTTCACATTTAATTCTTTAATCTACCTGGAATTTATATATATATATATATATATTTAGTTGTATGTGGACATAATATCTTTTATTTGTTTATTTTTATGTGGTGCTAAGGATCGAACCCAGGTCCTCACGCATGCAAGGCAAGTGCTGTACCACTGAGCCACAACCCCATCCCCCTTTTTCTTTTTTAAGATGGGAGAAAGAGCAGCATGTGTACATATTAATAGGAAAGATCAAGAGAGAAAAACTGGTGATGGGGCATATACCCAAGAGAAATGGGGCTTATGTCGACCAAAAGATACATATGAAAATATTCATAGCCACTTTTATTCGTGATAGCAAAAACTAGAACCCAACTATTCCTCCGTAGTTTCTGGCTATCTGTTGCTGTGCAACCAACAATTCCAAAACTTAGAGGTTTAAAACAACAACATCACACCTCAGGATTGTGCAGGCCAGGAAGTCACAGAGGGCACAGAGGGTCATTTGGCTCTAATCTCTAGGCATTGGCTGGGATGACTTAAATGGCTGGGGGCAAAAGGGGGAACGTATTTTTTTCCTACCCTCAGTTTTGTCCTCTGGCTAACTTGCCGCATGTGTCTTTAAAACAACCAGACTCCTTCCACAGTGGTTCAAGGGTCCAGGAGGAAGGAAGCAAAATTGCCCATCCTCTTAAAAGCTAGACCTGGAATTAGCAGAGGGTCACTTCTACCAGCCCAGTTCAAGAGCACACAGATCCAGCTCTTAAGGGGAGGAAGGTCAGAGAAAGTGTGGCCATTTCAAATATGGCGCAATTAGTAAAATAGGTAGATTGTTGTATACTTATACAATGGAATACTGCACAGCAGTAAAAAAGAATGAACTGTTGCTCACAGTGAGTGAAGGTCAAGGGCATAATGATAAGTGAAATGTCAGACATCAAAAAATGTATTCTTTCTTTTTCTTTTTCTTTCTTTCTTTCTTTTTTTTTTTTTTTTTTTTTTTTTAGCAACAGGGATTAAACCCAGGGGCACTTAACTACTGAGCAATGTCCCAGCTCTTTTTATTTATTTTTTATTTTGAAACAGGGTTTTGCTAAATTGCTTAGGGCCTTACTAACTTGCTGAGGCTGACTTCGAAATCCTCCTGCCTCAGCCTCCCGAGCCGCTGGGATTACAGGCATGCACTGCCATGCCCAGCTAAAAGAATGTATTCTGAAATAGCATATTTATATAAAGTTTTGTTTGCATAATCAACCCAGGGTGATAGAGGTCAGGTGGGTAGCTATTCCTGAGGGGTTGCTTACTTGGATAGGACTTGTGGGAGACCCTAGGAGTGTCGGGAATTATCTAAATTTTGATCTGGGTGCCAGTAGCTCATATATATACATATGCAAAAGTTCATCACTGATACGCTGAAGATTGCTGTTCTTCTTGTATTTAAAGTCTGTACATGCTGGGGGTGCAGCTCAGTGGTGGAGTGCTTGCCTAGCATGTGCAGAGCCCTGAGTTCAATCTTCTGCATCAAAAAAATAAAAGGGAAAAAAAGTGCACATACATTTTTTTAAAAGTCAAAAACAAAACTTTGCAAGAAGAAGAAGAAGAAGAAGAGAGAGAGAGAGAGAGGAGTCCCTTACTGGAAGGAGGTGTGAGAAGCAAGGGGTGACGTGAGGACTGTGGGGGTGAGGGATCCCCAGCGAGGTTGGTTGCGTAGCAGCGGGAGAGCATGGCATCACTCTTTTGATTGATGTTTTTTCTCTTGGGAAACAGGCAGCTCAGCTAGAGGCTGGTGAGAAGAAGTGGAGGCTGAGGAGAGGAAGGCGGGAAAGGGCCATCTGGAGTGGAGACCTGGGAGGATTTCTGGCAGTGCTGGAGAAGGGGTCGAGCCAAGGACGACTTGGTCATTAATTTCAAGTGAGGCAGGTCAGCATGACTTTGGTGTCCACAGTCAGCTGAGCACAGCCAGAGAGTCGGACTTCATCCCAGACTTGGCTTTGCTGGAGATACAAGGAAGGAAGCAGATGAACGTGTGTGCTCCAGCAGGTAAAAATCAGGAGATGAGAGCCCAGGGGCAAAGAGGAGATTAAGGCTGCCAAATCACTAGAGGTGCAGCAATTAGAAAACGAAAGCTGAAAGTAGAGCAGGTGAGTAGAGGAGGAAGGTTGCAAGGGAGGTCTGGGTGGAGGGAGAGCTAAGGGAATTACAATGTCTGCCCATGAGGTACATGGCTGAGGTTGTGTATTGGTATACGCTAACTGCTATAACAAGTAATCCCTCAATCCTAGGGGCTCAGGGCCAAAGGTTTATTCATATCACAGCCCAATGCCTGTCGATGGGCTGGGGGATGAGGACCTGCTCCCTGCAGTGACTCAGAGTCCTGGGCTCTTTCCATGGCAGCTCAGACTACAGGGTTGTGCTATCCCATATGGTAGCCACTGGCTACCATCATTGCTTAACACTTAAAAATTGACTTGTGCAACTAAGAAACTGAATTTTTAATTTTATTTATGTTGAATTTAAATTATGGATAATACATCTGGAGCAATTTGGGTTACAGATTACAGATCAAGTACTTTTGTTGGACATTTAGGATCTGCATTGACAGGGGCCTTCAATGTCAATTCCATATCAGATTTCAGAGACAGTATAAAAATGATAGTTTTGATATATTGGGTTATAAAGGAAATGTACTATTAAAATCTATTTCACCTGTTTTTTTTTTTTTTTTTCATTTTTAATGTAGCTTCTAGAAGGTGTCATCGTGGCTACTCAGGAGGCTGAGGTGGGAGGATTAGTCACTCAAGTCCAGGAGTTTGAGACCAGTCTTTTGAGTTTCAATGGCCAGTGTCAAACAAAACAAAACAAAACGACAAAAAAAAGAAAATGTAGCTATTGAAAACTTTCAAATCACGCGTGTGCCTTGAATGACATTTCCACCGGGGACAGTGCCGCTCTCAGGCCTCAGAAACCTCCTTGAGTCCTCTCCATTTGCTGGCAGATAATGAGAGCCGCGGACAGAGGACTGGTCACACTGGCAGTTTCCATGTTCCTTTGTCCAGAGCTCAGTCATGAAGCCACACCTAGCTACAGACCAGGAGGGGAAATGTAGTCTGCCCAGGAAGGAGAGGAAACAGACTTGGTGAGCCACGAGCTGGCCCTGGCACAGGTAGGGTGGAAAGTCCAGATCACTGGACGAGAAGCAGTCAAGGCTCTGGCCCCCGGGGGCTGTGAAATTCCCATGAGTTTGCAGAGTGACAGGAAATGAGCTCTTCAAGAAATTCAGAGATGTGACCCCAGAGCCTCTGGGTATTCGATAAAGAGGAGTATTTAGTAAATAGAGTCCGATGACCCGTGCTTCAAAACTGAGAGCTTTTGAAGAGTCAGGGACAATGGCTTTTTTTGTTGTTTTTTCTTGGTAGTACTGGGCTACACTACCACTGAGCTACATCCCCAACCCTTTCCATTTTATTTTGAGATAGTGTCTTGCTCCATTGCCCAGACTGATCCGGAACTTGAGATCCTCCTGCCTCAGCCTCTGGAGTCCCTGGAATTTCAGGCGTCCACCACAATACCCAGCCTTGGGGAAAGGGTCTTGAAGCACCAGGAGAAATCAGGACACCACCTTCAAATGAGGTGTGTCCAAGGTGTTTAGGGGACAGAAAAAAGACCCTGCCTAAAGGGGGCCTGAGCAGAGGGTGGGCTCCAGCGCACAACCTGAAGCAAGTTATTTAAATAGTCTCTGTGAAGTTTACTTGTCTTAAAATAGGGATAATAGGCATACTTGCAAGATTCTTACATTAAATGTGAGCACACCTGTAAAGTAATTTAACTTGTAGAAATGGCTGCATACGATGATGTCCGAGCATTGTATTCTTCTTCATTCAGCTCTTTACTCTCCTCTGTGTGGGCCTTCATCTGGCCTCCTCCTCCTGAGATAAATGAAGTCAGCTGTCAGCTTTGCCCTCGTTCTAGGACACGGTTCACCAGCAAAATTCGCCAGCTCCCTGTAAATTGATGTGGCCATTCAGAGGAAAGGGTCAACTTTGACAGGATGCGGAATTAATTGGATTTTAGACTCTGTTTTGAGAAAGGAACACCCTTTTCTTCTATAAGTAGAACAACAACAACAAAAAATCTCATTTGAAAAGGAAAAAAAGCGGGCTGGGGTTATGGCTCTGTGGTAGAGCACTTGCCTAGCATGTGTGAGGCACTGGGTTCAAACCTAAGCACCACATAAAAATAAATAAACAAAATAAAGGCATTGTGTCCATGTGCAACAACAACAAAAAAAAATTAAAAAAAAAAAAAAGGAAAAAAGCTTCCTACGAGAAAAGGGAAGTCCTAGGAGGAGGGTGTGGCTACTTTCCAGATTACAGTTGATAAAAATACACAGACTTTTTTCCTATTGCCTAATATGGGCTGGAACACGAATGGCCAAGGAAGACTGAGGCTGGGCAGTCTCTCCAGTGTCCCATTCAGCACCCAGGAAATCAACAGCTTCTGTGAATGTTGCCTACAGTCAGATAACTAACGAGAACCCTCTGGACATAACAGTTCCGTGAGCGCTCTGTATTACTGTGGGCTCTCCACAGGGGACATCCACAAACCACTCTTCAAAACTCAAGAGCTCATCAGGAAGTCCTCTGAAATGGGACTGTCCTAGGCTCAGAGCTACTGGGCCAAGTTCAGGCTAGGAGAGGAGGTAGGAGGTTCTTCCATCCCTTAGGGCTGGGACCTAGCTCAGTGGCAAAGCAGGTAGGTACATGGCCCTGGGTTTGATCCCAAACCCCAGATGGAACAAAACAAACAACCCCAAACAGAAAAACACAGCCTAGCAGAAAGCATGATCCTGTGAATCATTTAAAAAAAAAAAAAAATCTCTCGTCGGTGGCTTGGCCCTGGAGGGGGCCTCTGACCCTCTGTGATGGTTTTGTGAGTTTCCATCCACCAAATCTGGCATGCTGAAGAGCTCTGGGGGTGGGGGATTGTCGGGGCTGCCTGTTCACCTTCACAAGCTCTGCATATTCGAGGCATGATGGGCGCGGTGTGGCACACACCTGTTGGCACACACCTGCTTGGGAGGCCAAGGCAGGAGGATCAGGAGTTCAAAGCCAGCCTCAACAACTTAGCAAGGCCCTAAGCAACTTAGCAAGACCCTGTCTCAAAATAAAACATTAATAAAAGGGCTGGGGATGTGGCTCAGTGGTTAAACGCCCCTGGGTTCAATACCAAAGAAAAAAAGAATTCAAGGCATTTTTTGAATATGAAACTTTTTAACGAGTCCATTTTTAGCGAGTTTCATTGATGTGGTGGCAGAGGCTGGGTGGCACTGGTCCCTGATGTCATGTCCTGTGCTCTTGCACAATGTCCACCCTGTCCTGTGATTAAAAACTAAACTCAAAGAAAATGAAGTGAAAGACTTTCTCTGCTGCCTCATTTTATCGTAAACCACTGGCTGGTAATCCAGAGCTCATGTGCCCAGTTCCCCCACAGCCGCCAATGTCCCCTGCATTCCCTGGGAGTGACTCCTGGCCCAGGCATACATGTCCAATGCAGGTGGCATCAAACTGCTCTGCATGTGGTTTTTTTCTCTTAGGAATTTCTCAATGATCCCTTCATATTACTCACAGTGACTTACAAGTCAGGAAGGGGATTCCTGAGCCTGGTTGGTAAGTTCAAGAACTCAGCAATCAAACCTGTTCCTTCTCCTCATGCTTAGAACCACACAGTAGTTTCTTGTCCGTTCCCAAAGCCCACCTACAGGTTTAGCCAGGAGCTCTAGGGCCCACATATCCTACCCCAGGTCTCTATCCCTATATCCCGTTTAAATCTGCAGTGGACTGGGAGCAACCCTCTGAACTTCACCTTCAAAAATAAACTTCCACTCAACCTTCTTTCCAACTCCACCATTTTTTTTTTAAACCAGGGATTGAACCCAGGGGTACTTAACCACTGAGCCACATCCCCAGGGCTTTTTTTTTTAATATATTTTATTTTGAGACAGGGTCTTGCTAAATTGCTGAGGTTTGACCTTGAACTTGTGATCTTCTTGCCTCAGCCTCCTGAGCCCATGGGATTACAGGCTTGGGCCACCATTCCCATCCCCATCTTTTACAATGTAACTCCCAAGCCCAGAATAGCTGGATTCTTACCAACCTCAGTGGTACTGTAAGGGACCGGCAAATGACGGAGGAAGAGACCACCAAGAGACCGTCTCATGCAACAGCAAAAGGGGGTTTATTGAAGATCCAGCGCGCTGGGGCTCCGTGTTCACTCAAGAAGGGAGAGCGGCCCAGAGCCCCGAGCAGGGGTTAAGCAGTGCTTAAGTACACTTTTTGGGGAGGGCGGGGGCTTTGCATACATCAGAGCAAATCATCATGAGGCTCGGGGAAAATCGAACAACAACTCTCAAACATGATTAGTACATTCATTGGCGGGGACTGGTCGGGCGGGAGTGATAGGTCTGTCCTAAAGCGGGGTATACATTCAAACTGATTGGTTTAGGCCCTGAGGTGCCTACATGCTGAGCTGCACTGGGTCCAGGTTGTTCAGCAACTAAGTGGTCAGGGGGGATTTCGACACATATCTAATGGGCGGTCCCGGGAATTGTCTTAACAGCTACAGGAATTTCAGGCTTTGAGTGTAGCTTAGAAACTTAACAATCCCTGGTCCTTTACATTTTAACTTCAATTTCTTTTATCCTTTCAGTACTGATAGCTTCACAATATCATTATTACCCCCATCATATTATCAGCAAATATTTGTTCACTGAATGACTATCCCCAAAAGGAATTGTAAATGACTGGAGGTGTGAAGCTAGTGTGAAGCTAGGTGTGAAGCTCTGCGAGGTGTGTCTGCTGGAAGGATATTATCTGTGATTCTTTCTGAGAGCTAACGTTGCTGGGTCCTCCCTGTCAACCTTGATGCCCTGGGTACCTCTGTCAGGCACATGGACACCTGTTGTTCTGTTCTGTGTCCCCCCACCCTCTGTTTTTAACTCTTCTTTTCTGGTACTGGGAATTGAACCCAGGGCACTCTACCACTGAGCTACAAACCCAGCCTCCCCCCCATTTTTTGAGAGAGAGAGAGAGAATTTTAATTTTTTTTTTTTTTTTTAGTTATTGGCGGACACAACATCTTTGTTGGTATGTGGTGCTGAGGATCGAACCCAGGCCGCACGCATGCCAGGCGAGCGCGCTACCCCTTGAGCCACATCCCCAGCCCCCAAAACCCAGCCCTTTTTATTTTTTTTATTTTGACTTTTCCATTGATTTACTGAGTCCGGTGACTTGGGTTCCCGTGCCTTTGTCCCCCCATCATTGCACTAGGGGTAGCATAAGATGTGATCTCAAAAAAGAAATTCTTATGGTTGATTGAAACACAGCAAATCTCTGAAGTCCATGATAATAACGGAAATCTGAGAAAAAGTACGCTTGTCACCATTTGAGCTCAGCTCTTTATTTTGAAAGTGGATAAGTAAAAGGCGGGAATGAAGCATTTATCCTGTGTTTCTGGTGGCGACTCTATTGCAACAACCAAATAGCCTCGGTGGAGCAGGCAAAGCGCTGCTTTACAGAGAAACCATTTATACTTCCTAATAAAATTACTGAGTCAGGCAAGGATTGGCAATTGAGGTTAAAAACTTCTATTGATGGGGAACTGGTTATTCATATGGTACCAAAATTATAGCATTCAGGTTATTTTCTGGTTACAAGAGATAAAAACATAACAACAAGCGCTATTGGTATAATTCAATGGTGGAGTGCACACCCAGTGTGCCCGAGACCCCAACACCAAACAAACACCTCAAAAAATTCTTAATACAATGGTGACATCAGATTTTTACCACCTTAACCTAGTGGTCATTTATACCATTAGCATCACTTTGGGGGAGATAACCAGCTACTGTCTATCTCCTGATGGGATAACAATAGGAAATGCAAACATTACAACCATTGAATTCTAACCAAAATGTTTAACTTGAATCTAAGCAAATGCTTATAATTATTTATATGAAATATAAGAAGATATAGAAACTAGCCGCACATCTATGTGGGAAAACACAAATACGAAAGATTGCACATTCTTTAGGATGATTGACTTGAACTCTTTGAAAACTTGGTGTAAGAAAAGATACTCTTCTAGGTTAAGAAAAAATACTATTCTAAGTTAAAAGACAGTTTGAAGACATAATTTAAAAGATTGTTTGGCTGGGGATATAGCTCAGTTGAGTTTGTAGAGTGCTTGCTTCTCATGCACAAGGCCTTGGGTTCAATCCCCAGCACCACACACAAAAAAGAATATGATTCTGGACTATAATATGATCTATAAATGATATTTAAGGTCCAAATGAGGAAATTAAAATATGTACTAAGTATCATAATTTTCAGAAATCAATGTTAATTATGTGAGATATGAAAATGTCAAGTTAGCAATACAGGAAGATGTTCTTATTCTTTAGAAATGCATAATGGAGCTGGGCACAGTGATGCACATTTATAATCCCAGGAGGCTGAGTCAGGAGGATCACAAGTTCAAGGCCCAGCCTCAGCAATTCAGCAAGGCCCTAGGCAACTTAGCAAGACCCTGTCTCAAAATAAATAAATAATAAATAAATAAATAAATAAATAAAATGGCTGGGGATGTGGTTCAGTGGTTAAGTGCCCCTGGTTTCAATCCCTGGGGGCAAGAAAGAGGGAGGGAGAGAGAGAGAGAGAGAGAGAGAGAGAGAGAGAGAGAGAGAGAGAGAGAGAGAAATGCAGTCACGTTTTATTGGCTAAAGCAAGCCACATGGTCAAGTCAAGGGTTCTAGGGTCTGTGGGGGTAAGGAGGCCTCATCGTCCCACAGGGCTGGGTGACAGAATTATTTAGAAATCAATGACAATGAGTACAAAGCATCCCAAACTCCAAGACTTAACAAAAAGGATTTCTCAGGGAGAAAATGAGAATGTTAAATCCAGATGTTAGAAAGCAAGAAAGGCTGAAAATAAATGAACTCGGTTTTCAACTCTAAAAAAAAATAAACAAGAGAAGGTAGAGGGAAGGAATTAATAAAGATAAAATAGATAATACGAAATAGAAAACCAAGAACATAGAGTTAAGTTCTATGTTTTGACAAAACCAGAACATAGAAAGCCTTTGGCATGGATGAGCCAGGAAAGAAAAAAAAAAAAAAAAAAGAAAAGAAAGAAAGATACAATGACATGAGGAATAAAAACAAAATGCAGAGATTTTATTTATTTTTTTAAAAAAAATTTTCGCCCAGTACTGGGGATTGAATCCAGAGGCCCTCTACCACTGAGTCACACCCTTACCCTTTGCATTTTGTTTTATTTTTTTCAAGTTTTCCTTTGTGTTTTATTTTGAGACAGGATCTTGTTGAGAGCCACAGCTGAGTCAGGATGGCGCCTGGCATTGCCAGAAGGAGTGGTTGAGAGGTGACCCATTGAGCCATTAAGATTATGATAATTAAGCTGTGTATAATTGCTGTGACTGGATGATGCTGGATTGGGGCAGGCTGTGTATTCAGTTGTATATTAGACCCCTGCTGTCCGGCAATAGGGCGGCTCCTGCTGTCTCATGCCCCGCTACTTTTGAGTTCTCGCGGAGTCCCTATGGGTTGGCGGAGCCCGGTGGAGGATGAGAGAGTTCCCAGGGAGTGCGTGTAGAGTGCAGGTGAGAGTTCGGGCAATAAAGTTTGTTCCTGCTTGAGTGGCTCATGATTTATGCCCAACCAGACTGCGGCAGGGTCTCCCTAAATTGCTGGCCTCAAATTTGTAATCCTTCTCCCTGAGCTTCCCTGGTCTCTGGGATTACACGCATGTGCCTCCAAATCCAGAAAGACTTTAGATTCTTTTAAAATACTGTGTACAACTTTATTTCAATGAATTTGAAAATCCAGACCATGGGGAAGAATATTAGTTACCAAAATTGACTCAGGGAACAGAAAGCCTGAATTTACCAATGATAATATAAGAAATTGGCTGCCAAAATTTTAACTCCAAAAAAGAAAAAGTTCACTTGACCCACAAGGAAAGGTTGTTCCACAAAGACTTAGAGGATGACATAGACTCCATTTGGTGAAAAAAGTCTTCAAAGCTTCGTAAATGTAGGAGACATTGCTAAATTTGGTGGCGCATGCTTGTAATCCCAGCAACTCTGGAGGCTGAGGCAGGAGGATTGAAAGTTTGAGGCCAGTCTGGACAATTTTGTAAGAATCTGGACTGGAGATATAGTTCAAATATAAGAGCACCCCTGGATTCAATCCCTAGTACTACTAAATAAATAAATTAGTAAATAAAAGTTGGAACCTTCCCAAGGGCAGATGATAGCTCTTTAGGGTCTGAGTGATGAGATGAAAGAAGACAGGGGTGTATGGTTCTGGAAAAGGTTTCCTTCTCCAGTGCCAAAGCACAGAAATATAAGGAGCCTCTCCTCTCTCTCTGTGTTGGGATGTTGCCTGTGGATGTGCTGCAGCCATCTTGTGACCTGAGGTACAGATAGCCAAGTCTCTCAAAGTGAGCTGGGAAAAATCTGGGTTCTCCATGATGTCCCTAAGAGCTCAACCCTGGGACCTCCTACATAAGAAAATATGTCTTGTTATATAAACCATTTTGCTTTGGTTTTCTGTTACTGGCAGCTGAAATCATACTAACTGAAATATGTGAGCTCTACCAACCTTTTATGGTTTAACTATACCCCAGATAATACCAATGGTTTCAGAGCCCAGAAAAAGTTCAAGACCTTCCAGCTTGTGTTCTTGCATAATCCTGATGCTACAACTGCGCACTCTCATACATTAATTCTGCAAGACATCTTCCAGGCTGGGAGTGTTAAGTGATAAAGCCCGTACTCAGCCTGCACAAGGTTGGGAGTTCAGTCCTCAGTATCAAAAAATAAAATAAAATAAAAGGAATTTCATGTTAAGTCCTATACTGCCATCAGTCCACTGAATGACTTCAAGGATAAAACAGACCGACATCTCTGTCTTTAAGAAAAAAAATGCCCCCCAAAAGTTCTTAGCTGAGAAATTAAAGCATAATGGAGTTTTGTCTGCCAGGATAATCTAGAGACAAACAGAATACAGCAATGCTATTTTTTTTTCTTGGTCTTTTTGCAGTACTAGGGATTGAACCCAGAGTCTCATGTATGCTAGGCAAGCACTGTACCACTGAGCAACACCTCAAGTCCTTATTCTTCTCTTTTGAATGTCAAGATCTGTGTGTGTGTGTGTGTGTGTGTGTGTGTGTGTGTGTGTGTACATGCGCACTTGGGAAACAGCCAAGAGCTTCATACTTGTTAGGCAAGCATTCTACTATTGAGCCCTTTCATTTTTGAGACAGGGTCTCACTAAGCTTTATGATCCTTCTGCTTCAGCTTCTTGAGTAGCTGGGATTTCAGGTGTGCATTACCATGTTTCACTACAATTCTTTTTTTTTTCCAGGGTGGGGAGGCAGGACTGGGGATTGAACCCAGGGCACTTTATTACTGAACTACATCCTCAGTCCTTTTTTTTTTTTTTTTTTGGTACCAGGGATTGAACCCAGGGCCACTTTAATTCTGAGCCACATCCCCAACCTTTTTTTTTTTGTATTTTGTTTAGAGACAGGGTCTCACTGGGTCGCTTAGGGCCTTGCTAAGTTGGTGAGGCTGGCTTCGAACTTGTGATCCTCCTGCTTCAGCCTTCTGAGCCACTGGGATTACAGGTGTACACCACGTCAGTCCTTTTCTCATTTTTATTTTGAGACAGGGTCTCGCTAAGTTGCCAAGACTGGCTTTGAATTTGCCATTCTCCTGCGTCGACCACCCAAATTGCTGGGATTATAGGCACATATCATCACCACACCACACCTGTTTTGACTATTCTTTTTTTTTTTTTTTAGTGATGCTGGGGATCAAACCTAGGGCCTTGTGCATGTGAAGCAAACACTCTATCAACTGAGCAATATCCCCAGCTCTTGACTATGATTTTTTAATTTTTTTTTTTTTTTTTTTACTGAGTTGCTTAGAGCCTCGCTTTTGCAGAGACTGGCTTTTTTTTGAGAGAGAGAGAATTTTTAATATTTATTTTTTAGTTTTCGGCGAACACAGCATCTTTGTTTGTATGTGGTGCTGAGGATCGAACCTGGGCCGCACGCATGCCAGGCGAGCGCGCTACCGATTGAGCCACATCCCCAGCCCTTGACTTTGATATTAATTCTTAAGTTCAATACATTTTTGTTGTTACTGTTAAGAGGCAAAGTCTCACTATGTTGTCCAGGAGGGCCACACACTGGCCTCAAGGAAGCCTGGACTCAAGGAAGCCTCTCATCTTGGCCCCCCTCAGTAGCTGGGACTAAAGGTGCCTGCCACCACGCCTAGCTCCTAGCTCTTCAACTTTTGATCTCATAAAAACTAAAACAGGATTCTTGGACAGATAGTGGCTGCAGCAGATGTGCATTTTATTGAAATGTTTGCACAGGTTGTTGCCCCTATCGCATCTACAATTAAGCTTCCTCCTACTTCAGCTACATGTTAAATGACAGGGCATTTCACTCAGCACAGAGTGTTTCTATTCCTGGCAGCTGATGTAGTTGATGTTGGCAAGTTAGTGAGCTGTTTTAGGATCATTCCATAAATTAATAACTCAGGTGCAATTTTTTTTCTGCTTACTAAACATTTTAGAATTAAAGTTGAGTGAAATATATGTCGCCTGATGAAAATATTAAAACTCTCACACCTTGGGCAGGTGAATAGCCAAGTGGAATCTATGGGGACGACGCAGGTTCAAGGTTGGGCAAAGCAGCATGGGGAGGAGGGGGGTGGACTAGAAGATGAGCACCACCCCACCGAGGAACTGGGAAGGGAATGTCATTGCTAAGGATCTAGTGGATTGGGGACAGAAAGGTCCCTGATGCCAAGAAACCCTAAAGCCAAGGTCAAGGCAGTAAGTAGCAGGACAGAGCAAAAGCAATGCTCTCCCGAGCATCAGAAGCAGAGGCAGGAGATGAGGTTAGTGAAGAGCCAGGCAAAAGGCCCCAAGACCAGGTCATTCCACAGGACATATGATTGCTTCCTGGGCATCTGAATTGTTGGCACAGAAGACTGACAGACTCTTGCTATGAAAAAGAAGACCCTTTGATTTCCTGGGCCTGAGAGGAGCTGACCCTGGAGGAAGAAAGCTCAAGACAACAGGTCTTGTGTTTAGTGTGTGTGTCCCCCTTCTAAACTCCAAGTGAACCCCAGAAATCAAAACCAGCCCAAAGTGCCTGAGGGACATCACCTAACCCGGCCTCTTTTACAAAGACTTGGCGAAGGAACACTTTGCTCTAACTTCCTGAGTAACAGGGGATCAGCTCTGTTTGCAAATCCTGGTAACTGAAAAGGAAGGTCATTTCTGCTGGAACTGACCTGTTGGAGAGAGGTTCCCTAAAGGCCAAGGGTAGTGGGGGACGTGTCAGCTCTTGGGGGACGTCCTGCCAAACATGAACCGGAGGCCAAGATGGAGACCAAAGCTTGCATCTGAGTTTCTTCCTGGCCCATTTGTATTTGTCTTAGAAATAAAGTTGAGCTTTTCTACTTAGCCATTTCCCCCCTCAATATCACCCAAAGGACCTCTATTAAAATGTTGGCTAGAGCCGCACACCTGTAATCCCAGCAGCTCAGGAGGCTGAGGCAGGAGGATCACAAGTTCAAAGCCAGCCTCAGCAAAAGGAAGGTGAGAAGCAACTCAGCGAGACCCTGTCTCTAAATAAAATACAAAATAGGGCTGGGGATATGGGTTTAATCCCTGGTCCCCCCCCCAAAAAAAAAGCTTGCTATAGACCAGATAATAGAATCCTGGTAAGAATCAAAGGACATATTTCTTCCTACTATTGTGCCAAGTTGGGTCCTGAGGCCTGACATTGTACTTCTGTATTTTTCCAACTTGTCTTCCCTGTTCCATGTCCTCCCCCACCTTCCAACTTCTCCTTAGGTGTGCCTGCCCTCCAACAAGGACACTGGAACAAGTACCAGAGCCCACACGGCAAGGATCAGAGCATCCTTGTCGAGAACAAAAGCGTTTCTTCCTCCAAGACAAGGAAATATTAGCCTGGCCCAGGGGCACAGGTCTGTTATCCTAGCTGTCCAGGAGGCTGAGGCAGGAGGATCCCTTGAGTCCAGGAGTTTCAGGCCAGCCTGGGCAACTTGATGAGACCCCCAACTCAAAAAAGTAAGAAACGAGGAAGGAGAGAATAGGAAAGGTACAAGGGTCTTCACAGTCCACAGATAGAGCAAGCGAAAGCAAACAAAAGTGTGCTCAAAGCCAGGCATGGTACTGTCCTTGGGACCCCCCTCCTCTCATGTTGTCCTGAGGTGCAGCTACGTCATACCTTGGTTCTTTCAGAACGTGGCGTAGACAGGCAGCTACTGAATGCTCTAGATACCCCTCCTCCAGATAATGGATGCGTTTATCTTTCCTGGACCATTCAAAAAAGCAGGACTCTGTTTTCGAACATCAACGTCCCATCACAACATCATTGTAGATCTTGTATCTGGAAAGGATCTTAATGAACATATAACCCAAGAGGTCTTCAGCTGAACGTCGGTTTGAAAGGCCTATGAAGCCCTCACATTGTAAAGGACGCAGCCTGGGGACAGGCCTGGGGATAGCGCACAGGTGCCTGGATGGAACCTGCCTGAAAAGATGGACATTCTTGGGAAACCCTTTTTCCTAATTTCTTATAATACGATTCCTAGCCTAAGGTCCGGTTCTCACTGCTTACTTTTAAAAGGGAGCGTGGAAAAGAATGGACTCAGGCCTTGAGAATTTGTCCGGAAGGAATCAGTGAGGAATGGACCACCACAGGTTGAAATGCGAGGTTTTCTTGTTGTTATTATTTTGAGACACAGTCTTGCTGAGATGCCCAGGCTAGACTCAGACTTGCAATCCTCCTGCCTTAGCCTCCTGAGCAGCTGGAATTACAGGTGTATACCTCCACACCTGGCTGAAATAGTTTTTGAAGACACTGTGTGTGTGTGTGTGTGTGTGTGTGTGTGTGTGTGTGTGTATGCACGTGCCCATGCTAGAGACTGAACTCAGGGCTGCAAATCCAGCTCCTGAAGGCATTTAAATAGAGGATTATAGGATTTCTCTCCCCTTTTTCTCTTTCTAACACTATTCTCAATTTCTGAACCTTGCACCTGAGAGCGATTGATCCCACACACAGGTCAAGAGTAGACCCTCTTGGGCTTTATACAATCGACATATCCTCACTCCCTGGACTTCATGTTTGGTTTTGATAGCACAGAACCCAGGTTAGGGCAGTGGGGCCAGTGAGACTACATTTTGGAGTTTTGTTTGAGCTCTTGATGCCTCGAGTCTTCTCTTTTCTGATGAATGAAACCTGGAAGCAGGCAGGTATGGAATCATCAGTGGAAAGCAAGAGTTCAGGATTTGTTTTTATCTTTTGGGTCCTGGACCAAACCTTTCCTGAAGCCAGTAAGCTCTGCACTTTTCATCAATGTTCACTGGTAAATTCCCCTGACTGTTTACGTCAACTGTATTTTGTTTTCTGATTCTTGCCGGGGAAAGATCATGAACTAATACAAGCTTATGTAAAACCCAATGTGTATTCATAAAGATTTCCTAACTCCAAACCAACATTTATCCAAAGCCAATTTCTCTAGCATTCCCAGTAAGGTAACATGATGTACTTCTATAATAGATTCACATAAAAGTAATTAGGCTATGATCTTATAGTGAGTCAGCTGCAACACAATAATTGGAATCAAGGAACTTGAATTCCCACACCCCTGGAGACATTATCGAGTCTCTTAGGAAATAATGTTGACACATTGCCTAAAGTGACATTTAAATCTTCCCTCATGTTCCTCTTGGTGAAATTGTGACAGATAGTTCCTGCTTAAAAGGACACGGTCATTTCTCTTACACAATTATTACTCACTAAGCAGAAAGTCGAACTGAAAGGAAAAGGTACTGTTTAAATAATATTAGGTCCATTGTTTACTAATAAAATGAGGCAACACTAACCTGGTAACTAGGAAGTTGGATTCAACTGTCAAATTGCTCCAGATTTGCTCAAGGATTTGTCTGGAAAATACACCAGAAGCCTATGGCTTATTTGAATAAAAGAAAATGAATCCTGATCACTATTTGAGAGCTACCTTTGTTCAAATACAGATGAAACACAAAAAGATAGGCCCTGTTCTTTTTTCTCCACAATTCCTTATTCACATAAGGATGCCTTGACTCCAGGACATGAAGAATAAACACTTTCAGAATTATTCCTGACCTCTGACCTCTGAGGAGCAACTTTTTTTTTTAACTTGCAGAATGTGTGACGAAACATGATTTTCCAGATTTACAAAAGTGCACTTTAAACTCTTTTTTTTAAAAATGCTGATATATACATATATACATATTCAAACACTGACACTTTTTTTTTTTTTTTTTTTTTTTTTTGGTGGTGGTGCTGGGGATTGAACCCAGGGGTCTGTGCATGTGAGGCAAGCACTCTACCAACTGAGCTATCATCCCCAGCCCTAAACACTGATATTTTTGATGGTGCTGGGAATCAAACCCAGGGCCTCCTGCATGCTAAGCAATCACTACCACCTAGCTATGCCCCAGCCCTATTGTTATTTTTTTTTACTATGATTAGTATTTATTTATTTTGATTTTTAGAGAGAGAATCTCCCTGTGTGGCCCATGGACTTGAACTCCTGGGCTCAGGCAATCCTCCTGCCTCAGCCTCCAGAGTAGCTGGGACTACTTTGCCCACCACTCTGCCAGCTCTCATTAACTCTGTGTACAATATGTTTTTTAGTCTCTCTGGGCCTCAGTTTCCTCCTCTGTGAACTGAAGGGCTTAGACCAGCTGCTCTGGTTGGTCTCTTCCCTGAAGGTCTCTGAGTTTATGAGCCTCAAGTTCATCTTACTACAATGCCCAGAATCATAATTTATAACTACACATCCTCTGTAGCTTCTGGTCCTTCCTGATGGCAGTCAGAAAACAATGATTCAGTTTAGAATGGCAATATGTAAGAAGGATTCATGAGTAGGAAAACAAATGCCTCAAATTTTGCAGGAATATTTTAGTTTGATCCAAAAAAAGACCTAGGGCTAACTTTTGAAATCCAAATGTTTTTTAGGTTGTTGTAAAAACAACGATAAAGTATGAGACATTATTCTTCGGTCTGCTTTGCCCTTGTACAAAAAAATTCTTCCTGGACTCTCTTTAATCAGTGTTCACCACAAAAAAGGAAACAGAAGAAACTGTAGCATGTATTATTTCAGCATGTTATATGTCCATGGGGCCTGATGGATAGATAGCTTCATGTGACATCTTTCTAATTTCAAACCTGAGTTGAATTTGCAGGCTGTTTTGTAACTGACATATCAAAACAAAAGTAAATCAAAATTCATCAGAGATGGATAACCCCTTCTAGGATTGGAAATAGTTTTGTGTTTTTGATGAAGCTCTGTGGGGTTTAAAAAACATTTTTTAATTAAGTGGAAAAATCAATGTAAAAAATTAAATGTATGGCCCCACGTGGTGGCACATGCCTGTAACCCCAGTAATTGGGGAGGCTGAGGCAAGAGGATTGCAGGTTTAAGGCCAGTCTCAGCAACTTAGCAAGACCCTGTCTCAAAATAAAAAATAAAAAGGGATGGGGGATAAGCTCAGTGATAAAGTACCCCTTGGTACTAAAAAAGAAAAAAACAAACTAAACTAAATGCATGGAACGCTACAAGCTGTAACTGTGGTCTGGGGCTTCCTTTGTTCGATTTGTTATTGTTGTTATTGTTTTACTGAAAAGAGCCTATGTTGATTTGAATAGTATGAACTTGTTGTCTTCATAGGCCGGGGATGCAACTTGGTGGTAGAGCACTTGCCCAGGATGTGCAAAGCCCCAGATTTGATCTTCAGCACCTCCAAAAACAGGTCACTTGGTTTTACCTAATACCTTATAACTCAATTTATTTAAATGTTCTTAGCTTATAACTTAAGAACTAAAGTTCTTCAAAAAGATGAAAAGTAGCAGTTAGAAATTGTGGGGTTCAAAGTTTGTAATGGGAGGAGCCAATTACACTAAAGTGCATTTTTTCTCAACCACTTAATTAAACTATCAAAGTAGAACAACTTATTTGTATGTGTGTGTGTGTGTGTGTATTTAAATCAACAATATAGAAGGACTAAAAATGAAAAATATATGTATCCTGCTTCTATCCCCTAGAAAATCATTCTTTCTAGCTTTCTTCCATCTGTTCACTCTCTTCAGCTCTAAATAACATGTTCACATATGTATAGTTTTTTTTTTTTTTTTAAAGAGAGAGGTGAGAGAGAGAGAATTTTTAAAATTTTTTTTTTAGTTTTTGTCGGACACAATATCTTTGTTTGTATGTGGTGCTGAGGATCGAACCCGGGCCACACGCATGCCAGGCGAGCGCGCTACCGCTTGAGCCACATCCCCAAACCTATGTATAGTTTCTTTATCTAAACACCATCCACTCCCTGCCACGATGAATGAGCTACTCATGTTCTATGTCCTCTTCACCTTCCATTTCATATATTGTTAGTCATTTTTCTATTTTAGAATTTTTTGCTATTAAAGAATGTAATTAGCCAGGCTCAGTGGAGCATGCCTGTAATCCCAACGGCTGGGGAGGCTGAGGCAGGAGGATGGCGAGTTCAAAGCCAGCCTCAGCCATGGCAAGGTGCTGAGCAACTCAGTGAGACCCTGTCTCTAAATAAAATTTGAAATAGGGCTGGGGATGGGGCTCAGTGGTCGAGGGCCCCTGAGTTCAATCCCTGGTACCCAAATAAACAAATAAGTAAAGAAAGAAAGAATGTAAATTCAGGGGTTGGGGATATAGCTCAGTGGCAGGTAGCACTTGTCTAGCAGGAACAAGGCCCTGGTTCTGATACCCAGCACAGAAACCAACCAACCAGCCAAACAAACAAACAAAAAACCTCATAAATTCCTACTTCCTGCCATCTTTAATATTATGTCTTAACTCCATGTTATTATCCGTGAGAGAAATGAACACTTCTACATTTCCCTTCACCTGTTGTTACAATTTGGATCTTAAAGTTCCTCAAAGACTCTGGCTTGGTTGCAGCCTGTGGTGCTACTGGGCGGGGGCACTTCAGGAGGCAGGGCCTAGTACAAGGAAGTTAGATCACTGGGAGTCACTTTCCAAGTGGGTATTGGGACCCCCATCTCTATCACTCACTCTCTCTCTCTCTCTCTCTCTCTCTCCCTTTTTGTTTCCTAGCTGCCAGGAGGTGAGCATCCTCCTCTACCACTGCTATCATGTACTGTCTGCCTCAGCACAGGCCCAAAAGAAACTGGGCCAAACAGAGGCCTGAGGGACATGTTTAAAAAAATAAAAATAAAAAAAAAGAGAAAAAGAACTTGGGCCAAACATAGGCTGAAACCTATAGGAAACAAGGACCCAAAAGAAATTAAGTTTTAAGTTGATTATCTCAGGTATTTTGTCACAGTGACAGCAAGCTGACTAACATGTCTTTCTTCCTTCAGCTCATTCTCTTCTCTACAGATCCCTTGACTTCAGTCAGCTACACCATTACCTTTTTCCATGATTACTTTTGTATTGTCATAGTTTATAACACTGATATTTTGTTTTATAACCTGTCATGCAGCTGGATCCTAGGCACTGAAAATCAATAAACTGATCTACTGTGTGCTATTTTAATTACATAAATAGTATTCACTGTGGAACAAAGTACATCAGCTCGAATGGAAAAGGTAAATCTCTATCACCAACCCTGTGCCATGAGAATGAGGGTGCTCCAAACATTGGGGTTAACTAACTACATTTTCAAACATTCCCTTTGTTGCTTAAAGCAATACTACATTTTAGTTTGCTTTACATTTGGAACACAGTTTTCTGCTGTTTTGAATTGCTTTTCTTTTTCTCTCTTAATAAAAGAAGCACATGCCTTCACCATCCACCTAAATTTATTCCACTCTTAGTTTATGGAATATAGTCTCTGCTTGAAGATATTCTTCTCCATTGGAAACCACACTTAGCCTACTATACAGATATCTAGGTCTGCTGCTCAATGTACTCATGAGTTAGGACTAGTGTTTCTTGGATGCCAAATTTTCATTCTTCTTGGGTTCCTTTTACTTTTTTCTGATCCATCCATCTATTAAATTATTATGTTAGATCATAATATAAACTTTTTGTAAAACACCTAACATAGTTGTTGTATTAGTCTTTGTATTGCTGTAACAAAATATCTGAGGCTGGGTGCTTTAAAAAGAGGTTTATTTATTTATTTATTTTTAATTCTTTTTAGTTGTTGTTGGACCTTTATTTTATTTATTTATATGTGGTGTTGAGAATCAAACCCAGTGCTTCACACAGGCTAGGCAAGCGCTCTACCACCGAGCTACGACCCCAGCCCAAGAAAAGGGGTTTATTTAGCTCATAGTTCTGGTGGTTTGAGAATATAGCAATGGCATTTTCTTGGTTCTTGTGAGGGTACCCTGGCTGTGTCACAAGATAGTAGAGAAGCAGAAAGGGAACAGGCTACAAGTGGAAGAGGCCAAGTAGATGGAGTAGCCTCATTTTATAATAAATCTACTCTCAATTGGACTAACTCAGTTATGTAAAAATTATGTTAATCCCTTCCAAGGGTCGTGACCCCATGACCTTCTACCTTCTATTAGGCCCTGCTTTTTATTCTTTCTTTTTCCCCTGTGGGACTGGGGATGGAATCTCACACCTGCTAGGATAGGCAAACACTCTATTTCTGAACTATATCTCTAGCCCTAGGTCCTACTGTGTGTATGTGTGTGTGTGTGTGTGTGTGTGTGTGTGTGTGTGTGTAGGTAGGTAGGTGGGTGGGTGGATGGATAGTACTGGGGATTGAGCTCACTGACCACACCCTCTGCCCTTTTTTATTTTGAGACAAGACCTCATTAAGTTGCTGAGCCTGGCCTCAAACTTGTGATCCTGTGCCTCATTTTCCAAATCTTTGGGATTATAGGCACACACCACCAAGCCTGGCTTCACCTCAACACTGCCCTACTGGGAACCAAACTTCCAGTACATGAACCTTTGCAAGACACACTCAAATCATATCCAAATTGCCACAGTCTGGCTGGGCACAAAATAACCGAGCCACCACATATGCCTTGTAGATTCAAACAGCAACTCTTTATTCTCGAACTCTCACCGACACTCTACACGCATGTTCTGGAAAAATACACTCCCTCCACTGGGCTCTACGTACCAATACTCTCACCCCCCCCAGAACTCAGGGAACTCAAGGAGCTGGCGCCTGAGGCAGCAGGATACGCCCTATTCCCAGCAGGAACCACCCTAAACCTGGAGCCACCCTAATCCAGCAGGATCCACCCTAAACCCGGAGCCGCCCTAATCCCTGAGCAAACCAAAACTTTCAAACCAAAACTCTCAAACATTCATGCAATGTTACTGCAAATGACCTGGGTCCAAGTCAAGCCCATTTCCACAATGGAGAGTCCTCCCTCTAAGCAACATTGGTAGGCTGACAAGGAAATTGCCATGCGTCCTACTTGGCTATGGCTCTCAGCACCAAATCATAGTAGTGTTTAAAATTATAATAACACCTTGGCATGATGGTGCACACCTGCAATCCTAGTGACTCTAGAGGATAAGGCAGGAGGATCACAAGTTCAAGGTCAGCCTGGGCAACTTAGCAAGGTCCTCAGCAACTGTCTCAAAATAAAAAATAAAAAGGGTTGGGAATGTATCTCAGTGGTGCTAAGGAACTCCTGGGTTCAATCTTCAGCACCACAAAAAAATAAAATAATAATAACAATATGCTCAAGTTTATCTTCAGATCACATAAAATTATAACAACAAAGTTACAATGACTACCATTTATAGGGCGCCTTTTGTTCCCAATTCCACTCATGCTTTACAAACACTGGTTTATTTGATTTAAGATGATCAATAAATGCAAGTGACTTTAATCTGCAAAGGAGGTGGAGATGTCATTTGTTAGTGGACAGTATTAAAACAAATCATGTGGAAAATGACATTGCTCTGTGTAAAGGAATATGACTATTTTCATAACTATTTCTCAGATAGGGGACAAAGGCCAACATTATCAGAGCTGCTGCTTGTGGGGATGGGCCATTTCTAAGGCAATCTTAATATCTGTTCTCTCAGGGACAAATAATGGCTTCTCAGCGGTTCAGCTCCCTGTCATAACAATTCTAATACCCAGTTATAGATAAAATATTTTATAAGAAACTGAAATACTTTTTTCTGTATATATGCTTCTAAAATTTAGGAACAAAAATAAGTTAATTTTAGTTAATGAAGAGCCAAACTGTCTTATGTATATGCCCATAGAAGGTAGAAAGTGGACCTGTTCTCGGAGACAGCATGCTCAACCAGTGGCTCACAGCTCTCTCCTGCCTCCTTCACTTCCTCAGCTCTGCACTGTAGTGCTGGGTATGGAGCAGAGGTGGACATTTGAATGTAGGTACTGCCCCTTTGTAGCTTCTCACCACCAGTGAACCACTTCATTTCTTCAAACATCAATTTCCTCATTTACAAAACTAAGGAAACAACGTCTCTAGATTAGGGTTTTGGTGAAGATTATGAAATAAATCACACTAAGCAAATAGTACAGGGCTGGAGCCTTAGTTATTTATAAATGATTGTTATTATTACTGTGGGATTTGTAAGTATTCCCTACAGGAAGGGTGTCAGATGAAGCAAATAAAAATACAGGATATTCAGTTTAGTTTGAATTTCAAACAGACAGAAATAAATTTTTAGAGTAACTATGTCCCAAATATTGCACATAACATGCTTATACTAGAAAATATCCATCTGAAGTTCAAATTTAAGTGGGCATCCTATGTTTTATCTGGCAAAGAGAAACAGGTTTAGTAAAATAAATGTATGGAAAAATATAACTGTGATTAAATTTGACATTTCATCTGCTCTTATTTGGTAGGCCAGTATTCCTCTATACAGTTAGTATTTTCTCTTCCAGGTAATGCTCAAGTATCACATATCAGAAAAACCAAAATAGTCCCCATGTTATTGCAGCAGAATGTAAAATTTTTACCAAATTGAAATCTGTTGGATCTCTCATTATTTACTGAACTGTAGTCAGGGGTTTTGAAACTGCTTAGTGAATTATATTTGTGTTTAAATCCTTAATTGGAAAACCACAAAGCACCAAATATGAAAGGTATATTAATGCCTTCTAAAAACATTCAAACTACAAATCTCAGCATAGTTTTGAAACACTCTTCCATAATGTTCTTGTTTACCACGCTTTCTTTGTGCATGCCAGATAATTATTTTTCAAAGTGTTGTTTATTTTCAACACACACACACACACACACACACACACACACACCACAATAAGAAGCGTTTTCTATTTCATTGCAGACTCTATCTTTCTCTTACCTAAACTAAAAATCCTGCAATCAATGCTACCAGTATGTTAGCTTGCCTCTAATTTATAGTTTTTTGAGATAATACTTCCATTCCTTAGTTCTTTTTCAACCTTGCGTATAAAGAAATGCATTCAAGTCTACTTGCACAATGTTTTGCTATTTCTAAGAACCAATTTAATGCCAAACTCTATAAAATGCTTCTGCAAATCTTCTGAAAGTTACCGGATTTGCGTTGTCTTTCCTTTGGTCATAATTATAAACTTAGTTTCCCTAAATGTTAAAAAATCCAAACAGCTTGTTGCATTTCTTAATTCATAATTTTTATTTAATAAAACAGGCACTGCTCCATTTCTTTTTCCAAAAAACTGCACACCTTCTGCCCAAACTCCTGCAGCTATAGTGCTAAAGTACTGGACTCTTCAGCTCCATCTCCCGTTAGCAAACGTGATTACACCCTCGGCTCCGCCCTAGGGCAGCGTCCACTACAGTCAAAAAGCAGAGCCACCAACGTTATTTTGGAATTTGACACTAAACCAAGTGATTTCCTGTAGGCTAAGAATTGCAGTGCCCGAGCAAAACCAGAGGGTCTCTCAGTGAACAGGAAACTTAGGAGAGCATGTACATTGGTGACACTGAGAAATTCAGTTGAATCCGGAGGAAGACTATGCTGCTGGCGGCATAGGAAGCCTGAAAGCCCCCCTGACCCGCGATGCCCGGTGAATCCGGGCACGAGCCCCGCAGGGGCATTCGCGGCGGGCGGCGCTCGGCACACTATAGTAGCCGCGGGAGGTCCTCGGCACTGTATCTTTTAGTGACGTCACAGAGCCGGAGGGGGAACGCTGGGGACGGCGGGGAGGTGCTGTCCCCCGCTCGGTGAAGACGACCCGGGCACGCGGGAGTCGTTTCGGTGCTCTCATGGTCCCGCGCCGCCGCCGGCAGCATCTCCCAGAGCCTGGGCACCTGGGAGCGCCCAGGACACCCAGCCGTCCACCTGAGGAACCTGCGGGACGGGGACGCCCGCCTTCTGCGTGTTATGAATGTGCTTGTCACTAAGCCCTGCTGGTTTCTGAAGCTTGCTGCGCGGGGCTCCTGCTTCCTCGCGCCGGGGCCCCGGGAGCCGAGGAGCCGGGCGGGCCGGGGGCGGGGCCTGCTGCCGCCTCGGGCTGCGCCCAGCCGCGGGCGGGCGGGGGGCGGCGGCGCGGGCGAGCGGCGCGGGGATTGGCTGCGGCGCGCGGAGACGTCAGGCTCCCGCGGCCGGAGCGGCCGCCTGGCCCAGCGCGGCGCAGTCGGCTCGAGGGCTCCCGGTGAGGAGGAGGTGTCCTCGGCTGTGCCGCCCTCCGCCGCCGTCGCCGGGCTGCGCCGCTAGAGCCGGGACGCGCCTCTGCGCTCCTCGCCGCCTGCACCCCCGCGGCCGCTGCTCCCCTCGCCGTCCGCACACCCACCATGACGAAGAAAGAGAAGAAGTCCTTCAACCAGAGCCTGGCCGAGTGGAAGCTCTTCATCTACAACCCGACCACCGGAGAGTTCCTGGGGCGCACCGCCAAGAGCTGGGGTGAGCGGGCGGGCAGGCGGGCGGGCGCGGCTCGGGCCCCGCGGGCGCCCCCGGCCTGGGCGGCGGCGGAGCGAGCACGGCCCCATTCATTTCCCGCGGGGCTGGCCGGGCCGGTGCGGCTGCCGGCGGGGTGCGGCGTCGGTGGCTGTCCCGGCCGGACCGCGACCATCTCCTCCGCCGGCCGGAGCGGGGCGCACGTGCGGCCCGGCTTCCCGCCCCGAGCGGCGCCGGAAGCCGGGGACCCCCGCCGGGCCGGGCCGCGGGCGTACGGGGCCGAGCCTGGCCTCCTTTGTACCGAGCCGCCGGCCGCGGGGGCCAGGCCGAGGCTCCCGGCGCGCGGAGCGCTCAGGGACGCCAGACCGGCCCCGCGCCTGGGGAGAGGAAATTTCCACTCCCGCCGCTATCTTGTGACTCGTCCACGCCGCCACCCCGACGGGTCGCAGGAGTGCGAGTGAGTGAGTGAGCAGTGTGTGTGGGTTGCAGGGACATGTGGCGGTGAGCTAATCGCCCGAGTACATTGTGCACGAACGGGCTCTTGAATTCCGATGGAGGAAAGGCCCGTAACAAGGTTGGTTCCTCCTCTTTTTTAATTACTGCGGATTTCTTATAGATTTGCCTCTTCAGGGGAAAGTCAGTAATTCCTACAATTTTTTTTTCCTGTGCATTCAAAAGATGAGTGATATCGTATGTTTGCTTGTTCTCTGAGTGAGCTCTTTGTTTTAAAAGAAATATTTAATCCATCTACTAGGGTACTGCTGCTTTAGGATGCCTTTTTGTTTGTAAAGTGATTACCGATGGCCAAGTGCTTTTTTTGGGGGGGGTGTCTTACACTGAAGTAACTCATTTCACCTTTTTAAATCCCTTTGAAAAATATTTGGCTGGTGGATCTTGACATACCTTTACGTTGCTGGAGTTGAAAACTGTTCACATGTTTAAGAGAAGCATGAAGACAGTAAAGGACCTATGACTCAGAAAATAAACTTGCTGCCGACTGAAATGAGCTCCTCCAGGGTGGAAAGGAGACTTGAAGTTCTGTCACAAGCTGAAAGGAGCCTTGGAGGTTTTCTAGTCCAACCTTCACTTTAGAGATGAGAAAAATGAGACCCAGAGAGGTTGTGATTTTGACTTGTGTAAAATTACATATTCCGAAGAGCCAAGAAAAGAACCCAGTTCTCCTTTAATCCTATTCCAGTGGTTGTATTATTTTACAGATGCCTTGCCTAACTGCATGGTAATCACTCAAGATTTTTATTTAAATTGCTATCTTCTTTTGGAAACACACTTGTGTGATGCAATAAATCTTGCATCCGGAGTTACATGGAAAAAAAATGAGCACTTCCAGAGTTTAATTGTTTTCTTGAGTGTATGAACTTTGTCCTGAAGACATTTTTGAGTAGTGGAGACAAATTTTTATAAGCTACCTTTGTTTTTTCTCTGTTCCTCAGCATCTTTTTCTAGCATTGAGTATTTTCACTTTGTTAGAATGACCTTTTTTTTTTTTTTTAAAGTACAGATAGTGCTCTTTAACCTTTGTATTTTATGATCTTGGAGTAGAGATTTATTGGGAATATGCATTTAAATAGATAACGTGTACAAGTTTCAAAGTATAGGGCAGGGTGTAAGGGCTGAAGTAGTACACACAAGTGAAGTTGGGATTCATTTTAGAAGGATTAAGACAAGATCTCTTTTTCAGAGTTGCTATTTGTTTGTTTTGCAGTACTGGGGGTTGAACCCAGGGGTGCTCTACCTCTGAGCTACATCCTCTACATCCCTTTTTTATCTTTTGTTTTGAGACTAGACCAAATTGTCTTGAATTTGTGATCCTCCTGCCTCAACCTCTCAAGTAGCTGGGATTACAGGTGTGTGCTATTTTGTTTGGCCAGTATTTATGTTACTCTTAAAAAACAAATAGTAAATCTCTTTATAACAATAATATTAAGCTATTGTAGAAAGGATAAAAGGTGACAATTAATCCATAATTTGTTCCCAATGCAAAGGCATCCCTCTAAGGATGTGTTGGCCAGGGGTGAGGAGACTGAAGTCCATCCTCAGTTGGCCAGGCTGTGCTTCTGGAGCATCACTGGGTCTGCCTCAAGGAGGAGTCCTCTGTTTTAATTCTCATAAAGGCAAGGTCACTTGGGAAACCTGTGTGTCTGTGGGACTATCTGCTAGGAGAGGTACCTTTTTCTAATTCTCTTGTTGACCCTGCATAATATAAGCTAACTGCCTGATTTCATCACATAATGTTTCATATCTCTTTCTGAAAAGCATACAACATTTCATTTTTTTTTAATCAAAAGAGATCATTCTTCTGAGTATAACATGAACATCTTCCCATGTTATTTAAAGATTTACATTACTTTTTTTTTCTGGTACTGGGAATCAAACCCAGGGGTGCTTTACTTTACCATTAAGCTACATCCCCAGCCCTTTTTATTTTTTGCTTAGTTGACCACACCGGCCACAAACTTGGGATCCTCTTGCCTCTTCTTCACAAGTTGCTGGAATTACAGATGTACACCACTGTGTCCGGCTGCATGTCACCATTTTTATTGATATTTTTAAAAAATTTAGCTGACCACTGTCCCATTGCAATTAGATAGGCTGTGATTTTTTTTTTCCTTTCATTATTGTTTGCTGGTCCTCCTGCCTTATATTTCCTTCCCCCTGGAATATTTGTTTTTGCATATTTATGTCCTTGGATATATTTGCACTGGTACACCTTTTGTGTGTACCTTTTGTTGTGGGTTTTTTTTTTTTTTTTTTTTTTTTTTTTTTTTTTTTTTTGTGGTACTGGGAATTGAACCCAGGGCCTTGTGCATGTAAGGCAAGCACTCTACCAACTCTTTGCATTTTGAATACATGTTGTCATAGTGCCTTCCTGGAAACCTCTGCAATTTATACTTCAACTGAATATATAGTGGTATCTTATACCTTCATCAGCAAGGAAGGTATTCTTACCTGTGTTATTAATTTTAAAAACTTACAAGAAAGCTGGTGTGGTGGTGCATGCCTGTAATTCCAGTGGCTTAGGAGGCTGAGGCAGGTTGATTGCAGGTTTGAAGCCAGCCTCAGCAACATAGTGAGGCTGTAAGCAACCTAGTGAGATCCTGTCTCAAAATAAAAAAGGGCTGAGGATCCTTGGTACCAAAAATCAAAACAAAACAAAACAAAAAAACTTATAAGAAAGCTCCTTTTTCATTTGCACCAAAGTTTTATTCTAGTTTTCTTTTTGTCTCTCTCTTATTTATTTTCAGGGCAGGGGATCAAATTCAGGTTCTTGCACATGCTAGGCAGTTGCTTTTCCATTGAGCTACACCTTTAGCACCTCTCCTAATTCTTTAATCTTTTTTGGTAGGACTTTGCATTTATATGTATTTTTCTTATCAAAATGTTCCAGTTTATTGACATTTAAAAAGAATTCTGATTTGGTCATCCAAGAAGTGATAAATTAGGCACTTTATAAATTTGTAAATTTGATAATGCTGACTTTGCCTTCATGCTCTTCAAGTGCATTCTTAGCCGGGCATGGCAGTGCATGCCTATAATCCCAGTAGCTCGGAAGGCTGAGGCAGGGAGGATTGCAAGTTCAAAATAAGCCTCAGCAAAAAATGAGGCACTGAGCAATTTAGTGAGACCCTGTCTCTAAATAAAATACAATAAAAAGGGCTGGGGATGTGGCTCAGTGGTTGAGTGCCCCTGAGTTCAATCCCCAGTAACCCCCCACCCCCGCAAAAAAAAAAAAAAATTAAAAAAAAAAAAAGAGTGCATCCTTGGCAGTTGTTCTATCACTGAGTTACATCCCCAGTCATTGGCCCTTCTAAAAAACATTTTAAATCCTAAATTTAATGTAGGTGGTGGGAGGAAAAAATTGTTATCATTTTGTTTTTAACCTTGTAAAACTCCCAGGTCTGCTGGTGTGTAGAGAAAGGTCTTCTATCTCCACAATTTTATAAATATATTCATTTATAATCTGAGATCTTCCCCTCAAATACATTACATATATTAAAAAGCACCCATGAAAAATCAATTTTGCTATAAACATTTTGGATAAAGTGAAAATATTGCATGTTACATCACAATTACTGTATTTAAAACAGCTATAGACAGATTTTGAGTACTTTTATATTTGGCTAATAAATTATACTTGGTTATATTAGTTGCAAAATGCTTATATGCACATATGTCACCTCTTTTGATTTTCACAACAGCCCTCTAAAGCAGACTTGGTGGGTGATGGAAATATACTTAGAACTGGTATCTCAAACTGAACTATTGCGTAATATTAATACACATCAGGAATAAGTGGTTGTCATTTATGATAACACAGGACAAAGAAAATTTAGCGCCTACTGGCTGATGTTGCAAATATTAAATAACTTTGGGGCATGAAGTATAGTCATAGTCAAAGGAGTAAAAGAAATTTAGAGATCATCTTGTGTTACTTAAATTAGGTAGAGGGCCATGTGTTGCAATTAACAATTTTTTAAAATGATGAAACAATAGTAAAAAACCAAGTTTATTATTTAATGGTTTTCTAAGAGTGTTGTTTCCTGAAATGTTTGCATATTTTTTTATATGCAGACATCCTGATGTAAGATACATTTCTTACTGTGGCTTCTAGTCAAAAAAGTCATTCATCTTGCCCAGTTCCCTCCTGTGAGCCACAGTTAAGAAACACATTCTATGCAATAGGGTAAGAAAATTGAGGCTACAGATTTGCCAAAATTCCCCTAGCGAGTTGGTGATAGAATAGGAACCTTGGGCCTTCAGACTCCAAGGCCAGACCTTTTTGTTTTTAACCTTGTAAAACTCCCAGGTCTGCTGGTGTGTAGAGAAAGGTCTTCTATCTCCACAATTTTATAAATATATTCATTTATAATCTGAGATCTTCCCCTCAAATACATTACATATATTAAAAAGCACCCATGAAAAATCAATTTTGCTATAAACATTTTGGATAAAGTGAAAATATTGCATGTTACATCACAATTACTGTATTTAAAACAGCTATAGACAGATTTTGAGTACTTTTATATTTGGCTAATAAATTATACTTGGTTATATTAGTTGCAAAATGCTTATATGCACATATGTCACCTCTTTTGATTTTCACAACAGCCCTCTAAAGCAGACTTGGTGGGTGATGGAAATATACTTAGAACTGGTATCTCAAACTGAACTATTGCGTAATATTAATACACATCAGGAATAAGTGGTTGTCATTTATGATAACACAGGACAAAGAAAATTTAGCGCCTACTGGCTGATGTTGCAAATATTAAATAACTTTGGGGCATGAAGTATAGTCATAGTCAAAGGAGTAAAAGAAATTTAGAGATCATCTTGTGTTACTTAAATTAGGTAGAGGGCCATGTGTTGCAATTAACAATTTTTTAAAATGATGAAACAATAGTAAAAAACCAAGTTTATTATTTAATGGTTTTCTAAGAGTGTTGTTTCCTGAAATGTTTGCATATTTTTTTATATGCAGACATCCTGATGTAAGATACATTTCTTACTGTGGCTTCTAGTCAAAAAAGTCATTCATCTTGCCCAGTTCCCTCCTGTGAGCCACAGTTAAGAAACACATTCTATGCAATAGGGTAAGAAAATTGAGGCTACAGATTTGCCAAAATTCCCCTAGCGAGTTGGTGATAGAATAGGAACCTTGGGCCTTCAGACTCCAAGGCCAGACCTTTTTTCTTTTTAACTGTGTCATGAGGTGATAGCATTTAAAGACATCTGCTTGTGGGAGGGTTCTTTGGAGTTAATTAAGGTTTTCAATAAATGCTTTAGATTAACATTAACTTAAAACTTGAGATATTGGTTTCTAAGCATAGAGAGGATTCCAGACCAAATTTTAATTAGCACTTAAATTTTGTTCATGTGCCTTTTCTTTTATTGTAGGTCCATGAAGTGCCATTTTCTCAGTCATCTCCTCCCAATCTGGTTCATGCCTCAGTAAATTCTCTGCTCTGGAAGTCAGACTTCATCCCATCTTGGGTGTCTAACTGTAGTGGGGAAGACAAATGTGTACATTCTCCCAGTATCACCTTGTTTTATAAGATGATGTCCTATGAGAGTGACATTAATGAAACTTTACAAAAATATGCAGTGTTTGGAAAGTAACAGGACTTGCCGTACCTTGTGCATAGGTTGTAAATGCAGGCCATAGGTGGGTATAGTGGTGGCAGAGCAAGGCAGGTCATGTCCTGAGCCATCACCCAGAAGGAGCAAGACAACACTCCTTGGACTTTCCAGGAAGTAGTCCTATAGGGGAAGGGAGGGAGAGGGCTAAGTCTGTGTGTTGTGTTGTGTTGTTTTCTGGGCACCATTGTAATTAGACTGTGTTTGTGTGCCTTAATAGTACAACTTTACCCCCAAAGTAATTCAGTTTTTAAAAATTGACTTTTTAATGTATATACATATAATTAAACTAGTTCAGCTAAAAGGAAACTTGCTATCAATAGTAACAACTTTTCCATAATTTATAATTATTTATTAAGGACCAATCATTTAACACTGCCTGAAAACATTTTTTATGTTATTATTTTCTAATTATACATTCATTATGTTGATTTTGAAGTGAAATCATCTGTAATCTTAAATCACTATAACCACTATTAATTTTTTTTTCTTTTTGTGTGGTACTGGGGATTGAATCAAGGGCCTTGTGCATGTGAAGCAAGCACTCTACCAACTGAGCTATATCCCCAGCCCCCACTGTTAACATTTTAACAGTCTTTTAAAACTGTATAAAGTTTTAAAATATGCAGTTAGCTGACTTTATCACTTAATGTCTAAAGAGAGTGGTTTTCCTTTGCCTTTGCTTAGAGATTGATATATTAGGTTTTTTCATAACCTTTGTGGTGACTTTCCAGATTTCCTGTTTAGAGTTACCTATTTTGGTGACTGATTACTATCTGTTGAGACTCCATATCTGCATGTGTAGTCATATGGCTTTTTATATTACTGAAACCAGCTGCCTATCAGAAATCTTCAGTGCATATTTTGTAGGTACCACTTCACGTAAATCTCCATTGCCCTTGGGGTTCCACAGCATGACATAAAAACTCTCACCTCTCTCTACCATTTCATGTAATTCTTTCCCACCTCTTCTAAGACTCTATCTTGGCTAATTATTTAGATGTTAGCTTGATCTCTGGAAAACTCCTTGAATTCCCCCTTTGCCTTAAGACTGGATTAACTATGTGGCTTTACGTAGTATGCTGCTCCTAGTTTACTAGACTGTAAGTAAACTGCCTCTTTTTCTTCTAGTTTCTTCATAGTGCTGGGATTGAACCCAAGGCCTTGGGCATGCCAGGCAAGCATACTACCTCTGAGCTACAACCCTAGCCCTCCTATAGGCTTCTTATACACATCTTGTCATCTTTGGTTCTCTAACACCTCGCCTGTCCTGGCAGTGAATAGAAATGTAATAAAAACTGGTTGAATGGATGAGCAGTATCATGAAATGTTCTTATGTGGTTAGTCTTCTGTAGTATTATTTTTAATGTTCTTAGTGTTTGATGGTATTGGGTCCCAATGTATGATCATGCTCCCAGTGTTTGGACAGTTGTTTTTTTGTTTTTCCCCCATAGTACTGATGGGTTTTCATAGAAGTTTCAGTGTTAAAAGAGCTCTGGTTCTATCCCCAGCACTCGGGGTGCGGGTAAGGGGAGCTGAGAATTAATTCTGCTTGGCCCATTAAGGGGAGACTCGGGCAAGTTTGTGACATGTCTGGGTTGTACATCTGGTAAGAATAACAGAACCAGGGTTCTTATTCCAGGTCTCCAGCTTGCCGCTGTATTGTTTTGTTCAGCTTCTCCTGCTTTTATGAGAACCTCATAAAGTCCTTTTTGTTTTTTTCCCTTAAGTTACCTGATCTCAAATTTATTTTAATAGTATCCTTCTCTCCCTTATGGGGCGCTCTTACTAATCATTCTGAAAAGACTTCTCTAGCTTAATGGCCTCCTACATACCTGTTTAAACTTTGTTACTGAGTCATTTGTGGAGCTAGCTCTCAATTGTGACTTCCTCTTAGTGTTACTGGCGCCATGGTAACTGACCTTCCTCCAAGGCATGCAGTACTTTTCTTATCATGGTTTCTAGCCTGTTGGCAGTATGTGGCCCATAAGAAGTGATTCTTGATGTACTCTATGCCTCCCTGCTCTCTACTTGTGGAGCCATTCCTTTCCTGCTCCCTTGTCTGCTCTTCTGTTTCCTGAATACCTATTTCTTAGGTGCTAACTTGGGTCTTGTTTTTGTCTTTCCTGGCAATGGCAATCTAATAAGACAGTTGTCAGGACTGTTCACAAATTTTGCCTCTCTCTCAGATTCCAGGCCCCTAATTATTTAGTTGGCTTCCTGTATATCTCACAACTGTGAGAGAGGAAGGCTTAGGTGTCCTAACTAACTGCAGCTCTAATACCATATATGTTGCCTAGTAAACAGAGGTCATTCCCTTTCTTCCACTGAAATACTGTATTTGTAATTTAAAAAATAACTTCACTGGCCTTTCTGTGATTTGGGTTCCAAACTTTGGTAAATTGTGCCAGTTTTGTATCCATAACATCTCTTCAATACCCCCATTGATATTCCTACAGTTTATTCAAGAATTAATTTTTTTCTGACCTTTTCACTATCTCTCCTTTTCCCCATGTTGGGAAAGTGTACATTCAGAGAACCCTTGGGGTGCTCACTTTTTTCCTAACTTCATAACCCTAGCCACCTGTTTCAAATCAACCCTCAGGTAACAATCCCATTAACCCTGTCCCCATTTTACCAGGAACTGATAGTGTGTTTTACTTGTAAAGTCTTAAAAACATTTCAGAGCCAGCCTTAGCCAGGCCCTAAGCAACTCAGTGAGACCCTGTCTGTAAATAAAACCCGAGGATGTAGCTCAGTGGTTAAGCGCCCCTGGGTTCGATCACTAGCACCTAAATAAATAAATAAATAAATAAATCGAACAAACATGAAATGAAGATCTTTTTTAAAGTTGTTTCAATTCAAATAGATAATTGACTTTCTTTTTTTAAGAGAAAGTGAGAGAGACACAGAGAGAGAATTTTTTTTTTTTTTAAAGAGAGAGTGAGAGAGGAGAGAGAGAGAGAGAGAATTTTTAATATTTATTTTTTAGTTCTCGGCGGACACAACATCTTTGTTGGTATGTGGTGCTGAGGATCGAACCCAGGCCGCACGCATGCCAGGCGAGCGCGCTACCGCTGAGCCACATCTCCAGCCCCGAGAGAGAGAATTTTTAAATATTTATTATTTAGTTTTCAGCAGACACAACATCTTTGTTTGTATTTGGTGCTGAGGATGGAACCCAGGCCGCACGCATGCCAGGCGAGCGCGCTACTGCTTGAGCCACATCCCCAGCCCCAGATAATTGACTTTCTGACTTTCATCTTTTTTTTTACAAAAGTGTGGTATCTAGGGAAGGAGGACTCTTAAGCTCCTGAGCATTTCCAAAAAGATCCAAGCAGTCAGTTGGAATCTATGTAACCTTGCTGCTGTCAGATTATTTCTAAGGCTCAAACTTTAATCATGCTGCAACCCACACCCCAAAATTGATTGGATCCCCAATGCTTATATAAGTTTAAGTAAGTTCCAAACAGCGTGGCATTCAAGACTTCTTCTACATCGGCTTGGAGATAAAAAGTTTCCAACCTTATAACCTGTCATTTCCCACCTCATCACACACCCCATGTAGTAGGCAAATAGGTGTATCTAATGCCCTGGGTCTGGAACTGCCACTTTGTTCCCTTCCTCATCCTCTTCATTCTCTGCACATTAATTCTTCCCTATTTCTTCATAGGCCTGGTTTGAATGTCAGCTCTGCTGTAAGTCTTCTCTGATTTACTCTAATGATAAGTGAAAATAATACCATTTATTTCCTATAACATCTTCCCCAACCCCCTAGTACTGGGGATTGAACCCAGGGCTATATTACCCCCGAGCTATGCCTCCAGCTCTTTATTTTTTATTTTGAGACAGGGCCTCTCTAGGGTGAAGCTAAAGCGGGGCTCAAACTTGGAATCCTCATGCCTTAGCCTCCTGAGTTGCTGGAATTATAATCTTAGATTATAGTTGTACGTGCGGGTGTGTGTACAGGCATACATACATTGCTTCTACTAACTAGATGTTCTCAGCAGGATTTGCATCTACATTTTATTCCATACAGTATCTAGTACACAGTAAGCACTTAATATTTTCTTGATGAACAAATTGTCATTTAATCATTTCAGCTTGTGATTCATCTAGTCCTTGGGTTAAACTTGAGGCTTAACTGTAAAAATTTTATTTGTGGAGTTCATCATATAGGAAGGCATAATTCTGTCACTCAGATCATCATGAACTCTGTTTCCTTCAATTTCTAATTCATTTTGAAGTTTCCAGATAGAGCATTGTAGTAAAAGTGAGCCTGTCAGTATACATATTTTTATTTGATGAATCTTAGAAGTACACTAAAATATTAAGATGATGACCAGACTGGGACTCAGAATATAGACCTAAATTTTAGTTCCTCGTAAGCATCTAAGTTTGAAGAAGTCACATAAAATTTGTTGGCCTTCTATAAAAGAGAAAAGTTGTATGTAGTTTCAAATGTCACTTTGAGTTAAGTACAAGGCCAATAAAAATGCTTTAGAATAGGAGGCAGCAGACTTTACAAGGACCAGATAAGTATTTTAGGTTTGTTGGCTGCACAGTGCCTGTTGCAGTGTCTAACTTTTCTATTTGAAGTAGCTATAGATGGAAGAAATCTGAACTGATCTGAATGGGGTGTGAACTTTTGGCTTTTTAATATCATGTAACAGAAATAACAGCAGCATTTGAAGTTTTACAAATACAAATGTGAGTAGCCATTAAATTCACTGTCATACTCTGCTTCTTTTCTGGGTTACCATTGTTAACTGTGTAGTGCTTTTTAAGCAATATATGGTGTATCTACTTTAGGTAGAAGTCTGGCAGTTTCTTGTAAAAAACAAATACACACCTACTCCCTGAGCAAGCATTTCTACTCTTAGGTGTTTATCCAAGAGAAATGAAAACATAGGTCCTCAAAAACATTTGTACAAGAATGTTCATAGTGGCTCTATTCATAATAGCCCCAAACTGGAAACAGACCAGGTTTCCATCAGCAGGAAAATGGATAAACAAACTGGTATGTCTAAATAATGGAATACTACTTAATGGTAAAAAGAAAAGATAGGCAGGACAATGGCTGAATCTCGCGATTAGTCTGAATAGGAAGAAAGCTTTCCTGAAGAGATAGATGATTTTGTTTCTGTGAAATTCTAAAACCAGCAACACTTACCGGTACACTGGAAAAAAGTACAGAATGATGGTTGCTTCTAGGGTGAGTGGGCGTGGGGACTGATTGGAAGAGATGTGGAGGAAATTTCAGGGATAGCATTCTGTATCTTGAGGGTTTGTTTTTTTTTAAATGTTTTTTAGTTGTAGTGGACACAAAACCTTTATTTTATTTATTTATTTATATGTGGTGTTGAGGATTGAACCCAGTGCCTTGCACGTGCTAGGAGAGCGCTCTGCTGCTGAGCCACAACATCAGCCCCATTGAAGAGGGGTTTTGACCATATATATGGATGCATTTTGTCAAAAACCATTGAATGGTACATTTCACTGAATGTAAATTTATTGCTAAATTTTAGTTAGTATGCATGTTGAAGTGTTTTGGGGGTAAAGTATACTGCCATCTGCAACTTGAAATGCATCCAAAAAATGACACAAGTATAGTAAAATGTTTATAGACTCTAGGCGCTTTTGTGGGTGTTCACTGTTACATTTCATTCATATGCTTTTCTGTGCATTTGTAAATATTACTAATTGAGAAATAATTATGAATACCTTTCTTTTGATTGTCTTTACCAATCTCAGTCCTCCTATAGGAGATTTATCAGTTTGTCTTTTTTTTTTTTTTTTTTTTGGTACTGGGAATTGAACTCAGGGGCACTCAACCACTGAGCCACATCCCCAGCCCTATTTTGTATCTTATTTAGAGGCAGGGTCTCACTGAGTTGCTTTGGACATTGCTAAGTTGTGAGGCTGGCTTTGAACTCATGATCCTCCTGTCTCAGCCTCCCGAGTCACTGGGATTACAAGCTGATGTTTATCAGTTTTTCTATAAGTCCTGTTTCAGTGCATTCATACAAATGTTTATAAGTGGGTACATATGGGATATGTAGGAAGAAGTAGTTTATCTTTCCCCATTTTTACATGAGAAATAGGAAAATTACATGTCGTGGAACTTTTTCTTTTTCATTTAATATGTCTTGGCTGTGTTTCCATGTCAGTATACACAGATTTGTCTCATTCCTTTGAATAATTACATAATATTTCATAGTATGGCAACTTGAAACACACACGCACGTGCACACACACATATATATAAATACGTGTATAGATAGATAGATAGATAGGAATTTCCTTTTTTCCCCCACCTGGCACTAGGGTTGAATCCATGGGCACTCTACCACTAAGCTGCATCCTATGTCCTTTTTATTTTTAATTTTGAGACAGGGTATCATTATGTTGCCCAGGCTGGTCTCAAACTTGCAGTCCTCCTGCCTCAGCCTGCTGAGTAGCTGGAATTTCAGGAATGTGCCACTATACCTGGATATGGAGATAATATATATATATTTTTTTTTCTCCAGCTTAAACATTACTCTGTGCAAGTGTGTGAACAAGTATATAAAATTTTTCTAGGGTAAATAAATTGAGAAGTGGAATCTCCAGTTGTATAGTATATGCTTATTTTTATTGTTAGTAGGTTGTGCTCCAAAAAAGCTATACAAACTTAAACTCCGGAGTTTATCTGTTTTCTCTTCAATTTTTTTAGTAGTAGATATTATAACTCTTGAAGATTTTTTCCATTTTGATGGAGTGATGGTATCTGGCTGATTTAATTTGTAATATTTCTTTTTTAATTTTAATTTGTTATATATGACAATAATGCATTACAATTCATATTATACATATAGAGCACAGTTTTTCATATCTCTGGTTGTACACAAAGTAGAGTTACATCCTTCGTGTCTCCTACATGTACTTAGGGTAATGATGACGATCTCGTTCCACTGTCTTTCCTACCCCTATAACCCCCTCCTTCCCCTTTTCCCCTTTGCCCTGTCTAGAGTTCATTTAATCCTCGCCCTCACACACACAGCATATTATGAATCAGCATCCTTAAATCGGAGAAATCATTCAGCATTTGATTTTTTGGGATTGGCTAATTTCACTTAACATGGTATTCTCCAGCTCCATCCATTTACCTGTGTGCACGTGCGTGTGTGTTTCAAGTTGCCATGATTTTATTCTCTTTTAATGCTGAATAATATTCCATTGTGTCTATATATCACATTTTGTTTATCCATTCATCTACTGAAGGGCATTTAGGTTGGATAGAGCACTAATCTCTAGAATATATAAAGAACTCAAGAAATCTTAACACCAAAAAAAAACAAATAACCCAATCAATAAATGGGCCAAGAACTGAACAGACACTTCTCAGAAGAAGATATACAATCAATCAACAAATATATGAAAAACTGTTCAACGTCTCTAGCAATTAGAGAAATGCAAAGCAAAACTACTCTAAGATTTCATCTCACTCCAGTCAGAATGGCAGTTATCAAGAATACAAACAACAGTAAGTGTTGGTGAGGATATGGGGGAAAAGGCACACTCATACATTGCTGGTAGGACTGCAAATTGGTACAACCAATATGGAAAGCAGTATGGAGAATCTTTGGAAAACTAGGAATAGAACCACCATTTGACCCAGCTATCCCACTCCTTGGTCTATACCCAAAGGACTTAAAAAACAGCATGCTACAGGGACACAGCTACATCAATGTTTGTAGCAGCACAATATTTCTGATATCTACAACAAAGCATATTTTTGTTTGCTCCGTTTCCATTTCTTTAAAATGCCTGCAGTCTTTTGATTGTTTTTCTTTGGTATTATGTTCTCATGGGTCTAAGGGCATTTTGATATGCCTTGGATATTAATCCTTTATTGTCCTGCTGAATGTTCTTTATTTTCACCTGAGTCCTGCACAGGCAATGGAAATGGGAATGGGCTGGCTACGAAATAAAAGCTAAGAAAAATAGAACAATGAGAAAACCACAACAGAAAATATTTTCAGAAAGTGTGGAGGGAAGCTGATCATATGGATCAAGCATCTATACTACAAAGCAAAATGGAGCCCGAGCTTGCTATTTATATCGGGGAACAAAAAGGTTATAGATGGGCTGTCCAGTTCCCAAAGGGTTACTTACGCCCATCTCCAGAGCTACTATGAGGGATCTTCCTAATAGAGCCAAGATAAAGGTCATGTGCCTTGGGCAGTCTATTGCTTGGGAGAGCCACGGATAGTTCCCAAGGTGACCCCTAAAATTTCCCTGGCTGCCATACTGATAGAAGACCCTCAAGTAATTCATGGGTGGCTTCCTGCACTTTATAGTTCCTTGCTCATCATTTTGCTCTCTCATATCATGACTCTTTCTTTACAACATAAGGATTCTTCCCACCCCCCCACCCCCAGCTCTGGGCACTGGATCCAGGATGCTCTACCACTGAGCTGCATCCCCAGCACTTTTTATTTTTTTATCTTGAGTTAGGGTTCGTGCTTGCCTGGAATTTGATCCTCCCACCTCTTCCTTCTTAGTAGTAGCTAGGATTACAGGTGAGCACGGCTGCACCTAGCTTTGTCTTAAATATGTCAAGAGAACTTTTAAAAGTGAAAAATAAACAGTTATATTAACTTTTTTTTGGAATTTGTTCCATGAATTTTTTTTTTTCTCAATACCATATTTTTCTTCAGCAACAATAAAAGGAAATGAAGACAGTGTGGCCAAAACTCAAATTTTCCTTGTCCATGTCCCAGAACATAATGCTTATTTAGAGGTAATACCTCTTATTTAGAGGTTACCACTATGTATGAATTTTATTTGTAAGTTTCTGGCCCATCAACACTTTATATAATGTATTTTTAGAATTCTGCAACTCTCTTTGAGTGTTTCACACTTAAACATGTGGCTCTGCATCATTCTGAGGTTACTTTATTCCTCCTGGGGTTTTTGAGACCTATTTTATTCTTTTTAGAATTCCTGTTGAGTTGGGCATGGTGGCACATGCCTGTAATCACAGCGGCTCAGGAGCCTGAGGCAGGAGGATCCTGAGTTCAAAGCCAGCCTTAGCAACTTACTGAGGCCCTAAGGAACTCTTGGTTGAATTTGGTAGTTTTTTTCTATTGGATTATTTTATCTTGAATGCTTGATAATTGTTGGTTGGTTCTATAGTCCTTCTCTTTGGCCTTTCCTGTCATCATTCAGTGGTGGCCGGAGCTGTGTAACCACAGATGGTCTAGTTGTAGAGGTGCTCTGCTACATGGCCCATCCAGGACATTGCCTAATTTTCCTGCTTCATATCCATGCTCCTGCTTCTGTTGCGAGTTGCATGGCGTGGGTGCATTGCAGGAGGAGCAGAATTCCTCTCCGCTGGCTGCTCCTCTGTACTTCTGCTTCTCAGCCTAGTGCCTGACCCAGAGCTGTCTGAGCTTTCCATCTTGTGAGCCAGCTTACCTTTCTCTGGGAGGCCTTCTCTGGTGAAATCTCCTTCCTTCCTCTCCCTGCTAGAGGCAGTTCCTCCACCCCCAACTTCCACTTGATATCTGTAATTCTTTGCTTATGTATCTGTCAGTTGTGACGCTTGAGCTATTAGAGAGGTGGAACAGAACTTATTCATGTAAATGTCTGTCACTGAAGAATAACACAGAATGTGAGTTCTCGAGTAAAAAAGATAACACAGCTTAAGCTTCCTGGGAGAGCAGGCCAGGTGAGGTACCATATAGAGGTATTGGCTTAGTGTTAGGTTAATTTTAGGCAAGTGATCTTTTTAGTTTTTCTACATTATAGTGATTATAATGTATAAAATGTGTGTGCATACATCTATATGTCTACTATATTTTATTATAAGAATAGTACATGTATAAAAATGCATGCTTTCTTTAGAAGTTTTTTTATCGTATAAGTGAAGAATACTTTTTTTTAATAAACAAAGTGTGATGTCACAACTGAATATTCCTATGTGAAACACTGAAGGTGGACCCATGCCACAAACCATATACAAAAATAAACTCAATAGGTCAGTTAGGAAGTTAAGAGTTAAAACCATGAAATTCTTGGAAGTAAACAAATGCAAGTCTTCCTGGTGTTGGATTAGGCAGTGGTGTTATAGCTACAACAATAGAAGCACAGGGATTTAAAGAAAAAATAGGTATATTGGACTTCGTCAAGACTAAGAATTTTTCTATTTTAAGAGAGACCATCATGAGAATGAAAAGACAGCTCACAAATAATAATAATAGAAAATGATCTGGGTGGCTCAAACCTGAAATCCCAGTTAACCAGCTACTTGGGTGGCTGAGGTTGAGGATTGCAAGGCCAGCTCCAGCCAGTTAGCAAGACCCTGTCTCAAAATAAAATTTTAAAAAGGACTATGGACATAGTGTAGCTCATTGGGTACCATGCCTTCGTGGTACATGTGAGGCCTGGGGTTTGATCCCCAGCACCCAAGGGAAAGAACCTGATAAGAGGCTTATGTCTACAGTGTATAAAGAATTCTATAATAAAAAATTAATACCAAATTTAAAAATGGGCAAAGGGTCTGAATAGACATTTCTCAAAAAAAGACATGCAAATGCCATAAGTTCCTGAAAAGATGCTCAACATCATTCATCTTTAGCAGTGTTGATAAGGATGTGGAAAAATTGGAACCCTGCTGGTAGAAATGTAAAATATACACTTCCAAATACAGAATTTTCTGAGTAATGGGAGGGTCTTCTTTTTGCTAGTTTACTTCAGGGTGGAGGCTGGTCCCCAGAAAGACCAGCCAAGTCCCAGTAGCATTGGGTTTTTGAGGCAGCCAGACTTCCAGGGAGGGCAGGAGAAGGGGTTGGAAATTGAGTGCAGTTATGCAGCCCTCAAGTCCATCTGTCATACCTCCATAATGAGACCCCAGTCACATTGACACGTAAGTGGAGCTACCAGGTTGGGAGACTTGTTCTGGGAGGGAGAGGGCAAAAACGTTGTATTGTCTTCCAGACCCTACGCTGTATGTTTCCTTTGTAATAAAATTGGAATCCTAAATCCAGCATTTTGCTAAGTTTTGTTATTTTTCTAGTGTCTGATATCACCCAAGGGGACAGTAGGCACCTCCTAGATTGCTAGCTGACGGCTGGGGCACCTCTGCAGTGGAGGACAAGCCCTTGGCTCTCATAGTGCGGGGATTGAATTTTATAAGCAGGTGGGATTGAAGCAGGGGAGGGCCTATTTCTCCTTTTCCTGGATGACACAGGGTAAACCGTGGCCTGAGAGCAGAAACTGATTTTAAAAACTAGGGCTTCTCAAGAACAGCAATGAAGAAAGGGAGGAGGGTCAGTGCCTCTGAAAGAGAAAACATTGTTAGTGGTTGGGTTGCTGTTCTACTGTGTGCTCTTAGATCTCAAAGGGAAAATAAAGAAGTAGCATTTGTGCTTCTGTACTGTAGGAATGACCATGTGAAATAGAAAAATGCTGATACCGCTTTAAACCGCAGTATTTGAGAATGTCTTTGGTTGTGATTTTTGTTGACCTTAAATTACTTACTTAACTACCAATGTTTGTGTTAGTTTCTTTTCTTGGGTAATGACTTCAGGAAATTTGGAGGATTTTAAACTAGGGAGCATTAGTAATAATAATACCTGCTGTTTATTGTTTCCCACTTAATCTAGTAGCAGCAGAGCAGACATGCTGGCACACTGAAGAGGTTCCACTTTCACTGTCCTTGAGGACCTCAGTGTTTGGGTTAAGCCCCATCAGCCCACTGAGCTTCAAGTTTACCCTGAGGTTAACAGCAGCAATTTACAACTTCTTTTGTAAATTTCTGGGTTTTTTTTTTCTCTTCTTAGGGAGGAGGAGGAGTTTCAGTTGATAAAGTATCACTACACTTATGAGTAGTCTTCATATATTTATAAGAGATTAGTTCTAATTTTTAAGTTTTGGGTTCACAAATTTTTTCAAATAGGGAGAACTCGCTTCAGTGCTTAAAGTAACTATCAGTAGACGCTAGTGTATGGCATCAGATGTTGACGTGGCTGTTGCTGATTTGTATATATGGTTTATGATATATAACTCATTTTAGGAAGCTTTAGAAGTTTTTTTATCGTATAATGATTCTTTTGAACACAGATTTGGGAACAGCTTATTCATGTCTGCTTTCTATTTAGTTATTTTGTAACTTATAAATTTCATTTACATTATTTTTCCTGTAAATTTAAAATCAAAATTTTGAAAGTAGTGTAATATTTGAGATGACAGTAAAACACTACTAAATAATTAAACTCTTTGTTAGCACTTATATTTCAAATTCCTCCAATTTAATTTGTCTTGCATGCACCATCAGACTTCCTGTTTCCTAAGTGAAGTTTTGCTGGATCACAGCTAGACTCACTATGTATGTTTGTTGACCCTATTCTGTTGGGCAGAGGATCGAAGTGCTGTTACCTTTGTCTCATTAAAGCGGCCTGTGGTCTCTGTTTCATTTCCCCCTGCAGCAGATGGATCACTCCTTTGAGATGGGGCTTCCTCCTCTTTCTCTGAAGCAGAATCACAGGTGTGGTGGGGGGTGATGCTGCCTGAAGGTGACATCCTGTCCTCTCTTCTTGTGTTCTCTCCCTCACTGTCTTGGCCTCCTGGTAATTGGGGGGAGGGGTGGAATGCTAGTCTAAATTAAAATGAAATTATTTTAACTGTTTCCCCTTTACTTGAAAGAGGGGATTGGGCGTGGTTTCCTGACCTACAATTGAGAAAGTCATCTAACTTGGCTTAATCTGTTTTGGGATCATGAGGTCATTTGAGAATCAGAAGAAAGTGTATAGTCCCTGGGGAAAATTATTCTATTCAGAAATCTATCATTACAGAAATTTTAGAACATCTAAAGTTACTCCTTGTAGGGCAGTGGGGGTCCACTTAGGAAGCCCTGCTTTAGCCCCTCTGAGGAATGTAGTCTGGCAAACAAAAAAAAAAATAGGTTGTAAAGCTGACACAATTTCAGCTCTGAAGTTCAGTATTCACTATTGCTGTATCTAGTCTAATGTCTGATCAATTTAGTTTTAAACATTTAAATGAGTGACAACTATATTCTAAGGATCACTTCTGATGTTAGAATTTTGGATATAGATATTAAGAAAAATTATTGATTTTTAGGAGTTCCCAAAATAAAGTACTGGTTTGGGATATATTTGAGCATTTCCAAATCGTGAAGGAAGGGATTAAAATGTTGTTAAAATGTGTCTGCCAGATCTCGATTTGTGCCTAGCAGTAGAGCTGAGAAGGTCCCTTGACTAGTGTGCCTGTTTCTGGTCTTGTCCTCCTTTCACTATGCACGAGCCCTCGCACTCTACCAGTGTTTCCTAAACTGTATTCATTGAGGACCATCTTCATAATTTTGCCTTCTTTGCCCATTTCCTGGTTATTGTTTTTTAAATCAATTCTGTTTTTAAAACAAATTTATACAAATAATTAATATCTGTGAAATACAGGTTTAATTTACTAATTTTTTTCTGTTTGTTACTTAAACATATGAATATATTGGAGGAGAGGTTGTCCCAGCTAAAATCAATTTCTTCTCTCTTTAGAGGGCATTAAGTTCATTTTGGGAAACACTCTCCATGTACTGAGTCATAAAGCTCTGACTGAACCAGAGTAGGAGTGGTGGAAGCTACTTCAATTTGGGAGGGACCAGAGGAAAGGAGGGCTCATGGGATGAGTGGGTGCTGCCTGCTGAAGTATCCGTTGCTTGGGCAAATCCTTGCGGCCTGAATATGAGGATATTTGGCTGTGTGCATGGCAGTGCTTGGGCTCATAGCCTCGCAGTAACCATGTTTGGTTTTGTCTTTTTTTTTTTTAATTAACTTGGACAAATGTGTGTGCACATGTCTGTCTTCACATTTCATAGGTTTTAATTTCTTTTGCAGGTTTGATCTTGCTCTTCTACCTAGTTTTTTATGGGTTCTTGGCTGCACTCTTCTCATTCACAATGTGGGTTATGCTTCAGACTCTGAACGATGAGGTTCCAAAATATCGTGACCAGATTCCTAGTCCAGGTAATTACATTACATTTATAATTTCTAACAAAATTGGATTGTATTTTAAATTCACCATAAATCTCTTCTGCATTATAGCAGATAGAAGATAATGACACTTTGGAGTCCGGTAACGTGAACAATATTATTTTTGTTGTCCAATATTTACATACTGATTTAAAAGATCTTCACATTCATTTTCTTTTCTTTTTTTGGTACCAGGGATTGAACCTTGGGGTGCTTAATTGCTGAGCCATAGCACCAGTCTTTTTTTTTTTTCCTGGTTGTATACAAAGTTTATTCACACCATTTGTGTCTTCATACATGTACTAGGGTAATGGTGTCCATCTCATTTTACCCTCTTTTCTACCTTATGCCCTCTCCCTTCCCCTCCCACCTCTTTGCCCTATCTAGAGTTCATCTAATCCTCCCATGCTCCCCCACCCAAACCCCACTATGAATCAGCCTCCTTATATCAGAGAAAATATTGGCATTTTCACCAGCCCTTTTTTATATTTTATTATCGACAGGGTCACACTGAGTTGCTTAGGCTGGCTTTGAACTCTAGATCCTCCGAGCTGCTGGGATTACAGGTGTGCACCACTGTGCCCAGCTTTACATTCATTTTCTGATGTTTTTTTTTTTTTTTTCCTGATAGCTCTTGAGTCCTTTGTGAAGAATGAACAGAAATGAATATTGGATTTTAGTGAAGTCACAGTTATGAATGATGTGAATGTTGTGTGACAGTTTCATTTTGCCTTGAGTGACTTATATGTAAAATGATTATTCAGCTCTGGCCTGGGCTAGACCATTAGTCTTATAAAATTCATGCTTTATGGTTTTAATTGCCTACTATGAAAGTGGTAAAAATGTTAGTTATATCAGTAGAGAATAAAAGTACTCTTTATATGTTTGATTCTTCTATGTTTTAAGAAAAAAATTCTCCATGTGACAGAGATGATTTAGTTAGAACTTACCTGAAACACTTATTTAAATTACATTTTTCAGGCTGTGATAGTGGGTCAGTGGTGGCGCGCTTGCCTAGCATGTGTGAGGCCCTGAGTTCCATCCTCAGCACCACATAAAATTAAATAAATAAAATAAAGATATTGTGTCCATCTGCAACTAACATAATAAAATAAAAATAAATAAATAAATTATATTTTTCTACCTCCTGATTTTATTCTTTTGAAATAGCCTTTGAATGCCAGCTCTCTCTTGGTTGGTGGCCATGGCCCAAGTATTTTCTCAGTAGAGGTGCTAGAGATAGGGCCCAGGACACTTCATACATGCTAGGCAAGCGCTCTACCACAGGGCAGCACCCCTACCCAGGTGTTGGCTGTTTTTAGAGTAAGAAACAATTATGTGTAGAATTCTGGTGTATGTTATTCCCAGAAATGTAAATGAGAGGATTCTTCCTAGAGAAGTGGGAGTTGGAGAGCTGGGGGAGTGGGTGGGCTGCAGTCCAACAAAGTGGGAGTCCAGCTGGAGGCTGTCACTGGAGCATTGGATTTTCAGCCAGTGGTCATTTGTCATCCAGGAGCTAATCAGCAATGTGTGGAGATATTTTTGGTTATTAGAACAAAAGAGGTACAACTGCAAGTAGAGGCCCGGGGTGCTGCTGCACATGCTCAACATAGACCAGCACTTCACTACAAAGAATGTCCCACCCGGCTGTGCTCGTGCTGAGATCTGGGAGCCTCATCTAGATCCCCACTTGCTGCATGGACTCTGAGCATATCAGCAGCCAAACTGAACCAATTTCCCCAACCATTTTTTTTCTAGAACAATTTAGTGATTTCCTTTGTTTATAGCTAATATTTATCCAAGTGTTCTGAATAAATTTCTCTTAACTCTTAGTTTATTTGACCAAATATCAGAGACTAGCTTCACTCTTTTTTCCTTATCTCTCATTGTACACATGGACTCATTTGCTTACACTACAGAAGTATTATAATATAATACATTGGATAAAAATACTTCCTATTTTAGAAATACTAAGTATATAAGCAGTAAAATGTGTTCAGTGTTTTTAAGTACAGTTTTAAAATTAGCTCTTTAAAGTTTTTTATCCAATGTATTACATTATAATACTTCTGTAGTGTAAGCAAATGAGTCCATGTGTACATATACACATAGGTATATATGAAATACAGTGTGATTAGATATGTGGACTGTTTATATTAAAGTTGAAAGCCTGATTATTTCTTACAGATAAATATGTTTGCATTTTCTAAGCTCAAGATTGTTAACATGTTCTGTGTACATGGGAGTTCCTGATATGAAATTGTTGATAGTTATACTTCAAACTCAGTATGTGTAATGCACATTTTAATGTAGAACAATGAATATTTAGCATATAGAGTTTTAAATGAATAGGCCTCTTTAATTGAAGAAGCTATCTTTATGAATGTTTCCATAAAGTTTATAATTTAATGACATGCTTAGACTTATTTGCTAAAAATTTTCTTTGTTTATTAATGACAAGTTGGCACAACCTAAAAAGATATTTGATAGAAAATGAATATGAAAAGTCAAAATAAAATTGCATTTTTTTAAAGTAAGGAAGAGCCAGGCATAGTGGTGCATGCCTGTAATCCCAGCAGCTTGGGAGACTGAGGCAGGAGTATTGTGAGTTCAAAGCCAGCCTCAGGAAAAAAATCAAGGTGCTAAGCAACTCAGTGAGACCTTGTCTCTAAATAAAATACAAAACAGGGCTAGGGATGTGACTTGGTGGTCGAGTGCCCCTGAGTTCAATCCCCATACTAAAATAAAGTAAGGAAGAGAGAATATAGTTAGCTGAAAATAATCAAATTTAGGGGACATTTTTTTTTTTTTGAGAGAGAGAGAGAATTTTTTTAATATTTATTTTTTAGTTTTCGGCAGACACGACATCTTTGTTTATATGTGGTGCTGAGGATCAAACCCGGGCTGCACGCATGCCAGGCGAGCACGCTACCACTTGAGCCACATCCCCAGCCCTTAGGGGACATTTTTAAATAGGTATCATCTGGATTGGTTCTAAGATTTGAATTTTCTTTAATTTTAGGTGACTTTCCCTTGATAATTGAAGAGAAGTAAGAAGTTGATAATTTAAGCATGCCTCTGGGCACAATTTTCCATGTTACTTACTGTGAGATCTGCTTTTTATGGATAAGAATTAGGAGGAAGAGAGAAGGGAATTTCACAGTTAATTTCCCACCTTTTTCTTTAATCTCTTTTTAGGACTTATGGTTTTCCCAAAACCAGTGACTGCGTTGGAATATACATTTAGTGTATCAGATCCAAGTTCCTATGAAGGGTACGTTAAAGACCTTAAGAAGTTTCTAAAATGTAAGTATCTTTTCTTAGAGTAAGGTAAAGATTAAAACCTCACACCAAATCATGATGACTTTTAGAAATATCATTCTTAAAAGTTTGTTTTACCTCTTCATGCTCTTTTTTTTGTTGTTGTTTGCTTGTTTTTGAGTACCAGGGATTGAACCCTGAGGCACTTAACCACTGAGCCACATTCCTAGTTCTTTTTATTTTTTGTTTTGAGACAGGGTCTCACTAGGTTGCTGGGACTGGCTTCGAACTTGTGATCCTCCTGCCTCAGCATCCCAAGCTGCTAGGATTACAGGTGTGGGCCACCATGCCCAGTGCCTTCCTCTTTTTATCAGTTGTAAGAATATTCCAATCTATGGAAAGATATAGGGGCCTAAGCCTGGTGAACGGTTGATTTGATTTTTAATCTGTCCTATAATAAGTATACCAGGTTTGTTGAAACATTAAAAACTAAAAAATATTTAAAACATTAAATATGAGCCACACTCCTTGCCCAGTATTTGAGTCTTTTCATCTAGTATAGTACTTATGTGGAAGATGAGTATAGTCATCATTCAAAGAAAATCAGCCTGTGTCAGATTTTTTATGTATTAGTTATGAATTTTTCAGTTACCAGTTCACAGTGCTCTTTAATAGACACCCTGGCTCACTATTTTCTCCTATTTTCCTTGACCTAACCAGTCATACGAATAATCACCAAAAGCCCTGGCCTGTGGGTTTCTGGTCACCTACATCGTCTTCCCCTCAGACAGACAGGTGTGTGCATGTGCGTGTTTCCTGGACCAGGGGAGGACTTCTTTGGCAGAAGCACTGATTGAGCAAGCTTTCCTGCTCCCATCTTCTGTCTTCCTAGCTTGCTTGTTCAACTTTCTTCCAGTTTATTCAGCATCATAAACTTCAGTTTATGTGGACTTCAATTAGCTGATTCTTTATGTCAGCTCCCATCTCCACCATCCGTTCTTACCTAGCTTATTAATTCTGTGGATTTTCATTTAGTTTTTCCTTTTGCTGGTACTCTGAAATCCCTTGCCTCTCAGTATGTGGCCAGTCTGTGGAGCTCCTCCTCTGAGCCTGCCCTGAACAGCTGAGCTGCCGAAGACAGGACTAGTTAGCACTTTGGATATCTGATCACTTCCCCCAGGTGGACGCACTTGCCTGCCTGGTGACCACCATGACTTTCTCTGATTCTCTGAAGGGTTCATTGCCAAATTCTACTTAAACTTCTCACTCTTTACCTTTTCCCTATACCTCATATTCTTCATGCAAGAGAAATACGACCCTGGCACAGTGATGCATATCTGTCCCAGTGGCTCAGGAGGCTGAGGAGAGAGGATCGGTGCTGGGATGGGGACCAAACCCCAAGCCTCACTCATGCCAGGCAATATGCTACCACTGAACCACTTTCCTACCCTCAAAAACTGCTTTTGATCCCACATTATCTGCTAGCTATCTTCCTGTCTTTGCCTTGCTAGTTAAATATGTTTTATTATTTAAGATAAGACATTTTTGTGAAAGTATTATCTAGTTTAAAAGTCAGATGGTACTAGCATGCATGATGAGGCCTTGGGTTCAGTAACAACAACAATAACAATAAAATCAAATGATAAACTTGTAGAGTGAAAATAGTAGTTTCCTGCCCTACACCTTTCTACCTTTGGTCCTGTGCAGTCAACAAATGTTTTGTAGCAAGCTCATCTGGGTTCCTTCAGTGAACAAAAGAAAAACCCTATCTTCATGGAACTCATGGTCTATAGAGTATTAGAAACTATTAAGTGCTAAATCGAAAAAAAGCAGGGAGAGATGGGAAAGGTTGCAGACTTAAACAGTGTGGCCTGGGAAAGCTACAGTGAAAGGAACCCATGAAAGAGTGAAGAAGGTAATGGAACTAGCAATGGAAATGTCCAAAGAGGAAACGATAGGTGCAGAGGCCCTAAGGTTTATTGTATCTATGGTCAAGGTTCATCAAGGAAGGAGGAAGAGGGGCTGGGTAGAGTGAACCCAGGGAAAAGAGGTAGGAGAATGACATCAGAGAGTGAAGGAGGATCAGACTGTAGATGCTTAGAGGCCAGTTAAGTTCTTTGGCTCTGCAGTGGCCACAATGAGGGGTTTTAAGCAGGGAATTACATGATAACTCAGAGTTTTAAAGGACCACACAGGCAACCTTTTGAAAGTAGACTGCAATGTGGAAACAGGGAAGTTGTTACAGAGTGATGGTGGTTGGCAAGGGAGGGAGCCCTGGGATCACAGGAGAAATAGTCTGAATCTGGTACATTTCATAGGAAATAGCTTCATGCTTTTGACTTTGGTCTTGTGATGCTTTTCTAACGCATTTCTGAATATACTTTGCTGGTTCTTGATTAATCATGTTCATTTATTGTTATTTATCATTGTTAATTATGAGTTTTCACTTATGCATCTTCACTTAGCTCCTATGCCTTGACCTTGCCCCTTCTCAATTCAGTGGTAATTGACTCCTGTCTGGTTTCATCATAGGTTGCTGTTTCACACTTATTCTTTCCATCTTCAGTTACCCGTGGGCATTCTCTCCTGACTCTCCCATTTGTAACTACCATTCACATCTTTTTCTGAAAATCTTGTATAACCCTCTCCCTCCTGCTGCCTGTGTACTGATGCTGTATAGGCTCTACTCCTGTGTCTATGGGGACTTCATTTCACCACTTGCTTGGTTGAATCTATTGTTCCCTTCTTTTTCTTTATTCTTAAGTTACTCCCCGGTTCTGTTTGGTTTTTATTATTGTGATGATGTGATGAAGGCCTCAGCATGCTAAGCAGGCCCTTAACCACTGAGCTACACTACAGGCCCCTCCCTACCTAGTTTTGATGAAGTACATATTCAAGTAACTTTGTAAGAAAGGATACATAAAATGTAAATTTTGAGCCCTTTATTTCTGACAGTGACCTAATTTGCTTTTACAGTTGAGGTACTTTGATTCAGAGCTATCTTTAGGGACTTGTTTACCACTTGTTTGAGCTACATCCCCAACCCTATTTTGTATTTTATTTAGAGACAGGGTCTCACTGAGATGCTTTGTGCCTTACCATTGCTGAGGCTGGCTTTGAACTTGGGATCCTCCTGTCTTGGCCTCCTGAGCTGCAGGCATGTGCTACCACACCCAGCTCTTCTTTTTATTCTTAATTTACTCCTTTGGATTTTTATTTTTGTTGTTGTTGTTTGTTTGTTTGTTTGTTTTGTTTTTAAAGAGTGTGAGAGAGATGCTGGGGTTTGAATCCAGGGTCTCAAGCATGCCAAGTTCTTCTTGTGTTTGCCTTTTTTCTTTGCAAGGTTTTTGCTTTGTTTTTCAATTTCTTTCTTTAGGGTTCTTAAATTTGTCTGATTTCACTTTCTAAAATATCATTTTGCAGGACTTGATTTGGGGTTATCTCTTTCCTTTAGGTTCATTTGTTTTTCACTGATTATCTTGGTTTGTCTTCTTTGAAGCTTTCCTTAGATATACGGGAGGGGCTATTTGGTTACTCTGAGACTAATATAAGGTTTCCATCATTCCCTTGGCAGGGACTTTACAATCTGACTGCTTCCCATCCATCCTCTTACATTTGTAGTGATTTTGTGTGGAAGTAGAAGTCACCATAATAAAGCACAATAACTGATGATCTGACCTGCACCCACAGTGTGCCCAGTGGAAGCCCTTGGGGACTGCTGAAGGATTTGAGTGTTTGTTACAAGAAGGAGGTGATGGGAGCTGGGTGCTGTGTGTTGTCAGTGTCCACCTCTGCACTCCAAATTCCTGAGTCCTTTGCTTTTAAATGAGTACATAATACTGGGGGTGTGGCTGAGCCTGTGCTTAACATGCAAATCTCTGGGGTCAATCACCAGCAAACCCTCCCCCACTCCTCCTGTGTGTGCATAGTTCTCATAATAATCTAGTTTTTTATATGATGAAGCCAAAAGTTTGGGAAAAAAAGATTGGTGCTTCCTTTAAAAGCACTTCCTTTGAAATTTTGGTTTCTGTTTTGGTGAATTCATTTTCGGTGGACTTTTACTGGTTATGCCCACACACTGGTCGTTCTTATTGAGGCATTATTACACCATATATTAATTATTTTTGTCTTTCACTAGACTAATTTCATTGAGGACCAGGATCAGATCAGACTTGTTCACTGTCCCACCACCTCATGCCTCAGTGCATTTGCTGCAGAACTAACATTGTATCGGGCATTGGGTATTTTTCCACCTCCTTTCCTTCACATTTCCAATTTCTGACCATTTTATTCCTTTATGCTTTTAAGTCCACCTAGCCACCTCAGTCTTAACAGACAATCTTCTCTGAACTAATGCTGTGTCTTACTTGGGCTGCTTTAACAGACTCCTGTCTGGTTTTCAGGATCCTTGTTATTTCTCCTTCTAGTTGATTTCCCACATCACAGCTAGTCATGGCATAAATATTTTCATGACATATAAATATGGTCATTCCATCCTTGCCACTTCCCCTGGTTTAAAACATTTAGTAGATTGTTTTGGGCTCTTTGGTACAACGGTCCTCCATTCCTAATTCTTTTAAAACACCTCGTCTGGCCGGTGCCTTTCTTCATCAAAAGTGCTTTCTCAGCTTCCTTAACTCACCCCCCTGCCCTTCTTCTCTCAGCCCAATTGCCTTCCCATTAGTGGAGACTATCCTAATGTTGCGTATCTTCATGACTGCAATTTTATACTTAATGTTTGTCTTCCCTATAACATTGTAATCCGGAATGGCAATGCTTTTTTTAAAGTCCTTACTATTGTTGTTTTTTTTGGTCCAAGCACATTAAAGATTTTCAGGTAATGTTATAGCCATGGCTGGTGCCACCTAATGGTGACAAAAGAGATTAATCTATGATCCAATTTGTACAGTTGTGGGAATGCAATAAAGTTAGCATTCTTCCCCTGATGTTATCTAGGAATTAGCATTGCTGTTTTTATCTTTGAGGAAAATCATCCAGAAGAAGTTGTATTCCTGGTTGTATCTAATCTTTTTTTGACTATGTTTCCTTTTCAGCATATTCTGGAGAAGAACAGAGTAATCTCAAAGACTGTCCTGATGGAGTTCCTTTTGAACAGAAGGGTCCAGTTTATACTGCATGTCAGTTTCCTCTTGCCTTACTCCAAGAATGCAATGGTATAGATGATCCTGATTTTGGCTATTCCAAAGGAAAACCTTGTATTCTTGTAAAAATGAACAGAGTACGTACATAATTAACCTCTGCTGGGGCTTGTTTCTAAAATCCTTTGTTAAGAAGCTATTTTTAGATCATTTGATCATTTAGATCATTTGATCATTTAGATCAGTTAATGCCTTCTTATTAAATGTTACCTCATTGGGGAGTAGTTTGCTTAAAAGGCCAGCAGTGATATTTATTGCTTTGAAAAATGTGTAGCAGGACTGGCACAGTGGTACATACTTGTAATCCCAGTAGCTCCAGAGGCTGAGGCAGGAGAATTCCAAGTTCAAAGCCAGCCTCAGCAACTTAGTGAGGCCCTAGGTAATTTAGTGAGAGCCTGTCTCAAAATAAAAAGGGCTGGAGATGTGGCTCAGAGGTTAAGTGCCTCTGGGTTCAATCCCTGGTTTATTCATGGGTTATATTTAGCTTTTTATAAATATTTAATAGTAAAGGATAATTCTGTGTTATGTGTGTATGTGATGAAATGGTGGAAATAGAAATAAAATCCCATGCAGGTGAGCTTCCTGGGATATTGCAGTGGTAACAGCTTTTTGTTGTTAACAGAAATAGTGCCTGAACACAGTCAGTAGCAGAGTAAGGAGCCAATAACGTTCATTATGTGAGAGCAGTAATGGATTTAGGGTCATTATGCCAAGGAAGCTGCTTGCCCCTCTATAGTGAAATGACCCTGATGCCTGGCTGCTCTTTAAATAGCATGCCACAGAGTTTCTCTGATAGAGCTGTATTTTGAGACCTTTCAAAGTCTCCCTTGAAAAGTGGATCATTCCTGGTCCTTTACTCACAAGATCCTAAGTTCACATATTACTGAAGTCACCATTGGTAAGAAAATTGCTGCCACCCTAGTAAAAATAAAACTTGAGTCTTCTGAAGTTGGCAGTGCTAAATAAGATTTCCTGTGGGTAGAACCAGCGAGACCCTGAAGTGACAGACTGGTCCTCTTGCAGCTTTGTCACCTGCCCTTTGAGAGACCACAGACAATGACAGTTTCTAGTTTGTCCTGTAAAATTCTAGAGACCTTCTGAAAAATTGCCTGACAACATGGCAGATAGCCAGTAAATGATTAGTGAGACATTTCAACAAAAATTAAGGTTAACAAAATAAGCCAAAAGTAATGTGAAACTAGATGATCTGTTTGTAAGAGAAATTAAATTTATTATTATTATTATTATTTTTAATAGAGATGCCTTTTATAATCTTATCCTGCTGACAGATATCTTCCCAATAGAAAGTCAAAAGAAGGAGTCCCTGTCTGACAGGTCCAACCTTCTGGCTTTTTTCCCTTAGGATGACTTTCCTGAACAATGGGAGTCTGAGACCACACTCACTTGAGGGTTTTTTCTGCAGAACTTGACAGAAGGGCAGTGGCAGACATAGGGATCTGTGTTAACATGTACATACCTAATATAGAAATTTTACTTGTATAATCCCAAAGTCATTGCCTGTGCAAGGCTACTTCTTGCTTTTGGTATTATTTTATATAGGTTGCAACAGTGTTTTTTATTTGAGAGGAGTATTTGTATTTTAGAAGCATTGACATGTAAACTACATATTTATTCAGAATGCCAAAAGGTCCTCTTACAAAATAGATGGATAAATAGATGGATAAACCTGTTACCATTCACATGGTTATAACTGACGTAAATGAAGTAGCCTTGGTGCATAGTACCAATGTGTGCCTTTGTGTGCTTTTGTGGAACCAGATAACTGAAATAAGGTGACACTTAGTGGGCATTATGACTTAATTTGTTTTCGTAAAAGTTATTTGCTCATGCCCGGAATCTCAGCTACTCAGAAGGCTGAGTCAGGAGGATTGAAAGTTCAAGACCAGCCTGGGCAATTTAGAGAGACCTGACTCAAAATTTAAAAAGAAGGGAAGCTGGGGATGTAGCTCAGAGATAGAATACTTGTCTATTGTGCAAGTCTCTGGGTTCAGCACCACAAATTAACAGTTTATTCTGCCTTTGGAGAGTTTGTTTTATTTTTAATACCAGAGATTTAACCCTGGAGTGCTTTACTACTGATTTACATCTCCAGCCCTTTTTATTATTTTGAAACAGGGCCTTGATAAGTTGCTGAGGCTGGCTTTGAACTTGCAGTCCTCCTGCCTTAGTCTCCTGAGCCGATGGAATTACAGGTGTATGCCACCATGCTCAGCTGCAGTTCTTAATATTTATATTAAATGATTTGTTCAACTATATAATTAGGTTTTAGGTTTTCTGGGGGTTTTGTTTGTTTGTTTTCTTGTTTTAAGGTTAGCAAAGTACACAACTGTGTTTGTTAATGGATGCATTTTCTAAATCTCTTCAGGATAGCAGTAAGATGGTTAATTGGCAAGAAAATTATTATATTGGCAAGTTAATTTTAATGCCCCCCAAATCAAAGTAAAAGATAGTCAATCTCAACTTCCTGGTCCCTCATCCCTGATCTCTGGTCCCCAGCCATAGAGGAGAAGGTTCCATTGCACATGTGTGTGATGTTTACACTAATCATTGTTTCTTAACCTTAGATAATTGGATTAAAACCCGAAGGAGATCCAAGGATAGAATGTGTTCCAAAGGTTAGTATTTTTTTTAAAATCTCAACTTTTAAAGCTCTGATGTTTCTTAAAATACTTTAGTATTTTAAGTAAACTCACTCGAGTGAGTTTAGCCATCTTTTTTCTTTCCTAAGTCCCCTCACTGTTCAGTAGCAGCTCTTCTTTCTCTTTCCTAGTGATGGTTCAGCGTGATGTTTTCTGTGTGTTTGGCCTCACACGTACACTGTTTCACCAGTTTTGAGGTTCACACTCTCATCTTAGAATGTAACTGTAGTGTTTTAATATTACTATATCATGTTTTCTGTCTTGGTATATAAATTGGTGTGCCAAACCTCAGTGCCATCTGAGAGTTAAAAGGTGGTTCATTTTCCAGAAGGTAGAGGTATTGTTTTTCTCCCCATCCCTACATTATTTTCCAGACTACTGTGCATTTTTCATTTCATAACTTCTTTTGTTTTCTCTCCATGCTGCAAATACATCTAAGACAAATATATAAAAGATGGGTAAGAGTTCTGAGGAGAAACTGTTAATTTGTAAACTTAATTCTGTTATTATGCTAATAAATATTAGCATTCAACCCCAATTGTTTTGTCAGAAGTGTTTTACCTAAATTGTTGCATTGAAATCACTTCTAAAGTTGTGGGGAAAAATTATAATTCCTTCAATTCCAGGTGGTTTTCTTATTTGGGCACAAACTGCTTACTCATCTGTCAGAATCACTTGGGTCTATTGGGTTCCATCCCCATAGTTTCTGAATCAGTTGGTCTGGGGCACATGCTTGAGAACCCTGCTTTAAAGTATCATTTTAAATTTTTTGAGTATTTGATCACTATTTAGATTAGACTAATAAGCCAAGAAGTTTGTGTCCTCTCAGCTGAGTAAGAAGTCTACATTGTGACTGTCGGCAAGTTACTTTACCTCCTTCTGCCACAGTTACTTCTGTAGGAAACTGAGATAAAGAACCAGAATCTCGCCTGGGAGCTGTGGCACAACACCTGTAATCTCAGAGTGTCAGGAGCCTGAGGTAGGAGGATCTTGAGTTCAAAGCCAGCCTCAACAGTTTAGCAAGGCACTAAGCAACTCAGTTAGACCCTGTCCCTAAATAAAATAGAAAATAGGGCTTGGCTCAGTGGTTGAATGCCTCCGAGTTTAATCCCCGATCCCCCCGCGACCCCCAAAGCTGTCAAAAAAAAAACACAAAAAACAGAATCTCCTACTGAAGACCCTGGGTTCAGTCCCCGGCACCAAAAACAATTTAAAAAGCCAGAATTTCACTTAAAATTACATGCTACACATCTAAGCTGAGCTTTCTGAGATAAATTCTTGTAAAGATCTAGAGAGCATGTACTGTCACTTCTTAAGGGCATTATGGCTTTCTTGTAAGATTATATCTTATAAGAAAAAGTATCATGTAACTCTCCGATTCTCAGGATTTGCTTAACATCTTTCTGTTAGAAAGTTCTGAGGTTTGGTACTGGGCCTCAGCAAGGTGGAAGTGCTAATTTTCTGCAGTGTACCTGTACACGGGAGCTTTTGTCTTCACACATGAACAGACTCTGTACACAAGCTTGGAATGGTGGGTCCATGAAGCCAATGTCACCTAAGAAGAAAACAGGCACCCAGGCCACAGGGGCAGAAGCTTTAAACTCTTCCCCAAGATTTTCATTTTGCAAGTTTTTGGCCATTATCAAGAAGTCCATGTAAACCTGCCCTCAAGGCTTTAAAGGCATTTTTTTCCTTTGTATCTATTATGTACCTCTTTGCTTCTAGAATAGATGGGAATCATGATATTGAATAAAATCTAGATGTAACAATTCAAATTTGCTTTGAAGAGATGTGGGTTAAGTACATAAAATAATCAAAATAGTGGGGGTGTTTTTTGTTGTTTTTAGAGTTTTATTTTTGTTTAAAAGAAAAAAACAAAATTGGAAGAAATTCTTATAAAACTGTGACTCCTAGCCTAGCTCCATGAGAGCCAGGTGGAGCCCATGAATTTTAGTGGTGTGGCCACGTAGCATATACAATATTTTGTAACTAGTGTTTTCTGTTAGCATTGTCTAAATCAAGTGTTCTTCAGTTTAAATCCCTTAGTTGATGCACATATCTTTTTATGCAGTGCCTGTGTCTTTTATTTTGTGTTGTGTCCTTACATTTGTCCTTTGCTATCTTCTGCTCTTTCCATGTATTCTTGATGTGGATCATTAGACCTTGTCCTTCCTGGAAGGTGAGGCCATTACTCTTGCTTATGTTCTCTTGCTCCTAGTGCCTCTTGTTTGTGCATTTCTTATTCTTGTCCCCTGACATGTGAGATGATATAAGCAGAGAGAAGAACTTCTTGTTTGATTCTTAGTTTTGCTATATTATTTGATGTATGCTTTCAAAAGTAAAAATTAATGAACAGGGTCTGTTGGCCCACGCCTGTAATCTCAACTACTCGGGAGGCTGAGGCAGAAGGATCACAAGTGTGAGGCCAACCTGGGCAACTCACTGAGACACTGTTTCAAAAAATACAAAAGGTGGGTCTATGGCTTGGAGATAGAGCACCCCTGAGTTCAGTTTCCTGTACCATAAAAGGAAAGAAAAACGAAGAAGAATGTACAAACTGGGAATGAGTGGTGGAGTGCATGCTTAGCACGCACGAGGCCCTGGGTTCCATCCCAACACCACACAACATAGAATAGGTTTACTCTTCTAAAATTCAAGTATTTAGTCATGTTTATGAAGTTTTTAAATGCCTGGAATACCAGGAGACTCAAATACTGAATGGTTTTCATGTGCTCAAAAACTAATTCATGGGAAATGTGGATAAATTTCTGTCAGTGGTTTCACCTGGTTGTGGTGATTATGGTTACTAACCATAATTTCCTGTCCTGAGTGCTGCTTTCTAGATTGGCAGCTTGCAGTAGCCACTGCTTTCCAGATAATATTTCCACAATGTTTTTATTCATCTCAGGAAAACTTGGTGCCAAACCTGGTGGTGTATTCCTGTTGTCAGAGGCCAGAGAGCTGGCATTTGAACAGTTGGAGAGCAGATAAGATTTTACAGTAGAACATCTGTAAGTTAGAAGGGACCTGGTGAAAGAGTGTAGGTTATGCAGGTCATTTTTGAAGCATCAGGATAGTCTGTGTCAAAGGGGTTTTTTTTAGTTACTTTAAGTATCTTCTCAAAAATAGACATAATATAGTTGGAGTAGCAATATAGTTCTCCATAGTGTTTCCAATTGATTCTGCTTTAACTATAAACACATTTTAAAATTCTTTTCGTGTCCTAAAATGGGTTTCTTTTGCTTTCAACTCTAGGATGGAAGCACAGCAATTGTAGAAACATATCCTAATCTTGGAGTTATAGACTTAAAGTATTTTCCATATTATGGGAAAAAACTGCATGTAAGTATTTAGAAGTTATTTATGTCATACTTACTCTTTTGGGAAATTGAACTATCCCATCTGAGGTAGGTAGACACATGATCTATGAAGTTTGTTCATCAGCGCTTTGGGCTTTTAAAGACAGTTGGTGAGGGCAAGTGGAGCTTCCCTGTCTACAGTTAAGAACACAAACCTAAGCAGACAAGTTAAAGGATGATTGTTTTCAAAATACCATTTTCTCTTTCATTATATGCTTATTCAGTATGTACATATTTAGAGAAAGTAGAAGAGTACTAAAGAAATCAGAAAGCTCATTACAGGGCTGGAGTTGTGGCTCAGCGATAGAGCGCTCACCTAGCACGAGCAAGGACCTGGGTTCGATCCTCAGCACCACGTAAAAATAAAATAAAGGTATTGTGTCCAACTACAACTAAAAACATTTTTTTAAAAAAACCTCATTACATAGGTATGAATATATTGTAGTACAGTTTTGTCCATATTTTTCTAGAAATATATATATGTTCATTTATAAAATTTGGACCGTGCTATATATATACTATTTATTTATTTATTTATCTATCTATCTATCTATTTATTTGCAGTGCTGGGGATTGAACCCAGGGCCCATGTCTATTAGATTAAAAGTACTCTGCCACTGAGCCAGTTTCTAACCCCTTTCATCTTTGTGTTTTGAAATTCCATCCTTGAAGTGGTTAAAATAATACATGGTACAGAGTTCCCAGATTTTAATATTTTTCCTCACTTGTCTTAGCAGTCATCATTTTTTAAGTACATACATTTCCCCCATCTGAATCATTTGGGACTAAGTTTTTGCACTAAGTGCATCTTCAGCAGTCTGTGGTCTCCAAATCTGGACCAGTTCCCCAGTTCCTGTTTCATTTTCTTGTATTCCCAAGTGTATGAACTATTTTTGGTTTACTTTATGTTCCTTAGTTTGGGTTCATCAGTTTTTCCTGCCTCCCTCCCTCTCTGTCTTCTGGGCACTTTCATCAGTAGTGCCTGAGAAGAAATGTGTTCTCAGAGGTCACATCAGAAGGGACATGGTGTCGATTAATCCAATTGATAGTGATGTTAGCTCGTTTATTTTTTTAAGGTGGAGTCAGCAAGGTTTCTACACTGTCAAGTTATTTTTGCCTTTTCATCAATAAGTATCACGTATCGGGTGTGCTCTGAGAATATAAACTACTGTTTGGGCTAGAACTTTAGCATTTGTTGATTTTTGCCTGGGTCATTTATTAGTGGGATGATGGTTCCTAAAGCCAGGTTGTTCACTTTCATCTTTTTCCATTTGATAGTTAGCATTCTGCTGTACACAAGAGCCTTCCCTTCTCCAGTTATTTATTTTAGCACAGTAGACTCATGGATTCTTCTTTAATTTAGGGTTTACAATCTATAATAATTACTATTTTGTTGTTAAAATTGTCCCAGATTTGGCTAGCAGAACGTCTTTAGACTGGCTTCTGTGTCCTTTTGACATGCTCCTATAATTCTCTGAGCACTTCCTTATATTCTGGCATCATAAGGTACTCCAGATTCATCTTGCACACTTTTCCTGCCCCAGCCCAGGAATCAGCCCTGGTTCCTTTTAGGAAAGAATAGTCTTTAAGAACCATAATGAAGCTAAAATAACCAGGAGTATGTTTGCACCAAGTTGCACAGTGACTTAAAGTAAGGCTCTGTATACCTACTATTTTACATATAGGATATAGACCTAAGTAAAATCAGGTAGATCTGATGACTGTTTACCAAATATAACATAAGAGGCCATAGTGAACACGTATCTTAAGTTGATTTTTTACTTCCTGGGGCAGCATTATAATGAGCTTTTAAATCCTAGTGTTGCCTCTGCTGCCTTTTGGACCAGTGTATATCACACGCACACAGAGCAGTCAAAAAAGTTGTCATAAAAAATACGTTTTTTTAAAAAAATGTTTTTTTAGATGTAGATGGACACAATACCTTTATTTTTATTTATTTTTATGTGGTGCTGAGGATCAAACCCAGTGCCTCATACACACTAGGCAAATGCTCTACCACTGAGCTATAACGTCAGCCCATAAAAATACAAATTTTAGTTTCATATTATAGAAGTATATTATTGTATTTCTAACCCAAAATAAATCTAGAAATTTTTAAAATAAAAAGACCCTTCCACATGTGGAGGTAGTAGAAGCCTTCTATTAACCCTTGAATGAAAAAAACCAAGATTATAGAATGTTTAAACAATATACCATCTATGGAATTACCATCTATGGAATATACTCAAAGCAGTACTCAGGAAAATTCATAGTCTTCAACACTTTATTTTTAAAAAAGTAAATAAGGGCTGGGGATGTGGCTCAAGCGGTAGCACACTCGTCTGGTATGCGTGTGGCCCGGGTTCGATCCTCAGCACCACATACCAACAAAGATGTTGTGTCCGCCGAGAACTAAAAAATAAATATTAAAAATTCTCTCTCTAAAAAAAAAAAAAAGTAAATAAGGCAAAGAACATGACAGGTCTATTAAAAATTTTAAAAATTTGCAGAGTAATCAATTCCTAACAAAGTATAGATGAAGTTACTATGGAATTTGAATTCATATATTTTCCTTTATTTGCCAGGTGGGATATCTGCAGCCATTAGTTGCTGTCCAGGTCATCCTTGGATCTAATAGTACCAGGAATGAAGTAACAGTTGAGTGCAAAATTGATGGATCACCCAACCTAAAAAACCAGAATGATCGTGACAAGTTTTTGGGACGAGTTGTGTTCAAAATTATAGCACGTGCATAGTATGTGTAGGATGTCTCCACAGAATAAATGTTGTGTTGTCTGTCTTCATTTTGCATCAGCTGGACCTGCCATTCTAGAATTAAGAGACCACCTTGGAGAAGGTGTGTGGTACATGACACTGGGGTGACATCATAACGGGCTTCCAGATCATAGTGTTCAGTGTCCTCTGAAGTAACTGCCTGTTGCCTCTGCTGCCCTTTGAACCAGTCCATTCGCCTGATAGGGACCAGTGAATACCTGATTCTGAACACGTAGGATGGGGTCTTGCCCTCTTTTTATGTGGTTTAATTGCCAAGTGTCTAAAGCTTAATGTGCTGTGCTATGTAAATATTTTATGGATTTAACACTGGTTAACTGTCATATTTTGATGCCAACAAAGTTTTAGGGATAAAATGGTACCTGGCCAACATCAAGTGACTTTATAGCTGCAAGCAGTGTGTGTGGAGAAGTTCTGTATGTGAGGAGGAAAAAAAGAAAATAAAAGTGGATCTAAAAGTGTTATCTTGGATTTTTTTGTAAAATTATTTTTTACATTCTGAACTAGTCTGTGGATCTTTTGATTAAGAACACAAATGTTTTGTTGTAAACCATGCTTAAAAATATATATATGGGATTATTTTAGTGATGGATAAATCTCCTGTAGTGGATGTATTTTAGTCCATAGAAGACACAGCGTCTTTAGGTTAGCCAGGGTTAATATGAAGCTAATTTTTTATGAAATTAAATTCATAAGACTTAAATTGTGCAATAATTTGTGAAATGTCTTATTGCTTTTATTTAGCAGACTGTGGACTCCAATAAAAGATATAAATTGTGGAATATAAAAACTTGGAACTTATTTGCAGCTTGAAACCAAGTTAAGTTTTTTATGGCACGTTGTTGGTTAGTGTCAGGGGTGTTTCCTCTGCTGCTTTAGTTGTGTTCTTGGTGGGACTGTCATAATTTGAGCTACTTTCTCCTCTGGGGAAAGGTGTGCTTCCCACATAATCTGTGGATTTTTTTTAAAAAAGCCCTGTTCCTATTTTTACTTTGTTCCTGCTTAAAACAAAACAAAAAAACAAACCAGAGCGTATTTCTTGAAGTTTTCTGTGTTGCTGCAGTTGAGACCATCAAGACAGCCCAGCTGGCTCAGGAGTGGCAGTGTGGAAATGCTGTGGGGGCACAGGGTGGCTGGGCCTGACCAGATGGGCCTCTGTGGCCTAGTGGCCTTTCTGCTGGTTTCCCAGTCAGATCACAGTGGCAGTGGCTTTTACTTCAGAATTCTTTGCAACTGAAGAAAACGATTCTTGGAGTCTTTCTCGTTGTGCTCTTACCAGGCTATGCAGCAGAGTGCCGTGGTCTGCAGCAAGGTGCCACTGCCACTAGCCTAGTGTGACAGGCGCTCAACAGCTGTCCACTTGGCTCCTGTGCACTACATGTTACTGATTAAATTTGTACTTTTGGATTTTTGAGATATGATGTAGATAAAATTTGTTTTAATGAGATTAGACAAAAGCAGACCAGATTCCTAACATAAAAGGAGGATAGAGATGCCATCCGAAATGGAGCAGTAGGTTTTAAAGAGAAATAAATGTTATATAATGTAGCTCAGTTGGTAGAGTGCCTGCCTCATGTGCATAAGGCCCTGGGTTCAATCCCCAGCACCACAAAAACAAAAAAGTTCCAAAATCATCGTATTAGTGCCTCCTTGGTTCAGCAGTTTGGACATGGCTTGTCCCCTGGCTGCTATGTGACCTCAGGTGCCCTCCCCAACTCAGTGGCCCAGTTTTCTTCAGTCAGTAAAATTAGGGGCATTACATACTGTTTGTCACAGTCCTGTGTGCCAGGGAATGACAAGCCCGACTTTTGGAGCATATGGAGATGAAACAACGTGGTCTCAGAGACTTTAGAGGAGGAGGGAACAGAGAGACTCAGGATGTGCTCTGCTGACAGTAACATGATGTGGAAGGAGCCATGGAGTTGGGGTAGGACTAGATTATTCCTAATGTCCTTTAAAAATTCCTTTCAGTATAAGGTCCCAGGAGACCGGAAGTGTTCTGTGGGTGGGGGGGGTAAGCCAAGAGCTGGGCCTGAGGGATGGATTAAGGGTTGGACTAGACCCCCGTGTGTTGGCACCTGCCAGCCTCAGCAATTTAGTGAGGCCTTAAACTACTTAGTAAGACCATGTCTTAAAATAGGGGGCTGTGGCTTGGCTCAGTGGCAGAGTGCCTGCCTTGTATATGTGAAGTACTGGGTTTGATCCTCAGCACCACATAAAAATAAATAAAAGATTAAAAAAAAAACCTACATGATCTGGGTTTATTAAAAATAAATAAAAAGGGCTTGGGATGTGTCCCAGTGGTTAAGTGCCCCCTGGGTTCACTCCCTGGTAAAAGAAAGGACTGAGACTAAGAATGGGGGTTTCCTAGGTCAGCTGGAGTCTGCATTTGGACAGCATTTCTGCTGCATTTCAGGTTTTCCTCCAAACTTCAGGACTCATTCCTGCTCTCCACTGCCTGGATTTCTCAGTGGCGTGCAGATTCCAGCCTGAGCACCCAGCAGCTTCCTCCTCCGTGCAGTGCTGTTCCCTCAGACCACAACCTGAACAAGAGCAGACGGCCTGACGGAAACCAGCTTTTGCATCCTTGGCGATTGAGCGTAGCACTAGTTTGATGTAGTGGACAGAGAAGATTCAGGGTCGGTTACTTTGGCTGATAGGGTATTTAAAACCAGTGTGTTATATTCCTTGCCAAAGGAAAATGGTGGCCTGCTTTTCTTAGATCTCTAAGCTGTTTCACATCGGACTCTACTTAGGTATAAGTCTGAGTATATCATTTTGGTCACTTGTAGACACACAACTATATTATTCTGTCTGTCCCTCTGAACATCCCAGGCTGTCAGCCCCTTCCTGTGTCAGTGTCTCTTAGTGGAGTTTTCTGTAGACTAGCACATGCTGCTCAAGCTCTGCTGTACTTTGGTAATGTCCCCACGCATGCCATGGTGAGCTAAGATGCACCAGTCTGCCTCCTGTGAGCTCTGAGTGTAGGATTGCTGTCACCAATGTTGCAGCCTGTGAGGAGGACCCAGATTCTAGTCTGCTGGGAGACATCACGTTCAGATGGACTCAGTCCTCATTTTGGATAGACGAGGTAGAATGGGCTTGAAATCCCCACTTACATGTGATTGCTTAGAAATCTTCAGCATATTGCTTAACTTCTCAGCTGCAGTTATCTGCCAAATGAGGTTAATACCAACCTTCAGGGTTGCACGAATCTGCATGAAATGCAGATATAGTAGATGTTCAATAAAGGCCAGTTTCAGTGCTACCTCTGTTTTTGAGTTTTTCTGATTTTTCAGGAATGTCTGCAGTCCTACTCTTGGGTGTGAGCAGTTTTCTGTCACCCTAAGCGAGGGCAGTAGTGGAAAAGGGTACAGGTTGAAATCTATGAATCGCTCTGCATAAGTGGAGGTCATGTCTACATGAATTTTAAACAGTCCATATGGAATTTTTCTTTTCGTTTGGCTTCCCTTGCTTCAGTAAAGTCGAATTGGAGTTTAATTAAAACTGAACAGTGTGTGCTAAGTGGACTTCAGCGTTTTTAGATCCATTAGTTCCTACACTAAGGAGAAGTATTGTCTTTGAAATTATATTTGGTCCCAGAGTTTTCACATGCTCCTGAATGAGGAGACTGCTGCAGAATGGGGCTCTGTGTTCACAGGGCTTATCCTTGAACCCAGAGGTGCTTCACCACTGAGCCACATCCCCAGCCTTTTTTATTTCAAGATGGTCTTCCCTGAGTTGCTTGGGGCTCTAAGTTGCTGAAGCTGGCTTGGAGTTTGCAGTCCTCCTACCTCAGCCTCCTGAGCTGCTGGGATTACAGTTGTGCACCACTGCACATTGCAATGGCTGAGTTTTGAACAAAACATTTTCTCATGTTCCAGGGACTGTTGTCCTTCAATGAAGCCTTCTTATGACAACTACAGCATCATGTTTCAACTTTCAGAACATTGTACAGATGATTTTTTGGATCTACTGTCAGCGATCTGTAGCACAGTTTTTGACCATTATCATAAAAGGTAGGGTTTGTCCATCAAGGGTGGACTGAGTTAAAAATTAAGCAGACATCACTCAGCGTTAAGACTGGTGATGGATGGGACTTTAAACATGGAGAACACGGCACATGAGTTGATACAGGGTTGTGCGTCTCCTGAATCCGTCTTTTAAGATTACATGTGGGTCCTGAGCCTTTGTAAGAACAAATTGCATCTGACTGGCCACCCACCAGCTGGTGACAGGCCAGCTTGGGTTTGGAGACTGGGCCCTTCTGTCCACTCAAGTACAACTTGCTGGGATTGGAAGATCGGCAGTGCTGCTGTCTGGCACCTGCCTCAGCAAGATGGTGCTGAGAATCCCAGGAGGTTGAGACGCTGGCCCCGGAACTGGAGTGGGACTGGGGCTCCAGGCTTCCTGCCCTGCAGGTCATAGTTGAGGTGTCCCTGGTGGAGGCAGAGCCAGGGTGAGCTTCAGATTGGCTTTGTTCCTGTGGTTCTCCCCGGGGGTGGGGCTGGGGCTTGGCTAAGAGCAACTGGGATTGGTGCACCAAGGGCTGTGGTTTCCTGCAGAAGTCTGTGTGCCCTGAGATAAGGGCTGGGGGGGGGGGGTGGATTTGGGATGTCCTGAGAGATGCTGTATGGCAGGGTGGAAGGTGGCAGTGGCCAGAGGGGGAGAAACAGAACCAAGGGAGGAAAAGAAGAACCAAAGTCCAGCTCCAGCACTGCAGAGACCCTTTGAAGAGAGGCATCCCAGTGTGACCCTTGCTGAGAGTTCTTTGTGGCAGGACACAAGATTTTAGGTACGTGTGGTCTTCACCTTCTGGTATCCAGCCCAAGGTTATATCACATCACGTGGCAAAGGGACTTTGCAGATGGAATTAAAGTTGTTTGGATTATCCGGGGATTCCAGTGTAACCAAGGCAGCTGAGGCAGAAGTGGGCCTCAGCTCAGAAGGGTTTGCACACGGCTTCCTTTCTGAAGGGACCATGTGGAAATCAGAGAAGGGAATGTGCATTGCCCGCTGCAGGTGGGTTTGGCAGCCCAACTCAGCCCTGCAGACTGTCGAGAAACCCCAGTTGATGCCAGCCCTGTGCCTTTCTAACTTGGTTGCATGTGGTTCTGGTTCAGTGGGATGGTGGGGTGCTGCGTTTGGGTGGGGCCCTAGTCTGCATTCCTCTGAGGACCACAGGAGCCCAGGGCCCTGGCAGTTCAGGGTGAAGGGGGATTGGAGGGGGAGAGGCCCAGGAGGGGGTGACCTCCAAAGAAGTCACATTCCCAAGGGCTAAGCAGAGGTGCTGTTGTGGCCCCGGCCTTGGCCCCTCGGCTTTTCAGGTGCCCTCCCTGGCTGGCCGCTGACCCAGGCTGCCCTGTGAGGCAGGCAGAGCTGCGTGTGCCAGGCCATGTCCCTTCCCTTGTTTTCTGCAGTTCTGGGGGAGGGCAGGGCCCACAGCTGTGGGCTCAGCAACCCCAGGACAGCGTGGTTCAGGTCTGAGTCCCCGTCAGTACACCCTTGTTCCTGATGGAACCCGGTAAGCTTCTGGAGGCCAGTGGCCTGGAGACAAAGGGACCTCACCTCACCACTAAGAAAAGCTGCCCACTTGCTGTCGTGTCAAGACACACTGTGCAGGTGCTGCAGCCCATGCCCGTCATTCCAGAGCCGCAGGCTGTGTCCTCTCCCAGGACTGCAGAAAAACAAGGGAAGGAACATAGTCCGGCACACAGGGCAGCCTGGGTCAGTGGCCAGCCAGTGACGGCACCTGCAAAGCCGAGGGGCCAAGGCCGGAGCCACCAACAGCGCCTCTGCTCAATGGGAGGCTGAGGCAGGAAGCCTCGGCAGTTTTTGGAGACCCTCACAACTTATGGCAGGCGCCGTGCTGGGGCAGGTGTGGTGTGGAAGCCAGAGGCCCTCAAGGACCTTACAGATGAGCAGCTGGACTGCGGCCACTCCTGTCCAGCGCTCTGGGCAGTGGCTCTCCTTTCTGTCACCCTCTAGGGAGGGTAAAGACCTTGGGAAACTAAATTCTGAGGCCAGGTCCCACTGGTAAGCCGTCCTCCTGCTGAGACCCCAGAGCTGCAGTCACAAGCCTCTGTCCCCAGGGTGGGGCTCCAGGGCTCCTTGGAAGCCTTGTGTCGTGCCTTGACATCGCCTGGACAGCCTGTGGAGCAGCAGCTGCTGCCCGCCCCAGAGGCCCCACAAGCACATGTGGGGTGGCCCCCGGCTGGCTGGCCGGCTCGGCCACAGGTGGTGTCCTCAGGACACGCTCGTCTGACAGTCATCTGGCCCCAGGTGGGTCTTCTTGGACGCCTTGGTTCCCTCTGTCCTGTTTGGTCCTGGTGCTGAGGATGGGACCCGGGGCCTTGTGCAGGCTGTACCACCGGGCTGCACCCCTGGCCTCGGGTGTCTTCCACAGTGATCCCCCTGAGGAGGGTGGCCCCGGGCAGTGAAGAAGGCCCCCTCTGTTCTGCGAACGGCATTTGTCATTGAGGCAGAGTATGGCACCCCGTCCCGTCTTCCACGTGGTGCCTGCCACCCCTTCAGACTCGCCCTATGCCATCTTTTCTACAGGTAAGTGATCTCCTTGGGCCTCTGAAGTGAGCTGGCTCCTGACTGTTCCGCCTGCCTGCCAGGAAGGCCCTCTCCGCCCCCACCCACCCTGCCTCAGGGAAGTGCTGCTCAGAGCTCACCACTCACAGGCTGCCTGGGCTGTGACTCTCTCAGCCCTGCCTCTGGCTGTCTGTTGGGTTTGGACCTGATCACATCATGTGTCCTGTTTGTGATGCCTTTTGTCTCAGGTGTGTATTGTCAGACCCTTGAGGGAGGTCACCTGGACTCAGTGGCCTGGGACTCCTCCGTCACCAGGAGGGCCTCTTATAATGTTTCGTGTCCATGGCACTGAGAATGTGCTGGTTGCTGTGCCACCTTCTGGCGATGGGCAATGGCTGATGTGCTCGCTCTAACTCCCGGGCCGTTCACACGGACCTAGCACTCCATCTTATTTCACCCACGAGGCAGGGAGGCCGGGGCTGAGGCTGCCATCCAGAGGGCAGCAAGACGCCACAGTACAGGGGCCTTCAGGCTATCTAGTGCAGTCAGCAGCTGACTCGGGTCCCCTTGCTCTAGACCTGCTGTCCCCTCAACTCTGTCATTTTCCATTTGCTGTTGGGAGGTGGATATTTTTGGGAGCAGTTCCTACCCCACCCACCTTGGTGTGTGACTTCCGTGTTTGGGGCCCTTAACTTCATAAAAACGCTCAGAAACCTGCTGTGCTATATCACAAGTTCTTTTTTATTTTTGTGGTTCTGGGGGTTGAACAAAGAGGTGCCTAATCATTGAGCTACATCCTCAGCCAAGTTTTTGGAGACAGGATCTCAATTTGTTGCTTAGGGCCTCAATTGCTGAGGCTGGCTTTGAACTCGCCATCTTCCTGCTTCAGCCTCCTGAGTTGCTGGGATTACAGGCGCGCACCCCTGTACCCCGCTGGACCACAGATGGCTTGCTCTTAAGAGGTCTTCTCCAGCAAGACTGCCATGGTTACATGGGATGCCCTGGGTCTCTGCCTGCCCTGCCCTGTTCTTTCCAGGCCCAGTCCCGACTCCTTGATGTTCCCCACAAGTCCCGCCACACTGGCCTGTCACCAGGGATGGGTGGCTGGTGGCCCACACCTCCCTCATCTGCACTCTGGCTGGTTGGAACCTGGGTGAGGATCCCTTCAGCCACCCAGGATCACAGACAGGGTCTGTGTCCTTGGGATAGCCGCTGGCCCTCTCTACTGCCCAGACTTCTGGGGAGGAATCACAGGTGACCAGATCATGAAGGACTTCTTGATCCAGCACGGAGTCATCTGGTTTTGACCACATCTTCTAAATTTCTGGGGCCATTTCCTCCCCTGCCCATTGGCTTCTCTGGGCAAGTATTCTGTGTTCACAGCTGTCCACGCCGTATGGAGGCATCCAGTGGCTGCTGGTTAGACTGGCCAGCGCTGGACGGCAGTGGGGTGGAGACGGAGCAGCCATTCTGGTAGTTCTTGGCTCTCCACATCTGTTGCTCTCATGTGTCCTGCTGTCTTTCTGGCTTATAGAAAATGAACGGAACCATTCTGGCAGGAGGAGGAGTCAGCATGCGGGATGGGGCTCCTGGGCATGTGGCTGAAGGCTGGCACCTCCGCAGGCAGGAGCTGGCCCAGGAAGGTCCTGTGGCCCTTGCTCTTCCCATGAGTCCACCCTCTCCCCTTGGATCAGCTTGTTTTGCTACTACCAACCCATGACCTGAGAGGCCAGGCAGCGGCACGCCACGGCCACTTCACGTTCTCCTCCCCGTCCCCCCTCTCTTGACTCAGCCCCGCAGGAACAAGGACAGTGGATCAGAGAAGGCCACATTTCCAAAACCTGCCCAGTCATCGCACTAAAGGTGAGGGCATGACTTGGTTATCTGAGACTCAACCAAAGGTCCACACACTTTTTTTGTACTGGGGATTGAACCAAGGCCTAGGCAAGCTCTCTACCTACTGAGCCACAACCTCAGCCCAAGGGCCATGTTCTTTTTTAATTTTTTTGCTACTAGGGATTGAACTCAGGGGCACTCAACCACTGAGCCACGTCCCCAGCCCTATTTTGTATTTTATTTAGAGACAGGGTCTCCCTGAGTTGCTTAGCGCCTTGCTGTTACTGAGGCTGGCTTTAAACTCGTGATCCTCCCGCCTCGGCCTCCTGAGCCACTGGGAGTTCAGGGGTGTGCCACCGAGCCTAGAGGTCCATATACTTTTAAATAATACGTTGTTCACTTATTCATTCCATAAGAACTGAGAATCTTTATACCAGGTACTGACCCGGGCCTCGAACTCTACGGAGAAGAAAATCTGGGTATAACAATTCCCAATTATAGTTTCAGAGAATTTCTAACAGCTGAGACGTTATTTTCACTTGCTTCCCTGGTACTGGGGGGTGAGCTTGAGATTCCTGCTATGTCTGCAGCCTGCAGGCAGCTATGACCTTTCCTTCCACCCCTGCCAGGCACCTGCTATAGAGGTCCAGGGCCCTTCGGAAACCCCAGGATGCCTGCAACGTGTTTGGGGGCAGGGGACAGTAAATCTGCGACCTCAAGGAAAACGGGGCAGGACTGTAACTCCGTGGTCAGGCAAGAACTCAGTTTCCATCCCAAAAGAAGAAAACCAAGAGCTAACGGACTGTCACCTGAGGAGTTAAGGAACATGACAAAATCCTAGAGAAAAATTGGAATTCTGGCACACATAGGGATTATTTTATGGGGTTTGTACAACATAAAGTAACATATTTAGAGAAACCTCAACTAAAATTTCTCAAAAGGCCGCTCAACTAAGGACATCAAGTGAGTAGATTAATGACCCGTCTTCCCAGTCTGCTGGTTTCTAGCAGTGGTTTAACCTAATCCGGGACTCTCAGAGCAGCAGATGGTATTTGTTGAGTCTTGCAAACAAAAACCTAAACCAACCATGACGGAAGGAGCCTGCTCCTGTGGACCAACTGCTGCAGCTGCCAGGGAGCTTCAGACTCGCCCTCCCCCAGCACCCAAGGAGCAAAGCTGGCTGAAGGCGGCTGCCCAAGGCCAGCAGGGTGTCCGGTGTCACAGCCTTTCTGTATTTATTCTGCCCATAAGTGTCATGTCGTGTGTCCCCCCTACCCCTTCCTCCATCTGTTCTGAGACTGTCTTGTGACCACTAGGAGGGGGCCTGCCTTTGGCCACAGCCCAACCCTGCACTCAGTGCTTCTGCCCGTGGGGATTGCAGAAAGGACTCAGGTGTAGAGGAGGTCAGAGGAGCCCTGTCCTCTGCTGGCTGTTTCTCTGGCCAGGTCTTCTTCAACCTGCACTGTCAGACAGGTCTCCTGTCACAGGCCCAGCAGGGAGGTGACAGCTGCCCTTGGTTGGTGATCCTTATATAGAAATGTTCATGGGAGCCAGGTGTGGTGGCACAGGCCTATACTCCCAGAAGCTGAGGCGGCTCAGGCAGGAGGTTCGAGAGTTCAAAGCCAGCCTCAGCAACTTAGTGAGGCCCTAAGCAACTTAGCAAGACTCTGTCTCTAAAAAAACATTAAAAAGGGCTGGGGCTGGGACTCAGTGGTTAAGGGGCCCTGAGTTCAATCCTGGTTTAAAAAAAAGAGGGGCGGGGGCTGGGGTTATGGCTCAGTGGTAGAGCGCTCACCTCTCTCACATGCAAGGTCCTGGGTTCGATCCTCAGCACCACGTAAAAATAAATAAAAGTTTTTTTTTTTTAAAAAAAAAGTTTATTGGGAGCTTTCAGAGGCCCTGAGGCCTGTGGTGTCCACCAACACTCTGAAGATGGCTTCTCCCCAGAGTCTACCTAAGGACCCGGTGAGGACTGGAGCCAGGGGCTCTTCCAGATGCCTGCCTGCCACCTCTGCCCTGCTGCCAGGCTCTGAGTCAGCAGCTCAGTGGGCACTGCCGGCAGCAGCTGTGCCCGGCCCCAGCCTGCCCTGTTGGAGAGGATGGGGGACCCGGTCATGCGGCGTGCCTCTCTTCACAGCCTGTGCCTTTCAACAGCACTTGGGTTTTGTTCTTAGAGATGATTTCCAAAAACATTCACTGAAATAAAAACCTGTCACTCTTCGGGGCTCAGTGGCAGAGCGCCTGCCTTGCACATGTGAGGCACTGCGCTTGATCCTCAGCAGCACATAAAAATAAAACATAAAATAAAGTCATTCTGTCCATTTATGACTAAAAAAAACAAAATCTGTCACTCTTGTTCCCCTCTTCCACTGGTTTTGTTTTGTTGTTTGAGATACCGAGGACTGAACCCAGGTGCACTGCAGCGCTGAGCTACGCACCCCTCACTACCCCACCCCTCACTACCCACCACTCCCCCCAGTTGTTTTTTTTTTTTTTGAGAGGGAGCCTGGCTAAGTTGCCAAAGCCTTGATGTTGCGATCTTCCTGCCTCCGCCTCCCAGGTTGCTGGAGTGCCAGGTGGGTGCCCCCGCACCCAGCCCTTCTTCCACTGTCACAGCGATTCATAAACTGGATTTTGGTACCACATAAGGAAAGGGTGGGTCTGCTTTTTGGATGGTGGCAGGACAGACTGGAGCCCTTCATTCAGAACAGCCCACCACTGTTCTATGGCACAGAAGCCTTTCTCCACACTAGTGACCTGTCGCAAAGGGCAGAGGACACCAGAGGTAAAGACGTTCCTATACAACTGCTTTCTGTTTTTTCAGGTTGAAGCTCTGATATAACCCTTCATTTGCTGGAGATTTAAAAACTTAAGTCTGGAAAAAAGTGGGAGGTGGGGACAGGGGTGTAGCCTGGTGCTTGCTGAGCACAGGCAAGGCCCCGGGTCCAACCCCCAGTACCGTAGAGGAAAAGGATTATTAATTAGCAGAACCTAAAATAATTCCTACATAGATGACCTGTTCTGGACGTGTTCTGAGTTCTGCTTTGAGACCCACGGCCAAGTGCTAGGGCATAAGAGAAAAAACAAAGCTCTGGGCCTTAGTGCGTCAAGGTAGGCAGAAGAAAGATGTGGTTGAGCAATAGTCACTGCACCCCAAGTGGCAAACACGTCAAAGTGACTTAGGTAAAGTGATTAACATGAAGTGGCTTTGCTCTTCGGTCAATGGGGTTGGTCCCCATCCTGACAGCAGGATTCCCACCTCATTGCACTGGGGATTGAACCCAGGGGTGCCTAACCACTGAGCCACATCCCCTGCCCTTTTTTATATCTTAGAGACAGGGCCCAGGGTCTGAGTTGCTTAGGCCTCCTGAGCCACTGGGATTAAGAATGACATCTTTAAACTCCTAGAAACCACCAGCCTGAATACAGTGTCCAGGGAAAGTGCTTTCTCATCCTGCAGCAGAGGAGCCGCAGTCATGAAGACACTGCCATGTGGGATGTCACCGGGCCTCCGTGCAATTTCCTGAAAGCAAGTTCTGCAAGAGGAAAGGCCTCTCAAAGTGGGATGAAGGAGCTCCCAGGCCTCTGGCCATCAGCCCCGGAAGGACAGATGGAGCCTTCCTCAAGTGGCTAGGAAAGTGGGGAGGGTCTGGGGCACAGGCTCCACGAGGGAGTGAGCACTCAGGGGAGCAGAAGCACAAAGCTTCCGCAGCTCATCTCAGAGCAGGGAAAAAAGATAGCAAGAGGGCTGCCAATCGGGCTGTGAGATGCTTTGTCACTTCAGCCTGCCCAGCTCATCAAGCAGCTCCCTGGGCTCTGCAGGTGTCCCCGTTAGCAGCTGGGTGGTGTCCAGCGGCTGGGTGCAGGCCAGCAGTGACCCTGGTGGTCATTCAGACTCCCCACACAGCTACTGCAGGAGCAAAGGCACTTTCTTTCCTTTTTTTTTAAGTAGTTTTTTTTAAGTTGTTGTGGTGCTGAGGATCGAACCCAGTGCCTCACACACGCGAGGCAAGTGCTCTGCCACTCAGCCCCAGCCCAAAAAGGCACTTTCTTACAGTCACGTGACCCAACGACACTAAGTGGCTGCTACAGAAGGAACAGGGTTGGACACAAGTCAGCTGGAGTTCAGCATGGAGGCCCGAGGAAGAGGGAAGCAGTGGGCCACGGGTCCATACCACCACCCTGAACTCGTGTCCCTCTGTGGGAAGGAGCCTCCCCTGGATGCTAACCTCAGGTTAGCGCCATGGCCTCCTGTGCCTTCCGACTGTCCCCGTGCCCAGCTGGCCGCCATGCAGGAGAGCCTGTTACTTGGGCTTCCAGCCCCCTCAAGGCAGGTGGACACTGCTGGAACAGGTGGTGTTGAGGGGCTACTGTGGTTCCCGAGGCCCAGTGACATCCCACATGGCAGTGTCTTCATACTGGGGCTCCTCTCTGCTGCAGGATGAAAAAGCACCTTTCCTGGACACTGTATTCAGGCTGGTGGTTTCTGGGAGTTTAAAGATGTCATTCTTAATCCAGTGGCTCAGGAGGCCCTAAGCAATTCAGACCCTGGGCCCTGTCCCTAAATAAGATTTAAAAAGGGGCGGGGGATATGGCTCAGTGGTTAGGCTCAATCCCCAGTGCCAAAATGAACAAATAAATAAATGATCTTTTTTTATCTTCTAAAGTGACCTTTGAGAAGACAGAAGTCACGGATCTGAGAACAACTTTTTTAAAAAAATATTTATTTATTTATTTATAGTTTTCGGCGGACACAACATCTTTGTTTGTATGTGGTGCTGAGGATCGAACCCGGGCCGCACACATGTCAGGCGAGCTCGCTACCACTTGAGCCACATCCCCAGCCCTGAGAACAACTTTTTAAACTCTGGTGTGCCTTCTGCTCACAGGTGGTGCCGGTGGCACGCACTGAACACCTGGGGACCCCAGAGTACCCAGGAAAGATCCCCAGTGCAGCTGAAGCTGTAGGCAAGAGGCTCAGCCAATTCCACAGGGACTGTGACACCAGGGTGGCCCATCAGACCACCCAGACTGAGGCGAGGAGACTGAGCCCTTGGATCTCACTGAAGGGACCCAGCTAGGAAAAGAAGATCCCAGGGATTAACAGGGAGGGTCCAGGCAGAGCACCAGCACCACCACTTCGTCACTACGAAGGAGACCAGAATTATTTTAAATTATTTATTTTCTATAATACATCTCAAATCATAAAACAGTCTGATACATTTTTTTCTCAAGCGCAACTTATACTCATTTAGAGTATAAGTTTCTTCTTTTAATCTTACAGGATGGAGAAAGTAATCACACTTGAAATGACAGAAACATCAGTCAGCTTATTAAAAATATCACTTCCTAGGCCCACCTCGGAGACTGCGGCCAGTGGTCCTGGGAAGGCAACATTGTGCAACCCCTCGGTCAGTTCTGCTGCAGGTGATGCTTGGGGGATTCAAGATGCTTAGGACTTGTTGGTTGCCTAGCTGAAGCAATTTCAGAAAACCCAGGAATAATTATGTATACAGAAATAGCTCTTCTATAAAATTTCCATATAAAAATAAGGGTATTTATTTACAAACTTTGAGATACTACAAAATAATATACCATATCGGGTTAGGTACTTCACTCTACAGGAGCATCTACACGTAGCAAATCAGATGTGGCCTCATTTCTTAAGCGTGTGGCACCATGGTATATCCTTCATGCAGAAAAAAGCAGAACCATATTTTTCTGGGAATAAAACCTAATAGCACATGATCAGAACAAAGCATCTTCAAATTAAAGGGTGAAGAAAAGGTGATTTGGGTTCAGAGCCTCCCGACTCCACCCCAAGGTCCAAAGGTCATGTATGTTGACAACAAATCACGTGGAGGAACCAGGTATTGGGACAGTCCCTGAAGCCCAGGCCTCCTGGGCAGCACTGCACTGGGTCACCTGGTTGGTCCACTTCTCAGGACACCGGAGGGATGAACCTTCTTGGTATGAGTGGATGAAACAAAGCCACAGCTTGCCGAGAGACACCTCTTAGGAAAGCCACTAGATCAAGAGACCTCAGGATGATCTGCCTCAGGTCTGAACAAGCTACATTATCAGGCCATTTGTAATTAATAATGCCTGGCATGGGGACCAGGATGAGGGGCGGCTTTTAAAACCCAAACATGATCGGGGTGGGGAGATAGCCTCACACTGCTGTGACAGATGGGATGGAAAGAAACCAGTGGGCCCAGAGGCTCAGCTGGCAGCTTTACCCCAGGCCCCACCATGGCCTGGCCTGAGGGTCTCCTGCGGGGAGCGCCTCTCCCTGGCTGCCACTGCCAACCCTGGGCCCCGAGTCAGAGACCCCAAGCTGACAGTGCATGCTGGGCTGGGGGAGGTCTCACTTCTGCTCCTTGGCACTTGGTGACACAGGACTGAAGCTAATCCAGAGCCCTCTGGAAGGACTGCAGTGAAGGCAAGGACCCTTCAGGGAAGGAAGTGGCAGCCAGGGGTTTTGTGAGACTACACTGAGGCTGAGGGACACAGGCAAGCTGAGTGCTTGGTGTTCCTGTCCCCACGTGAGCAGGCTGGGGTGTTCACTCCCATCGTCCAAACCCTGCACTTCAGCTAGGGTAGGGAGGCCCGGTTCCCCTCTGCTGCAACAGGGTCCCAACAGCCTCAGTCCTGCAGGCCTTTTTTGGGGGGGTTGGGGGGATGGTAAAGCAAAGGCCAGATGAGAGCAGTACAAGAGCTGGCCGTGTTAGAAAGGCCAGCCGCACGGTCAGTCTCCTCCCGTCCCAACACTGGTGAAGGGCTAGCTTTGTGGCCCCCCTACCCAGGGTTTTCCTTAGCATATTGTGACCATGAGAGTATGCGGGAAAACCACATCCCACAGACTAAGCTTAACTTTTCAGAGATATTTTGGTTATAAAACGGGCTATTTTCCTGAGAATGTTTTAATTTGTGTGGGCATTTTGCTTGAAAAATTTTGTTTAGAAAAGTAAAATCCTAAGCAAACATCAGGCTTTTCCTGTGAGTGTTCGGCTTAAGTGGAGTTAACAGAACACGGTATCAACTCTGAGTTGGGGGCAGAAAGGCACATTTCCGAGTCATTCAAATGGCGTGGTGGTGACTCCTTAAACATACTGGGTCTTCAAAAAAATACATATTGGTGATCAATCAGTGCTTGACACGGCTTTGGTGCATAAAAATGGGGAACCTCCCTGGGAAGCCAGTTCTCAGGTGTCCAGTCCTCCCTGTCACCAGAGCCAGCCCACATGCTGGATGAGGCTCTCTCTCCTGTCTCCGGCGTGAAACATTAGGTCTTTGTACATCTAAGGACTCAGAGAACATGCAGAGACGCTCTCCCTCTCTAAGGCCTGGTTGTGAGGGCGAACAAGAAGGCAGGGAGGCCAAGAGAGCCTGTGAGTCTATGTGACTCCTGGTTACGGACACTGCTGAGAGCTAAGGTTAGTATTCTTTTAAATCTTTTGTGGGGGAGGTACAAACCCTGCCCCATACTTACCACCAAGGCAGCACAGTTTTAAGGTCTTTGTCACAGATTTATTGACTAGAGACAACCCTTGTATGTTAGAGGAGGGAGCTTGAGTATAAAAGCCCTTGAAATGAATCATTTATAAAACTCAACAGAACTAAATTGACTGCTCTCTCTTGGTGTGGTTATGTCTGAACCAGCTCCCATCATCAGCTAGCCCCCAACATACACACACACACTCACACACACAGTGTCCCAAGGGCCTAAGATACATACTGTGCTGTCTCTGTGACCTAAGAAGCCCCAAAGAGCTTTGATTTAGCAAAGAGCGTAATCACAGATGGCTGTGGGGCTGCAGGGAGCCCCTCCTTCCTGAAGTCTCTATGTGGATTATCTGACAAGGGCCACTTTCTTTTTGGGGTCAGATCCTGGCTTTATTTTTCAAATAAGGCAGAGTCCTGTTATGACAAGTTCTACCAACAGGAGGCGCTCTCCCCGCCCATCCTGGTAAAATGGCAGAAGCTACATAGGAACCTCCCCACCCTTGCTTCTTTAAAGACTCAAATGGAAGAACTTAAAACTTATGGCCTCCACCCCTGATTTTCTGGGGCAATGGGCACTTCTGAGGTCTAGGGGGCTCCTCCTTTCCTGCCCCCTTTCCAAAGCCCTCCACAATCATAAGGTATAACATACACGAACTTCCTGAAACTGCTTTCCCCCACACAAAGAGCACGTGGATGGGAGACACCTACAGCGGGGATGGCGAAGGGCACCCTGAAGGGCACCATGTTCCCTGGCAGTGAGGCTCCTCCCACAAAGGGTCTCCTGGAGCCAGCTGCACGCATTCCATGGAGCACAGTTCCTAACTGAATGTCACTGCACCCTTGAGAAGACAGTGACCCTTGGGGGTAGGGGAGCCTCACGTCAGCGTGTACTGGTACCACGGCACCACTCTGCGACATGTCCTCAGCAGTGCCCCAAATGCATCCCTATGGAGCAGAACTGGGATCTTCCCTGCCAGCACCACACATGGCCAGGACAGCCAGTGGTGGACAGTGAGGATGATGGTCTTCAGTTGCCTTTTTTAAGCCTGCACTTTATGAATTAAAGCACTTCAGCAACGGAGACAGGAGAGAAGGAAACGGTTTCTCAAGGACTCTGGGGGAATGCTGCTGTCTGGCAAAGGAATGAGAATGATTCATGGATCCGTCTCCAATGTCTGACTGTCTATGGAACCTGCATTTCAACATTTTGAACACTAAAAAGCTAACTGTGGCCCTTGGTCTGTCCAGGTCCCTGCTGGGCCCCCTTTCCTTCCAATAGGGAGAGGAGAAAGGTGGGGGTTAGTAGAGGAAGAGGCACCCCCTTCAAGGACGTTGTGAGGGGACACGGCATGTCACTCATCTGTCAGGTGAAGGCCTTGCAGTCAGAAGGCCCCCACAGGCCTGGCACTTCCCGGATGCTCCTGGGAGATGCTCTCGTTGTGCTGTCCAGCTCATGCCAAGGCAGAAGCCCCTGCACCTGCCAAGGCCTCCTGCCCTTTGGATACTCTGGGTTTGCACTACAGCTTAGTGCTATCAGAATGAGGGTTTCGTCTCAAAGGAGCCTAAGCTAAAGTTGTATGTTCTTGCTTTTCAGTGTTTAAGGTCTTAGTTTAAAAAAAAAAAAAATAGCCAACCATAGCTCTCAGCTCCAGCTCCCTGTGAGCTTGGTGGCGGAGCTGTAGAAAGGCATGTTGGGAGCCTGCACTTGCCCTCTAGGATTAAGGAACGAGCCCGCCTGGGCCACATTTCGTGATGGGTCCACAGATGCTAGGTGCACAACGTCAGGACAAATCCCTGTGATTCAAGAGTTAGTTCTACTATTCTTTGTGTAATTAGGTTGGGGGTGTGGCCTCGCACACTCTTCACTCAGAGAAGTGGATGCACCTTTGGCTATGAAATCCCACCCTACGCTCCTTGCTACCATGCATCTGACAACTGCAGCGTTCAACATTTGCACAGAAATATTGGGTTAGTTTGAAGGGCAAATTACCCAGGAACCAATCTAGTAAGGTCATTTTGATTAATTAAAATGTGAAAAAAGGTCACATGTACAAGAAAACATTGTTGTTCATATTCTTGAGACAGACTTTTCTTTCAAGGCAAAAGTAATGACATTTGGTTCATTTTCACAAATTGCACACTGGGTGAGATCATACAATGACTGCAGAGAGCGGTAGGCAAGCAACTTGGTCATAGGAATTTGCTTCTTTCTTTCATTATAAATGAAAACGCGGTATGAAATGCACAGCTTTGAGTAAAATGATACAGTTTCCTTCTCTGTGGAACCCCAGGTTTAGAATGCTGGCAGAAGGCAGTGCTGGCAGAGTGGTTAATGCACATGGAAATGCTATTCTAGTTTGGCTTCCAGAAGTAGCCTAGGAAATCCTATGCACCGACGCATTGGCTAATGGTAATTTCGGTTTTGCTATAAATTATTCTAAATGTCATTTAAGTACTTCAGAACGAGCGCTTGCTCCTTTCTAGAAGCTGTCTAAGGCAGCAGATGCATAAAAGCACCTCAACTAAACTCCCAACTAGTTCAGCAGTTAACCTGTGCTCCTGGGCCACCAGGACTGCGATCTCCACCCCCACCGAACACCTCCACCGGCACTTGCGTGTTCGCGTCTGCCTGTCAGAGGCAGCCCAGGAAGGGGGAGAGACATGGTCATCGGGGCTGCTCCTTGTAGCAACCTCAATTCTAAAATGATTACGCAGGTGAGGGCGCCACAGAGAGCTGGCCTCCCGGAGACGCGCCCGTTCCTGGGCCTGTTCTGGGGATTGCTCCCCCTCTCAGGAAAGGCTCTTTGTGCGGGTGGGACCTAGTGCTGTGGCCAGTTCTCATTCACACTATGTTAACATTCCAATCCTCTCAGCCTTCGAGTAACTTGCTGGCTGTGTTTCTCTAGTTCTCACTGAACACACGGTGCAAACAAAGGCAAAGACTGAAGAAATCATCTCAAAACAAGAGCTCACACTAACACACACGAGCATCGATGTGGAAACGTGAGTTCTCTCCTGTCTTTATTCTGGGGAGGAGGAGTCCTCCTCGTCATCTTCCTCGTCTTCATCGTTGAACGAGCAGGGGGTCTCTCCTCGGGACTCGGAGCAGTGGGAGGCCGCACTGCTGGACTGGTGACTGTTTGGGGCAAGGAACTGACCAGTTGCTAAGGCCACTTCAGCATCCAGGCACAACCCCTGGTTTACGCTATCGAACAGCAGAAATACACACAGGGTGGTTAATGCGGCAGACAGTTTTTGTACAACATGGGAAAAAGCACACAGGAAGGAGCTGCCCCAGGTGAGGCCTGCCACACCCCCGTGGACCTGTGCAGGCAGCACATGGCCCTGCTCACCACATGCCCTGATCACTCTGGCCCTGAGAGGCGAGCAGGGCCATGTGCTGCTGCCTGCCTTCCTGACCTTGAAAAGTACGTACCTTGACTGGGGTAAGGTGGCACCAGTGGGCAGGTCTAAATTTGAAACTGATTGGGTAGAGTTCAAAAGTAGTCCCTGATTTAACCAAGAAGGTCCTGTGGAGATATCTGAAAAAAGAAAAAAAAAAATGTAGGCTCTGCAAATTCTGTGGCTGCTGCTGTTTGAGTGTGAAGAGGGCACAGCTAAGCCGGGACAAGCCTGCTGGCGACCACAGCTCAACCACTCCCCGGCCTGGGAAGAACCCAGGTTTCTTCACCTCCTTGGAATAAAAAAAAATTCTATAACACAAGAGTGGCAGCGGAACACACACACACACACACACACACACACACACACACACTCAGAGGAAGACAAACCACAGAAAGATTTCAAGGTGAACAAACTCAGACTCATTCCTTTTGTGGGGAAGACCCTGAGGCGGCAGCTCCCTGGGACCAGGAGCAGCAGATGGACTATCTCTGATGCTGGCTGTCCTCACCATGAAGGACCCTGACGTGGGGTTAACACCAAAGTCAGGAGTGGGTAAAGTGACAGTCAAGTCGGAAATCTCTCAGGGAGGGACGCCTTGCTCAAGGAGCAGGCACAGCAGCAGATTTCTGCCTGAAGCCCGGCCATGCCCTCTGCAGAGGCTGTCACTGCCGGCCTCCTCCCAACACATTTGCTCCTGGTGTTTTTTGCTTTAGAATTCAAACTAGCCCTTCTTTTAAAAGGTCGAGCTTTTAATGAAGGAGGTGTACAATGCAGTCCTGAGTTTAATGAAGCAACACAGACATTACTGTTTTAGTTACAGGAAGTATTTTGGACAAATCTTTGCTACTTATTTTCTAGGCATATGCAACACTTCTCCTATTCTAAGTCTGAGCAGTTCTTCTTTTAAAAATTTATTTGTTCTAATCAGTTAAACATGACAGCAGAATGCTCTTCAATTCAATATATACAAATTTTTCACTTCTCTGGTTGTACACAAGGTAGGTCACAGCATTCATGTAATCATACGTGTACCAGGGATGTCTATCTCATTCCATCATCTTTCCTATCCCCATACCCTCTACCCACCCCTCCCTCCCCTTTGCCCCATCCAAAGTTCCTTCCCTTATCCCATGCCCTCCCCCCATTATGGATTAGCGTCCACTTATCAGAGAAAACATTCAGCCTTTGTTTTTTGGGGATTGGCTTACTTCGCTTAGCATGATATTCTCCATCCATTTACCTGCAAATGCCATGATTTTATTCTCTTTTATTGCTGAGTAATAATCCATTGTGTATATATGCCACAGTTTCTTTACCCACTCATCTACTGAAGGGAATCTAGGTTGGTTCCACAGTCTGGCTACTGTAAATTGTGCTGCTATAAACATTAATGTGGCTGTGTCGCTGTTGTATGCTGTTTTTAAGTCATTTGGGTATAGACCAAGGAGTGGGATAGCTGGGTCCAATAGTAGTTCCATTCCATGTTTTTTTAAGGAATCTCCATACTACTTTCCAGATTGGGTGCACCAATTTGCAGTCCCACCTGCAATGTAAGAGTGTGCCTTTTCCCCACATCCTCACTAGCACTTAGTTGTTGCTTGTATTCTTAACAGCTGCCATTCTGACTGGAGTGAGATGAAATTTTAGAGTAGTTTTGATTTGCATTTCTCTAATTACTAGAGATGTTGAACCCTGTTTCATATATTTGTTGACTGACTGAAGACTGAGTTCTTACTGCAATTTTACTTTATCTATCTAAATGGGTATCTCAAAGAAGGCAATAACTGGAACATATAAGATGTAGATATTACTGTATGGTCTCTCTACAGTGACTGTAAGGATTGTGTCATAGGAAAATTAAAAAAAAAATGTAGTAGAAACACTAGAAATACACTCCTGAAAGAAAATTATTTTAATTACATTGTAAGAATCAACACATACAGAATATATAACTTGCCAAAGTAAGCTTTTACTTTAAAATGATATTTTTGTAATTCCTGGGCACAGAAATGGACTATGTATACTGAAACTGGAAATCCTGATATCCTGCCTGCCTAAGTGAGAGGCTGTTCATGTAGAAGAGGGGTGACTACATTAATTTTAGACTGGCCTTGTAAACCTTCTTCTTCAAAGGCTAAGGCAGCTGTGGAAAAAGAAAAAAGAAAAAAAGGACTCCATTCTAAGAAGAACAGCAGTCTTTAAATACATTAAGTAAGAACAAGTCTTATGAGAAGATGAAATTAAAGCCAGGATCCTGTGCTGAATATTAACTAGGACATAGAACTAGAGAAACTTTCTGTCAGAACACAGCTATTTACTTGTTTGTGAGCCTAACAGATTACTTTTCTTTTCACAATGGATTTGAAAAGCCTACATTTCTTTCACATTATCACTGGATCCACACAATGGTTCTCACACTCTTGCCAAAAGCCATTATGTCCCTTTCCACACTAAAGGCACACGTTTCTTCCTTTGAACTAACCAGAAAGTCTGTATCCCGGTCTGCAAATGAGGTCATGAAGAGATCAAACCACAGAGGCCGCCTAATCACCCACAGCCTTCTTGCTGGGACTAAGTTAAAATACAGTTCTGGTGATTTATTGAGTAAGCCCTTTATTCAGACCCTGCTGGACTTCCATGTGACTGGGCTGCTTGTGAAACAGCAGGACTCATGTGGGACGGCACAGGGAGAAGGCAGCAGGACAGAGACCTGGGACAGCTGGCTGACGGGGTGGGGAGATGGGGTCACTACTGCAGAAAGTCGATGGCACCAACTTAAAAATTAAATCCATCAGAAACCAAACCCCCGTCAATAAACTCTTCTGTTGTGAGTAAAGAGCCAACCTAAAAATAAGACCTACCACTTTGCTCATATTTGATGTATTACACTTTAGAACTAACATTAAGATGCTGTTGAAAGTGATGTGGCCTGGCATGGTAGTACATGCCTGTAATTCAAGATACTTAGAAGGCTGAGCAAAAAGATTGGAAGTTCAAGGCCAGACTCTGCAACTTAGTGAGAATTGTCTTAAAAAAAAAAAAAAAAAAAGAAAAAGAAGAAGTGATGATTTGGGGCTGATCTCGGTGGTATGCACCTATAGTTGCTGCTACAAGGCAGGAGGATCACAAGTTCAGGGCCAAAGTGGACACTTAGTAAGGCCCTGTCCCAGAATAAAAAAGGTTAGGGAGGTACTCAGTACTTACCTAAGATGTGCTAGACCCTGGTTTAGTCCCCAGTATTGCTGCCCAAAACAATAAACATACCCACAAAAACAAAACAATTAAAAAAAAAACCTGAAACAACAACAAAAAGATATAAATTTTAGGTGAAAGCAAAGACAAAAAAAATTGTTTGAATATTAAAATTGCATTTGCAGAATGTACAATATTGCTAGGAATTAGGACAATGGCAAGCATCACAGGTCATTAGGGAAAAAACAAAGAAAAATCACAGTGGGTTACAAGTTGACACATGGCCACAATTAAAAAGATGGACAGCGCTGGGGACACAGCTTGGGGGTAGAGTATATGCTTACGATGAGTCAGGCTCTGGTTTGATCCCTACCACCAAAATATTCTAGAAAATAAAAAGATGGACAATAACAAGTGTTGAGAAGGATGTGGAGAAACTAGAACCCTCATACATTGCTGGGGTAAAACTGTATAACTACATTAGAAAACAGTTTGGCATTTCCTTAAAATGTTGAACATCCAGCAGTTCCACTCCTAGTTATTTATACAGGCAGCAGATCTAAAAACATGATCACGAAAACACTTGTACAAACACTTGTCCAAAATAACATCATTCAAACCAGCCACTGATGAATGGAAGAATAAACAAAATATGATACATTCACACAAGGACTATTATCTGCCAAGGAAAAGGAATTAGGTTGAGCACCCCTAATCCAAAACTTTTGACCCTGAAATTCGCGAAAATCCAAACTTTCTGAGCACTGACATGTTGCCACAACTGGAAAAGTCTGCATCTAACCTCACGTGATGGGTCACAGCCAAAACACAGGCACACTAAAAATGTATGATTAACTTCAGGCTATGTATATACACAGGTATATGTGAAACAAATGAATTTCATGTTTAGGCGCAGATCCTATCTGCAAAGTATTTTATTACATATATGCAAATATTTCAAAACAGGGGAAAAAAACAATCCAAATCTGAAAAATTTTTGGTCTCAAGTATTTCAGCTAAGAGAAGCCTAACCTTTCTCACTGTTACAGGATGGATGAACCTAAACACTATGCTGCATGAGAGAAGCACACACACAAGGCCATGTATCGTATCATTTCCCATATGAAATGTCTATAACAGACAAATCCACAGTGACGGGAAGTAGATGGATGACTTCCAGGGATGGAAGGGCTAGGGGTGTAGGGAGTGACTGCTAATGGGCAGGGGGGTTCTTTCTTCAATTATAAACATGTTCTAGAATTAGACAGTGATTATTATGATTACACAACCTTGTGAATACACTAGAGCGCCACTGAGCTGTTCACTTTAAAATGGTGTATTCTATTATGTGAATTAAAACAATTTAAAAAATTACAATGATATCATTTCAGACCCACTTAACTAGGAAAACAGAACACTTCTATTCTGTAGATAAGAATACAATTTGGTAAATTCAAATTGAAAAATGCTGGCCTCATCCAATAAAGCTAAAGATGCACTTGATAATTTTGATCTACATGTTTGCACACAGCACTAGATAAATGAATATAAATGTTCAAAGCATCAAGAAACTGGAACCAATATAAGTGTTTACCATCAATAAAATGAAGAAACTGTATAGCCATATAATGACATTTTATACAGAAGTAAAATTATATGCATTACAACTACATTAAATCACCTGGATGAATCTATGGAACATAAAGATGAGTCAAAAAAAATCAAATCACTAAAGGATATATTAGTGTGATTCTATTTTTATATAAGGTCAGAAATGGGCAAAACAAATTAATAAACTGCTTCTGTTTACCATATTTGTAGTTCTAAAGAAAAGCAAGCAAACAATAAGAAATAGAGTGGTGACATCTAAACAGATAGGGAAGGTCGCAGACCCGAGGGTGGGCATCAGGGACGTCACCTGTAATGCTATTCTCCTAAACTAGGCAGTGGATTCATGGGTATCCACTGTTCTGTGACTCTTTACACTCTAAAACAATGTAAGATTGGGAAGAGAGGACCAAGGACAGTAAACATAGTCAACTTGAGAAGTTTTACTGTAAAGAAAGCAATGATTTTAAACATGAATCCATATTTACCCAGTCTGACACTGTTTTCTGATAATGTAAATTTTATTATATTCCTTCTCTCTTAATTCATTACTAACCAAATGATATTTATTTTATGCATAAACAACAGATACAATAAAGTTACACTAGAGCAGGGTGGGGTGTACATATTTTATTTTATAAAGGTTCAAAGTATCCCTTTCAGTACCCAGAGGGTACTGAGGAAGGATTTTTTAAAAACTCCTTCATCAAGTTTTACTAAAAGCTTACTCTAGTGTGCCTCTTGGTTAGTCCCAGAAATTACAGATAGTATTATTTCTGAAGAGCCTAATTTCATGGTGAATCAGGCAATTTAGATCTACATAATATGAATTATAGAAATCTGTTTGCAATACTGTAAAAATAATTCTTAATGTTGGAAACGTTCTAAAAATTTTGCAGCTTTTTATGAGAAAGGTTTTAATAAGTTAGACTGTTGTTAATCAGGAACAAGATGTGATAGTATCAGTCAACATACCTGTGATATAACCTTCTAAAGCCTTTGGCACCAGTGATTTAGCAAGTTTCAGGTCCTCCAGAGAGCAATTGCCCGACTCCAGGCCAAAGGACATTCCCATCCGTTTCAGTACTTCTATGTCATCATGGATCTCAAAGGTGTTGTCAAAGTTAAAGAGGTATTCAAACCTGCATCAGGGAAGAGAGAAAGGATGGCATTTCCAGTGGTTCTCAAGAGGCTGGGATCATTTTATGCCCAGTACTTTTATACACATGAGGGCCTAAGTTCAGCCATCTCCTCAAAGTTGTTGCCACTTAGAGTACTAGCCATTCTACCAGGTTCAGGGGACAACACCTTGAGAAGTGACTTTCCTAGTTATAACAAGCACCAGCAGTCCATCAACTTTAGCTGTAATGCTGTTGGAAACAGGGGATAAAATTTTGTTTTAAACTTACCACTTTTCAAAATTGTCTACGGCTTTGCCACAAAAGTCTACTTTGATATTTGATCTTTCTACTACAGTTGGCTTATTAGCTTTGGCAAAAAAAGATTTTGAATGCTTACTTCACCTTCATGAGTCAAGTGTTAGCCTGTTTAGTTAAGCATAAATGGGAGACTTTTATTTTATTTATTTGAGATAGGGACTTGCTGTGTTGCCCAGGTTAGTCTTGAACTCCTACTGGGCTCAAGGGACCCTCCTGCCTCAGCTGCCCAAACAGCTGTGACTTTAGGCACACACCAGTAAGCTTGGCTTATATGGAAAATTTTTTTTGTTTTGCACTTTTTTTGTGATACTGGGGATGGAACCCAGGGCCTCACAAGTGCTAGGCAAACATTCTACCACTAAATTACATTCCCAATCCTTAAATGGAAGACTTTTAACAAATTAAACCAATGTCTAAATCCTGTCTTAAGGGACTAAGGAGTGAAATGTCTAAGAAAAAGTGTCACACATAATAAATACATGACATGTTCTTGAAAATTGCCGGATGTGGATCCCTAGCTGCCCTCCCGGCACAACAACTGAGTTCAAGGGAAGGTTCAGGGACAATGGTGGGTTTCACTTGTCATGGAATTCTATTAAAATCATGTGAAGGTAACACTTTTTATGGTAGATCTCAGATGAGGGCCAAACTACAATTTGAAGCAAAATGTCATATTTAAATAACCTTAAGTATATGGATATGAATAAAGTACTGAACAAGTTTTTAGGGGAAAATAAATCTGAAGTGGGTGCCTGCCAAGGGGATGATTTTAGGCATCTGTTAAAAGCAGTTGGCTTTGTGGACCTAATCCTCAGCGTGGGAAAGCCTCCCAGCTAATGAAGGGGAAGATTGCATCACCACAGTAACTGCCAGAAAGGTCTGCAGCCCGCCTTGAACACAAGTGCATACAAGCTGCTCCATGCAGGGCAGCCCAGTTGGGGCATGAGTCAGTGACCACCCAAGGCACAGAACCCTGCAGATACTGGCCTGGGTGAGCAGCATCACAAGCCTCGAGGCCAACAGCTCCCAGATCTTCCTGACACCCTTTTTTAGACTTAAAAGACTAACCTGAGAATTTTATAATCCCTGACAATCAAGAGACTAACTTTATGTTCTTGTGTTTGTTTCTAGGGAGTCTAATTTCAGACTAACTACAAATGCCTTTGGTGTGTTTTTTCCCTGAAAAGATGTTAAGCATTTTCCAGACTTGTACTGCTTTATCGCTAAGTTTACCCTTCATGAAAAAGTTTTTAATCAGTGGGAAAAGTTAAGGGTACAGGGAGGGCGTGGAGTGACACAGGAGCCAGGTATGGGTCGTGGCTCCCCCACCCTGCTCCATGGCTCTGCTGTCCCAAGAACACATGGGAGCGACACCAGTGCCTGAGAATATACCAGCTGCCCTCGTAGACCCCAGTTTCTGAAACAATTCCCAAGTTTGGAAACAGTGATCCAGATATACAACATGAACTGACCCCTGGGCGGGTCTTATGTGAATTCATCCATAGCTTTTGCAAATTGGCAAGGTAAATACTATAATTCTTATTTTTTTTTAGAAGGAGTGAGATTTCAGAAAGGCTAAGAAACTTAAAAGGTTGAAAAATGTGTCTGGCTGACTTCACAGCCTGCAGTTTCTAATACTGTGTTTTGATTTCAATCTTCAAACCGTTTTGAAATTCCCGCTCACTGCTTTTTTTTTTAAGTCCACTTCTTCCTCTGCATGGGAAGCATCCCTCAGACTCCCTGTATGCAATACAGACAAACAGGGAAAGAAACGCCACCAGAGAAAAGGAGTGCTGGTGTCCCTGCCACAGTCTTGGGTGGGGCTGTGGGACTGAGGAGGAGTGGAGTCCCCCTGTGGCTTTAATAAGTCTCCAAACTTGGACAAATTATTGCTGACCCCTTGTCCTAACAGCAGCCAACATTCTCAAGTGCTTCCCTGAACCAGACCTTCAGAGGCATTATTTTGCTTAATCCTCACAGGGAGACTAGACGAAAGGCACCGGCATCACTCCTGTTTGTTCTAGAGATGGAGCTTTGTTGTGGTCTCATTCTGCACCTTCTGTGTACCCTTAACCTCTTCATGGTACTGGCCACAGCCTGCAGACTACTGATACAAACTTTTTCATGAAGAGTAAAACAAATTACCAGAGGAATTCTCTAATTTGCAAAGTGTTACTTCCAACTTGCTCTGATGAATATTAGCATCAATTTCAATTATAATGTAAAAAAAGAAAAATTGGGGGCTGGGGTTGTAGCTCAGAGGCAGAGAGCTTGTCTAGCATGTGTGAGGCACTGGGTTCGATTCTTAGCACCACATAAAAATGAAACAAATAAAATAATGGCATGCTGTCCATGTACAACTACAAAATGAAAGAAAGAAAGAGAGGGAGAGAGGGAGAGAGAGAGAGAGATTGTAAAAAAGAACATGCACAGCATTTTTTCTTTGTTTTTTGTACCAGGAATTGAAGTCAGGGGCACTCAACCACTGAGCCACATCCCTAGCCCTTTTTATATTTTATTTAGAGACAGGGTCTCACTGAGTTGCTTAGTACCTCACTTTTGCTGAGGCTGGCTTTGAACTCATGATCTTCCTGCCTCAGCCTCCTGTCCCACTGAGATTACAGCCGTGCACCACTGCACCTGGCTATGTGCTCAGCATTTTAATGGCCTTTCATTCATGGATAAACAAAAGCACATATAAGTATGATATAATAAAATGACAAAATGATTTCCTAAAAAACTGTAATCACCAATGAACCTACCTGTCCCAGCCCTTAGTGACAGCCTGATTCAGCACAGATTACTACATACAGGACACACTATAGCTCAGCCCAGGCACCACACCACACATGTCACAGGTAGACAGTGCCTGGCACAGGATGGTGGAGGCGAGTAAGACGCACCCACATGAGAGGTGCTCACCCTCCCAGGCAGCCCCCGTGGAAGGCTGCAGAGAACAGAGCACATGATGGGAGAATGTTCTTAGAAGGCCAGCCCTGCACTTGCCCCCAGTTCCCCCACTCACTTGTCACTGGAGATGCTGCAATCTATGACTGTTTTTCTGCTCGTATTGATGATTATAAATGGCAGTTGAATTGTGGAGTTCAGAGCTGGAGGGCCCTGGTTTTGCTGTTCATTTTGCCGATTTCTCTGTACCAGGTTTTTGAAAGCAATTTGCTACAATGTTCAAGAAAAAGAAGATGGTCATTTAATGTGGAAGAGTTGGGATGTAAACAAATTAAGATACTACATTTAAAATTGTTTAAAATTAGTTTAAAGAGGCAGTCCAACATTTTAAAAAATTAGAATGATTTAACCCAATAAATACATCTCAAGGGAAAAAATATCTGTACTTATAGAATGACTAACATCCTTCTTATGTAAATAATGGGGCCCCGGATTTTCATCAATCACAGAAATAGAGCAGGTGTGGGAGAGAACCCAGTGGTACCTGGAGCTCTTCTTGGGGTGACACAGCAAGAGTGACATCAGCTGAGCTTTTGTTTTCCATTTACTTGACAGCTTCCTAGGATTTTGCAGTTAATAACACTTTTGATCTTTTCTCCCCATCATTGCACCCAAGGGTACTTTACCAATGCACTACATTCCTACACATTTTATTTTGAGACAGGGTCCCACTAAGTTGCTTAGGGCCTTGCTAAATCACTAAGGCTGGCCTTGAACTTGCAATCCTCCTGCCTCAGCCTCCTGAGGTGCTGGGATTTATTGCTATGTGCAGTGTGCCCAGGTCAAATACACCTTTTAGACTGCCTAGTCTAGGGATGTGTTTTAAAGTCACTGAACCTTTTCTTCAGATGACATTTGCTGGGACCCTCACTACATAAAACAGATGGAAGCAGCACTGCTCTGGATGGCTGTAGAGGGGCTGGGGCCCCAAGCCCCGCCAATTTGCCCTCACTTACTGTCATCATGGTTTCTAGGGCAAGATGGAGCCTGACCATATGCTCAGGGCACATCTGGAATCCAGCCTGAGCCTCCCCACACCTGACACTTTCCTGAGGAGGGAACTGAAGCTTAGTACTGATTATAAAATATATGGAGAACTAATATCATATTTTAAATTTTTATTTTTTAGTTGTAGATGGACACAATATCTTAGTCTTTTATACTGAATTTTGCTGCTGTTGTTAGGCGCCCAATTATTCTAGCCCTAACTGTGTCCCAAAATCCACTATCAATATCAATTACTATAAAAAAACTATCACTACTATTATGAAGCATTACTTAAGTTAGCTTCTGTTCACATAGAACTAAATTTAGTTTATATTTATTGCTAAATTCATTTAATATTGAGGGGAAAAATATTCCAAAACTATAGAACTGAGAAAAAAAATGAAATGCTTGAACACTTCTGTGGAGTGCTTCTCTTTCCTTCTACTAGAACAAACTCTTAGAAATTGTTACTATACTTTGCCTAACTTTGTGGACCCTGTGCAAGAGGATGCCTCATGATACGGGGGACATAACCAGTGGTGAGGAAGAACCTTATATCTTTATGACTCACTTATCAATACTATATTTAATAGCAAAGACTTCTCAGGTGAAGAGAGCAGCAAAAACATATTGCTATTTGGTTTTTCTTTTGTTTTGTGGTATTGGGGAATCCAACCTAGGACCTTGTGCATGCTAGGCAAGCGCTCTACCACTGAGCTACACACCCAGTCCAGTACCATTAGAGTCACAGTAAAAAAAGAAAAATCACAACCCTTTAATTATGGACTGAGTTCCTTATTTGCTGTGCTTTGAATGATTTTTTTTTTCAGCCTTTTGTTCTTTCCAGACTCATTAACATCTATTCCAAAGGCCACACAGCTGTCAGCATGTTCTGTTCTGGAAAAGGTTTAGGGGCTGGAAGGAACATTATACATACCCATGAAAATAGGGTATGTAGGTTGATGACAGGGAAATTTATTTACACTATTCCTTTCTCATATTACCAAGATAGGAGGTAGTGGCACGCAGGTAATATTACCTGTGTCATGTGACATCAGAGGCTTGTGACATTTACTTATTTTAACAAATCAAAGTAGCCATGTTCAGTGGTATATACCTGTAATCCCATCTTTTGGGGAGGCCAAAGCAGGAGGATTGCAAGTTCTGGGCCAATCTGGCAAACTTATTGAGAGCTTGTCTCAAAATAAATAATAAAAAGGGCTGAGGATGAGTTCAGTGGTAGAGTGTCCTTGGATCCAATCCTTAGTACAGCAAAAAAAAAAAAAAAAAAAAAAAAAACCAACTAGGGGATGAGGCTGCAGCTCAGTGGTAGAGCGCTTGTTTGGTTCCTAGCACCACATAAAAAATAGACAAATAAAAATAAAGATATTGTGTCTATCTACAACCAAAAAAAATATTAAAAACAAACCCAACTAAAACAAAAACCAATGTTCTTGTTCCTTCCATAAAGCTGAACAGAAAAAAAAAATTATCATTTTTCAGGCTGGGCATGTAGAGATGGGAAGCTCCCATCTGTTGAGGACAACCTTGTCCAGCACCATATTTTCCGATACAAAAACAGATCACTACAGGCATGCTGATAGAGAGGCTGCTATGTGGGCTGGTTGGAAATACTGCAGAAACTGTGAAGGGACAGGGACAACACAGAGTCAGCCAGGGAAGATGACAGCAAGGAGCTGAGGAGCAGTTCCCTGCAGAATTCCTCAGGGAGACTCAGGAATCACTTGTCAGCTTTCAACTTTTACTCAAAGCTGCAGAGTATTTTCCTCCAGCAAAATCTTATTTGGAATCTCAATATGAAAAATACCTAAGATCCCTGCTCTTGTGGCAGCTCCACAAGCAGGTGCCATGGGCTTAGTATGAAAGCAAGACAAAGAGAAAGAGAGAGAGAGAGAGAGAGAGAGAGAGAGAGAGAGAAATAGCTTGATCAGGATGAATCGTCATCTCTGGGTTTCCACTGCGCAAGGTCTGTGCTTCATCTGAAAGGCCACTCGACCCTTCCCTGTGTCCTTTCCTCCTTTCTCCTCAAAGATCATGGACAGACCCCTGAAGGGCAACTGTCTGCTCTTGCTCTCTGACTTGTACATGAATGTACAAAAACAAAAACTCCAAGCAAATATAAGTATCTGGAAAGGGAAAAACAGAAACCATCTGGAATCCGTAAGAACACAGCATATTCTGGTCATTAGAAAAATTGAGTATTGAAAAAAAAAAACAGGCTATAATACTTGGGAACTTATTGCTATCTTTATTTATCAAAGGTGGATTAAATAAAAAATTGAATCAAAAAAGTGAATTGGTGGTAATGTTTTTCATATAAAGACATCTCCCTGCGAAAGGCAAAAGCATAAGGCTCTCTGGTTCACCGTACAAAGTTGATCCTATTACATTGAAACTGGCCCAAATGTACTTCCTGCCTGAAGTAAATTTTTACACCAACTGTAACTACTAAAAAAGAAAAGAATAATAAAATATACCCTACAATTTAGTCTCACATGATTTCATACAAGGGTTCTACAATACTTCTTAAAATAATCTAAATTCTAGGAAATTATAAAAAAAGGATGACTATAGAGATCTTTATTAAACTGTAAAATTTCTTTTTTTATTTTTTTGCTTTTGCATACTGGGGATCAAACGTAAGATTTATTTTCTGAAACAGAAATGCATTTTAAGTGTTGGTATTTCTGTGAATCTTTTCATATTACAATCATTTCAAACCATTCTGTCATTCACTGATAATGGGTATTATTGGTGGACTTGATTAACTTAAAATACTTAAAATTTAATTAGCTTTACTTTTGATATTCTGAGTTAGAGAGAAAATAAACACAAGACCTATTCCCTGATAGTTTATGTCCAGGGTAAGGATGAGACCCAAAGTGAACTGCTCCACAATGAACCACACCCAGGCCTGAGAAGCTCCAAGTGTGAGGGGTAGAGAATGGGTGACCCAGATGGGTCCCCTGAATGGCTGAGCCTTTACTGGCAATGAGCTAGGATGGAGAGTCCATGCTGGTGTGCTCCTATCACACTGCCAAAAGCACCACAATTACAAAATATCCACTTATTTATTTATTTAGTGGTACTGAGCATTGAACCCAGAAGTATGGAGACTCATTTGGTATCCTGGATTGAACTCGGGGGCATTCAAAACTGAGCCACATCCCCAGCCCTTTTTTATATTTTATTTAGAGACAGGGTCTCACTGAGTTGCTTAGGGCCTTGCAAAATGCTAAGCCTGGCTTTGAGCTTGTGATGCTCCTGCCTCAGCCTCCCTAGCCACTGGGATTATAGGTGTGTGCCACTGCGCCTGGCTTTTTTAAAAAATTTTATTTTGAGATAGGGTCTCACCAAGTTCTCAGACTGGCCTGGACCTTGAGATCCTCTTACCTCAGCCTTCTCTGTAGTTGGGTGTGCACCACTGAACCTGTCCACAAGGACTGTCAGAGCAAGTACGAGGAGGAAGAGAAGATGGGAAGCTCTAGACACCCCAGCCTCCTTACCTGCAGGAGAAGTTCTTGTAGCTGGGCCCTCTTCTGCTTTATTCGTTCTATTCGCCTCTGCTTCTCTATCTTTAAAATGTAAGTTATAAAACAATATGAAAATAGATAAAACATAAAGCACCACTTTCTTTTCATGTTCCTATTCTGATACGTTAAGAATTTTCTTAAAGAAACAACCCATTTTAACTGCAAAGGCAAATCACACCTTTTTTTTGGAGGGCGGGGTGTGGGGAGGACCTCGGGGTATGAAAGCAGGTTGCAATAGTAGAACTGTGGCAACAGTTGTCAAAACTGAAATCCATCCCTTTAATGAATATGTCACGGATCTCACAGTGACATTTCAGTACATTTTGGACACATGTATGACGGTGGTCCTGCAAGGTTATAATGGAGCTGAGGAATTCCTACCACCTACTAGCACACTGCACAACTCATGTATTATGGTGATGCTGTTGTAAACAAACCCATTTTGCCGCCAGTTGCATAAAAATTAGCACATATAATTATGTATAGTATAAAACGCTTGATAATGATCATAAGTGACTTACTGGTTTATGTTACTGGTTTACTGTACTATGTTTTTTTGTTATTTTCAAGTGCACTCCATCTACTCATTAAAAAAAATTCACTATAAAATAGTTACTGGCAGCAGCCACATATACCTCGTGCTTACCCTGTCTCTTGATTACATCATAAGGTCACAGCAAATGACCTATGCATTAGGTTTTCTTAAGGACACTTTATGGTGTTCATACAACAATGAAATCAACCAACCATGCATATTTTTAGAATGTATCCCTGTGGTCACGCATGACTGTACTTGCTGTGCAGTATTTGTTGCTTTTATTACTCAAGTTCTAATCAAAGTAATAGCACTACTTAGCTTTTACATGTCCTAGCATTCAATTAAGCGTTTATACACATTATCTTAATTCATCTTCATACACATCTTATGAGGTAAGTATTGTTGTTGTCCATTTTGCATGCAGGGAAATGCAGAAGTAGAAAGGTTAAGTACTGCCAAGGTCACACAGCTAATAAGTGGCAAGAACCAGGATTTCAACCTAGGCAATGAAGTCCCAGAGACTCCATTATTTATTACTTTGTCAAATCACCCCCAAGAAGGAGAGAGATCTCATTTAATCAGTTTAGCTGACTTTCCAGAGCAAAGCTGCTAACACAGAGATCCCAATATATAAATGTATATTGTATATTAAATATACACTTCCTACTTGTAGTTTGAAACATACTTGTCTGACAAATTTCCCAGCTTCAAACAAGTGCTATTTTTCTCAATTTTACAACTATTTAGATAACAGATATCAGGGTATGAATTTCCTTGCACATGAGTTCCTCACTATCTTCTTAGGCAAAAGTCCAATGGGGCTTGTGTGTTGAGCTCTGACATTAGATCCAATAGACCAAACCAAAATGGAGTTACAGATTCTGAAGGTCCACGCCACCAAGCCAAAATTTGTGTGTCTGACCTTCTAAGAAATTAAGACAGATAACAACTGGGATCCCCAAACAAGCCAGTGTTAGCCAGCATGATATGGGAGCCCTTGTGCTCTAATCTTTACAAGGAAATTAACTATGAAATGGAAATTTAGTTTTTGATCTTCATTTCTGCTTTTTTTTAGCATTTTTTCTGTCTTTAAAAAGCCAACATCCTTTGCTCAGCAAATCAGAGAACTCATTCTATACTGAATGAGGTGCCTATTCTAAAACCCCACATAAAAGTCAACAAAGATCTTTCAACTAAAGTTATACTTTCATCTTTTCACATATCAAAAACACATCTTCTTGTCTATTCCAAAGAATGGCTTCCTGTCTGCTCCCCATTGACTTTGGTCTACACCAGACAGAAGCTCCTGCCACTGAGGTCCCCTAAGCACAACCGCACTCTAGCCTATGTAAGATCCACTGAGATATCCTTGTGGCCTTGTACATTAGAAAAGAGGCTGCTCGAGCCTCCCCAGCAACTGAGGCAACCTCCCACCTGCTCACTGTGCCCTACCTCCCACCAGGTCAGACCCCCACTAGCTCACTCAAACCATGTCAATCTCCCTTCTCTGTCCCATTTCCTTCCTTGTTAATTCAACTTCCAACCCACTAGTAGAGTGATCCTTTAAAACACATCTTATCAAGCCTCCTCTTTATCAATGGCTTCCATGTGTTACAGGCAGCGTTTTTTCCAAGCCTGAGCCCTGGCTTCACCCAGTTATGAGTGTGTTTTCTATTGTTCTCAGCCCATGCAGGGCTTCTGCAAGGTCTTCCTTGCCCTTACCCACTTGGTGAATTCAAATTCCTTCGATGTGACTGAGCTCAGGGATTATTTCTTTGGTAAAGTCCTTCCTTAACGCTCTTTCGAGAGAATCTACACACATCTCCTTCATATGAGTAATTATCTCTGTCTCTTGTCTCTGATGCTGGTGATTGAACCCAGGAACCTTGTGCATACTAGACAAGTGCTCTGAAACTGAGCTACATCCCCAGCCCTCTTTATTTTATTTTGAGATGGCATTTCTCTAAGTTGCCCAGGCTGGCCTGGAACTTGTAATCCTCCTGCCTCAGCTTCTTCAGTAACTAGGATTATGCACTCACCATTCTTTTTCTTTTTGGGAGGGGCACGGGTACCAGAGATTTTACTCAGGGGCACTCAATCACTGAGCCACATCCCCAGCCCTATTTTGTATTTTATTTAGAGACAGGGTCTCACTGAGTTGCTTAGTGCTTTGCTTTTGCTGAGGCTGGCTTTGAACTCTCAATCCTCTTGCCTCAGCCTCCCAAGCCACTGGGATTACAGGTGTGTGCCACTGCACCTAGTCTGATTTTATTTTTCTTTCATTTGTGATATTAGGGAATTGAACCAGGGCCTTGTATAGACTCAGCAAACACTCTACCAAACTGAGCCACATCTCCATCCCTGAATAACATTAGGGAGTACCCTGTGGTGAATGTGTGGTTTCCCCCACCATCCATAAGTATAATAATACAAAATAAATTTTTTATTTTCTAGGGGGCAGGGGGGGCAAGGTACTAAGAAAAAAACAGAGCATCAACCTTTATTATTCTCCAAAAGCCACTGTTAACCTCAGTTTACTCCATTTGTGGCCCCATAGCAAAACTAGGTCAAACAAATTTAGAAACAGTGTCAGGGAACATATTCATTTGGGAAAGACTTTCTATAATGCTTAAAGTTAACATTCTAAAACATTCATGTAAGCTGAACATTCCACCCAATTCTGATAAAGACACAAATGAAATGCCTTTCTGATGTTACTGATTCCAGTCAAAGGTAAAAGTTTAACTTTCATAGCTATATTTAGATTATTGTGTAATCAACACAGGAAACAAACAGCTTGATCATATTTTGGATCCATACAGCATTACTCTGCATCAAAACATTTAGTCAAATAAAATAACATTTCTACCATATGATTCACCTAAAATTTATTAGAGTACTGAGAATTAAATTTGAATGAAATTAAGATTTTCTCTAGGAAATAGCAAAAATTAAATCTAGTCATTTAAATCTTATGACTCTCAGTTTCATCATTTATACAAAATAGAGACTAAACCTCTAAAGCTCTCCCTAATTCTAAAATTCTACGTAGACTTTTAAAAGAAATAATAGCATATATGAGCTAACAGTTGGGAATATCTTAATGTTATGTGATTATATTTTTAAATTAAAATGCCACTGATGTAATAGAGTGCAAACCACTACCCATAAATACTTTTTCTCACTTACCTCCAGGTTTTGACATTCCTGAGCAGAATTGGTAGGCAGGCCAATCCACTTGATCTCTTTCTTTTCCTTTGAAATTATGTTCATTGCCATTAACACATTTAAAGCATCATAAACTCTTCGCCTAATGTTCTTCTGATCATAAGCCTGCTGAAAAATATTTTTATTGAGCAATAAATTTTAAGGGTAAAGGTATAATCATGTGATGTTAATATATTAAATTAATAACATAATATCTTTGAAGTGCTGAATTCATTCTATGCCTATTCAAATAGGATATTTGAAAATATCCTTCAAAATTAAATAAAAAATAAAGATACTTTTAAACTATAAAACACAAAATAATTTTATAAATAAATATTATGTTACCATCAGATCAACATTTAAAAATACTAAAAGGATTTCTTCAGGTAGAAGATATATCATTTAAGGGAATTGGAAATGTAGGAGAGAATTAAGAAAAACCTGAAAGTAAATACATGAATAAATTTCAACTAATATTCACTATATTAAAAAAAATCCCAGAGTCAAAAATATACACAAAACGAATACACATGAAGATAATAATGGCTATATCAGAAGAGAGTAGTGGAGGTAAAGCATTCTAAGGCCTTGATTTTAAACTAAAAAAATGAAGGATATGTGTCTATAATTCCAGCTACTTGAGAGGCTGAAGCAGAAGAACTGCAAGTTCATGGCCAACTTCAGCAACTTAGTAAGAACCTGCCTCAAAATAAAAAAATGAAAAATGGCTGGGATATAGCTCAGTAGTAGAGTGCTTACCTAGCATGTAAAGGCCCTGGGTTTAATCAGCAACAACAACAACAACAACAACAAAATGCATGTTTTCAGTTCTAGATAAAGTTGGAGCAGTAATGATTACTAAGTTGTTTTCAGTCTACAATGAGAACAGGAACTTGCACCACAATATAATTATAGTCACCATAAAACACACTTAGTTTGCCTGAGCTTTCTTTTTTTTGGTAGCAAGACTTTCTCAATGAAGAAATTGTGTTGTCTTACATTATAGAGCAAGAGGGCAGTAGCTTCTAAGAACAAACTCCAGCCAATTAAATGCCATGATAATACAGGATGGGGGAATAACACTGAAATCATCTAAATTTAAAATAATCTAAAGTAAAGGGAAACTTAGGTTACAGAACTGAATGTAAATATGAGAAATCCTGACATTATAGAAATAACATAACAAAAAACAACAGGTGGAGGCAGTGAGGTAGGGTTCCTGGTTTCTTCTCTTTGATACTGGAAAGGATATGGGCACTGTTCAAAGTAGATAATGATGTAACAATAGAACTTTCAGCACAGTATATTTGAAGTTTTAAAACAAATATAAAAATATTATTTCTTTAACAATTAGTACTGATATATCTAATCTAAGTCTTGTGGTGGAAGAGAAAGATGGCTATAAGTACAGCATATTAATTTATTACACTTTCCATAATCAACAGCTACTGTTTTGGTTTGTGTTTTGTGTGTGTGTGTGTGGGGGGGGGGTCTTTCTCACATCCCCAATGCTTTCTTATAAAATATTTTTTGTAGTTGTACATGGACAACATACCTTTATTTTACTTGGTTATTTGTATGTGGTGCTAAGGATCGAACCTAGTGCCTCACACTTTCTAGGCAAGCGCTCTGCCACTGAGTTACAGTTCTAGCCCCTATGTCACTGGATTACAGGTGTGCACCATAGTGCCCAGCAACAGGTACTATTACAGATGATAAGAAATAAAATATTAAGTATGTTACTTAAAGTTATAAAGATAACCAACTAAACAATTGCAGAGTATAAATCTTCCAAATCATCAGAAAAGTAACACTTAGTGAACAGAGAAAAACCCAACCTTTGTTTATATCCTGGGGTGCTAGGAGTGGATTATAAAATGTATATATAAGATGCTGAAAAAGGCTAAGAGGAAATACTTCTCTGCAGTGACATCTGAGTGAAGATCAAAAGGAAGAGAAAGAGAAGCCAGATGGATGCTCACAAAGACAAAGGGAACAGCAAGTATGGAGACCTGACCAGGGACGTCTTCTGGCATACTCATGCAGCATACGGCTGGAGTGTACTATATGTGTGGCCAGAAGTAGTAACTGGGGAAGTGCAAAGAAGACTTTGAGATCAATGAGGTAATGGAGGCCAGACATAGTGGGGCTTGTAGATCTGAGAACTTTGGCTTTCACTTCAGATCAAAAGGTGAAGCACTGTTTCAAGTGCACAGAGAACATTAAAAGAAACAAAACCCACCATAAAATGGCTTATAAAGAAATCTCAATGCAATCCAAAAAACAGAAAAGGTTCAACTCATATTCTTCTTGTAAAAGTAAAAACCTATAACAACAAACAAAAATCCCTATCCCCTGAAATTATAAAAATTCCAATGTTCTTAGTCAAAAGGACATTAAAACCAAAGTTAGAGAATATAGAAAGAATAATATATCAGCTGGGTGTAGGGGTGCACACCTGTAATCTCAGCAGCTCGGGAGGCTGAGGCAGGAGGATTTCAAGTTCAAAACCAGCCACAGAAATTTATCAAGGCCCTAAGCAAGTTAGCAAGACCCTGTCTCAAAAAATAAAAAGGCCTAGTGATGTGGTTCAGTGGTTAAGCACCCTTGGGTTGAATCCCCGGTACCAAAAAAAAAAAAAAAGAAAGAAAATCAGAATCAAAGGAATAGAGCCAAAAACTGCTAATGGGGAAAAGTCATAGCCATAAAGACTTTCATTACTAGGGCTGGGGATGTGGCTCAAGCGGTAGCGTGCTCGCCTGGCATGCGTGCGGCCCGGGTTCGATCCTCAGCATCACATACAAAGATGTTGTGTCTGCCAAGAACTAAAAAAAACAAATATTAAAAAAATTCTCTCTCTCTCTCTCTCTCTCTCTCTTTAAAAAAAAAGACTTTCATTAGTAAACAAAAATAATTAAACTATATAAAGTATACATCATAGTCTACAAGAGTAAAAGGCAACAAAAGGGGCCAGGGATGTGGCTCAGTAGTGGAGTGCTTGCCTAGCACACATACCCTAGGCTCAATCCCTGGCACTACAAAAACAAAAAACAAAACAAAAACCTAGAAACACAAATCAGAAGGTTGGTGTAAACAAAACAAAAAAAAGGTTCTTTGGGAAAAATAATTCTAATAATTTTGAGAATGTGGATGAGATGGAAGATCTTCAGAAAATACCAAACTGAACCTACTGAAGACAGAAATTCTAGAATGAGTATTACAAAAGAAGAAATGGAGAAAGTTACCTAAGATATACCCTCTCACCAAATCATCAGGATTAGACGGTTTCACAGGTAATATCTGTACAATTTTAGGGAACTGAAATTGACATTCAATGTTATTAAACCTGTAATGAAGTACACAAAAAAAGAATGCCTCTAAATTCATTTTATTTTATTTTTTAAAAGAGAGAGGGGGGGAGAATTTTAATATTTATTTTTTAGTTTTCGGCGGACACAACATTTTTGTTTTGTATGTGGTGCTGAGGATCGAACCCGGGCCGCACTCATGCCAGGAGAGCGCGCTACTGCTTGAGCCACATCCCCAGGCCCTCTAAATTCATTTTATAAAGCCAGCATACTACTACCAAGCCAGACTGCAAAGATGGTTAACAAACAAAAACAGAAACCTCACTTATGCATATTAATGTAAAAATTCTAAAATTCTCAGGAAACTATAACTTGATTAAATTCAATGTCCATTTCTGATATTTTCTTAAGAAAAGAGAGCAAGCCAGGTGTGGTGGTGCACACCTATAATATCAACTACTGACAGGAAGCTGAGGCAGGAGGATTGCAAGTTCAAGGCTAGCCTTAGCAACTGAGTAAAGATTTGTCTCAAAATTGAATTTAAAAAGAGTTGAAGGGGCTGGGGAGATAGCTCAGTGATAAAGCACTTGCCTAGCATTCATGAAGATCTGGGTTCAATCCCCATCGCTACATAAAAAAATAAACAATTTTTTTAAAAAAAAGGTGGTGGGGAGGTAGGGTTGGAGATCAGTTCATGGTAGAGCACTTGACTAGAACGTGTAAAGTCTGGGTTTAATACCCAGAACCACAAAAGACAAAAAAAGAAGCAAGAAGAAATGTTTATTTTTTAAAAAAATTAAATAGTAGTCTATAGTTCCTATTATCTCAAAATATTTATCCTCTTTGAGGGCTGAAATACTATACATATTGCATTAGAGTTTAGAATTACAGATCTGTAGCTCAGTAGTAGAGCACATGCCTAACATGCACAAGGTCCTAAGTTCACTCGCCAACACACAAACAATAAAGAATTAAACATCTATAACTAGAGTTAGCATTATTATTTAATATTTGTGTAGAGTACGTATAATATAATTACATTTAGTAAAATGTGAACTTTTTATCTTTAGTGATAAAAAGCAGATCAATACTTGCTTAGGGAGGGAAGCAGAGGAAGGAACGGGCTCTGAAGGGCTCAAAGAACCTTTTGGAAGTCATGGGGAAGTTGTGCATCTTGACTGTGGTAGTGGTTTCACAGGTGCACATAACTACCAAAACTCAAAGAATTCTATACCTTGACTGTAACTATCTACCAAAAAGTAAGAAAAAAATAATCTAATTGTATACTATGTACATTTCCCTCTGTAACTTTATTTTGCCTGAAAAAAGTGAGAATGATTTCTACAGCTTAAAGAACAGTCTCTAACATGCATTAATAAAGAATGCAGCATGTAAAGCATTATCACTTCTGTGTTTAAAACAAAAAGGAAATAAATTTTATCACATGTATTCATAAAAGAATTTCTAAAAAGATATTCAAGCAGGTGTAAGTGAATATTAACTAAGAATGATATTATCTATGAATGGGGACTGTGGGAGAAGGGAGTAATTTCTATTACACACTCTTACAGAACTGGAATGTTAATAAGCATGTCCATGTATGATTTTTCCAATAAAAAGTGACATTTTCTTATTGACTTAGACACTGATGAAACAGTAAAGTTCAGAAATGTATATGAAGTCACTGAAGAGGAGATCATGTTTAAAAAAAGCATGTTCCATTAGTAACCCCCCCAATTTTTATTTTAAACTCCTCCAATCTATAATATGAAAAAAAAACTCCTAGCTTATTGAGGATGCTCTAGCTTATATGATTCCTCAAATTTATCACACAGACAACCCCAAGAAGTAAACTGTAGTAGCATTGTTACTCCATATCAAGTTAATGATCAACCTACCGAATCAGCTGCCAAGTGGTTGTTGGAATTAGTGAACTCTGAAACCAGCTCATCAGCTACTTCATTATATGATGTTGTACCTTTTCGCTGAACTTTCTCACATACTTTCATAGAAAAATGTCTCAAGCCTTTTCCATTTTTATCTCCTTTTTTGCTTCGTTTACTAGAAGAGAAAAAAATTATGAAAACAAAATTTATATTCCATCATACTTACCAATGACTTCCTTCACAAAACTCTGTAAGATAACGCAAGAGGATAGCAATTTAGTATTTGCTTCAAGTTGTAAAAATTTAAATAGATAATAGGAAATGTTTAAAAATTAATTTTTGCCTTAAAAGTCTAATAAAGTATATAGTGCTTTTGTATATATATCATCCATTTACTCAACAAATATTTATTAATGAATTACTACTACGTGCCAGATACTGTTATAGACACTGGAAATAAGTGAAAAATGATAAAAACCCTGGCCTTTTTAGAGCTGATAGAATCATTAATACTTATTTTTAATTATGGATATTAGTTTTTCTGAAATTAAAAGCATCACTGTTCTTGGGTTTATTTATCTATTCAACTTTTTTGCGTGTATGTGGTGCTGGGATTGGCCCCAGGGCCTACGCATGCTACCTATATGCTCTACAATGAAACTATATCCCCAGCCCCTATTCAACTTTTAACTGAAAGTCACTGGAATTGGATCTAAGTCTTTAATTAAATCTGGTCAATGCCAAAGCCTAAACTTTGATAACTTAATTTTTAACATATGGAGGAGGTTCAATTTAGTTCTACTGAGTATCATCAACTGTATGCCAAAAAACAGAAATACAAAACTAAAGCAAGATCTACTTCCTCATTCTGAGTTGGGGCATGATGGAGAGACAGACACATACAATGACAGATAATTTCAATTTTATAAAAAGTAAGTGCCAAGTCAGTTATTCACAATATACTCTGGGAACACTGTAGGAAGAGCAACATCTAATATGATCCCAAAGAGGGTGACTTGCTGGAGAAGAGTCACAAATAATGAGGAGTCATCACATGAAGGAAGCTAGGAAAGCTATCAGGCAGGGTTATTAGCAGCACTGGACACATGAATGGTGAAACAGTCTACAGGAGCTCATCAAACAGTACAGTTTGATGAGTATACCTGGATGTGAAGTACGACTTAGTGATGAGGAAGAAAGGTAGATAAAGGCCAGGCCCTTCAGAGCCAATGCACAGGAACTTGTACTTCATCTCGCTATATTCCATCAGCATATTACATTTATATTTAATAAGTCAGTTACATGTTTTCTGTTGTGCACTTTAACAGACACTAAGCACGCACTTTTCAAAATAATGAGATGAGAAAAGGACATTTACTTCCTTTTCCATATAGTCCCAAAGAACCATCTACATGCACCTCATGGTTCACCTTCCTTATCTACTGAAATGTGGTGAAACCACTAAGTGATAATAAGAGGGGCGGGCAGTACAGTGCGCTTTCCAGTTAAGGATAAATCTGTGCAAAGCAGGAGATGAAGTTATAAGGGGAAAGGCAGTGACAGCAAGATCAGCTGAGAGGCTACTGCCAAGACCCAGTCAAGAAACAGTGAGCCCTGAGACAGGGGCAGTGATTAGGTTGGAGAAGCGATGGAACTGCAAAAATTCTCAAGTTAAAAAACAGAAGAACTAAGCAACTGATTGACATGGAGAGTTTCAAGGAAAGAAATAGGGAACTCAGAAATAAGACAGAAGCTTAAAATACACACTGAATTTCAAAGACTTGAGCAGTGAATATAAATTTTACATAAGCTTCACATTAAAATATAATATTTTAGATATACTGGATTAAATAAACGATAATACAGGATTAGTATCTTTTATTCAAAATGCCTGGGACCAGAAGCATTTAAAATTTCAAATTTTTTTTACATTTTGGAATATTTGCACATCCATCACATCTTAGGGATGGCACCTGAGTCTAAAACATAAAATTCACTTATGTGTCATATACAATTTATACATAAAGCACGACAGTAACTTTTACATAATATTTTAATAATTTTGTGCATGAAACAAACTTTCATGGTGTGGATCTTTCCACTTGTAGTGTTATGGTAGCACTCAAAAAGTTTCAAGTTATGGAGCATTTTGGATTTTTGGATTAGGGATGTTCAACCTGCATTACAATGAATTTCATGTGTTTCTTTGGCATTTTTATGGTAAAATGAACCCAGAACTTGCACATGCTAGGCAGGAAACTATACCACTAAGCTATATACACTTTTTACTTTTTAAATTAGCTCTCAGAAAAGTGTCAGCATTATATTTCCACTGGGTAGCAATGATGTTGAGTTTAATTAGCCTATATAACATATGAATGGGTGTATATGTATATTTTTGGAGGAGGGAAGTACCAGGGATTGAACTCAGGGGCACTCGACCACTGAGCAACATCCCTAGCCCTATTTTGTATTTTACTGAGAAACGGGGTCTCATTGAGTTGCTTTCTGTTGCTGAGACTGAGGCTGGCTTTGAACTTGTGATCCTCCTGTCTCAGCCTTCTGAGCCACTGGCATTACAGGCCTGTACCATAGTGCCCAGCTCCAAATGGATATACTTAATAGGTAGCTGAATATATGAGCCTACAGCTTATGGGAGACATAAAAACAGACACCACAACTATATAGCAAAACTGAACACCTACTGTCAAAAATACAACAAAATGAGGAAACAAAAAGCTCCTACAGACAAACAAACCTTTTTGGTTTTTAGCCAAAAGGCCTACATACCAGTGTCTGAGTAGAAAAAGAAATATTTGGTGGGGCCCTATATAGTGGACCTGAGAACAGGATAACTTCATAACAGCCATAAGAGTTTACTAGAAGCACAGCTGCGAATTTTAGGGCCTCAGTTGAACTGAGGAGGAGTTCTGTCCTCTCAAATACCAGCTGAGTACATGGGCCCCACAAGGACTAGAGGTGTTGGAACAATCTAGCATATATGGTTCAAGAAGAAAACAATAAATATTGTCACATCCATACCTGTTTTAAGGGAATAATAAATAGTGAATGCTGTAATTCATGAAATTTTAAAAAATGAGAATATCAACCTAGAATGACAAATACCAAATCATTCCAGTAAAGTAGAACACTTTGGACATCTAGAAGAAAAGGGCATCAGCTTTTTCAATAGAAGGTACATACCAGAAGGAAATAAACATATTTAAGAAACAAAGAAAGTATGAGTCAAGAACTTTACATTCACTGACTTTCATTCAAAGATAAGAGGTACAACCTCAGGGATTACCTGTATACCAGCCCCTTCTGAGGAAACCACTAGAGGACAAGCTTTGGACACTAGGGCTCTGACATGAGACCTGGTAGTGAGTATTAAATATACAGCCACCTGTACACATGGAAAAACTGAGGGCTCAGAAGGACAGAATACAGTATCTAAATGAGTTTGTGATCCACAGTAGATAGTTACAGTTACTTTAAAAGTGGAGAAAAATGATGAGAATGTATATAAAAAGAAACTGGGGTTGGGGATACAGTTCCATAGTAATGAGCTCTTGCCTAGCATCCACAAGGCCCCTGGTTAAATCCCTAACAAACAAAACCAAACAAAAACCAAAATGAAACTAATGTTCTCAATAATCACATTAGTGGTCATATCAGTAGAATTATTTAGGTGAGTTGAGCATGTAATACAGAATAAAACCAATGCATAACCATCATTTACTTTACTTCTACCATCCCTTTCATGCCAACGTCTTTAAAAACCAGGACTTTCAGACCATATAAGATTTGAATATGAACCCATGAAATACTGTATCTTGGTATGTATATGTCTCTTAGATCCATCTATTTAAAAGGACTAGAAAAAATTAGCAACCTAGTAGCAATGATTACCACGATATCCCAAACTGAAGTGTGACATACATTCTCATTTAAAGAAATTAGGGTTTCTCAGAGAAACGGGTGCTTTCATGTTTAGGGAAGGAAAAATTCAAGATGAACTTGGAACATCTTAGTCATACCAAAAACAAGGTATTCAAGACTATTACAGTCATGTCAAAAGAACTTAAGAGTCAACTGGCCCCCTGACCAAAGCCAGACAATTTGTTTCGATAGTTATAATAATTGCAATGTACAAACCCACCACAATGTTTAAATTCATGAACTTCTAGGTGTCTTTTTAAAACAGAAGACCTTTGGAAGAAGATGGAAATAAGTTCATCATCTTGAATACTAATCAATAAAAAGGGAGCAAGCATTTATTCCAGGTTTCTACAAGGACCATACCTCCAGGAAACCAAGCCATAGATGAGGGAAAGTATTATTTAAAAGAAGTGATAAATGTACTTTAAATGCAACCCACAATGACAGGCATTAATTATCAGTGATAGTCATGCCATGAAGAGTAACTATATCTCCTATACCTATCAATGGAAGAGCACACCACCAACAAAATACATTTCTATGCAAAGCCTCCTTTATGTCGATTTGCAACTAGAATTTGGCATATTTAGATAACCAATGGCTTTTCATACACTAATTTATATAATTAGTACAAGTGCAAAAGTAAATAAAGACTGCTAAAAACAAATGCAGGAGTTATTTTGAAAGAAAATGTTGTGTATAAGGCTTTATATTCAAGCTAAAAAGTAGATAATGGCTTACTAAAGAAAATAAATTCTCAACTTGGTGGTTATATGCTTTTTTAAAGCCAGGAATGAAACAGGGTTGTTTTTCATCTAATTTTAGGTCTTTTTTTTTTTTTAAGCCAGCATTAAGATAATCACAGGGTAGTTCTCAGTAATCACTTATTTGGTTTGCCCTCTGTTGTCATATACAGATAACATTTAAAGGACTAACTAGACTTTTAATAGCTACTAAATGCTGATGATCATACTCTTGAAACATAGATACAAGCCTACATAAGAGTGTCATAGAGTTAGTTCATTATCAAGTTCATTGAAGGAAACATATAGTGTTCCATTCTAAAAACTGCAATACAAATATCCGTCTGGCAGGTTGTTGTGAGGATTAAACAACACACCATGCCTAAAACACACAGCACATGATAGGTGACTCTTCCCCTTCAAGAACTAATGGAATTTTTATAAGCAATACAAAAATGAAGCTTTGTGGTCAATAATAGCAGAATCAAAAAATTAAATGTACACACTGGAAGGCTAATAGAGCATCATACCAAAAGTCAATCAATATCTATATAAAAATTCAACAAAGTAGGCTAGGATAATCAACACCTACAGCAAACAGGAAATCTGGTTGTTCAACCAATTCAGTAAGACACTTCTTTGAAAGTTAAGTAAACCATGTTTCTATTAAAATGCTATATGAAGAACTCCTGCAATTCAATAACAACAAAAGCAACCCAGTTAAAAAATGGCAAAGGACTTGAAAAGTCATCTCTCCAAAGCAGTACAAACAGCCAACAGGCACATGGAAATATGCTCAAAATCACTAATCAGAGAAGTGCAAATCAAAACCACAATGAAATAATGCTTCACACTCGTTAGGATGGATATTATCAAAAGAACACTAGAAAACAAGGTGCTGTTCTATGGTAGAACGTTTGCCCAACATGCACGAGGTCCTAAATTCAATCTCAAGCACCAAAAATAAATAAATAAATAAAAACAAAAATAAATAAATAAAAGAAAAAAAGGTTTGCATTTTAAACTTAGCTAATAATTTTAAATAAACTTAATAATAGATTTGTATAAAAAAGTAAATGACTGAAAATAATGTCAAATAATATCTATTTTTTTCTTTATAGATTTTCAATGTTTTTGGCTTAGATTTAACAAATTGATCCTAAAATGTAACATGCTATAAAAAAATAACTGAAAATGGATCAAAGAGCCAGGAATAGTGGTGCACACCTGTAATTCCAGCGGCTTGGAAGGCTGAGGCAGGAGGCTCAGCCAGCCTTAGCAAAAGCGAGGCGCCAAGCAACTCAGTGAGACCCTGTCTCTAAATAAAACACAAAATAGGGCTGGGGATGTGGTCAAGTGCCCATGAGTTTAATCCCCAGTACCCCACCCACCAAAAAATAAGAAAAGGTGTAGGGGCTGTGGATATGGCTCAGCGACAGAGTACTTCACTAGCATGTGTGAGGGCCTGAGTGTAACTGCCAGCACTCCGCCAAAAAAGAAAAAAAAATCCAAGAAATGTTAGTACAGATATACAAAAATTAGAAACCTTACACTGCTGGTAAGGATGTATAATGGGGCAGCCACTTTGAAAAACAGTCTGGTAATTATTCAAAAGGTTAAACAAAAAGTAACCATATGACCCATCAGTTCCACTCCTAGTCAGATACCTAAGAGAAACGCAAGCAATTCTCCATATTTCCATAAGAGCACTGGCTAAAAATCATTCACAGCAGCATCATACATCACAGGCAAAAAAGAGAAAAGAGCTGGGTATGGTGTCGAATGCCTAAAATCTCAGCAGCTCAGGAGGACTGCAAGTTCAAAGCCAGCCTCAGCCTCAGCATCTTAGTGAGAAGTGGCTGGGATGTGGCTCAGTGGTTAAGTAGCCCTGGGTTCAATCTCCAGTGCACACACCCCAAAACAAACAAACAAACAAACAGGAAACAACTTAAAATGTTTATCAATAAACAAATAATATACAGTATATTCAGGTAGTAGAATGAATATTATTCCGGAATAAGGAATGAAGAACCAATACATGCCACAACACAGACGAACCTTAAAAAAATGCTAAATGAAAGAAGACACTCACAAGGGTCCACATAATGTACATTTCCATTTATATGAAATATTCAGAATAGGTAAATCTATAGAGAAGAAGGTCGATCAGTGGTCACCTAAGACTGGGAGGGATGAGGGACTGGGGAGTGCTGGTGCAGTAATTCTTTCCTGGTGGTGAATTGGCAGTAAAGGTTGTGCAATTCTTTGACTGAACTGTACATTGTCAATGGATGAACATTGACATTCATAACATATGAACTGTACCTCCTCAAAGTTGTTAAAAACAGTCACTGTTTTAACAGTCTTCCCATGCAGGACCAGCATGCGGCTGTGCCACAGATGACCTACACCCTTAGTCTGACAGGACTCCAATTGTTGCGTGAGCCTGCATGAGCCACCGTATGCTAAGAGCAACATCAAACTGCTGTAAAGGCTTAGGAACCTCCATGCCAGGTTCTCAAGTTACCAGAAACTCACCCATTCCAGACTAGCACTGGGGCCCAGAGCACACTTGGGTATTACTGCTTAGGATCACTCTCCTTTTGCTTCTCCTTTTCTTTTTAAAATTTATTCCTTATTTTCTTTAAAACTTCCTTCCTTTTCCCTTCCCCTTTCTTTTCACCATGCTAGGAATCAAACTCAAGGCCTTGCACATGTAAAGCAAATCTCTATAACTCAAGTACACCTCCAGCCTGTTTCTCTTTTCTATAGTTAGGACCTCAGACTTTTTAAAAACTAACTTAGACCTAAGGAAGTAAGTTTTTACTTACAGTTTCATTAACAGTAATTTCTTCTTCTTTTTATTTGATAGGGTTGAAAACAGTGCTTTGGGAACTATTCATAATTAACTTGAATTAGTCTACAAAAGCTTACAGCATGGGAGGACAGCTTTCCTTTTCTTACGTAGTCCTCTTCCACCTTCCAAAGACTTGCAGGACTGTTCAGTTACCTAAAGGCTGTCGTTAGCTCTTCTGGAGCTTTTGCTTGCTTGCTTGTTTTGATGGTACCCTTAAGCATGCGAGGCTTGGGTTGGTTTTTTTTTTTTTTAATATTCATTCATCCATTCATTTATTCTTAGTTGTAAATAGGCACAAAATCTTTATATAATTATGTGGTGCTGAGGATCGAACCCAGTGCCTCACGTGTGCAAAGCAAGCACTCTACCACTAAGCCACAGCCCCAGCCCTTATTTATTTATTAGTTGTAGTTGGACACAATACCTCTATTTCGTTTATTTATTTTTATGTGGTGCTGAGGATTGAACCCTGACCCTGTACGTGCAAAGCCACAACCCCAGCCCCTAGGCTTGGGTTTTTAAATGTAAATTTTTATTAAAGCACAACCCACATAAGAAAGATCTGAGCAAACCATGTTAAGTACCTTCCTAGTTATTACCATCCCGAGCCCCACCTAAAAGATATCCACCACCACCATATCCATCATTAGTTTTACATGTCTTAAACTTTATATATATATACTTTTTATATGTGCTATTCTGTGTCTGATTCAAACCTATCTTCTTTTAAAAATAACTTTTTAGGGTTGAGGTTGTGACTCAGTGATAGAGTGCTTGCCTATTGCGCGTGAGGCAATGGGTTCCATCCTCAGCACCACATAAAAATAAATAAAGGTATTGTGGCTACCCACAACTAAAAAATAAATATAAAAATAATAATAATAACTTTTTAGTTATAGATGGACACAATACTTTTATTTTTTATCTTTTTAATTTTATGTGGTGCTGAGGATCGAACCCAGTGACTCACATGTTCTAGGTGAATCATCTACCACTAAGCCACAACCCCAACTCTCAAAACTATCTTTGAGTGATTTATTCATATTCTTCTCACGGCTGCAGTTCATTTACTCCAGTGTATGAATAGAACGCACTTCATTCACCGATTTTGCAGATGGCTGTTGACTTCTTTCTAGTTGTGGCTATTATGTTCTTTAAAATATTAATTAAATTAGTTTAATTTAATTACTTTGGAGCCATGACTTGGATTTGAACCATGGAGGCTATTATGAATAGTGTCTCTATAAAACTTTCCTGGATAAGTTTTTGATGAATATGTACATCAACTTCTGTTTGTATATACTTGCAAACAGAATTGATGTGTCCCAGGCTGTATGCATGCTCAGCTCTAACAGAAACAGCCAATGCCAAAAATGAGCGAACTTATGCTGCTATCAGTAGTGTATGAGCAGTCTAGGTTCTTCATAACCCTGCCAAACTTCATGGTGTTTAGTTTTTCACTGTAGTCATTCTGGTGGATGTAGTTTTACTTACACTGTAGTTTTTGCTTGCATTTTTCTGATGGTTAATGCACTTTTTTGTATTTTTTTACTAGATATTTCTATTCATTGCTGGAATAAAGAAGTTTTCCATTGGTTTTTTCCATTGACTTTGTATCTAGTAACCTTGCTAAATTGACTTCAACTCAGTTTGCATATTCTTTTGGTTTATTCCTGGGCACACCATCAGATCATCCACAAACACTGGCAGTTTTGTTTCTTGGATTAAGACATTAAATAGTAATACAGTACTGAATAAAAGGGGTGAAAACAGGGATCCTCCTTGTTTCTTATATCTCAAGTTGAAAGCTTTTGATGTCACCCCTACATGTGCTGTTTGCTGCCATTTTTGTCAATTGTCTTAATATATTAAGTTCTCTTCTATTACTAGTTTACCAATAACAACAATGTATAGTTGATTAACCATATCTTATATGGTTTTCTCTGTATCTACTGATTATTTAGTTTTTCTCCTTTATTTCATACAAAAACCTAGATTCTCAGCCTCCTGCCCACAAACAGCCAATAACTCCATATCTAAAAGCTACTGGGGAAGTTGCTCACCTTCCTAAATTTTTCTCTTCTCTAGTTTTGGCCTCTCTTGTTCTTACCACCTCAGTAACTTTCTGATGGCTTCAAACAGATAATTCTGTATTTCATTCAGTCTTTTGGGCTATTCTTGGCAGTAATACTAGGCTACGGCCAAGTTTTTCCTTTAACTTTTGTTACTGTTAATCATGTTTCAATCTTTTCAAAAAAAAATTTTAAGCAATCGCGTTGTAAACTTCTGAGAATTTTCATTCCTCCTTTTTTATATTTGCTATTTTTGTTTTATGGATATTATCTCTTAGGAAACTTCAGACTTCTCAAAGGATGATAATTAGAACTCTCTTTTTACTGTTCTTCTCTGCTAACAGGAATATTACTATTTCCTATTTATTTGGGACTTCTGATTATTTACCTTGTTCTTTGTCCTTCATGATAGTTTTCCAAAAGTGTCTTGTCCTTTCATGTTTATGAATGTTGGATTCAGGTGTTTATTTTTTGCAGTATTGGAGACTGAACAGAGGCACTCTACCACTAAGTTACATCTCCAGCTCTTTATTTTGAGACTGGGTCTAACTCCATTGCTGAGACTGGCCTTAAACCTGCAATCCTGCTCAGCCTCCAGCATCACTGGGATTACAGGTGTGCACCAAAATGCCCAGTGTACATGGGTTTCTTGTGTTTATGTCTCTGTTCCCAAGAAGGTTCTCCCCACATGCAGAAAGCTCACTTCCCATATACCATGTCTGTGTATATGGGTGGGCCATGGTAGCCAAAGAGGTTAATGGCAGGTAGTACTGCTGTTAAGCAGCTTAGTCATCTTTTCCCCACAGACACAAAAGCCAGAATGAGGAAAGATTATCTTGGAGGGCATACTAAGATCTTTAAACTCACCAGGCATGATTGCGTATGCCAGTAATACCAGCCACTCAGGAGGTCAAGGTAGAAGGATAGCAAGTTTGAGGTCAGCCTGGGAAATTTAGCATGACTCTGTCTCAAAAAATGGCTGGTGATTAGTAGCAAAGTGCTCATCTTGCATGGGCAAGGCCCTGGGTTTGACTCCTAGTACTGGGGAAAAAAATCCTTAAACTCAACTGAGGGTATATATATTAGTTACCTCTCCATTATTGTGACAAAATACCTGAGAAAATCAACTTAAAGGCAGAGAGATTTATTTTGGCTCATGGTTTCAGAGGCTTCAAACAACCCAGGGGCGCTTGGTCCTGTTGCTTTAGGTCTATGATGAGGCAGAACATCATGGTGCGGAGTGAGTGGTGGAACACAGCTGCTCATCAGGAAGTAGCCAGACACACTTCCAGTGAGCTCACTTCCTTCCATTAGGACCCACCTCTTAAACATTCACCATCTCCACAGCACCACAGGCTGGTGTCCAAGTCTTTAGAGTGTAAGTTTTGGGGGACATTTAAGACTCAAACCATTACTGGCAGGCAGTTCTGTTTCCTTGCAACCAGTTCTCCAAATTCTAGTCTGGGGAACAAAATGGTTTTGGTATGATTGCTATGTATGTGGAGACAGGATGAGAGCTTCAAGGGGTTTTAGAGGGCTGGTCCAGCTATACTGTTAGATAATCTTTATTTTACTGCTGTGATTCCTCCAACATTCATTCTTGCCTTTATAGCCATCAGTCTTAAGAATGGAGCCTCTCCATGACAATACAAGGAAGAATGGCTCCCGTCTCCAATGCATTCTTACTTCTTTGCCTATTCTGGGGTGTACATTTCTGTATTTTCATTTATCACTCACTATAACCATATCAGAGTCTATCTTGGAATTGGAAAATCTATACCCCACCACTTTTGATAGTACCTCTAGACATATATTTCCTTTCTTTTTTTAACACTGTAATTTCAGTATGATATTAGGAAGAGGGAGAAAACATGAATATTCAGTCCCTCATCTTAAACTGAAAGTTTCCTTAAGTAGATGGGATTACACATTTTCTTAGAACCTGAGCTCTTTGAAGCAGCAAGACCCTTTCTTTCTAAATGACACTAAACGTATGACACTAGACGAGAACACTGTGATATCTTATTAGTTCATAAACCAAATAAATGAACTGGGAGGAAGCATCCTTTACCAAATAAAACCAAACTGATGAACTAAAAGGAAGAAAATAAAACTACTAATACACAGTAGTGTGAAAAGCATGTTACAACAGTAACTTGAAGTATTCCAATTTATAATACTCAAGGAATAAAAAATATTTATCTTTCAGACACTTATCTAAAATCCACAAATCACTTTTGTTTATTTGTTTGTTTTTGTTGTTGTTTTCATATTCTACCAATATCAGGTTACAAAAGTAACCTACTTAATATGACTTACTGCAGTCCAGGGTTAAGTTGCAACATATACATTCCATTTCAATGAGAAATTATACATAGTAGGGCTGGGGCTGTGCTCAGTGGTAGAGTGCTTGCCTAGCATGTGGAAGGCACTAGGTTCGATTCTCAGCACCGCATATAAATAAATACGTAAAACAAAGTTTCTATCAACAACTTAAAAAAATTAGATAACAAAAGAAATTAGGGCTGGGGATAAAGCTCAGTTGGTACAGTGTTTGCCTTGCATGCATAAGGCACTGAGTTCAATGCCCAGCACCACCAAAAAGAGAGAGAGAGAGAGAGAGAGAGAGAGAGAGAGAGAGAGAGAAAGAAATTATACATTATATAAAAAAAATTTCAGGGGCTGGAGTTATGGCTCAGCAGTAGAGCACTTGCCTTACATGTGCAAGGCCCTGGGTTCGAAACTCAGCACCACATAAAAATAAATAAATGAATGAATGAATGAATAAAGGTTATTGTGTGCAACTACAAAAAAATAAATATTAAAAAAATTTTCATTTCTTCTTTTTTTTCTGAGCGTTGGGGATGAAACTCAAGACCTTGTACATGCTAACATTCTACCATTGAACAATATCCCTAGGCCTCATTCCTAATTAAAAGGAGTCCACCAGAATGTTTAAATTTAAAAAAAAAAAGTTCAGTAATGTTATAAAGTTAAAACCTGACTTAATCTAGCAAACAAAGAATCACCTTCTGTGATATGAAATGTGGGGTGGGGATGGAAATAGGAAATGAGTACTTTTCCATTATAGACCTTCACTACCTCCCTCCCTGGATTATGTCATCCAAGCCCATGACCACTTCTATGCTAATGACACTACCACTTTGATAACTAGTAAGTCTCCCTGACTTCCTATGTCTAAAACAAAACTCAGTTCTTTCCACAAACCTATCCCTAACTGCTATAAATGGAAATAACATCAATGTTCAAGTAAAAGAAAATCAAGAGCCATCTTTCATTTCCCTTTTCCTTCAATCGATCAATAAATCCCTCTGGTTCTACCTCCAAATCTATCCACTTTTTTCCATCTCCACTGCCAAGCCAGTGTCCCTGAAATAGTCTTTTGACTTCCACTCTGTTTCCTTAGAATTCATTAGTTACTTGAAACCAGTGTAAATTAAATCGTAAGATATCCCTGCTTAAAACATTCCTCAGAACGAAACACAAGGCCTTTAATGACCTGAAGCCCACCTGCCTCTCCATCCTCAGCTCACACCACCGTTCTCCTTCTCTCTCCAGTCTACGGTGCACCCAATGTACACACCTCCTCCCTTAGAGGCTCTGCATTTTCCATTCCCTTGGCTCAGAATCCCTGCTCCCCCACTGACTGCTGGCTATTTACCTTCTTGGCTTCTTTGCACTCTAAGATCTCCTTAAACATTTTTGAAAGTAGCTGCAACCCTTGCAACACTCTCTACAAATCACTCTCCCCTGCTTTTTATTCCAGTACTAGCAATTAAACCCAGGGGCACTCTACCACTGAGCTAACATACTCAGGTTCCCCCTTTTTAGTTTTGAAACAGGGTCTAAGTTGCTTGGCTAACCTCAAACTTGTGACCCTCCTGCTGGGATTATAGGTGTGCACTACCATACCAAGCTACTCTTTTTTTTTTCTTGCATAATATGTATTACATCTAAAAGTATTTTATTTGTTTACTGCTTCCTCCCAGTGAGTTCCTTAAGTGAAGGGATTTCTGTCTTGCCTGTTATTATCCCTAATATCTAGAACACACCAACAATTTGCAGATACTCAAAATACTTTTGTTGAATGAGTGAACTGACTTGATAAACACCACTGAAGCAGAGCATGGGTTTTCATCATATTGATTTTGACTATATAGCTTATTATACTTTAAATTGTATTAGTTTATTATGGATTATCAGTTTATTATATATAAACAACACTTTTACTGTGCTCCATCAGGACAAAAAAAAAGATAATTAAGATTAAATGAGGGGCTGGGGTTGTGGCTCAGTGGTAGAGCGCTTGCCTAGCACGTGTGAGGCACTGGGTTCGATTCTCAGCACCACGTAAACAAATTAAATACACAAAGTTATATATAAAAAAGATTCTTGATGTTTAAAAAAAAAAAGATTAAATGACGGGGCTGGGAATGTAGCTCAATGGTACAGTGCTTGCCTATCATGTACAAGACTCTAGGTTCAAGCCCCAGCAACAAGAGGGGAAAAAAAGGAGACAAAGGAGGAATAAAACACCACTGCACTAAATCTTATACTTATTTTGGACAAGATTTGAGGGAAAAAAACACATTTAGCAATTGTTTTGGTGGACTAGAAGTGGGGGTGAGATATAATACAGCAAGTTATACTAAAAAATAAGAAGAGTCTAGTGTGGTGGTGCACATTTGTAACCACTGCTACTCAGGAAGCTGAGGCAGATGGATCCCAGTTAGAGACAGCCTTGGCAATAGAGTGAGACCCTGTCTTAAAATAAAAAGGGCTGGGGATGTAGCTCAGTGGTAGAGCATTACTGGATTTAATCACAATTTTTTTTAAATAAAAATTTTTAAAAAAATAAACACTAAGAAAAAAAGTAATTGTATTAAACAGAGAAAAGGGAAAGTTGAATCAATGGCTATAAAAGCCAAGCATCCCTAATTTCAAAATCCAAGTTCCAAAACCCTCCCAAATCCCAAATATTCCAAAATGTGAAATTCTTGAGTATTGATATGAAACTTAAAAAGTTCTTCATTTTGGAGCATTCTGGATTTTGGATTAGGGATGCTTAATCAGGCAAAATCAGGCAAAACCATGAAATTTGAAAAACTCCAAATTCTGAAACACTCTGGTCCCAAGCATGTTGAATAAGTAAATCTGTCCTAATAATTTTTAAAAATATTTTTTAGTTGTAGTTGGGCATAATACCTTTTATTTTATTTTTATGTGGTGCTGAGGATCAAACCCAGCACCTTGCATGTGCAAGGCGAGCACTCTACCACTAAGCCACCACCCCATCCCCCTAGTAAAATTAACCTAGCATTTTGATATGTAATCTTTACACTTCTCTCTTATGAAGGAAAATGAAGAGAATCTTGGTATTTGTTTGTTTGGTAGCAGGAATTGAGCCCAAGGGCACTTAACCACTGAGCAACATCCCCAATCCTTTTTAATATATATTTTTTGAGACACTCACTAAGTTGTTTAGGGCCTCGCTAAGTTGCTGAGGCTGGCTTTGAACTCATGATCCTCCTGCCTCAGCCTCTCAAGCTGAGGATTACAGATGTGCACCACCATGGCTGGCAAGAATCATGTTTTTTTATACTGTATTTTAGTTTGCTTTTCATCCCTATGACCAAAATACTGGACAAGAACACCTCACAGGAGGGAAAGTTTACTTGGGGCTCATGGTTTCAGAGGTTTCAGTCCACAGAAGATTGACTCCATTGCTCTGGGTCCTCAATAAGGTAGCACATCATGGGGAAAGGACCCAGCAAAGGAAAGGTGTTCCATTAATGTCAGGGTCAGGAAGCAGAACATGGGGGAAGGGGGAAGATACATACACCTTCTCAGGGTGCAATTCTAGTGACCACCTCCATCTCTACTAGCCATGCCCTGCTTGCTTACTGTTCACCCTTCAAATGAGGATAACTGATTTAGTTACAGTTCTCCTAATCTAATCATTTTCATCTCTGAATACTACTGGATTAACAGGAGCTTTTGGGGAACATCTCATATCAAAACCATAACATACTATTTATAGTATATAGGTTCTTAACCAGGAAATAGTTCCATTTTTGTGTATGTGTGTGCACAGTACTAGAGATGGAACCTAGCGCCTAAGCTTTCATTCTACCATTGAGTCCATTTTTAAGGCCTATAACACTGCTTAATACATATCTAAGAACTTGTACCTATACTTTAATAGTATAAACATCAATAAATAACAATGTGAGTTAGAAAGAGAACTTTCCATTAGATAGAAAAAAGACATTTTCCCATATATTTCTATATGATACAGTGGTTCCCTGGAAGTGATCTTGTCAGTTTCAAATAGTTAAGAACTGAGCTGGGTGTGGTGGCACATTCACAAACTACTTGGGAGGCAGGAGGATCACAAGTTCAAGGCCAATTGCTACAACTAAGCAAGACTCTGTTTCAAAATTTTACTAAGTTTTTGCTGGGCTCAGTGGCACACACTTGTAATTCCAGCAGCTCAGGAGGCTGAGGCAGGAGGATCATAAGTTCAAAACCAGCCTCGGCAACTTGGCAAGGCCTTGAACAACTTCTCGAGGCCCTGTCTCGAAATAAAATACCAAAAAGGGCTGGGGATGTGCCTCAGTGGCTAGGCACCCCCAGGATAAATCCTTGGTACCCCTTAATCTTTTCAAAAGTTGAAAAAGAAATTTTTGAAGGTTCAGTGGTAGAGAACTTGCACATCATGTGTGAGGCCTTGGGTTGAGTCCCCGATAAAAAAGGGGTGGGGGAGAAGAACTAAAAGACTGCTAGAAAACATATATTCTTCATAAACAGTCCCACAATCCTCACTTAAGAGTCTCTGCACTTTCATTTTTATTTTTTTTAATTAATTTATTTTTTAGTTGTACTTGGACACAATAGCTTTATTTTGTTTATTTTTTAATGTGGTGCTGAGGATCAAACCTAGGGCTTCGAATGTGCTAGGCGAGCACTCTACCGCTGAGCAACAACCCCAGCCATGCACTTTCATTTTAAATTAAATTCTAACATGGAGCTAACTAGTTTCTCAATGCACAGCAAATTATAGATGGCAAATTAGGATAGAGAAGACAGAAAATTATTACATTGAGAGCACACAATCTAACAGGAGAAAAAAGTCTAAAGCACCTTTAAAAAATAAGTTACAAAAACTTAGAATCAAAAATAATTTTAAAAAGCATAGCTGGCAAGATTTCATTTAAAACAGTTATGATCTTAAAGATTTCAACTGCCTCTGAGATGATGAGTCTTAACAGGTCAACACTAATATGGTATTCAGGGTAGTGAACTACCCGAAATACTGAATTTGGGCTCAAATAATGATTTGAAATTGATTATTTTTATTTTGTAGTGCTGTGGACTGAACCCAGGGCCTCATGCAAGCTAGGCAAGCACTCTGTCCCTGAACTGAGAGTTCTTAATCCTGGAGTTAAATGATTTGATAGGCATTTATATTTTATTTAACAGACACAAGTGATTCTGATGTACAACAACCAGAATGGAGAACTACTGTACTAATATTCTAAAGAAAGTGACATCATTCTTGAAATAGTGCTCAACAAACAAATAAGAATGTATTATGAGATGGGCTCAATGGCACACACCCAAAATCCTAGTAGCTCAGAAGGCAGAGGCAGGAGGATCACAAGCTCAAAGCCAGCCTCAGCAACTTAGTGAGATACTGTCTCAAATAAAAAACTGGGGATGTAGCTCAGGGCTAAAGTGCCCCTGGGTTCAATCCCCAGTAACAACAACAATAATAACCAAAAAGGAAAATAAAGGTACTATGACCTACAAATGGTTTCAATAAAACCTGTTAAAAGTTGAGGCATGTTAGAGTAATGTGGAGAAATGGTAGAAAGGAATACTTCAACTCTCAAAAGGAAGAAAGGACGTTAATATTATACAAAGAAAAACACCTCACTATTTAAACTAAATAAGTCTGGGCACCAAAAACCTCTCTTCATACTGGAATCCTAAACAAAATATTCACACTTATACTCACCTTTCTGAAAAATCAGAGTCTATAAATTCTCTAGCCCGTTTTCTATCACTAAAAAGACAAAAAGCATAAACACAACACATAAATAAGCACAGCTTTATTTAATGAATAATTTATGTATAACTTGTCTAATTCTACACTGAATATATCCAAAGACAAAAACTAACAAATATAAAAAGTATGGTCACAAAATAAAAACAATCTTGGAACAAGACATGACAAAGTAGTCTTACATTGAAATGAGTTCAATGAATATTTAGGGAGGAGAACATTAGAGACCTATAAATGAGGTTTTAAAAAATACTTTTGTTTTTGATGTGTGTGTGTGTGTGTGTGTGTGTGTGTGTGCATCTGTATGGATGCATATTAACATACAGGTAGCTTAAAGGACTCAGCTGTCTGCTTGCTAAAATTCACCTGGTGCAGTAGCCACCATATAAGTAAACAGAGTGACTAGATGAGACTCTGTATTACCCTATAAGCAAAGATGAAACATATGGGTTTGATACTAAGAGTGGCGAATGAGTAACACATAAGAGATATTGATTGAAAGTCTCTGTGTTTCAAAGAATTAAGTAAAAACTGAATAAAATTTTTAATATCTTTGGCATTTTTTCCCCTAGTTTATTTATTTTTTTGTTTCCCTGATTTCTTTTCTGGTTTTTAAGGAAATAAGAATTCATAGGAGAAATTCTGAGTATAGCCAACATATAATATATAGCTCCTATTTTATTGTCTGTTAGTAACAATATAAAATATAATTTTCATACTTTCAAAGCAGCTAAATGTTATAACAATAAAAATAGTCTTATCTCAGAGTTAAAAAAAAAATCCAAAGATTCAGTTTAAAGGTATTGTACTGCTTTTCTCTATTTAAAACAGGTTGAGCCAGAGGCAATTTATGTATAAGACACAAAATAAACCAAAATTGGTGATTTCAAAAAACATTAGTTTTTAAGAATTACACTAACAAAACAAGAACAGAAGACAAGGAAGCAATAAAAAGTCAGAGCTTTTTTTTTTTAAGGGGCTTAGAAATAGTCACTTGTGCCATCTTACCTGGGGACCCAGCCAGTGGCTTCTGCGATGTGAGTCTGAGTGACCATTGCTGGTGCAGGGGTGTACGGGCTCCCAATCAGAACACTTCCTGAGCTGGCTAGTCTCTGTGGTGTGCTTATGATCTGTAAGGTCAGGAACAGGAAAATAATGCTGTTAATTACTGAGAAAAGCCTACAGGCGGACAATAATGTTGATATGAGGGGGAGACCTGGCTATCTAAAAAGCACCTAATGCCAGTCATCTAAAATATAAGCTATACCGATGATTTACTTATGTCCTAGGGTCTTAAAGTACCAGTATCCCCTTGTTTTGTGGTGGGGGAAACACTGGGGATTAAATCCAAGGGTGTTTAACTACTGAGCTACATCCCCAAACCCTCACCTTTTTCTTTTTCTTAATACCTGGGTTGTTGTTTTTTAATTTGTTCTAATTTTTTAAAAATATTTGTTCTAATTGTTTTGTTACACCTGACAGTGGAATGAATTTTGACATGTCATATATAAATGGAGTATAACTTCTCATTTATCTGGTTGTACATGATACAGAGCTATATAGGTCCTGTAAGCATATATGCACAGAGGGTAATAATGTCCAATTCATTCTACTATCACTACTACCCCTTCCCCTCTCCCCTCCCCTTTGTTTAGTCCAAAATACCACTATTTTCCACACTCCCTTTATTGTGAATTAGCATCCACATCAGAGGAAAACATTTGTCCTTTTGTTCTTTGGAATTAGCTTATTTCATTTAGCATAACATTCTCCAGTTTCATCCATTTATCAGCAAATGCCTAATTTCATTCTTCTTTAAGGCTGAGTAATATTACATTGTGTATATATGCCAGTTTCTTTATCCATCTGTTGAAGGGCATCTAGATTGATTCCATAGCTGAACTACTGTGAATTGAGCTGCTATAAACATTGATGTGTCTATATCACTGTAGTGTGCTGATTTTAAGTCCTTTGGGTATAAACTAGGGAATGGAATAACTGGGTCAAATGGTGGTTCCATGCCAGATTTTCTGAGGAATCTCTATACTACTTTCCAGATTGATTACACCAACTTGTAGTCACACCAGCAATATATGAGCGTACTTTTTCCTCACATTGTAGCCAACATTTGTTTTTGCTTATATTCTTGTTTTCTTGTTTTGTTGTTTTTTGGTACTGCTGGGGATTGAACCCAGGGCCTTGTGCATATAAAGAACCCTACTGACTGAGCTATATCCCTAGCCCCTGTTGTTGCTTATATTCTTGATGATTGCCATTCTGACTGGAAGGAGATGGAATCTCAGTGTAGTTTTAATTTGCATTTCTCTAATTGCTAGAGATGTTGAACATTTTTTCATATATTTATTGATCAATTGTTATTTCTTCAGTGAAGTGTCTGTTCAGTTCTTTTGTCCATTCATTGACTGAGTTATTTGGTTTTCTGGTGTTAAGTTTGAGTACTTTATATATCCTGGAGACTAGTGCTCTATCTGAGATGCGTGTGGGAAAGATTTTCTCTCATTCTGTAGGCTCTCTCTTCATGTTATTGTTTCCTCTGCTGTGAAGAAGTTTGATTCCATCCCATTTATTAATTCTTGATTTTACTTCTTGTGCTTTAAGAGTCTTGTGAAGGAAGTTAGTTACTAAGCCAACATGGCGGAGATTTGTGCCTATTTTTTCTTCTATTAGGCGCAGGGTCTCTCTGTTCTAGTGCCTAAGTGGTTGATCCACTTTGACTTAATTTTTAAGCAAGGTAAGAGATGTAGGTTTGATTTCATTTTGCTACATGTGAATTTTCAGTTTTCCCCGTACCATTTGTTGAAGAAGCTAAAATCTTTTCTCCAGTGTATGTTTTTGGAGTCTTTGTCTAGTATGAGATAACTGTATTTATGTGGGTTTGTCTCTGTATTTCCTATACTATATCATTGGCCCACACATCTATTTTGGTGCCAATATCATGCTGTTTTGTTACTACTGCTCTGTAGTATAATATAAGGTTTGGTGTTCGTTTTGTGTGTGTGTGTGTGTGTGTGTGTGTGTGTGTGTGTGCCAGGATTGAACTCAATCATTGAGCCACATCCCCAGCCCTTTTTTGTATTTTATTTATAGACAGGGTCTTGCTGAATTGTTTAGCGCCTTACTTTTTGCTGAGGCTAGCTTTTTGAAATCGCCATCCTCCTGACTCAGCCTCCCGAGCCACTGGGATTACAGGCATGCGCCACTGCACTAAGGTCTGGTATTGTGATGCCTCCTGCTTCACTCTTCTTGCTAAGATTGCTTTGGCTATTCTGGGTCTCTTATTTTTCCAAATGAATTTCATGATTGCTTTTCCTATTTCTACAAAGAATGTCATTGGCATTTTAATAGGAATTGCATTAAATCTGTGTAACGCCTTCTGTCTATCCAAGGGCATGGGAGATCTTTCCATCTTCTGAGGTCTTCTTCAACTTCTTTCTTTAGTGTTCTGTAGTTTTCATTGTAGATGTTTTTTAATTTCTTTTGTTAGACTGATTCTCCAATTTTTTTAAAGCTATTTTGAATGGGGTAGTTTTCCTAATTTCTCTTTCAGTGTATTCATCACTGATGTATAGAAACACATTTGATTTATGGGTGTTAATTTTATATCTTATTATTTTGCTGAATTCATTTATTAGTACTAGAATGTTTCTAGTGGAATTTTTTGGATCTTCTAAATATAAAATCATGTCATCAGTAAACAGTGATAGTTTGAGTTCTTCTCTTCCTATCTGTATCCCTTTAATTTCTTTATTCTGTCTGATTGCTCTAGCTAGAGTTTCAAGAATGATATGTAATAAAAGTGGTAAAAGAGGGCATCCTTGTCTTCTTAGAGGGAATGCTTTCAGTTTTTCTCCACTGAGAATGAGGTTGGCCTTCCCCAACCCTTTTTGTTTTGAGACAGGGTCTTACTAAGTTGCTTAGGGCCACAAACTGCTGAGGCTGGTCTCAAACTTGCAATCCTCCTGTGTCAGCCTCCCAAGTCATTGGGATTACAGGCATGTGCCATTGTGCCTGGCAAAGTAGAAGTACCTTAAATACTGATGAGGTAAAAATGTACATTTTAGTAAGTGAATCCGGAAGTATTAAACTGACAACTTACAATGTCTTAGAAAAATGAAAACCTTTCTTTGAAATTAAGAATACAAACTACAGTAGAGCTTGATTTACTAGAGCCTGGAGAATAACAAATCAGATCTTCAGAGTCCAGTATAATGCAAAGATACTACACAATGTAGGTTAGTACATGCAAAATTTTCTCTTGCTTCTTCCACAACATTTCCTCATGTTATTAAATAAAACATTCCAGTGTATGGATTATTGTTCCCCATTATTATTATATATATGGATTTTCAATTATTCAATTATAGATTATTCAGTTAAAAATCTTAGCCTTAATTTCTATTTCCTAAGGCTATATTCCAGAAAGGAAATTAATGGAATAAAAAATATTTTATTTTTTAAAATGAGTCCTTAATGTGTGTTTCCAAATTGTTTTCTAGATTTTATAACAATTTTCACTGGTGAAGAGAACATGTTTTTTCCAAATATGTTTATAAGAACACCAAAAAATGTGGCAGCCTAATAATAGCTTTCAAAGTATTTTCATAAAAACAAATAAATAAGGGCATGTTCCAGTGAAGGAGGGCACTAATGGAAAAAGACTGGCCCTATGTGAATAGCTAATGAAGCAGCTGCTGGGCACAAAGGTTCTATTTTTATAAAATTTTGAAAATTTCCATAATAGTAAGGTTTTCTTTAGGTTCTACTTGAGATGAAAACATATGAGTTAAATATAATTGTTAAATAACTCTTCCAAAAATTTCTTTTTTCACTGTGTCATATAAGTCAAATGCCAATTAACTTTTGTCTGCATAATAAAAAAAAAAAACCTGTCTGTACATCCAAGGTCTATAGTCATTATGTTAGTTGTTAACTTACTCTATAAAGGACCAAAGGGAAGAATTCAAAGGCATTTCAAGTTCTTCATTTGCTATTGAGGTAAAGACTCAAACAATAACCTGAACAGTAATACAGTTCAGACTTCATTATTGAAATTCAGTCAACATTTATTCATTTACTAAAGTATTAGGAACTTCAGTTAGGTTCTGTTTGTGTTTGGCATTATGCCAACCTGGGACTAGGGAGATGTTAATACTTACAGATGTTCAGAACATAATTTGAGTAAGTTAATTCTGGAATTAAAAAAATAAAAACAAAAGACAATAATACTGACAGATGTCTAAAAAATTCGGATTATTAGCAATACCAAGTAAGGCATCCAGAAGCTTGTCTCAAGAGAACGTGAAACTAGACAATGTATTGGTCACACATTCTAAGTATGTTTTATCTCCCACTCCTCCAAGTATCTGAGCTCACTTCCCTACTTCCCATCCAGTTGCAAGACTTTAAGGGAAGACAAACTGCATTGCTAAACTGTGTCCTTTGCAAGGTCTAGCACAATGCTGGAGGATGCTCACAGGAAAGGCACAATAAATATTTACTGAACTGAGACAAAAATTTTATAACAATTTTCACTGGTGAAGAGAACATGAGACAAAAGACCCAACTTTTAAACGGATAGGGGATAAACTAGGTTCTTTGTTCACTGACATTCTAGAACCGATTATGTAAAATACAATAAGAAACACTATAATATAAAGAGCACAGTTTGCATGCTGACTTTGGGTACAAATAGCTTAAGAAGAAAGATTTGAGTATTTGACTAGTCTCTTTTCTATTCTATTCCATTCCTAGAGCAGAAATCTTAAGCATTCCAACTGATCTGTGAAATAGTTTTATTATTTGTACAGAATTATTACTAAGGAGTTCTCTTTTTCTATTACTAGCCTACATGCTTGATTTTTCCCAATAAAAAGGGCTTTGGGGGATGGGGGAGAGATGATGAAAAGAGGATGGGAAACAGGACATAGAAAAACTAACTATCTTTATTAAAAATGGTGTGGAGGGCAGGCTGTGGCTGTGGCTCAGTGGTAGAGTGCTTACCTAGCATGCATGAGGCACTGGGTTCAATCCTCAGCACCACATACAAATAAAATATTGTGTCCACCTACAACTAAAAAATATATATTTGAAAAAAAAATTACATGGGAATGAAAAATGGATGAAGAATACATGATAAATATACACAATGATGTTTTATTATACCATAAAGAGAATGAAATTATATCATTTGCAGGAAAATCGATGGAACTTGAGAACATTATGTTAATATAAATAAGCCAAACACAAAAAGTCAAGGGTCATATGTTTTTTTCTCCTATGTGGAAGCTAGACAAGAAAAAGGAAAAAAAAATGTTCTGGGGGATGGCAGGATATCTCATGTACAACCAAGAAGATCAGTAGAATAAAGGGACCAGAGGGAGGGAAGAAAAATACTGGGGAATGATATTGGCCAAATTACATTGCTATATTGTGTGCATGTATGAATATGTAACATTGAATCCCACCATTATATACAACTATGATGCACCAATAAAAATATGGAAAAAAAGAAAATGACTCTGAAAATGAATTGCTATGTTCTACTTTACTTTTTTTCCCCTTTAATGTCAGATCCTTGGTTTATGGTCTTTGATAATCTGAACATGAATAACACCATCTTACTCCTTTCTCTTAACATAGGGCATAGTACACAGCAATTCCTTAACATTTCCTGCATGAACAAACTGAGGGATGATAGACTCAAACAGGAAACACAAATTTGAAGTGCACATGAGCTATACTGAGTTCCTAAACTAGAATATTAATAGTGAGCTTTAAAGAAACAAAGCAACATGGGGGTAGGAAAGATGGTGGAATGAGATGGACATCACCACCCTAAGTACTTGTCTGAAGACACAATCTGTGTAATTCTCTATTTTGTATACAATCAGAGACATGAAAAATTGTGCTATAAGTGTGTACTGAATTGAAATGTATTCCGCTGTCATATAACAAATTAGAATAAATATTTTAAAAAAAGAAACAAACAAACAAAGCAAAAAGTAGCTAGGTGCAGTGGCATGGGTCTGTGGTGCCAGCTAGTTAGGAGGCTGGGGCAGGAAGATTGAATCTAGGAGCTTGAGGTTAGCCTGGACAACACAATGAGACCCTGGCTCAAACAAACAATCACAGAACAACAACAAAAACTCAAAAGAAAGTCAGTGAGAGCTGATAAACCACTGAATATAGGAAAACTAATTTACATTGTGACAACTCAGACATGCTTTATAGACCCAGAACCTTAATTTTGAAATTCTAAATTAAAATCAGAGGTAAAAACATACTTTTAATATTTAGCTGATATGACTTAAAAAAAAAAAAGGAATTTTAAATTTCAGAGCCTTCATGCAGGATGCAATGGTGCACACCTGTAATCCCTACAACTTGGGAAGCTGAGGCAGGAAGATCCTAAGTTTGAAGCCAGCCTCAGCAACATAGGGAGAACTTGTCTCAAAATAAAAATAAAAAGAGCTGGGGGGCTGGGATTGTAGCTCAGTGGTAGAACACTTGCCTTACACATGTGAGACACTGGGTTTGATCCTCAGCACTACATAAAAATAAATAAAAATATTGGTCTAACACAACTAAAAAATTATTTTCAAAATCAGGGACTGGGGATATAGTTCAGTGGTGAGCACCCCTGGATTCAATTCCCATAATAAATAAATAAATATATATATATATATATACACATATACATACACACACACACACACACACATACATAAATTTCAAAGTCACCCATTTTCCCTTCAAACTCCAGACATTCCTAATTTAAAATAAACTATGTGGTTTCTCTGATAATCAATTAGACTATGAAAATCAGACAGTAACTGAACAAAATTCTCAAATTTTCTGAACTATCATGTATGACTAAAAAAAAAAAAAAATTTGCCCAACATATTTTATGTACTACTGCCACCTACAGTTAGAAAAAACTGAAAGCATAAGTATTCTGAAAAATATTATATTAAAAGATTCCATTATTTGACAAAATTTTGGTTTTCATTATAAGCATATAGCTTTCAATCTTCTAAAATAAGGTAGCTATGAGCTTATACATGCAATCATAAGGTATATACATCTATAAGATAAACTGTAAACCAAGGGCAAGTATCCCTAGTTAAAACAGTTACTACTACACCAGTACCCACTGAAAATTTTTTCATATGACCTTTTGAAATTTCTACTATCATTAAGATTTGGCTTCCAAAAGACTGTGTAAAGTTCCAAGATCAAGTAGAAAAAGAAGACTGTATTACATAGATAAGTAAGATGGGATCATGGATGAGAGATTCAAGACAATTTTTATTTTTATTTTTCACAGTGCTGGGAACCAAACCCAGAACCTTGGACATGCTAGCCAAGCACTCTACTACTGCACCATACCCCCAACCCAGACGGTGTTGAAAAGTAACAAAGAAGAGGAAAACCAAGGAATGGATGTACTCCATTCAAGTTGCTGTGACAAAATTTCTAACTATTTATAAGGAATATAAATTTATTGCTCACTTCCAGTGCATGAGAAGCCCAAGATCGAAATACCAGCAGATTCAGTGTCCGGTAAGGGCTTCCTTGCTTCTAAGATGGAGCCTTGTTGCTATGTTCTCTCGAGGCAGAAAGGGTTAGGGCACTCCCTTCACCTTCTTGTATTAGGGTGTTTGAACCAAGCATGAGTGCAGAGCCCCTATGACTTAATCACTTTTCCAAGGCCCTCCCACTAGGATCACCAAAATGGGGATGAGGTTTCAACATTATTTTTGGAGGGTCACATTCGAATCATGGCATTATATCTAGCCCCACCCTATTCATGTCTGTCTCGCATATGAAATATTCCATTCCAGTTGTCCTATAAATTTTAATTTGTCCTAGCATTCACTCAAAAAGTCTAGAGTGTCATCCAAATCAGATATAAGTGAGGCTAAAAGGTGTATTCTGTCCTGAAGCTATTTCAGAGTCCCCTATTCTTCCTTTAAACTCCAGACATTCCTAATTTAAGAGAAATCATGTGGTTTCTCTGATAATCAATTAGACTATGAAAATTCTCAAGATTTTCTGCCCTCAAATGTCTAGCTGTATAAGCCTGGGAAATCAAAGTGCTTCCAAAGTACAGTGGTGGGACAGATGCAGGATGGACATTCCCATTCCAAAAAAGGAGACATGAGAAAGAAGAAAGGGATGGTAAGTCTTGACCAACCAGGCAAACACTAAATCGTAGGACTTGAGAACAATTTTCTTTGACTTGATGTCCTGCCTCTGCATACATGAGTTTCTAGGGGACTCCATGCCCATGGTTCCGATCTGCAGTGTGGCATAGTCCACAATGCAGTTTTCATGGGCTGGAGTCTTCTGCCTGTGGATCTCCTAGGTCAGAGTTGCATGCCATGGCTCTTACTGGTCTGATCTCAGGATGAATCCCCATGGCTCTATCAGGCACCAGAGGCTCTCTACAAAGGTCACACCCCTCAAGTTGTTCTCTGCCTGGGCCCTGGGAGGGTTCTGAAAGCAGCCATGCCTCCACATGCACTCTGCACTGGGGGGAGTGGCACTATGTGTATACTGCCAGGCTCTTTGCCTGCTCCCTGTGGCATACACTGTGTGTGGAATGGCTGAGGAGGGCTGTGACAGAGGGGACAGACTTGAGGCAGTACCAGGCAGTGACTGCCAAGGTCCCCTGAGCCAGGGTAGACCCTTTTTTGACATATTTTGTCCCCCAAGCCCTGGCTTGCTAGGCTTATGATGGGAAAGGCAGCACAGATAATGCCTTCTGGTTCATTCTTCCACTGTCTTGACAGCGCCAGGCTTCCACCACCCATACTCACCTCCTTATCGAAAGGTTGTATGGCCACACCTTGGTGTTCTATCCAGAAGAGCCAGAAGAGGGTTTTGTTTGTTTGTTTTTCCATTCTTTAAAACATGGCCTATTTTTAAATTTTTCCAAATCTTTAAGTTCTATTCCCCTTCTGATTATCAATCCCACTTATAATTCTTTTTTTATTTTTCTCTTTTCAGATTGTATAATAAGCAGCCAAAAGAAGCAATGCCTTACCCTCAACACTTTGCTGAATATTTAATCTGTAGCACGGGGGCACACACCTATAATGCCAGCAGTTTGGGAGGCTGAGGCAAGAGAATTGTGAGTTCAAAGCCAGACTCAGCAACTTAGCAACACTCTGTCTCAAAATTTTTTTAAAAAAGGGGGGGGGGTTGGGAATGTGGCTCAGTGGTTAAGAGCCCTTGGGTTCGATTCCCAGTTTAAAAAAAAAAAAAAAAAAGGATTTCTTCTGCCAAGTAACTTCCTAAATTCCTCCTTCCATAAATCTCTAAGGCCATGAACACAATATAATCAAATTCTTGGCCACTTTGTAACAAAAAATGGCCTTTCCTATAGTTTCTAATATCAAGTTCCTGGCTTCAATCTGGGACCTCATCAGAATGGCCTTTACTACCTAATTCTACCAACATTTTGATCACACTGCTCAGATAACTCTAAGCAGACTGAGGCTTTCTCCACAGCTCTCTTCTGGGCCTTCTCCAGAACCACTCTTTACTGTCCCTTCATGGCAATATAGTCTTTTGCTAATGTATTTCTCTAAACTCAACTAACCTCTGTCCACCAAAAGTTACAAAGCCTCTCACAGAGTTTCAGGTATTTATTATGACAGCACCCCATTTCTCATATCTGCTATAACAAAATACTAGGTAATTTACAAAATAATAAAAACTTATTTGTCACAGTTCTGGAGAAGAGGAAGTCCAGCATATTCAATGTCTGGGGAAGACACAGAGCTTCACAGAATGCACCTGCTTGCTGGGTCCTTATGTGACAGAGGGGGCTGGGGTGTTCCCTTCAATCTCTTTCCAAGGGCACAAATTCCATTCATGAACACAGAGTCCTTGAGACTTGGCCACTACACAGTGGTTCCACCTCTTTACATCACCACAACGGGGATTATTAGGCTTCAGCATGAATTTTGAAGGGAGATGTTCTGAACACTGGGGTTCTTCCTCAATTAGGAAACCAGAGAGAAAGTCTGGAGGGAGACAAATCAAAGCCAATTTTCTTTTGCCAAATCTCTTCTGCTTCTTCTGCCCTTTGCTGTGTTGATCCTGATGTTTATGGTAACTGAGTTAACAGTACACTTGACTATTTACCATTGTCAGAACTGAACTGTGTAAGAGTTTACATGCACACATGTTCAAATTGACAAGGGAAGAAAAGAGGAATTCTAATTTGAGTCAAAGCAGTATCAATTAAAATACCCGCCCCCCAAAAAAAATCTCTCAGAAGATTATTGTAAGGGTCAGACTCATAAAAATCTGACTACATTTAATTTTAGTGAATGTCTTATTTATCTCCTTTATCTCATTTTCACCTACTGTAGTGGCTGGGGAAGGGTACTGCTTAACTAATGTTTGAAAATATACCCTGAGCTACCTTGCAATGGGGACACTTACTTGAGCTTTAGTCTCCAAGTCATTTGGAGCTAGATTACATTCTTCTCATACTTACAGTAAATTGTGTTTTATCTTTAGCTGGAATTCTGCAGATGATTAACAGTCCTCAACTGACCAAAGAATATATCATGTCTATAATGTCTTAAAGACTTTCTAAAATCATTATTTTTTTTTGTTTGTTTGGGTACTGATGATTGAATCCAGGGGTGCTCTACTGTTGAGCTATATCTACAGCCCTTTTTATTTTGAGTACCGGTCTCCCTAAGTTGGTGAAGTTTTCATTAAAATGCTAAGGCTGGCCTTAAAATTATGATCTTCCTGCCTCAGGCTCCCAAATCTCTGGGATTACAGAGTTGCTAGAATTATAAGTATACCACCACACCCAGCACCATTAAGTATGTTAAAAGATATGTTTGTATAATTAACTTTCCATTAAACACTGTCCACTGTGCTACATATTATGTGTAATTTACTTTTTTTGCTCTATAGAAGAAAGGATGTACATACTGACAATGAAGAATTATTCTTCAAATGTATAATAACTTTTATCTATGTTGGGGAGAGGCCATTTAAATTAGGTATAGTTTTGGAGCATTGAATACATGCATCTCTGTTTATAAATATGGTTTCCTGAAAGTGTTATATACTTAAAGCTCTAGCAGAATTAACAAATATCTTTAGAGAAATAGTTAAATATTTCCTATTTTTCATCTATTATTTCTATTGTGAAAGATGAAAATTAATTGATGTGTTATTTTTCCCCAATTGTCATTTCAAATTCAAAGCTCCAGATATGGATTAAAATACTGGTTAAACATTCAAATTATGAGACTATCTAGTTAAGGAAAAATTTAAAAAGATTCTAAGAGAAACAAAAAAGAATAAAGATATCAAACACAACAGATTTCAAATCAATTTAAACAACTAAAGCCAAGAGAAGGCTCACACAGGGGGCAAAGGCTTAATATTACACATCCACAGATTCCATTATGTGAAAATGCAACATGGAAGAACACAATGCCTTTTTGTCAAGATATAATAAGTTACATTCAGATAAAAACAAAATGTTTTTAAAAAGTGAAAGAGATGACTGAAATTAACTGGAATATTTGATCAAATTTCTTCAGTATAATTATCTTTTTTTTTTTTTTGGTACCAGAGATTGAACTCAGGGGCACTCAACCAAGAATCATGTCCCCAGCCCCATTTTGCATTTTATTTAGAGAGAGGTTCCCACTGAGTTGCTTAGTGCCTCTCTTTTGCTGAGACTGGCTTTGAACTCACGGTCCTCCTGCCTCAGCCTCCAAAGCCACTGGGATTACAGGCATGTGCCACCACACCCAGCTTACAATTATATTTTAAGTTAGCCTTTCCTAAGCAAAGTTTCAATTCAAACAAAGACTGATGAATTTCTTACCATTTGGGGTCCAACATTCACATTTATTGGTCCTAAGGTTTTTGGTAAAATTTTTGTTGGTGAGTTGGCGCTGGAAACTGGAAATGCAACAAATGATATGTTACCTGAAATGATATCAAAACATTAAATCAGTCTTGCAACATCAAGTCCACTGCTATCCATAAACAGCCTCAGTGGTGAGCCACTTTACTTAAGTAATTTAAAATTACCTTAAGAGCATATTATAAACAAGAAGACTTACTGGAAACCCATAGTATTGTTATAATGAATATATTAGTTCTGATGAATAACTAATCAGTTATGTTTTACAGAAAATCTATAAAATAAATAGTTCCAGTCTATTGGATTTTTAGTCTTTTAGAGGAAAGAAATACTTTGAACACATTAGTACAAATCCTAGTTCACACTGAAAGTTGAGAGATCTTTAGCAGACTCAGAGAATTAAAAAAACGTATGACGTATGAAAAGTAAAATGAAGATTCAAATTCTTTACAGTAAAAACATTTATACCAAAAGTGCATATATTTTCAAAATGTCAAATTGGTAGCTTCTCCCACACAAACACTTTCATAACAGTAAAGAAAAAAGCCAGGCACAGTGGCACAGGCCTGCAATCTGAGCTACTCAGGAGCCTGAGGCAGTAAGATTGCAAGTTCAAGGTCATCCTGGGTAATTTAGCAAGACTGTCTCAAAACACATAGGGCAGGGAATATTAGCTCAATAGTAGAAAGCCCCAGGGTTCAATTTCCAATACCTCAAGTAAAAGCAAAATCTATTTTTTTAAATGATGCTAATTATTGATGCTGCAAACAGTAAAATCTATATTTTCAAGCGATTTCAACACTTTACATTTCAAATTAATATAGCAAAGTAGTAGCAAAAAAAAAAAAAAAAAAAATCCCCAAAGTGAAAAGCCAATTTTCCAAACTACAATATCAAATACTAAACTCCTCTGGACAAACTTTAGTTCATCAGTGTTTCTTCTAGAAGAAGAAAAGGAGCTCACCCGGGAAGTAACCGAAACAGGACAACACTGAAACCGGGGGAAATGAGCGCTTAGACCAGAACTAGAAAGACATGGTCTTCTCAGTCACTTCCTAAGATGGCCATGTCCTTACTTTTCCAAAGCTTGACCACACTCCTTAATCTCCTTTTTCACCTTGTAACTCTCAGCAGATTCCTGTACCTCCCGTAGGAAGGAAATCAGGCCATCAGGCAAAATTACTGCTTGTAATTTATTAGTAGTAGTACTATTCTATTTCTCTCTGAATGGAAATGTCCCTTGTTCTCATAGAAATGAGGTCTTCTCTCTCTGTTCTATGCTTTATACTGATGGGTGTGACTTCACCCATCAAGGATACACTCTATCATGAATTTTCAACTATTCCATTAGCTCCTTCCTTTCCTTCAGTTTCTCTCTCTGTGTCCATTTGATACTATAGATCATTTCCCTCAAATTTCATATTAAAATACAATTCTTCATCTTTCTCATGTCCAATCAGCAAGGCTTAGTACTCAAATCTGCCTCTCCTTCAGGTTCTCACTGATACATGACTGAGCAGTGGCATATTATCTTCATCTACACAGTGATGCAATTGAGAAAACAACCTTCACTCAACCCCTTCTTCTTTTAAATGACCACCACACTCTATTTATTATCTCTTACTCTGGTTCCTTTATGCTGCTGGAACTTGTTTAATCTGGAACTTCATAGTATATGGTTTGGATATAGCAACCCTCCAACACAGTGGTTCACAAACCCTGGCTGTGATCCCACTAGACAAGCAATAACCAATGCCTATGCTCAGGATCTGAGGTGAACTTGGGCATGAAACTGGTAAAGTTCTCCAGATGATTCCAACGTGCAGTCAGGGCTGAGCACCAATGCTTTCACTGGATATCCCACCTCAAGCAGTCTTCCTTACCACCCAATACATCTCTAACAAGCCAGTCTTTCAACTGGCAAAACTGTTCTGATACTCTACTAACTCAAGGTCTTCAAAGACTCTACACTTCCTAAATACCTCTAAAGGCTCCTAAAAATGACACAAAAGCTCCAGTCAAAGATTTCAGCCCTGTCTCTTTCCCAGTTTCACCTTCAGCTACTCCCTTCACATGCACCCTGCACTTCAATCAGATCAAACACTGTGCAATTCCACCAAGGCCCCCAGACAACCTCCTAGCTTTGGAGTACAACTTTCCCTCGGCTGGGAAGACCCTTTCTGCTAGTCAATGACTGTGAGTACTTCAAGCTAAATATACAACTGTCCCTTGATATCTGTGGGGGCAAAAGGCTCCAGGACCCCCACCTCCACCCCATGGATACCAAAATCTATGGTGCTCAAGTCCCTTTTATAAAAAGGCACAGTAATTGCATTTAACCTGCCCATACCCTCCTGTATATATTAAATCATCTCTCAATCATGCACAATGCCTAATACAACAGAAATGCTACGCAAATGCTTGTTGTACTATATTATATAGGAAATGATGGCAATTTTAAAAGGTCTGTACATATTTAGTATAGACCTTTTTATTTTTTCCATTTTCAGTTCATGGTTAGTTGAACCTGTGGATACAGAGGATCGACTATATTCCATATCATTTTCTGGGAGATTATTATGTCTGTTCCACAGTCTGTTCCAGAGGCTTCCTGGCTTCCAACACACACACACACACACACACACACACACGCATAAAATTTTAAAAAATTAAAAATTCATATAAATATATATAATATGTATAAATGTCAATGCTTAAGACAACAGTGTGAAATAGATTCTATAAGAGAGGTTGAGAGACGTTAGATCATTTGTTACAAGATCCCACAACTTGTGAACATCATGGTTCCACCTCAAAACTCCATCTCCACCTTCTCCTTAAAAGCTGTCCTCAGCCTCTGTGGCCTAGGTCCTGGATGTCCCTCTTCAGGCTTCTCATAAAACCCACTGCTTACCTGCAGATCTCCTGTCAGTGGGCTAGGTCTCTAAGCTTGGTATCCCAGCACCTAGTTTAGTCCCTCACACAAAATAGGTGCATAAAAGTTTAAAAACTATTTGATCAGCATAGTTTGGAATGACTACCTTTCCTAATCTGGATGCCAAAATTCTTGTAATGCTGTCCACATCAAACACTTTGTTGTCTTTCTCAATAGAAATCATAACTCGGAGTTCGAAATCAACTAAAATGCTACGTCCTTAATTTTATTTTAAAAACATGACTGAATACCTGGTATTATCAAATAAAGATTCCCTGTAGTGTAACTGTGCAACCGATTTTTTTTCCCATAAAAGTGTATCTTATCATTTGCTAAAGATTTTTAAGGTTATTATTAAAACTCCCCCAAAATGGTATTCATCTGTTGAAGAACCCACATAAGTGGAAAATAATAATCTGTGAGTCTGCAGTTATGGCATTGAGAGACATGAACCCCAAACTTGATTCCAGGCAGATCCACCACAGAAGAATAAAGCCCTGAAAAGGTGTAGCCCTCAGCTGCTAGTTTTTAAGTGAACCTACTGCTGCTGAGTGTTTAAGATGAGATCATCTCTGCTACACTACATCAGAAGCAAAAGTAAAAACCTGCAAAAAGAATGAAGAAGAAACACAAAAAAATAAGTAAGGTTAGGGAACAGACTGATCCTACTTAAACCAACACTAAAAGAAAACAAAGACTATAAATTTTTAGATAAAATAAAAAGCATTAAATCCAGAACTGAAAAGGAAAAGCATTAGTCCAGTTAATACCAAAAGAATTTAGAGAAAACTTAACAAATTTGACAAACTGATTCTAAAGCATATGTGAAAGAGTAAAGGCAGAGAACAGCAAAGGAAAATTTTTAAAGGAATAATGGGGCAGAGATGAACTTCAGCCAACCAGATCTCAAAAGGATTACAAAGTTACAGTAATTGAAATAATATGGTATTGTCAAAGCAGATAAAGGAATTGACAAAACAAACTGAAGTCCAGAAATTACTTCATTCACATATGAAAAATTTGTATGTAGTAAATTAGTATCTCAAACTAATGAAGAAAGAGCAAATTACTAGGACAAGTATTGTCCATGTGGACAAAAGAAACTTCAGGTTTCAGTTTCTCACCTTGTACAAAAATAATTTTATTTTAATAAAAATATCAAAAGCCATAAAAGCATTTGAAGAAAGACATATAGTATTTTTATAATTTGGGGATAAGGATGTTATAGAATTTAGAAATAGTAAAAGATTGATATATTGATCACTTTAAAACAAAAGTTTTGCCAGGCTAAGTGTAATCCCAGAGGCTCAGGAGGCTGAGGCAGAAGGATTGTGAGTTCAAAGCCAGCCTTAGCAAAAGCAAGGCAGTAAGGGCTGGGATTGTAGCTCAGTGGTAGCGTGCTTGCCTAGCATGTGTGAGGCACTGGGTTCAATCCTCAGTACCACATATAAAAATCAATAAATAAAATAAAGGTGTAAAAATACAATAACATCATTAAAAAAAAAAAAGCAAGGCACTAAGCAACTCAATGAGACCCTGTCTCTAAATAAAATACAAAATTGGGCTGGAGATGTGGCTCAGTGGTCAAGCATCCCTGAGTTCAATCCCTGGTTCCCCAAAAATAAAAAGTTTTCTGTATAGCAAAGACCCAACAGACTTCAATAAAGATAGTCAAGCTGGTAAAGAAATTTGCAATTCATATATCATTACTATCCTTTAAAAAATTATTTAACCTCTCCTTATAAATCAGTAAGAAAAAGACAATAATCCAACATGAGAATATCTCAGTACACAAAGAAATACAGCGCCAACGAAGGCATAAGAGGTGCTCAACTTTACTCAGAAGGACACATTTAAATAGGTAACAAACACCCAGTCACCTGAAACTTCAGCCTGTTACAAGAGGTCAACCAAATCAAGTTCAAACAATTTTTCCTAATGTACTTGGCCTTAATTCATAACCCCTTTGCAGCAGAAGCCTGACACTGCCCCAAAACTAATTCCTGGCACTTGGTATATTTATTAAAAACAAAAATTTTAAGAGTTGCCTGGATTTTAGTTCTGAAATTTTCCTTAATTAACTAAATGAGATCAACCACCTGGGGAGTGACTAAAAAACATGCCAAATCTCAACACAGGCACACAACTTGGCTCAAATTCTATTTCAATTTCTTGAGTATCTGGAATCTTTTTGTTTTCCATTAAAATTATCTAGATGCCAAAGAGTTCTTTCTCTCAAAAATGTTTAAAAGGTTCAAGTTATAATTTATCACCTTGACTATGTCCTAAAATAAAACAATTCAGTAAATAATTTTGTCTGTATAATGCCAGTATAAATTACTCTTTCACAGCACTGACTTTCTGAAAAAGATGATGATGATGATGATGATTTGCCTTAATTAGGGCTAGGAAAAACCTTCAGCCAAACCTTTATCACATCCTCCTAAAGTAACTAAGTTAGTAACTCAATGTAGGTAAGAATATGCTTTTTGATGGGCTCATAAATCTCTCAAATTAGAAGTAGTGGGCTGTCCCATATGTACAGGTCTAGCTTCACAGCACAAGCTAACTCACAGCCCCAAATAACAGTTTAAAGTCATCTAGACTGTGGTAGTATGTTCGTCAAACTCACAAAGCTCTGGGCTATCAATTCTACTGTGTATAAATTATATCTTAATTTTTTAAATGATGAGAAAAGTGACCTAGGTAAATTCATATCTATCAGTAAGATACCGATTACAGATTATGCCATCCTCTTGTTTTTCCTCGTCCGTTAACTCAGCTGGTACTTTCTAAATAAACAGTTCATTTACTTGTCTAAATTACATCTCTCATTACAGTCACTATTATGGTATTTTACTTAGTATATATTTATCTTATTCTTTATATTTACTTTTTGGTACCAGAATTGAACCCAGGGGTACTTGACAACTAAGTCACATACTGAACCCTTTTAATTTTTTATTTTGAAATAGGGTCTTGCTAAGTTGCTTAAGGTCTCAATAAACTGGTGAGGCTGGCCTGGAAGCAATCCTCCTGCCTCAGCCTTCCCAGTCACTGGGATTACAGGTGTGTCCCTTTCAAAAGTTTTCTGTACCACTGCAACCTTTCTCCCTCTGATACAAAATTCTCATTAACGCATAAAACATGGATTATTTCTTTCATCTCAAAAAACAAAACTTTTCTTGACCATGCATAGTGCTCCAGCTACCACTCATTCTTATTGCTCTCTACAATGAAACTACTCACAAAATGATATTCGTGACATTTCCACTTCTCCACTTCTAAGTTTCTCTTGAATCCCCTCCCATTTCCCTCTATAATTCCACTGAATAAGCTCTTGTCAAGATCATCCCCATGTTGCTGGACCTAATGGTCAAGTCTCAGCTTTTACCTTGATCACATTCTCTATTTGGCATGCAAGCCACCATCCCCTCTTGGTTCTCCTGCTAACCCACTGGCTCTATTCCTTCTCAACTTGGTTTCTGGCTCCTCTTCTCCATTCAGGGATCCTTAAGTTCAGTCTTCCAACCTTTCCTGTCAAACTTTCCTCACTGGATGAGATCATCTACATCTCACGGTTTTAGATACACTAAAAACTCCCATATATTTCTCTGGAGTAAACCTCCATCCTGAACTTCAGATTCACATATCTAGTTGTCTTCTCATATTTGCATTTTGAGGTCAAAAGATACCTCTAATTTAACACATCCAAAATCTAGCCCTTGAACACCCCTCTACCCGCCCCCCCCCCCACACACACACAGTACATCTAGAAACTGTCTTCTTCCACCTCTCTCCTCTTCTCAGGAAACATCAACTCTGTTCTTTGTTCATATCAAAAAGATCATGTTTCCTCCTCTTTCTCTCATATCCCACATTCAAACCATTAATGAATCCTGTTGGCTCTATCTTTAAAACACACCTTGAGCACACCATTTCCCTCAGACTCCATACTACCACTCTGGTCAAAGGCTCTGGGTAAACTGTTGCAATAACTCCCTGATTCACCTCCTGCTTGTGCATATTCTCACCCAGAACTCTTGTTTCCATGCTAATACAGTAGTCACTGGACACATAAGACTACCGCGCACTTGAAATGCAGTTAGTGTAACTGAAGAACCTAAATTTTAAACTTATTTAATTTTATTACTTTAAATTTTAAGACTAAAGCAAAAGTATTTTTCCACTAAATACAACTTACCTGTTTTGGTAGTATTACATTTCACTTCACTGTTGAAGATTTAGTCATCTAAATTGTGATGTGCTCTAAGTGTAAAATATACATCAGATTTTGAAGACAAGACAAAAAAACTATATATAAAACTATAATAATTACTATCAGTAATAACATTAATATTAATAAAAATAATGTAGCACTAACAATAACGAATAACATTAATAATGTTTACATAGATTTCTTGTTAAATGATAATGTCTTGGGAAAATGGCTTGGCAAATGTTTGGGTCAATCAGAATCTATTCTTCTCAAAATAAAAAATAAAAAGGGCTGGGGATATAGTTCCAGGTAAAGTGCCCCTGGGTTAAATGCCCAGGACCAAAAAATAAAATAATAATAATAATCTATCCTTAAAATTAATTTTATGTGTACCTTACCCTAACCCTATCTTCATAAATGAAACAGATGTTAATTACTCAAAATGGATTTGAAAAGAAAGTGAATCCAAAATGGACATACCAAAGCTTCGAGATATGTAAGATACAGTATATTCTTGTGTAATATTCACTCATGGGGTGGGAATAAAGGTAAATACATAGTTATTCTAGCTTCATAGTTATTCATAGTTATTCTAGCTTCCTTCATTTTTATGTTTAGATATACTCCAAAATCATCTTCTTAGAAGATAGTTTTCATGGCATTTACTAAATAGTATAGCTATAATACACATTACCTATCTGCACATTTATCACTCTGTGCTCTATTTTGTTGCTTTTTTTGTTTTCTTTTTGCAAAAAGTCAGGATTGAACCCCAAGTTACATTCCCAGCCTATTTTGTAACATTTGTACTCAACATGTTCATCAAAGTTCTAGGATTAAACCTGCATGCAATCATCATTATTATATTTTGATCTTGCGTGATCACAATAGCACCACAATTAAGAGGGGGTAAGAAAATGAAGATCAAAGTTCATGGTATCTCCAGGCATTGTGATTAAAGTGACCTCTGCAACCTCCCCCTCAGTGTACAGTTTCAAAATGGAAATCAAGCATCCTACCATGCATAGATAAGGATAGAAGATCTGAAAGGTCGTCCTATATGTTCAAAACCATGGAAGCAAAAGCCTGGGTGTTTTTGCAGCTGTTGCAGCACAGGAAGCGCTCAAGATTCCCCCAAATGGGGCCACTGTTGAGGTTGGATCTGGAATGTCCTCCAGGGCTCAAGTGTGGAAGGCTTGATCCCTAATACTGGAATATTCAGAGGTGGGGCTTTGGAGAAGCAGATCTTGAGGGCTCTGATTCATCAATAGATTGATCTACTGGGGGGGGGGGGTTATCACTGAACAAAATATTGGGAGATGGTGGAAACTGTAGGAGGTGGGGCCTAGCAGGAGGAAGCAGGTCCCTGAGGCCTGAGTACCTCTTGTTCCAAGCCACTGGTGACACACTCTGCTTTCTGGCTGCCAGGAGGTGAGCAGCTCTGCTCTGCAGTGCTCTCTGTCTTCAAGTTCTGCCTCAACGCAGGTCCAGACACAAAGGAGCCAAGTGAACACTTCGGAGTCTGTGATCTTTCCTCCTCTAAGCTGACTTTCTCAGGTGGGTTGTCAGTGGTAGAAAGTTAACTAACACAGATACCCAGCCAGAACCTACCTGTCCATGAACCAAGGAAAGGACCCTTAAAAGGCCCTAATAAGTAGCAGCTCTGTAGCTCAAAGGTCACACTTCCTCAGGGCTGGGGTTGTAGCTCAGTGGTAGAGTGCTTGCCTGGCATGTGTGAGGGACTGGGTTCGATTCTTAGCATCGCATATAAATATATTAAAAATAAAGGTTCATTGACAACTAAAAATATTTTTTAAAAAGGTCATACTTCCTGAAGGGATCCACACATTTTATTTCAGACTTTCTTATCTTATATACCTACTTTTCATAAAAAGACCCCATCTGTTCTTTTAGCTTTGGTAAGCAATTTTCCTTGAAGGATATCTTTTAAAATAACTATCTAGCTCCCTTTTTCTCTTGTATCTACAGCCATAAATGTTCTGGATGCTTCAGTTTGAAGAGAGAAAAAGTTCTTTCTCTATCTTCCCGCATGCCAAGATTTAAACAGTGCTTCTTCATTTCTTAAGCAAATTTCTTAATTCAAGCTATGGTGTTTGGACTATTTTAACTGGGTTCATTTAGTTCATTAAACCTCAAAGCTAAAATACCTTAGAAGTAATTTAGTCCCTCCTCACTAAATCTCTTGCGAGAACAATCTCTCTCTCTCTCTCTCTCTCTCTCTCTCTCTCTCTCTCTGTGTGTGTGTGTACATATACATACACAAACTTTTTTTAACGTTTAGTTATAGATCTTCATTCATTGACTGCAGGAGAACATCAACATTCTAATTAAGGTGTTTTTAAAGTATCACAAATGGTATAATGAATTCTGTTATGTATAATTATAATGCACCAATGAGGGCTGGGGTTGTGGCTCAGTGGTAGAGCGCTCGCCTAGCATGCATGAGGCACGGGGTTGGATACTCAGCACCACATAAATTAAAATGAAGATATTGTGTCCACCTAAAACTAAAAAATAAATATATTTTTTAAAAATAATGCACCAATGAATAATAAATTAAAATAAGAAAATAAAAGTATCTAAAAAAACAATAGCAAGGGCACATTAATGCAGGAGAATTTAGCCAATATGCCTCAGAGTTTCAAACAAATATCTGGAATCAAAATTTGCTATCTACTCACTGCTTTCTTTTACATCTAATTTGAATTGTCTACTTTCTCCTATCTAGGGGTGGGGGTGTAAAGGAATGATATAGTGGTAACTCTGCTAGCACTTTTTGGCAACCCCAATGAGCAGAAAGTAACATTCTGCTGTATTAAGTATGATGGTTTTGCAATTGTGACTGTGGTTTGCTAAGTACATTTGTGACACTGTGGATTATGAGACACTTTTTTTTGTTGTTGTTATTGTTACCTTGTTCAGTCAAGGAAATCTTTTAATTCTTAATTTTCTCATTTCTCTTCCATTTGCCTAATTAAAATTTTCTATTTTTGGACAACATATCTTCTGATTAATAGTTTAGTAAGTTTACTATATGCCCTCAAACAATTTGGTTCTTCCACTGCTTTGGAGCCAATTCTTCCCAAACATGCCTGGTCACAGCATGCACTGGAAGGCGTAAGGCCTCCCGTATTCAAAATACATGCTGCTAGGCTCAATGGCAGACGGCTCAAGAATCAGAAACTAGGTGGAAATTCATACTGCTAACAAGTGCCTCACATGATTTTTGTAATCAGCAAGACTGCTTCAAATTCTGTTTTTCTTGGTTTAAATTGAGGAATTAATAGAGTATAAGTAGACTTTTTCTACTACACTGAACTTACTTTTCATTTTAAAAAGAGAAAGGGCTTTCTTCAATCTCTTCTACAGATGTCCTAATTTCTCCCTTTCCATCCCTCCAACCCCTGCAGTGCAGTGGACTGAACTTGGGGCCTCACATGTGCTAGGCAGCTGTCTATCACTGAGCTACATCCCTAGCCAGATGTTGTCTTTTCTTAATGTTTAGTCCATTTTCAACCTCTACTTTTAGCTCTGTCACCACAGCCAATACACCCACCAGATGGCAAGTACACATTGTTTACAGGCCTAGTAAAAGAGAACAAGAAGAAAGCAGCACATTTTTATCTCACACTAACAGACACTGAGTGGCTGGAATAGATCAAGGGAGTTGGGCGCAACCACAGGATCAGAATTTATGAGTATTAAAGAGTGCTTAATTAGAAGTCATTCCCATGAAGAAACTCTCAACCCATTCTTAGATGGTAAACAGACAGTATTAATGAATACATCATTTTAAATTTATAGTCAAGTGAGATACTCTTCTGGTATATATAAAAGGTGACAATGACTACAAACAGATCTTAAAAAGTTGGAGATTCTTAAGTAAGTGTGAAACTTTAGAATACACACACATATACCAAGGAATATCCATGAATTAAAGAGGTTCAAAACCATTCTTTTCCATAGAAAATTTTTTAAAAAGAGGATTACATTACCAAACTAAGTACAAGTAGCTCATTCAAAATTGCAGTAAGGTATTGATGTTCTATTTGTGATGCTACCTAAATTTTAAAAAAGATGATGAATAGCAAGGAATCTTAGTTAGATATCCATGTCAGCCAAACCTTCTTGTATTAAAAATTAATCCACTAAAAGATTTTTACAAGCGTTTAGTTTTTTTGTTTTTTGTTTTTAATAAATAAGCTCTGTGTCTACCAGGCAAAAAGTGCTCAGTTACTGTTTTGTTGTTGTTGTTGTTTTCCCCATTTTTTGTCACACAAACTGTCAAGAGAGTTGTCAAATTTTCACCACAGGTAAGCAAAGTGCCAAAACCAAATTTCCCTGTTGATGGTCTCCAGCCTTGGAGCTACCATCTAAAAATTTAATAGAAAACTTGTTGCTTGAAACCTGAGAGGAAGAAACAATGTTCTTACACAATAGGTTCTTGGACCTGTGCAAAACCAGCTAACTAGGCCTGGGGTTGTGGCCCAGTGGTGGAGCGCTTGCCTAGCATGCATGAGGTTCAATCCTCAGTACCACATAAAATAAATAAACATATTGTGTTTATCTACAACTAAAAAAATGTATTTTGAAAAATGCTAACTGATAATATACCAGAAGCACTGTATTCAAACTGTTTTGCTTACTCCTGAACAATGCAAAAGAGTTTCTTTTTGTTGTTGTTATTGTTTTCAGAAAAATACAGGCATCAAACAAATCTTCCCTCTTATTCCCACTCTGAAGACGAAAAATGTCTAAGTAGTCATTAATTATTTCTAATTGCATACGTATACGTAAGGGAGAGAGAACACCAACATGCTGCTCTGCAAGTGTCTGACTTTCGGATAATGAATAGGTTAGACACAGATTCCCAAAAAAATCTGAGTTTTGTGCTCAAGTATTCACATACAAAGGAAGACTCACAGGTACCTCGCTCCTGAAATCTTCTTTCATTATATATTTTAAATAGTGATATCAATTGTAATAGAAAGTATCTATTAAAATTAGTTATTTAGGAATTACCTCTCCATAGTAGCTGAATTTTGAAATATTTTTGTTTTGTTTTTTCTTCAGATACTGCTGACCCATTTCTAGGTATCAACTTGCTTGCTTGGTTTCTCATATAGACAGTAGAAATTCACAGTATAATAGAAATTGGTCTGTCACATAAGACATATATCTACACTATAATAAAAATGCACGCATGTTTGTTTTTCCACCATAATTTGAATACACACAATGATTCCATGATCATTTACATCAAAAGAGATAGTGGGAATTCATTTTAAAATAATTGGAACTGACTTGTTCTTAATTTCTTAATTTGATACTTTCTTAATTTGAAGGATTAACAGACCCAACTGTTTCTGTATTGCTATGGCTGGTGTTCTGTCTTCCTTGATAAGTTACTTCTGTTTACATTTATAATAGAAATGACACACATTTTTGATAACTACAAACCATGATGCTATCATAGTTACATATCCTACTTGGGGTTACCAATTTTTTTTAAGGCTGTCTATTCCATCAAAATTTACATTCTTTGGTTAAAATTGTAAAAGTTTTTACTTGAGTCAAATGTAAAAATTCCTTTTAAACAACACATAAGCTATTTTGCTTCTCTTAAAACTGCTACATGTTGCTATTCCTTAAAAAAGCAAAATGTATATAGATTTAGAATCTTAAATCTTAGAGCCAAAGAAATTTTTAATAATTGCTTGACAGTTGATGTCTTTTGCAGTCTTTTTAGACCAATTAAATATTTAGAAAACTGTATAATATTTGACCCATACAATTTTAACTACAGCTTGAATATTTTTGGCTGGTGTATTTCGCTAGTAATTTTACAGTGAGAATGTGGCAGGAATGTAATAGAGACCTAATATGTGCATGATCTGAGGTTCAGCACTGATTTTTCAAGAGCTAACTTCAAGAAATGCATAAAGTTGCAATGTGTATAAATGCAAACTGTACAAGAGTACAGCACTTCTCTTTGTGTCACTTGTAAAAGGAGAGGATTTTACTTTACTCATTATGAATTCCACACATTCAAAAGATATTTCTTAAAAATTTTGACTGCTTTCATTATACACACATTGCTTCCAGGCTCTTCCCTCCTGCTCTTTCCAAAATCCCCCTTTCTATCAGCAAACAATCTAAGCTTATAATCTTTCTTTTTAGAGGCAAACTACAATGTATCATTTCAGTTACACCCAAAATATTTCTCCCACATTTCTTATTTGAAGGTCTTTGGGACAAGTCTCACATTTTCCATAGAAAAGGAAATGATCTATTAATGTATGCAACTGACGTTTCATAATTCAATTTCATTTTAAGCCTCTGTACCGACTGTGTAATTACAAAGATTTTGCAACCTATTTCCTATCTATTTTCATGGCCTAGGTTTTTAAAAAATATTAAATGATCTTTTCCACAACTTAAATTCACCAAAATTAACGTTCTTACATTTTCATTATACACAATTTTGAAGATTTTTTAAAAGCCTCTTTTTGTTTATCTAATGCTGAGTTTGAAATGCTGAACATAAAAGAATAAATTTAAAATAATTTCTAAATGGCTGTTTTATTTATTCACTGATTAAGTCAGATTTATCTCTCACACACACCCATTCCAGCTACTGCCAGTTTTGAATGAAACAACCTCAATTGTAACAGAAGAAACATCTGTTGCTTTTTTCTTCACCAGGGCTTTCCTAACTGAAAGAAAGGCTCTCCTCCTGACCTCCTCTCCCACTCTCCCTCCCCACCCACACCAAGTTCCTTACAACTTTAAGTAAATGCATTATTTAAAATATTACTGCATCTATTAAAAATGTTATAGCCTATTCAGAAACATTCACATCCTTATTAAAGTTCCAAAAAGACCTAATGCCATATACATTTAAAAACAAATAAACAAACAAACATGTGCCTGATAAAATACAAATTGTAACTAAAATGCAGACTTCAAGGGCATACTTGAAATGATCAACTCAATCAAGTTGTCACACATTCCTGCCTCACTAAGAATTGTTTAGGTATAAGATTTTCGTCACAGTATCCACACTCATATAGCATCTTGCATGCTATATTTTCTTTGCCAATCCAAGGCTAACATAATGGCAGTCACTACCCCAAGAGGCAGACACCAAATGGTGCCACCCACACTCTCACACTGTGCCTCATAATAAACCATAAAGCAGTGGAATGCACCGGCCCCTTTATGAGCAAACAATGCCTGAGCTTCATTAGAATACAGCTGACATTTTCAAAGCACAAATACTTTGAAGAAAAATGTACAAGGAAAAAAAAAAGAAAGAAAGGAACGAAACAGCTATAAAAGCTGAAATATTTTCCAAGTGTCAGGTTGATCCAAGGACCTGAGGGAGCATATTTTGCTGTTGACAATTTAAAAGTTTTCATAAATGGGAGAAAATGTTTAATAAGATTAAAGCTTATTTAATTAACTATTGGGAAAAAAATGAAAGTAAAAACTATCACCTGAATTGCTTTCACAAGTAATGAATATGAAGTACCCATAAATGTATCTTCAACTGCTTCTTTAGTTCCTGAATGAAGAAAACTGAGCTCCAGAATTATTTGCACATTTTAATTAATTTATATAAGTAACAGGGATAAACCAGGCTAACTCTACCCCTCCCCCCCCACCCCCCACCCCCATACCCTGTAGTTTTTCTGACTGCAACCAGCAAGGACGTCTTGAAATCAGCATGCTACTGGCTATTTTTCAATTCAACACTGCTGCTACTAAAAGAATATAAAATAAACACTGTAAAAACTCTCAGCAGTAAGAAACAAACTGATCTCTCTTACCTGGTCTAAGGAAGCATGCCTCTCACTGCAGTACCAACAACACTCCACAGTCTTTGTTACCATTCAGTGGAAACTTGAGACTGTGTCAGGCGTAAGCAATCGAGCTCAGAAAAGCTCAATTTAAAATACTTCTCATAAAACTAAAAAGATGCTCAAGAAAACTATATGGCTAGCTGGCTTTTGAACACATATGAATATTATTTAATGTAACAAAGATACTTCAAAAGAAACTGAAAGTACAGATCTAAGCAATGAAGGGGCTTTTCTATGCAGAGCCTTGCTTTCTTATCAACCGAAAAGGCTTTTTTAATATTAAAAAAAAATGCTTAAAGTAAAGGTGGTGAATGATAAATCGTCTAACTCTAAGCTAACATTTTTCTAAATATCACTTGAATTTTAACTAGTTTAAAAATAAGATTAACTTACTCATAAAACCTGCATAATTCGAATTATGCATGTCAGGGTATTTGCTGGCTCCCAAAGCAATCACAAAACAGGAGACCTTAATACATCTTGAAAGTAGAGCAAAAAAGCACCACGAGTTTCAGGGAAAACAAGAGGAGAAACTCTTGAAAAACTAGTTGGGGCTTTTTGAACCTATAATGACTGCCCAGCTCTTGGGAAAGAAAAAAAAAAAAAAAAAAGTCCTGGTCCTGCCCCCTGAGATAGGAGGCCATGCTTCAACGCCAAAGTGAATGACAGGCCCATTTCTGATATCAACAAAGAGCAGCTTAGTTGTGCTCTATTTTTTTTTTTCCATTTTTCCCACACAGTTAGAAGTTTAAAATTTTCAGATTAGTCCCTTTATATCTCCCTTTAGGGTTAAGTACCTTTTCCCATTTTTCTCCAGAGGGAATGTAATTATATTGTCCTAGTTTTTTTAAATGATTAATTAAGATTACATATCTAATCATCTTATTCAGTTTTCCTAGGCATGAAGGTGAATAAATGAAGATCTCTTAAGTTCCTTTCCAAATCTATTCTTTGCAATGTCAGATAAACATATCACTGATTATCAAATACTAGTAAGTTTTTCCTGCATCCTGGTATGTAGCACAAGTAAAAACAAAAACTAGACAACATTAAAAACAAGGCAACTGAAATAATAACATTTTCAACTAGTTAGATGTAAAAAATAGCCAACCAAAGTACACAGCCTTGATTTCACAAATTCATAACAATAAACACCTCAATTCACAACATGTTATTTACTGAATAGTTTGTACAAGCCAAGCACTGTTTTGGGACCTGGTGATATAGTACTGGACACAGCAGTCAAAAGCCAGACAAAAATCCCTGTCTTCAGTGAGCTTATTAGCTCATATCTGAGTTCCCAGTGAGCACAACTATCGTAGATGATGAAGATGGTTTTCCTTCTTTGACTAGTTACCACCTAAACTAAAATATTCCCTTTTCAAAGTGTTTCTCCACAGTAGTTCCAGGAAGGCAAGCAAGTGTTTTATGCTTTGTCAGTGTTGTATCCCCAGTGTCTAAAACAGCACCTGTTAGACACTCAAATCCACACTGAAGGAAAAGTTTCTCCTCTACCTTTTCCTTGGTTAACATATATTACACTTACATGCAAACAGAAACACTGACAACATGTGTGCAGGGTGTAAATTAAATTGAGTTGTAAGAAGAGGAAAACAAGAAAAAATAAATAAATTGAGTTGGAAACACATGTTAGTTTAAACAAAATTGAAAATAAACCCTTCAGAGCCTTGTATCTTGTCATATTCTAAAACATTTTCACTATCAGATGTGAGTCCACTATAATATTTGAATAAAGAATTCAATTAAGATTTTATAAACTAAGTTTTTGTGGACAGTCGGATTTTAGAAGGGCTTTTTAAAAAATATTTATCTTTTAATTATAGGTAGATACAATATCTTTATTTCATGTGATGCTGAGGATTGAACCCAGTGCCTCGCACATGCTAGTTGGGCACACTATCTCTGTGCCACAATCTCAGCCCCTAGAAGAATTGGGGGGGGGGGGAGTAGGAGGATGAGGAGGAAGGAGAAGGAAAAAAAGAAGAAACAACTTGGAAATTATATAGAATCTTACCAGTTTGTGTATTAAAATATTACATATTTTTACCCATTTACAGTCTAGAAATATTTCTAAATTCCCCACCATTCGTAGTAATTTCACCAGATGATTTTTTTTTTCTTTTAACAAAGAAAATAAGTGCACATCTCTAATCTGTCAGATCATCCAGAAGTCCTGGCCTGTAGCACCCAAGGCCAGAGTGTTCAGGAATTAGATGTGGTTACATCTATATTTGTTATATTCTCAAAAGAAAGTTACACTCTAAATTGCAAACCATCCTCCTCCCTCCTCATGCCCTTCCCCTCTAGTGATTACAAGTTCAAATATAAACTACCTGGTATATATTTTAATAATAAACCTAACAGCAACCCAAGTTCAGGAAGGACATGAGATAATTTAGGTCAAGCAATGAATAAGTTGGGCCAAAGCAGGATTCCACTGTTCCTGAACGAACAATTTTCCTTCTCCCATTCTTCCCTTCAACAAATGCTCACTGAGCACATGTTATGTATCAGGCACTGAACTAAGCAGCACGTGATCTGCTATCACAGGTATGACCTTCAACCTACCTCTATTGCTCCACAATCCCTCTTCCTGCTTGCCTTCCATCCCAGTGCCTTCTCCAGTCCCAGTGTTGACTCTCCCTGCCCTTCAATCTACTGCTTTTCTCAGCAGGCAACATAATCATGACCTTTTATTTTCCTTTACAAGTGTATGACACAGTATGGGAAATGCACATGACTTCCCATTGTCATAATAAAGTATATCGTATCTAGATCCTCTCAAACAATTTTCACTTAATCATATAAAGAAAATCCATTCAAATACGCTGTTAATTACCCCACTACTGGTTAATTAGAAAACACCAAAAAGGGACCAGCATTCTCTTTAGTCTGGAACTTACTGATCAAATATTCACCACCACAAGCAACACATTTATGATTCTATAGGCAGAAATGACACTATGATAGCATAATGATAGTTTTATTTAGCCAATATCAGCTATCTACAAGACCAATATGATGTTGAGTGGAAATTAGCTGTTCTGTGCCTATACCTACATGTTCAAGTAAAAGGATTCATCTTCTTGACAAGTACAAAACCTACAGCAACGGGCTCCTGCTAGAACTTGCAAGGTATATACTATTTCTTAAAAATAATGTATAGTAAACAGCTTCAGCTTTGTTTGCCCTTCTTCCTATTTTTAACCTTTAAATACAAATAGATGTTTTTTCAAGGTTCTGTGTGAAGTTTGCTATTGTTGAATCTGGAATGCCATCCAAAGGGTTGGTTTCCAGTCCATAAAAATACCAAGTGATAGAACTTTTAAGATATGCAGCCTAGTGGGAGGTTTTAGGTTACTGAGAATGTGCCCTGGAAGGGGACTGAGGGATGCCAGTCTCTCTTTCCATGCCCAGGCATGAAGTGAATAGGTCTCCTCTACCACATGATCCCACCATGGTGTACTGGGTCACCACAGGCCCAAAACAATAGGACTGATGATCATTAATCTCCAAAACTGTGAGCCATACAAACATTTCCTCTTCTGAAGTTCATTTATCTCAGATATTTGTTATAGTAACAGAAAGCTGACTAACACAACAATTTTTTCTTCCAAGACTTACACAGCCTCTTTGGAAGATAATGATTTCTATAGCTTTATTCTTCTGTGTGGATGACTAAAAAAAATTATACATCTAGCCCTGTCATTTTCTGTTCTGTTCTGCTCTAAATTCTTATTTACAATTGCCTATTGGTAATTTCTGTCTGCACACCCCATAATCTCAACTTGACTTCTTCAGTATTCAAATTCTTGTCTTCCTTCCCAAACCAGCACCTCCTCATATGTTCCCTGACCTTGTTAAAGGAGCATTGACATTCAGAACAGAAAGTAATTTTCTTCTTAGCTAATCCTCATCCTCCAATGCTCCCACTGTTTCCAATTTTTTTTAACACATATCATTCTTCTACCTTAAAAATAAAAGAAATGAGAAATACAACCTCTGATGGTCACCCAATGTGTAGAGCTATGCTATCCCAAATGGAGGCCTTATCCATATGCAGCTATTAAGTTTAAATTGATTAAAATTAAATAAAAGTTAAAATTCAATTCCCAGTCACAAGCCCCAAGGCAAGTGTTCTTTAAGGCCACATGTGGTTAGCTTGACAATTTGGAATAACCAGGAGCTCCAGAAGCAAAGGAAGCCACTATAACCACTATCAAATGCTCACACATTAGAAAGATTAGGAACAGCAGGAAAATGAAGAGAAGGCCCCATAGAGGTACCGGTATGTGGGTGGAGTGATCAGCTGCTACTGGCACAAAGCCCCACCCACTACCGTAGATCCCTCCATCTTATAAAGTCAGTCATAAATCACAGGCAGCAAGTAGCAAATCTGACACCCAATTCTCAGACAAAAAAATCCCCATTTTCTGGGGGAAGGCTTGAAGGAGAACCCTTAGTCACTGGTGAAAGGACAGGAAAATCTCCCACACTGAGGGAACATTCCCCACTGCTGCTAGGGGTAGAAGCCAAAATCCTGTTTGCAAGAAGCATGAGAAACCTCAGTGGCCCAGGATTCCAGGCTGATACCAAAGAGAGGTTTGCTGTTGCTTAGGAAAGGGCAAAGCCCCAAGGCCCAGATACACAGGGACTAAGAGCAAAACTAGACCAGGACAGCAGAGAGCTACCTGCGAGGCCACCATGAGCACAGCACTGAGACACAAGCACTACCAACCAGCCACCAGCAGAGGGGCCGAAACGTGGAAAGAGAGTCCCTGTCTGTGATGGAGGCATGGGGTGACTGAGAAAGCCAAAAGTACACAGGCCAAAACAAGGTAACAACACTGAGGTACCTAGAACGTAATCCCAGCAATGTCCAAATCCAAACCCACCTCAACTCTATATGATTGACACAACAATGGCCTGACAGAGGAGGTACATCCATTTCCAGGCACAAACACCATCTACCTGTCACTACTGTCCTTTTATACATGACATCTGGTATTAAATTAAAAATTACAAACACAAACAAAGGTGGGAGTCTTTATCAAGAAATAAGGCAATCAATAAAACCAGACTCATATATGATCCAGATGTCAGAGATACAGAAAGGGGCTTTAAAGTAACCATTCTATCATCTCTCTAATCATTAGACAGGAAAACAAATTTTTTCTAACTTTGATCACTCTTCAATATTACTGAAACTTTTAAACTGAAATACTAAAAATGTACTGTAGGTCTTTCCTGAACTCTGTGCCTTTTCTCTTGATGGATTTTACTCCGCATCCTTCAGCTGTAATAAATTGTTAACCATGAGTAAAACAGCTCTCAATGTGTTCTGGCAGCCTTTCTAATGAATTATTGAAACTAAGGATAGTTCTGGAAACCTCTGAACTTGCAATTAAGGTCAGAAGTGATGGAGAAGCCAGGCGCGGTGGTTCACATCTGTAATCCCAGTGGCTCCAGGGAGGCTGAGGCAGAAGGATCACAGGTTCAAAGACAGCATCAGCAACTTAGGCACTAAGCAACTCAGTAGGACCCTATCTCTAAATAAAATATAAAAAGAGCTGGGGGTGTAGCTCATCTTGATTACTGTAGCTATATAGTAAGCCTCAAAATCAGGCAATAGGAATCCTAGATTAGATTTTGGTTTTTGTTTTGTTGTACTTTGTGGTACTGGGGATTGAACCCAGGGATGCTCTGTCTCAATGTTTTTTTGTTTGTTTGAGACCGGGTGTCACTAAGTTGCCCAGGCTAGCCTTGAACCTGCAATCCTCTTGCCTCTCTCATGTAGCTGAGATTACAGGTATGAATTACCAAACCTGATTAGATATGGTTTTTTAATATAATCTGTGTCTCTACCCTCTGTGCATGTGTATAATGTATGCATTACTGGTCAGTGAATCAGGGGCTCCTGCATGCTAGGCCAGAACCCAACCCATGAGCTACACCCCAGCCCTCTATCTTGTAAACTTACATGTTTACATAATCATTTTATTCCAATTACTAGTAAGATAGTCTTATATTATTTAAAAATGTGTATGGGAGTGTGTTATAGATGTGGTGCTAGGGATCAAACCCAGTGACTCAAATGTATGAGGTGAGTAGTCTACCACTGAGCTACAACTCCAGCCCCAAATGGTCTTATATTCTGTCCGTCTTTATTATTTTTACTACTCTTTAACACTATGTTCTATTATTTTGTCTTTAGAAAAACAATACTGCAAACATTTTCTTTCTCCTAATAACACGATAAATACTGTTCATTTTTAACCATTTAATAGTGCAGCAGAAAATCTGAAATTACTTTTATTTATACCTCTCTAGAAGCCTTTTAACCCTTCCCTAGATGCTTAGAGTATATGCTTAAAGATATTAATCCTCCTCAAAATGTTCTATTTTAATACTATATTGAATCTAGTATCTTTGTGAGTTTCCAAGACATGTGTTGTTACAAAAGGAGCAAATCTGGCCTTCCCCATTCCCTGCCATCCTGTCGTGCCATGTAACTTGTCTTCTGCTTATACTCCTGCCATGATGCCATTGCCACACTGTGACTGCAGCTAGAAATCCCTTACCAATGGCCAACCAGATGAGGCCACCCAATCTTGGATTTCCATCCTCCATAATTAATATATAAAGTAACTAGCCTCAGGTATTTTGTGATAGCAACACAAAAGAAACGAAGATAAGGCCTAAAAAATGCATACCATTCCCATGAATTTTCTTCTCTCTGTACCTTCTTGCCATCTGTACCTTCTGTACCAGTATCTTTCCATCTGGAAATGCACCATAATCTACTTCTACCATTGCCTTTACATGACTGTGGTCACCAAAGGAAGTAGAGAGGTAATAATGATAAGAGAGATGTAAGGAAGAAAAAGAGACCTGGATGTTGAAGAAAGCAGTTGCAACATCTGGGGTAGCTGCAAGCCTGGTTAGCCAAGACTTAACTTCCTTAAGCTTATAAGTATGAAGTAGAGATTAACCTTTTTTCTTGACTGTCCTTGTCATTCTATCTTAGGAATCTATCTTTACTTTGACTCATGGAAATTTCTTCTGAGGCCTGGTGCACATTAATTTGGATTGTTAGTTTTTATTCTATTTCTTACTTTGATTCTCTGTGTTTTCACAGATTTGACCATGGTCCCACATGCTAACCAGCTAAACTCAGGCTTCCCACAGTGGAATTTTTGAGGCCAAAATGTCTATAATAATCTAGTATATGTACAACATGGGAATAGTTAATAAGCAGAAGACACCTTTTCATCAACTTTTTTTTTTTTGCACTTGTATTCCATTTTTTTTTTTTTTGTTTACTTATTTTCACAATTGGAGTACAACTTTTCATTTCTCTGGTTGTACATAATGTAGAGTCACACCATTCGTACAATCATTCCCATACATAGGGTAATAATGTCTGTCTCATTCTACCATCTCCCTGACTCCATCTACTTTTGCTTTCCCTGTTCTTCAGTCACACTATAATCAGATATAAATATAATATGCTTGCTTATATTACTGAGTATATTGAATAGAGGACATTAAAGACTAAAAGAACACTTTTTCTCAAGGAAGCTCTAATCCAGATCAACATTCCAAAGACAATAGATGTAAGATTTAAACTTATGAAAGTAAACTTCTAAGTATGAAAGCAATGAATTAGAAACATTAAAGTTAATCCACAAAAAGTGTGCTTCATAAAGTTTATAAATTGCTTAGCTAATATGCCAATTGTCAGAGACACCCTCAAAATAAAATGAAAAACAAGAACATAGGTTATTGGGACAGATTAGCATTAAAGAGATTAGTAGATAAATAACTCGTTAAATTTCTTATGGTTTTGTCAATATTGTTTCATGTTACTGAAAGATTTCTAGAAAAATATATGAATATAGAGCAGTGTGTTTATATGATTAATATCTGGTTTGAAAGACTTGAATGGATCATCTAGAACTTTGGAAAATTTATTAACTATTTTGTACCTTAGTATTCTCATCCCTAAATGAGCATGATAACAGTACCTATCTTGCAAGGAGGTGGTGAGGATAATATAAAATGTTGAACTTAGCACATTTCCTGGCAAACAGAACTAAAAATGCAAAACAAAAGAGACTTATAAAGTGTTAACTTTGAAAGTGGTAATATAAAACAAGATAGCAACTAAAGTCAAAATGTTTTGTTCTTAGAAAAAGAACAAAAACAATATTATAAAAAAACTGCAACAACATCTTACATGAAAAATCACAAAATGCTAAACAAAAATTTAGCATATTGAATTCAAACATGTAAAAAAGGCCAGGCATAGTAGCACATGCTTGCAATTCAATGATTTCAGAGGCTGAGGTGGGATGATTACAAATTACAGGCCAGCCTCAGCAACTTTGCAAGATCCTCTCTAAAATTAAAATAACAAAGGGCTGGGTAGAGTACCCTGGGTTCAATTCCCAGGACTGAGGAGGAGAGGGAAAAAACAGAAAGGACAATATATGTAATTTTATCTACATGGAATGCAAAGTTGGTTTAACATTAAAGATCAATGCAATTCACCACATCTGTAGAATTTTTTTAAAAAGCAAAACTATCATTAATAGGTACAAATGAGGTATTTTAAAAAATTCAAAAGCCATTCATAATAGTAACTCTCAGGAGGCAAGGAACAGAGAGAAATCTCCTGAATGTGCTAAAAGACAACTACAGGAAAACTTACAGCTAAAAATCATACTTATGATTAAAAAACTGTGTTTTCCCCCTAAAATCAGGAATCTTTAGCTAGGTACAGTGGCACATGCCTATAATCCCAGCTGTGGCAGGAAAATTCCAAGTTTGAAACCACTCTTAGCAACTGTCTCAAAATGAAAAAATAAAAAGGACAGGAGATGTAGTTCAGTGGTAAAGTGCCTCTGAGTTCAATCACAAGTACAAAAGAAAATCAGAAACAAGATAACCATGTCTACTTTCAATACTTCAACAATGAACTAGAAGTCTTAATCAACACAATGAATCAAGAAAAAGAATTAACATATAAAATTTAAAAAGAATAAATAAAATTATCTTTATACACAGAGAAAATACTGGCTGTGTGAGAAATCCTATGGCATTTATAAAAATTTACTACTAATGAATGTATTAGCAAAGCCACAGGCAACAAGTTCAATATACAAATATCCACTGTATTTCTATATTCTACCATGTAAAATCACCAGAAATTAAAATAAAATACATAATATACAACAGCATGAAAATAATAAATGCTTAGGGACAAATTTTACAAAGTGTGTGTAAGACCTATATAATAAAAACTGCAATATACATTGCTGAAAAAAACTATGGAAGACTTAAATTAATTAAGGGATAAAACATGCTCATGACCACAAGATTCAATTTTGTCAAGATATCAATTCTTCCCAAATTTAACTATAGATCAACAAAATTATTATTTTTTTCTTTAGTGCTGGGGATTGAACCTAGTATCTTGCACATGCTAGGCAGGTGTTCTATCACTGAGCTATATCTCCAGCAGGTTTTTTAAAATTTCATTGTGAGACAGGATGACCTTGAATTTGTGATCACCCTGTCTCAGCCTCCCCAGTAGCTATGATTACAGACACACCTTGTGACCAGCCCATTAAAAATCTTACCAGATGTTTTAGTAGAAATTTATAAGCTGATTCTAGAATTTATATAAAAATTCAAAGGACCTAGAATAGCCAAAACACATTTGAAAAAGAATTAAATTGGAGGAATTATACTTCCTGATTTCAAGACAACATTTTCAAATGTAAATAAAGCTACAGCACTATTTACATTTTGGATGGCTAGTATTTGTTATAGGGAATGGTCCTGTGTGCACTGTGTAGGATGTTTAGCAGCATCCCTGACTTCAACCTCTATCAGGGACAACTGCCCCACACTCAAATTATAATAATCAAAAGTGATTTCAAGCCCAGCACAGTGTTGCTTGCCTATAATTCCAGCAGCTCAGGAGGCTGAGGCAGGAAGATTTCTGAGTTTAAAGCCAGGCTCAGCAAAAGTGAGCAACTCACAGGGTCTCACTAAGCAACTCAGTGAGACCCTGTCTCTAAATAAAATATAAAATAGGGCTGGGGATGTGGCTCAGTGGTCGAGTGCCCCTGAGTTCAATCCTCATTACCCTACCCCAAAAACGTGATTTCAAACATTGCCAAGCATCTCTAGGTGGCAAAGATGCCCTTCAATGAAAACCACTGAGCTGCAGTAACCAGTGTGTGGTACAGTATAGAATGTCTTAATATATAATAATATAACTGTTGTATATTAAGACAGTGTGGTACTGGCACAAAGATACACATATTGATTAACAAAACAAACAGAATCTAAAATCAGACTTTCAATTATATTCAACTGATATCTGGCAAAAATACAAAGCAATTCTATAGGAAAAAGTAATTATTTTCCTCAAATGATACTGGAATAATTATATATTTATATGCAAAAAAAAAGTAATCCTCACCTCTTCGGTCACTTCACATTAAAAAATTAACTCTATACTTATCACATATTTGGCCAGGCATGGCAGTGCACACCTGTAATCTCAGCCTCTGGGGAGAGCTGGAAGGAGGATCACAAACTCAAGGCAAGCCTTGGCAATTCATCAAGACCTTGTCCCCAGGTTCCATCCCTAGTATGGCCAAAAAAAAAAAAAAAAAAAAAAAACTCATCACAAACTTAAGAGCTAAAACTAAAGTTTTCAGAGGAAAACAGAGATAAAAACTTTGGTATTTTTGCTTAGGAAAAGATTTCTTACAAGAGACACAAGCCCAAACTATATTTTCTTTCTTTTTTTGGCAGGGAGGGGCAGGGCTTGGGATCAAATATACTACTTTGTGCATGCTAAGCAAGTACTCTGCCACTGAGCCAGAATCCCAGCACCACCAAATTATCTTTCTTATCTGATAAGCTGCACATCAAAATATAAAACATCTGATTTTTTTAAATTTGTACTTAAAAAAATAAAAATAGGGCTGGAGATATGGTTCAGTTGGTAGAGTACTTGCCTTGCATGCACAAGGCCCTAGTTCAATCCCCAGCACCATAAACAAACAACAACAAAATAAAAATCAGGTGAAATGGTATATGCCTGTTATCCCAGTGACTCAGTAGGCTGAGACAGGAGGATCACAAGTTCAAGACCAGCTTGGGCAATTTAGCAAGCAAGACCCTGTCTTAAAATAAAATCAAAGGGCTGTGGATGGAGCTCAATGACAAAGGGCACCTGGGTTCAATCCCTAATAAAAGAAAGAAAAGAAAGAGGCAGACAGACAAACCAGTGTGGTAGAAAACATTTGTAAAATATATACATGATAAAGAAATCATATCCAGAATGAAACAATAAGACAAACGACTTAAAAAAAATGGACAAAAGATTTAAATAGCTGATTAATCAAAGAAGATAAGCTAATAGCACAGAAGCACGAGCAAAAATTCATAGTATCATCAGTCATTAGAGAAGTGCAAATTAAAACCACACTGAGAAAGCACACAAATTTACCTGAATAGCTAGAATGAAAACAAAACTAAATAACCCAACAACGACAACAAAATTCTGTGGATGCCAAATACTGGCAAGGGCAACTAGACCACTGCTGGTAGGAATACCAAATTACACAGATACTTTGGGAAACACGTTTGGCAATTTCTTACAAAGTTAAACATACACTTACCATCTGACCCAGCAATTCCACTTCTGGGTATTTACCTTAGAAAAATGAAAACTTACGTCAACACACAAATTTGGATTTAAATGTCCACAGTAGCTTTATTCATAATGTCCTCAACTGGAAACATCACAAATGTTCACCAACCCATGAATGGATAAAATATTTGTGGTACACAACACAATGGAATACTATTTAGCAATAGAAAAGAAGTCCTGAATGCAACATGAATAAATCTCAAAAGCATTAAGCTAAGAATAAGAATCCAGACATAAACGACATTAACTAACTATCCCAAGTATTCTATAGGTCTCAAGTTGATTATGGGCTTTATGAATCATTGGCATATACTATCATTTTTTATGTATATATTACATCTTTCTAATTAATTACAAACTCTCTGCCATAGAGATTAGCTTGTATCTGGATAGCACTTCATAGTACTAACAACTCACAATTGAATACCAAGGCACAGGTTTAATAATTCTCATTCAGTAACACAAATAGAATGTGGAGTACATATTGCAATAGTCAGGATACCTGCATCCAAATCCCAGCTGACTACTTGAATGATCTGTAGTAAGTAATTTAACATACATGAAATTTGCTTTCCTTATTCTAATTAATAGAAAAGCATGGAGTAAAGTGTGGTACAACCAGTCATCCTGATACAAGTGAGGCCACTAAGGACAGAAACCTCCTGAGAAAGTCAGTGGTAAAGCATGTATTTTACATGTGCAAGGCCCTATGCTCAATATCCAGCTCCCCCCATACCCCCTATAAAAACAACAAAACCTACAAGATAAAAAGAAACCTTAGAAGCTAATTCAAAATGCAGGGGTGGTGAGAGAAGAATAGAAGTACTTTGGATTAGACAAAGGGAACGAAGAGAAGGGAGGAAGAATGGGAATAAGAAAGAGCAGAATGAATCAGACATTACTATTCTATGTGCATATACGATTACACAACCAATATAATTCCACATCAAGTACAACCAGAAGGAGAAATTATATTCCATATATATACAATATGTCAAAATACATTATACTATCATATTAAGTAACAAAAACAAATAAAAAAGAAGTACATAGCTAAAAAGAAAGAATCCTCCTGAGAATTAAAGAGCCAAAAGTCATACTTGAACATGATTTTTAGAATCACAGATTTAGAAAGAGGGGCCTGGGACTGAGGTTATGGCTCAGTGGTAGAGCATTCATCTCATGTGTGAGCACTAGGTTCGATCCTCAGTACCACATAAAAATAAATAAATAAAATAAAAGGCACTGTGTCCATCACAACTAAAAAAATATTGGGGAAAAAAAAGAAAGTGGGGCCTCATGAGCCTTATGCTCCTTTGGATTTTAAGGAGATATCAAAAGTATTACTACAGAGAAAACTGGTTTGTGGCAAAAAAAAAAAAATACTCCTTTTTGATTCTTCAATGCGGTCTACTGTCATCAGGAATGGGATACCACAAGCATTGAATTGTTCATCTTTGTAGAGGAAACTGAGTGTTTTAGATTCATAAACAACTAAGTTTTGCTCTACTGCTAAGTTGTTGCCACAGGAATCCAACTCAGTAAGGAAGAAACCACTGCTTCAGACACCTGGCATATGTGCTTGGCTGAGAATTTATAATTGGAGAAATTGTCAATGACTGTTAAGAAAAAGCCAAAATCATTCAAGGAATTACGTTATGGCAGGCCCACAAAGTTTCATTAGGGATTTGCTATGTACTCACGTGTGCCAAACAGACACACTGCTATGCAGAACCATTATTTTCCATTTAATCCTCATAATATCTCTTATGAGACCACATGATTATTTGTGTTCTAGAGATGAGAAATGTGACATTCTAAAATATGATTAAATAATTTGCCCAAGCAGTCACCTTTAGTATGTAGTAAGAATAAGATTCAAATTCACAGGCTGGGGTTGTGGCTCAGTGGCAGAGTGCTTGCAGAGCATGTGTGAGGCACTGGATTCGATCCTCAGCACCACATATAATTAAATAAATTTTAAAAATAAAGGTCCATTAACAATTAAAAAAAAAAAAGATTTAAACTCAGGGCTATTTTGATTCCACATCCCTAATACTATTTAAAACCTTTTACAGCCAGGCGTGGAGGAGCACACCTATAACCCCAGCAGTGTGGGAGGCCGAGGTAAGAGGATGGAAAGTTCAAAGCCAGCCTCAGCAATTTATCGAGGCCCTGAGCAACTCAGTAAGACCCGTCACAAAATAAAAAATAAAAAGGACTGGGGATGTAGCTCAGTGGTAAAGTGCCCCTGGGTTCAATCCCCAGTACAAACAAACAAATAAATAAACAACCTCACAAACCTATTACAGGCTGGAGGTGGAGCTCTGAGGTAGAGTGCTTGAACCACAAAAAGAAAAAGAGGTCTATGACTACTATATAAAGAACAACATCTGACTGCTAAAGCTAGCACAGTGCTTGAAAAATAATAGGCTTAATTTCTTTCTTCCCTTTTTTGGGAGATGGCGGGGAGGGGTTCCAAGGTAGGAAACAGATGTTACCTCCACCTATTAGAAAGGAAAAGTCAAGTTCTAAAAGCCAGTTTTTGAAACCTCAAACTCCTAGCCCTTTCTCCATATTAGCATTGCTCTGAGGTTCATCATGAGGAGGAGGAAGACAAAGAAAAGCTGGAGGAGTAAAAATGCTTGCAATTGTAAAATAAAATTTTCTCATTCTTTGAATAACTCATATATTTGCTGAGTACCTGTTAAAGGACAAACATGAAACTTGGCACTGTAGACATAATAGTGAATAAAGGAAAACACGACCCAGTTTATTCCCATAGGTAGGTTTCATTTCAGTGGGAAGGTATGACTAAGTAGGGAATTAAAATGCAATGCAGTATATACTACGATATGCAATATGCACACACAGCATACTACAGGGACACGGCCACATCGATGTTTAATAGCAGCACAATTCACAATAGCTAAACTGTGGAGTCAACCTAGATGCCTTTCAATAGATGAATAGATTTTTAAAATGTGGCATATATACACAATGGAATATTACTCAGCAATAAAAGAGAATAAATTCATGGCATTTGCAGGTAAATGGATGGAGTTACAGAAGATAATGCTAAGTGAAGTTAGCCAATCCCAAAAAAACAAATGTTGAATGTCTTCTCTGATTTAAGGAAGCTAATCCATAGTAGGATAGGAAGCGAGAGCATGGGAGGAATAGAAGAACTCTAGAGAGGGCAAAGGGGTTGGAGGGGAAGGGAGGGGGCATGGGGTAATTAATGATGGCGGAATGTGATGATCATTATTATCCAAAGTACGGGTATAAAGACACGAATTGGTGTGAATATACTATGTATACAACCAGAGATATGAAAAATTGTGTTCTACATGCGTAATAAGAATTGTAATGCATTCTGCTGTCATATATAAATTTTAAAAAATAAAAAATAAATGCAATGCAGTAAATGCACAAACGGAATAGCACAAGGTGCCATAAGAGCACAGAGAAGACAAAGTGATCCCAGGAGGATGGGAGTAGGGCTACTAAAGTATAGGAAGTCCTACTGGGTGTGGGGGGATGGGCCTGCAGTCCCAGCTAGTCAGGAGGCTAAAGCAGGAAGATTGCTTGAGCCTAGGAGTTCAAGGTTACCCTGGGCAACATAACAAGATGGAGACAGAAAGAAATACAGGATATCCAGTTGTATTTCAGAAAAACAATGAATAGTTTTTACTAAACGTACATTCCAAATATTGTTCTATCTTTGTGTGTGTGTGCTAGAGACCAAACACAGGGACTCATACGCTCAAAGCAAGCCCTCTACCATCCAGCTATATACCCCTAGCTCCTCATGTATTTTTATTTGCTATATCTATCAATCCATTGTGGGAATTATGTTTTTTAAAAGCCTAGCAGGTCTCAAGATACAGCTTGGTGGTAGAGCACTTGCCTAACATGCCTAAGGCCCTGTGTTTGATTCCCAGTGCCACTCCCAGATTCCTGACCACAGTGTGAGATTAACTGCTTGTTTTAGATAATTTCTTAGTAGCAATAGATAAACAATACTCCGCCCATTAGAGGAATCCCGTGTCCCTTATGCATGGGCCTACAATAGTACCCTATCATACTCAATCACTGGCTTAGGAGGAGCCACAACCAGGGTGACCTCAGCAAGAACGAAGATGTGGAGCTAGCTTTGGCATATGCCTATAACCCTAGCTACTCAAAGGACTGAAGCAGGAAGATCACAAGTTCGAGACCACCTTGGGAAACATGGCAAGGTCCTGTCTCAAAATAAGAAATAAAAAGAGTCGGGGATATAGTTCAGTGGTAGAGTGCTCCTGGGTTCAATCCACAGTAACAGGAAGGAGGGATGAGGCGGTGGACCTAAAGGGGCCACAGCTGGGGCTGTCAGTCAACTATGCCTCCCTCCTATTAGCAGGAGAGCTAAATGGTACATTTCCATAGCCACCACAGGATTACAAAACTTTATTAGTTGTAGCATATCCTTTCTAAAACAAAATAATAGGATCTTTTCAAAGAAGACAAAAAAATTTTCAAAAAAATTTTAATCACTTGAGAGAATAGGAAAAATGAAAATATAAGCAAAATAATAAACATAATTAGCAGAGCTAAGAAAACTCCAAATCTTGGATTAGTTCTGGTTCTTAACTTGATTTCATGTATGCTAAGAGTTGCTCTGCCAGCCAAAAAAACAATTTGTTTCTGGGTGGGTTGTTTTGTTTCTCTCATTCAGAAAAGAATTTCTGAAATCTGAGGATACTATGCATCTAAGGAGCTGTAATTGTGGTTAATCAAGTAACCCAAAATTTCATATATATATATTTTTTTAAGTTGTAGTTGGACACAATACTTTTGTTTATTTGTTTTTATGCTAGGCGAGCGCTCTACCACTGAGCCACAACCCCAGCCCTATAATCCAAAATTTCTAAGAGTAATGTAGTGAAACAATTTGAGTTGTTGTGAATTCCATAAATTATTTTATTCCAACAGGTAAGTTTCAACTTAAAATGATTAAATTCTAATTACACAATGTGAACAGAAAAATGTCAGAGAAAGACAATTCTCTCTTTTTCCAAAAATATAGGATGAGTTGAGGGAGTACATAACTGTACAAATGTATATGGCTGCCTGGAGATGCTGGAAGTTTTCCTCTTTGCCACAGCTAACCTGTTCCTTGTCTTTATAAAGTTTTCTATCCAAACCATGTAAGTGTTCACGCTCTTCTCTTATCACATGATTTTTTTTCCCCATCTCAATTCCATATGAATTAAGCGCAGTATGTGTTTATGCTAGATCCTTTAAGGTCCATGTTCCACACATTTCAGATGTCACCTTTCTCCTTATAGTCTGCAAAATAGTTACGATTATTTTTGAAGATCCTTAACAGCCAGGTGCGATGGCACATGCCTGAAATCCAGGAGGTTAGGGAGGCTGAGGGACTGCAAATTCAAATTCAGCCTCAGCAATTTAGTGACACACTAAACAATTTAGCAAGATCCTGTCTCAAAATAAAGAATAAAAAGGGCTGAGGATGTGGCTCAGTGGTATAGCACCACTGGATTCACTCCCCAGTACCACTACAACAACAAAAAAAACTGGAATCAAAAATCAAGGAAAATTTCAAAAACTGGCCACAAAAACAATTTCTAGAGGATTATCTGTTGTTTCTGACTAAATATCACACTGTACAACTTTATGACCCAGAGTAGGAGACAAAAAAAATTTGTAAAAAAAAATTTCAACACAAAAATCTTTTAATATTACCTAGCGCGACAGATGCTACTCAGTTCCTAATTCCTCTGCCTCAGTTTTCTTTCCTCATATTTGGAATATGGTTTATTTTCCTCCTCTTAAAATATTTTCCCTAGTTCTCTTTGTTCATAAGTAAACCAATATAGACAATACAACTTCTTACCTCACTGATATATCTTTTTCTCCCCTTTTCTTTTTCTCCTTGTGGGTGTGTGTTTCTAGAGATTGAACCCAGGGACACTCTACCACTGAACTCTATCCTCAGCCCTATTATTTTATTTTTTCTTAAATTTTGAAACAGAGTCTTACTAAGTTGCCCAGGATGGGCTTATGATTCTCCTGCCTCAACCTCCCAGGAGATGGAATTATAGGTATATATCATCAGGCATATTGATATCTCCTAATTAATGTAAATGTAATTTACTTTGTTTTTTATTTTAATGGGTATGGAAATCATTAGGTTCTCTCAAAATAAGTACCAACAAAAAGTCACTAAAATGCAAATTTATTTCCCAGTGGTTTCAAAATTTTGCCTTTCTACTCTTTTATTTATCTTCATGGGATTAGCTTGAGACAGTTTCACTCTGAAAATTTTATTAACAGCAACTTTCTTTTGTCCATCTCAAACATCCCTTTCTAAACAAACAAAATTACAAGGTGGGCCATTTGTGGTGGCACACATCTGTAATCCCAACAAACTGAGAGGCTGAGGCAGAAGGACAGTAAGTTAGAGGCCAGCCTCGGCAACCTAGCAGGGCCCTAAGCAAATCAGCAAGGGATGTGGCTCAATGGTTAAGTGCTCCTGAGGAAGGAAGGAAGGAAGGAAGGAAGGAAGGGAGGGAGGGAGGAAGAAAGAGAGAGAGAGAGAGAGAGAAAGAAAAAGAGAGAGAGAGAGAGAGAAGAGAGAGAGAGAGAAAGGTAGGTATGTAGGTAGGTGGGAGACAAGTGAAGGCTCCCAACTACACCTAAAGAGAGAGAAAAACCTGACAGTGGAACTTCATCACTGCCTCTGAGATAGGCACTGTGTTCAGTGTAAACCATACTTCGTTTCATGAGCCTGGCATTACAATTTTTCTTTCTTTCTTTTTTTTTTTTTTTTTTGTACTGGGGAATTGAACCCAGAGATGCTTAACCACTGAGCTATATCCCCAGCCCTTTTTATTTTTAATTTTGAGACAGGTCTTACTAATTTGCATAGGACCTTGCTAAACTGCTGAGGCTGGCATGGAACTTAGGGATCCTCCTGCCTCAGCCTCCCCAGTCACTGGGATTACAGGTTATGCACCATCAGGCTTGGTCTGGCATTATAATCTTAAAATACCAATGAGGGTAATAATTTGTCCTTCCCTTTCCTTTCTTTTCTTCTATAATTCAATTTAGGGCAATATGTTTGTGTGTGCATAGGCAGTTTCTATACTGTCTGTGCCTTCCACCTTGTTAAGACTCAGGTAACAGGAAGAATGGAATGAATTCTGAGAAACTACACATGGAGGATTAGGAGTTAGGGTACCAGTGTGTAAAATATTTAAAAATCCAATAACAAAAAAGATATTAAGCATAACTTGAAAGCTACAAAAGTAATTTAAAAATCCATATAGTGCTTTCCAAATATTATCTGAGTCTACCAGTGTTCCTGATTACAACAGCCAACCTAGTCTGGCTATCAACTTACTTATGTGTCTTTGCCAAAAATTTCAACTCAGTTTATTGAAGGATTTTCATATGAAAACATATCTTCCATTTTGTAGTTGAAGTCTAAAGGAAATTACATTCAGTTACAACAATATACTTGATAATCTAATGATATCTCACTAGATATCATATTATAGGGTATTACATGAACACATACATGAGTCTTACTTTAAATATTAAATGTATGCTACTTTTAAGATCCATAGCCATAACCTTGGATCAAATTATTAAATCCTTTGAAACATTCTCCAAAATACTTCTTATAATTGAGCTCCGTGGGATGAAAATAATATATATCTGATAATGAACTGCATATTACATAGTGTTTTAGTATAATTTATGGTTTAAAAGATAGGAAATGTTCACAACTCATTGATCATAAAGGGAAGGCAAATTAAAACCATAATGTGGCCTGGGGCTGTAGCTCAGTGGCAGAGTGCTTGCCTAGCACATGTGAGACTCTGGTTTGATCCTCAGTACCAAATTAAAAAATAATAATAATTAATAAACAAAGATATTGTGTATCCCTCTACAATTAAAAATATTAAAACACACACACACACACACAATGTATTACCACTATATACTCACCACAATGAGTATAAGGAAACAGATTTTTTTTTTTTTTTAATTCTGAGCCAGGCATGGTGATTCCTGTGATCCCAGTTACTCCAGAGGCTAAGGCAGGAGGATCACAAGTTCTAGGCCAGCCTGGACAACTTGGCAAAACACCATCTCAAAATAAAATCTTAAAAAGGGCTTGAGATATAGAGGGATTATAGAGCACTTGTTGGTTTAACCCCAGAACCAAACACAAAATTTGTGAAGATTAATGTTACATGTCAACTCTACTGGGCTACGGATGCTCAGATAGCTGATAAGACACTGTTTCTGGGTGGTCACTGAGGGTGTTTCTGGAACAGATTGTATTTGACCCTGTAGAGTGAATAAAGATTACCCTCACAGATGCAAGTCATCATCCAATCTGTTAAGGACCTGAATAGAACAGAAGGCAAAGGAAGGGAAATTTTGCTTCTGATTCAGTTAGGACATTTCATCTTCTCCTGCCCTTAGATGCTGGCCCTCCTGGTTCTTAGGCCTCTGGACTAGGATTTATACAACTGGATCCTCTGGTTCTCAGCCTTCAAAAAACAGACTGAATTACACCACCAGCTTTCCTGGTTCTCCCTCCAGGTTGCAGATAACAGAACTTCTTAGCCCCCAAAACTGCATGAGCTAATTCCTCTAATAAATCTCCCTCTCCTCTCTACTTTCCCCTCTCCTCTCCACCCTATTCTGCTCCCCCAGTATACATTACCAACAGGAGGGATATCTTATTGTTCTATTTCTCTGAAGAATCTCATCTAACATGGCTCATGGACTGGCAAGATACGGAACAACAGGAATCCTCATATTCTGCTGGTGAGAGTATAAACTGATAAAACCACTATGGAAAAAAATATCTGCAATATCTACTAAAGATAAAGACTTTGTAGATAAAGATAAAGACTAAATAATTCCAATCCTAGGTATACACTAGAAATGCAAACATGTTCACCAAAGGACATGAACTAGCATGCCCATGTCATCACTGAACAAAATACCCCCAAACTACAACTATCCAAATGCCAAACAACATTAGAATTTTAAAATTATGGTTTATTCACACAATGGACTACTACATAGTAATGAGAAAAGATGAACTACAACTACATAAAACAATATGGTTGAATCTCATAGTTTTGAACAAGAGAAGTCAATCACAGAAGAATAAACACTGTATGATTACACTTTATAAAGCAAAAAAAAAAAAATGGACAAAAATAATGTTCCTTTAGAAGTCAAGATGGTGGGCTGGGGATGTGGCTCAAGCAGTAGCGCGCTTGCCTGGCATGCGTGCGGCCCGGGTTCGATCCTCAGCATCACATACCAACAAAGATGTTGTGTAACTAGAAAATAAATATTAAAAAAATTCTCTCTCTCTCTCTCTCCTCTCTCACTCTCTCTTTAAAAAAAAAAAAAAAAAAGAAGTCAAGATGGTAGTTACCCTTCAGAGGGAATACCAAGCACACCTCTGGAGTGTAATATTCTCCTTCCAGATATCAATGCTGAATTTTTAAATATCACTGAGTCCTATACCTGTATACATATTATCCCTTGAATATTTCAACTAAAACTTGAAATATAAATATAAAACATGATTATTTTAATTATAAAATACCCTATTGTGGATGATATCACAAAATACAGGAGAGAATATACAGTGATTGTCAATCATAATCACACCTTCTGAAGCTACTTTATAAAATAGGCCATGACATTTTTCCTCAATTTTTTCTATACATAATTTTCTAAAAATAATTTATTTACTAAAAAATAAAATATATAACATTTTACTTCAATTTGAGTTGTCAGAATATACCAGAACACTGATACATAAATTATTATTGTATATTAAACACTTTCCAACTTTAAAATATTTTTATCCACAAGCAAAAGTTCTTAACTACAAAACTGGCTATCATATATAATTTACTTTAAAAATCACCTTGTAATATCATGCTAAGTAAAATAAGCCAATCCCAAAAAACCAAAGCCAAATGTTTTTCTGTGATAAGCAGATGCTGTTCCCTAGTGGGCCAGGGGTATAGAGAATAATGAAGGAACTTTGGTTGCTGTTGAGGGGAATGAGGGGTCGGGTGGGGCTGCAGGGGTGGGAAGGACGGTAGAATGACACAGACATTATTATCCTATATACATGTATGATTACACTACTGGAGTGACTCTGCACCATGCACAGCCAAAGGAACGAGAAGTTGTGCTCCACTTGTGTAGACTGTGTCAAAATGCATGCTATTGTAAAATAAATAAATGAATGAATGAATAAATAGCTATATTTTACTCAACACCTACAACATGGTAACATATACAGCTTTAACTGTGAGCACTGAATGAAAAAATGTACCCCATATTAAGTATTACTTTCCCCATTATCAGTGTGAAAATCAAACAGATTAAGTAATTTTCTATAATACCAAATGTAGACCTAGTAGCAAAACTGAAATTTGAAGCCATACTTCTATACTACTTAAATTTTTTTTTTTTTTTGTACCAAGGATTTAACTCAGGGGCCCTTTCCCACTGAGACATATTCCCCAGCCCTACCCCCACCCACCCCCCTTTTTTTTGGTGGTTGTAAATGGACAGCTTGACTTTATTTTATTTGTTTATCTTTATGTGGTGCTAAGGATCAAACTCAGTGCCTCATATGTGCAAGGCAAGCGCTCTGCCACTGAGCTATAGGCCCAGTCCTCCCCAGACCTTTTGATTTTTAATTTTCAAGACAGGGTCTCGCTAAATTGTTTAGGGCCTTGCTAAGTTGCTGAAGCTGGCCTTGTGCTTGTGATCCTCCTGCCCTTAGCCTCCCGGGCCACTGGGATTACAAACCAGCATCTCTTGAATATGTCAAACCTGCTTTATTGAACAAAGCAAAATAAAATGCCTTTTCATTAGAGCACATACAAAACTACTCAAAAAGGATAGATTTAGCAATATTTTTGTAACTTTTAATACTTTTCATGTTTATTTTTTCAGACAATAAATCTTTACAAAAGAATATTTTAGCTACCATTTTAATTATTATGTGATTTATAGGAGAAGGATAAACCAGTTTAAATATTAGAATGGGGAATTTAATCTCTCCTAAAAATAAATACTATAAATGAATTAAATCATTAAATAAAAACATTTTAGTAGACTGGAATTGTTAAACAGTGATATGACAAGTTTATGGATATTTTGCTTTTGGATTTAGCAATTCATACAAATTTTATATTGATCATGAATAGCATAAATTTAAATAAAGAAGCTCAACAAAGAAAAAAATTTAAGATCAATTTTAGAATCAAATACCCTTTGGCAATGGAAAAATCATCTTCTTTCCTTAGGGATATGGGTTTGAAATTAGTACCAACAGTGTTTCTAATAGTAAATATGATGGCTAAAGTGAAAGATGTGGAGAGGGTTTAAGTGGGAAGGCAATGGTCTCTACTGGGAGTTGAAAATAAAACAACTAGATCAATTCCATTACAAAATACTAAGCAAATAAGAAACTGCATTTTAAAAGACATTTTAATCTCAACAGCGTTGTACTCTGCCAACTGAATCACAAGCTAATTCACTGAAACTGAATTTTGACATAACACAGAAACAAAATTGCAGATACCATTTCCTCCCAAAAGAAAAATACCAGTTCATCACCCTTTCATAAGAAACAGTAACTCTGTTATTTCAAAAAAACATGTAAAATAGGTATCAGCATGTCATACTCTATTTTAAAAAAGGCAATTTAAGTATTAAAATAGAGAATAAAAATGTGTAATATTGAAATAATGGGAGGAAAGTCTTTTTATTGTGGCTCATATCACATTATAAAAAACTACATACATAACTACAACATGCAATCAAAAAACAGCAGAATTATGCAATTCTACCTAACCACACATATGTTGTAAAAGTAGTTAACAGGAAGATAAAAGATGTAGTAACCACAGCCTCTTTACACACTTTTCTCCTTTATTTTTTGTTTTTAAATAGGAAATACCTTGGATTTTTATTTCTAAAGCTAACTCTTATTTAATTCTAGCATTTAATTATTTAAAATGATAACTAACCACTATTATTTAAATATAATTCATCTTGAAAATAAACATTGGAAAAATACAAGCAAGAAAAAAGAGCAGTTGGTACAGGTCCTTCAGGAAAAGCAATCTAATGGAATGAATAGGTCAATTAAAAAAAAAACTATTTGTAGAACAGGGCAGTTGTCTATTTTCAGACCATTAAGACATTTTTAAATATCCTGAAACTAAACCTAGACTCAAAAGGAAAAGCCAGAAATGTTCACTATGTAGATTAAAATACAATCTTTCACTAAGCCTAGCACAGTTAGAAAAACCAAACTTACCCAAATATGACCTCATATTCAGAAGTCAGCCAAAGGTTTATTTCACTTATTTATTTGTTTGTTTTGCAGTTCTGGAGGTCAAACTCAGGAGCCTCACTCATGCTAGCACGCACTTTATCCCTTAGTTACACTCCTTGTCCCCTGCTTACATACACTCCTTGTCAGGGAGAGTGTAACTAAGTGTCATTTATACCTACTTCTCAAAATAATATAAAATGAAATTGAAGCTTACGAAGTATCTCAGAGCTTAAATTTGTAACATACACTCAGAAAAAAAGAGTAAGACAGCTTGTTTGATTAAACATGGAACTCCAAAATATATAAGCCAACTAATTTTTAACAAAGTGAAGACTGAAGTAATCTTTTTCTAACAATTCCTTACACCTTCACCTATCCAACTGCTTTTAAACTTTATATTGTTCTCATCAAGAAAACTGAAGTACTAACATTTTTGTCTCAGCAGAAATGCATTATTATGGCCCCTGGAAAGAGCCATCCAGTAGCACTTTTGGTAGAACTCTAAATTCCTTCTATTCCTACTACTTTTCTCACAAAATGATTCCTTTGTTCCTATTCCAAGGTAGTGAATATCTGTTAAAAAAAAATGCTATAAAACCTGAAACAAGCTGGGTGTAATGGCACATACATGAATCCCAGCTTCTTGGGATGCTGAGGCTGGAGAACTGCAAGTTTGAGGCCAGCCTGGGCAACTTTGTGAGACCCTATCTCAAAATTTAAAATGTTTTAAAAAGGGCTCAAGATGTAACTCCGTGATAAAGTACTTGCCTAGCATGTACAAGGTCCTTGGTTCAATCCCCGAGAATTCCAAAAAGTAAAAAATAAAATAAATAAAATAACTGTTCCGCTATAAATATATCTAACTCTGCAGTTTAGCAAGCTCTCTGTTGCTGTTCAGGGATCCCCAGAACCACCTCTTAAGATTACAAATGATTTAAAATACAACAATCAGGCTTTAATTCAATAATACTTTCCAATTATTTAGGTATTTCCCTCATAACCAAGTGGGATTTAGCCAAGAAATTCAAAGTTGGTTTGACATGTAAAATCACTGTAATTTACCATATTAATGAACTAAAAATATCCCTACATAATCATTGCAATAGGTACAGAAAAGGCATTTGACCAAACACAACAACCATTCATGATCCAAACACCTGGAACTAAGAATGAAGGAAAACACCTGATAAAGGGAAGTTGTGAAAAAGTCTATAACTAATGTGAGAAACAAGGCAGTGATATCTGTGGCTCATATCACATTTACCGTTTCTATTCCACCTTTTTTGCTCAAAGCAGTAAAATTAAGAAAGACAGTTTTCTTTCTTCCTTTCAAATTTGTAAACTGTCTTTATTTATAGATGACATGGTGGTAGACAGAGAAAATCCTAAGGAATTAAGCAGTGGTGCACACCTATAATCCCAGCTACTCGGAAAGGTAAGGCAGGAGAATAGTAAATTCAAAGCTAGTCTGGGTAATTTAGCAAAATCCTGTCTCAAAATAAATAATAAAAGGGCCAGGAATGTGGGCTCAGAGGTAGAGCAGTTGCCTAGCATGCACAAGGTCCTCAGTTCAATTCTCAGTACCAATAAAAGAAAAGAAAATCCTAAAAATCTTCAAAAGAACTAGTAGAACTAACAAATGGGTTTTACAAGGTGACAGGCTACAAAATCAAAATACAAAAGCCAACTATACATCTACATGCTAACAAAGGATAATTGGAAATTTTTTAAAAATTGGGGGGTGGGGGGTTACCGGGGATTGAACACAGGGGCACTCAACCACTGAGCCACATCCTCAGCTTCATTTTGTATTTGATTTAGAGACAGAGTCTTACTGAGCTGCTTAGTGCCTCACTGTTGCTAAGACTGGCTTTGAACTTGTGATCCTCATGCCTCAGCCTCTCAAGTCACTGGGATTACAGGTGTGCACCACTATGCCCAACTGGAAATCAAAATTTAAAATACCAGCTACAATTTTAAGAGCTCCTAGAACTAGACTGGGGATGTGACTCGGTGGTAAGGCACTTGCCTGGCATGTATGAGGCCCTGGGTTTGTACCCAGTCCTACAAACAAAACTCTTAAAAACTAATAAGCAATTACTATAGCCCCTCACCACCCAAATCCACTTGGAACATAGCCTCTGCAAAGAAGGGAAAACTACTGGACAGTAAGGTTGCAAGATACAAGGTAATACATAAAGGTCGATAGCTTTCCTATATGCCAGAAATGAAGAACTGGAACTTGAAATTTAAAACATAGGACCATTTATATTAGCACCCAAAAATGTAATACTTGGAGCTGGAGTTGTGGATCAGAGGTAGAGCACTTGCCTGGTACATGTGAGGCACTGGGTTCAATCCTCAGCACCACATAAACATAAATAAATAAATGTATTTTTAAAAAATGAAATACTCAAGTATAAATCCAATAAATATGTATAACATCTACATGAGAAAAAATATAAAACAAAAAAATTAAAAAACGGCTAATTAATGTATAGATATTCTATGTTCATGGATAGGAAGAATCAATATTTTTAAAACGTAACTCCCAATTTGATATAAAGATTCAATGTAAGGGCTGGGGATATAGCTCAGTTGGTAGAGTGCTTGCCTCACATGTACAAGGCCCTGGGTTCAATCCCAGCATCACCAAAAAAAAAAAAAGTTGGGGGGGGGCAGGGCTCAATTTAATCTCAGTCAAAATCCAGCAAGTGACTTTGTATTTCAAACTGATTCTAAAATAACATAAAAAGACAAGACTCAGAAGAATCAATATAATATTGAAAGAGAAGAAAAACTGGAGGACTGACACAACCCAACTTCAAGCCACAGCACAGAATGACAGAAGACTGGCAAAAGAACAGAAAAGAATGAGACCGCCCTGAAATAGAGCCACATGAAATATCAACTAATTTTTACAAATGAGCAAAGACAATTCAATGGAAAAAAGCAAAATTCAACAAATGAAACTAGATATCTACATGTAAAAAATAGAATCTAGACATAAATTTTACATCTGTCACAAAATTTAACTCAAAATCCTCAACATGGTAGAACACCTATAGTCCCAGCTACTTGGGAGGCTGAGGCAGGAGGATTGCTTATACTCAGGAGTATGAGACCAGCCAGGGCAACATGACAAAATGGAGGGCTGGGGATATAACTCAGTGATGGAGCACTTCCCTAACATGTGCAAAACCCTGCATTCCATTCCCAGCATCAAGAAACAAAAGTCTGACTCAAAATGGATCATGGACTTAAATGCAAAATGAATCTATAAAATTCTTAGAATATAATAAAAGAGAAAATTGATGTGACCTTAATTGGGTTATTTTTTTTAATTTTTTTTTAATTTTTTTTTTTTTTTTTTGGTGCTTAGCTTTTTGAGTTCTTTATATACCCTAGAGATTAGTGCTCTATCTGATGTGTGAGGGGTAAATATTTGCTCCCAAGATGTAGGCTCTCTATTCACCTCACAGACTGTTTCTTTTGCTGAGAAGAAACTTTTTAGTTTGAATCCATCCCATTTATTAATTCTTGGTTTTATTTCTTGCACTATAAGGAAGCTGGGACCTAATCCAACATGGTAAAGACTGTTTCTTTTACTGAGAAGAAACTTTTTAGTTTGAATCCATCCCATTTATTGATTCTTGGTTTTAATTCTTACACTATAGGAGTCTTATTAAGGAAGTTGGGGCATAATCCAACATGATAAAGATTAGGGCCTACTTTTTCTTCTATTAGACGCAGAGTCTCTGGTTTAATTCCTAGGTCCTTCACCCACTTTGAGTTGAGTTTCGTGCATGGTGAGAGATAGGGGTTTAATTTCTCTTTGTTGCATATGGATCTCCAGTTTTCCCAGCACCATTTGATGAAGATGCTATCTTTTCTCCAGTGCATGTTTTTGGCACCTTTGTCTAATATAAGATAATTGTAATTTTGTAGGTTTGTCTCTGTGTCTGTCCTCTATTTTGTACCATTGGTCTACTTCTGTTTTAGTGCCAATACCATGTTGTTTTTGTTACTATTGCTCTGTAGTATAGTTTAAGGTCTGGTATAGTGATGCCACCTGCTTCACTCTTCCTGCTAAGGATTGCTTTAGCTATTCTGGGTCTCCTTATTTTTCCAGATGAATTTCATGATTGCTTTTTCTATTTATCAAACTTATTAATACATACTCAATAATCTTACTGAATACACCAGTGTACAATTTAAAAAAAAAATTGAGACAAAGTCTCACTATAGTGCCTAGACTGGCCTCAAACTTGCAGTCCTCCTGCCTCAACCTCCCAAATTGCTGGGCTTTAAGCATGTGCCACCAGGCTCAGCTCTGAGTACAATTTAAAATAACATATGTCTTATGAATAAGGTTGAATCTACGGCCATACTGCTCTGAATGCACCCAATCTCATGTGAATAAGGTTGAGTACTTTTTCATACATGTAATAATCATTAATATTTCCTTTTCTGTGAACCATCTATTCGTAAGTTTTACTTCTATTTTACCCTACTGCTTTTTTTTTTTTTTTTTTTTTTGGTGGTGCTGTGGATTAAATCCAGAGTTTAGCATATGCTAACACAGGTTCTACCACTGAGTTTCAGCCTGGGTACCTTCATTTCTCAGAAACTGTATTATTGGTTTGATTGTTCCTTTTATAATTATATAATATCTCTCTACTCCTTTAATGCTTTGAGGTTTGAAGTATATTTTATTTGATATAAATATTATGACTCCTGTTCCTGGTATATCTTTGCCCAATCTAATTTTCAATCTTTCTTAGGTTTGAGAGTTCTGAGTATTTTTTTTTTTTAGTTCCTTTCAAAAAACCCTTTTCTGTGTTGCAACTGCATTCTCTTCAGAGCTTTCATTCCCCCTTCTTCCCATCACAGCATTTTCCCATTGTTTCCACTAGTTCTGCCTCTGCAGAAGGAATCTGATTATTCAGCTCTTTTGAGTAGATAAATTTCTTTTACTAGGTTATGATTTTAATAGCTATAGTCTCTTAAATGGTGTAGAACCTGTAGTCAGCAAGAAATATGCACATTTATTTATTTATATAATACACGGGGTTGAACCCAGGGCCTCTGGCATGCTAGGGAAGAGCCCTACCACTAGGCTATAGCCAATGCCATGCCATGCCACATCATTGCATTTCATTTTTATTTTGAAAAATGGTCTCAGGATTTCACTGAGTTGCCCAGGCTGGCCTTGAACTTGTGATTCTTCTGCTTCAGCCTCCCAAGTATCTGGGATTAAGGTGCATCACCATGCCTGGCAAGACATGCATATTTTAAATCTTACGTGCAAGCAATGAATAAGTGAGCAAAATAAATAAGTGAGTGGTATTTCTCTGCTGAGAATATAAAAGAACAAGTTAAGATATATGACCAACTTCATCTTTCTGCAAGGACATAAGCAATTCATCCTACCATTGAAGCCTCCTGAGAGTTGCCAAAGAGGCACCTTCCCAAGGACTGCACAGAGCTTGATGGAAGTATGCATATTTTCACATGCGAAAATCTCTACAGTTATAAGCCACCCAATAGCATGTGCCTCTCATATAGCCAAGGAGTTCCTGATCTTCATTTTAGGTTTTGCTGGTCTTTCAACATGACAGAAGTCTGTTACAATATTCTTATCTCCTATTTTTCTTAATAATGATACCACTGGTTACTGGTTACCTTGATGAGTCCTGCTTCCTCCAGTGTTGAAGTATAATGTCAGGGAAGCATGCTGAGGCAGGCATAGAGTAGAGGGTAAGAAGCTTTATTAAAGGATAGTAAAATAGACTTCTCCCGGGTGGAGGAGAGGACCCAAAGGCGGAATCAGAATCCATGGGATGAGGAAGTCGAGTCCTTTTTATACATCTAAAGTCTCCCTTGTTCTCCTGCAACTTCTCCCTTACCTTGTTCATTTCCCCTCATCCTGCACAGTGACTGGGGGATGTGGTGGAATGGCCAGGGGGTGAGCAGGTAGGCTGAAGGGCCTAAGTGGAGTGCTAGGCAGGAAGCAAGTGACACTCTAGGGGACCTTGATTAGCAGCTCAGGAATTGCTTCATTAACAATCTTTTGGGAGGGGTAGTATCAAAGGGTTCTGAAGACTTGAGCATTCCAATCTCCCAGGGTCAGTTTCCAATTTCCTGGACTCCAATCAGACTTCATTTTCTCCATCAGACCTGATTTACCTAGCTACACTAACTACCTGTTTTTAAGTCTGGCTTCACTAATGTACACTGACATGATTTATGGCAAGGATATATAAATATTCACCTCATTCTAATTCTTCTACTACTTCTCTGATGGTACACAATTGGCTTTAGGCTAATCTTATTTTAGCTAATTATATGACTTTTTAAAAAACCTTCAACTCTTGGGCTGGGGATGTGGCTCAGTGATAGAGTGCCCCAGGATTAAATTCTAAGTTCAAAGAAAAAAAAATTTATATATATAGATAGATAGATAGATAGATAGATATGGATAGATATAAATATATATCCATATCCTAAGACAATGAGCTCAGCCATTTTCCTCACTAAATATCTTAACAATTCATTCCAGAAAATATTTAATTAAAAAAAATCATTAAGACAAGTTCCTTCTTTATTCATTTCTCAAAAGTTAAACATATAGTCTAATAAAATATCTGGAAATGTTGTAACAAAATAAACTCCTTGCAGTTCAACATTTACTACATATAACTGTGTTGTGCATCAAACTAGACTCTGGAGGCAAAAATAAAAAAGGACCTTTCCCTCATGGACTACATAGTCTAGTAAAGGAAAAAGGACAATCATATCAAGAATTACGATATCATTTAAAGGCAATAACAAAGTGCATACAGGGTTCAAAGGTAGCACAAAGCAGGGACAGGAATAGGGAAACACTGAGAAATTAATGGTCAGCTACATTTTTTAAAAAATACAAGTTTAGCCAGTGGCCAAAGGAATCAAAGGCAGAAAGAAGGATATGCACTTTGAGACAGACACTAAGGAACAGACTTTGAAACTATCCTAAAGACACAATGAATAAGACAAAGTCTCTAACCTCTTAGCACTTACAATCAGATGGGAGAAACCAATAGCCAAACCAGCAAGTAAAATACAGTGTGGTCAGGCATGGTGGCAGCTACCAGTAGGCTAAGGCAAGAGGATTACAAACTCAAGGCCAATCTGAGCAACTTAGGATGCTGTCTCAAAATCTTTCAATTTTTTAAAAAGGGGGCTGGAGATTTAGCTTAGTAATAGAATGCTTGCCTAGCATGTACATGAGGCTCTCGTTTAATCCCAAAAACCAGATCATAAATAAAATTTTAAAATGCAATGTGACAGCCAGGCATAGTAGCACAGGCCTATAATACCAGCAATTCAGGAGGCTGAGGCAGGAGGATCACAAGTTGGAGGCCAAACTCAGTCCTAAACAAATTAGTGAGACCCTGTAAAAAATTAAAAATTTTTAAAATGGGCTGGGGATGTGGTTCAGTGATTAAGCACCCCTGGGTTCAGTATCTGATACCACGTACAATTTGATAGTGGGGCACAGTAGCATGAACCTGTATTCTAAGCTATTTTGGAGGCTGAGGCCAGAGAATCACTTAAGCCTAGGAGGCTGAGGTCAGCCTGAGTGACTTAATGAGACCGACTCAAAAAGAAACATACAAGAGGTTAGGGATACAGCTCAGTTGGTAGAGTGCTTGCCTTGCATGCACAAGGCTCTGAGTTCAATCCCCAGCACCACAAAAATAAATAAATAAATAATTACACCAGTAATCTTTAAAAAAAAGAAAAAAGAAAGAAAGATACATACACACACACACACACATACACACACACAAATACAGTGTAACAGGGATAAGGACATATTATTAGAGGGTCATGGGCCAAGCAGAAGTTAAGACCTAAACTTAAATGCAAGGGACAAAGAGGAATTGGCCAGGTGAAATGCATATGTATATATATGTGTAAGCCTATCAGGAGTGACATGAAGAATGGTATCAAGCAGGCACAGCATCCAAGCACAGCAAAAGCATAAAGAAAACCTAAGAGAAAAAGAGGAGAGAGAATGGGGAACTAAAAGTAGTTCACCAAGGCAGCAGCACAGGTGTGTCTGGAGATGAGATGAAAACAGGAGCCACTTTTAAAACTGGAGTTTGGACTTTATCTTGAGGGCAATAAGGATCTTCCTATCTTTTTCTTCCCTCCCTTCTACCCTGTGTTTGGCTACTGGGGACTGAACCCAGGGCCTCCCATGTGTTAGGCAAGCAGTCTACTACTAAGCTACGTCTAATAAGTAACTATAAAAGATTTTGTCTTGTTTTTAACTTGTGAAGACTTGTTCATATTAGTGTTTGAGGAAAAGTATGTAGCTATGGTACAGAGAATGAAATAAAGAGAGATAAATCAGGACAGGAAAACTGCGGCCAAAATCCGGGCAGTGCCTTATGGTAGTGTGACCTAAAGTAGTGGCAGTGAGTAGGGAAAACAGGGAGGAGGGCTGAGAGGGTTACAAGATGGACCAATGCACCTTCTAAATTATTTGACTCGGAATAGAAAGAGAAGCAATCAATGAGGATAACTGCCTTCAGCAATTTATTAAGATAAGAAGACTAGATTTTGAAAGGGTGAAATATTACTTAATTCTGGTCACATTAAAAGAAAAAGAAATTGATGATGATAACTGGTTTGGGCAAAAGGTGTCTGTTAGAACTATTCAGTAAGATAAAGGAAAAGAGAGAGTAGATATTGAGAGGGTAAAACAATTACTTTAATTTGGAACAGATTTAGATGCATTAAAAATATTAAAATGAAGGTGAGGGGCTGGGGATATAGCTCAGCTGATAGAGTACTTGCCTTGTAAGCATAAGGACCTGGGTTCAATCCCCAACACCACAAAAATAAATAGATAGATAGATAGATAGACAAATAAATAAATAAAATGATAGATAGATAAATAAGTAAATAAATAAATGGGCCACAGGGTATACAAAAAGGAAGACAAAGATTTGAAAATCATTCATACAGAGAGCCAATGACAACTAAATCCATGAGAAGAGAAGAAATTCCTAGGGAGAGCGTGAAAGGTAAGAAGAAAAACTAAGACAGAACCCCATGGCACACCAGCATTTAGAGGAAAGGGAAGAAGGGTCAATGGAGTGGAGTAGGAGGGAAGGGCAAAAAGGAAGACAAAGACACTGTTCACTGAGCACCCATTTAATCTTCACACACCCGCCCGCAACTTACTACTAATGATATCATTTCAGAGTGGAAATTCTGGTCTGGAGACATCAACTTGCTGAAGTTCACACTCAGGTTGAGTATAAATAGAACCAAGATTATATCCTCATCTTCCAGAGGACTGGTTCTTAACTCTGGCATGGTACCAGATTGGTCCTTCTATGACAGACTGAGGAAGCGTGGCACCACAGACACAAAGAAGACACCTCAGCTGGCAATGAGCTCACCTGGCACTGAGGTCTTGCTTTCTAACAACAATCTCCCATTCCAACAAAAAGGACCCAGACTTAGAAAATGAAAGATCTGAGGACTGGACAGCCATCAGACAAGATGAGAATCTTGCAGTGTCAGACAATAAGGACGTGCCCAAGAGCAAACAAACAAAAAGCACAATGATTAGGGTATGACAAAGGGACACAGAAACCAAATGAAAGAGGTCCCAATGGCTGTAGCTGAAACAACTGGACCTGTCAAAGTGGTATAGATTAGGATGCAGAGTATAAATACCCATGAAGCCATACTAACACAAATAAATGATGGAAGGAAGGAAGGAAGGAAGGAAGGAACGAAGGAAGGAAAAAAGGGAGGGAGGGAGGGGCAAGGCAATGAGGGAAGGAGGGACGGAGGGAGGGAGGGAAGAAAGGAGACAAATTTAGGGTGTTTCAGAGTTTCAATTTATGTAGGTTTTAACTGCATTCATGCAGATACACCCCCCTCAAGGAGACACAGCGTGACTCTTACTCCTCAGTGCAGTGCTCCATAAGACACAAAGACTGTGGTATGAAAAGGGAGTGGCAGTAAAAAGTACCTTCACCATGGAGAGTCTGGGGCTGGGTTGTAGCTTGGTGTAGAGCACTTGCCTAGCATATGTGAGGCACAGGGCTGGATCCTCATCACCAAATAAAAATAAATAAATAAACAAACAAATAAATAAATAAATAAAGGTATTGTGTTCATCTACCACTAGAAATATTTAAAAAACAAAAAATGGAGAAGCCTGACAAGACACTATTTTACCAGGTGATCAAAGTTCACATTAACAGTGATAAGTCATGTTGATAGTATGTACCCTTGATGTGCTGTAATGAAAATGGCAGTTTATTTTATGGTCTTTTTTTTTTTTTTTGTGTGTGTGTGTGTGTGTGTGTGTGTGTGTGTGTGGTGTTGGGGATTGAGCCCAGGGCCTTGTGCATGCAAGGCAAGCACTCTCCCAACTGAGCTATATCCCCAGCCCTATTTGTGCTCTTTAAAAACAAAAACACAAGCTGGCATGGTGGCAAACACCTGAAATCCCAGAAACTTGGGAGGCTAAGGCAGGAGGATCACAAGTTTAAGGCCAGCCTCAGCAACTTAGCAAGGTGTTGTCTCAAAATATAAAAAGGGCTGGAGATGTGGCTCAGTGATAGTCCCTGGGTTCAGTCCCCCATACTACAACAACAACAAAAATTGACACAAGTCATATCATGAGAAAACTTCAGAAAAATCCCAATTGAGGAATATTATACAAACTACATGACCAATACATCACAAAATTATCAAGTTATCAAAAACATGAAAAGTTGGAGACACTATCACAGAAAAAGGAGCATGTTCTTAACATGCTAAGACCATAAAATATGATGTTGTGTGGATGCTTTCCTGGAACATAAAAAAGAGATTAGCTAAAAATTAAGGAAAACTCTATTAAGTATAAAATCAAGTTAATAAAAATGTATTCATATTGTTTCATTAGCTGTAAAAACTGTACAATACTAATGTGAGATATTAATATCAACAGTGAGGAAAACTGAACAATATATGGAAAGTCTCTGTACTATCTTTGTAATTCCCTATAAACCTAAAACTGTTTTGGAAGTTAAAAGTTAATCATGGGGCTGGGGATGTGGCTCAAGCGGTAGCATGCTCGCCTGGCATGCGTGCGGCCCAGGTTCGATCCTCAGCACCACATACCAACAAAGATGTTGTGTCCGCCGAGAACTAAGAAATGAATAAAAAATTCTCTCTCTCTCTCTCTAAAAAAAAAAAAAAAAAAAATTAATCATGAAAAAGGAAGATGTTAATTGCATCAATTCTTGTTAAAAAAAAAAAAAGACAACAACTAAGAGCAGTTTCAGTGGATTAATGGAGTCAAAAGTCAGATTCTATGAGACAGGATGAGTGAGGAGTAAGAAGGGGACTGTAAGAATACAGCTCTGCAAAGAGTTCTGCCATGAGGGGGAAATGAAAGAATCAGAACTGGAAGGAGACACTGAGCTAAAGTATTTTGTTTTGTTTTGTTTTGTTTTGTTTTAATCAAGGTAAAATTCACATAACAAGAAAAAAAATCGCATTTTAAGGTGGTTTTTAGTATATTTACAAATTTATGTAAACATCACCAATATCTAATTTCAGAACATCAATATCACCTCACAATGAAATAGTAAACTAAAGAAGACTTCATACATGAAATATGTTCATAAACAGAAAGACTTGGCAATGTTAATAAAAGTCAATAAAACTGGAAATCTACAAATTCAGTGCAATCTCCACCAAATACTAAGACTTCCATTCCTATGAAATTGCTGGGGGATCTAAATAGTCCAAAGAATCTTGAAAAAGAAAAGTAAAGTTGGAAAACTCATACTCCTGTCTTAAAAACTTACCCAAACTAGAGTATTATAAAAACATGATGGTACTAACACGAGACGGACATGATAGAACACGTCTCAGAAATAAACCCTCACAGATGCACTACCACTGAGCTAGTTCTTCAGCCATCCTTATTTTTCCATTTTGAGACAGCGTCTCATTAAATTGCCTAAGCTGCACTCAAACTTGCAATCCTCCTGCCTCAGCATCTCTAGTACCTGGGATTACAGGTGTGAGCTACGGGGCCCAACTAATCAAAAACCCATTGTAGTTGTAACCAAAAGACTTAACAAGAACAATTAGAGGAGTAAAAGTTTATTTGGGGGTTCACAGTTTCAAAGGTCTCAGTCCACAGAAGGCCAGCTCCATTCCTTGGGGCTCAAGGTGAGGCTGAATATCATGGTGGAAGAGTGTGATGGAAGAAAGCAGCTCAGGTCATGATCAGAAAGCAGAAAAGGAACTCTACTCAACAAGAACAACATGTATAGATCCCAAAGACATGCCCCCAGGAACCCACATGCTCCAGCCATACCTGCCCTGCCTACAGTTACCAACCAGCTAATCCCTGTCAAGGGATTAATACACTGCTTAGGTTAAAACTCTTATAATCCAATCATTTCACCTCTGAACTTTATTGTATTGTCTCACTCATGAGCTTTTGGCGAACACCTTACATTTAAACTATAACACTCCCCCGCTCTTTTAAGGTACTGGGGACTGAATCCAGGGGTGCTCTACCACTAAGCTACATCCCTAGCTCTTTTTATTTTTTATTTTGAGACAGGGTCTTGCTAAGTTGCACGAGCTAGCCGGAGAGCTGCTCTAGAAAATTAAATACAAAGACAGGAGAAAGGGAACCCCTAATTCATAGCATGTTGGCCAAAAGCACAAATCACAACCTGGGTATGTAACTGACATCTGAAGTAGAAGGCAGGATCATGGATCTGAACACTTAACCTGAGGAATCTGACAGTTTCTCAGGTAGATAACATCAGGATGATGATGATGATGGTGAGGATTAATATTATTATTACTATTTTGCTGTTAGTAGGGAGAAATCCCACACATTTTGTGACCTGAAGCAAAGTCTTCTGTGTTGAATGGTGTGAGAGAGCAGGGTCAACACTGTGGATTTTGCTGTCCTTAATAAAGTGATACTGGAGCTGGGGATATAGCTCAGTGGTAGAGCACTTGCCTACTATTTCCAATACCACAAAAATAAGTAAATAGTGATACCATTAAAACAGAACACTGGCAGTTAAAAAGTGGAGGTGATCCTGAAGAAAGGGGTGTGAATGCTGGAAGTTACTATTCACTGATCGTTGTGGCCCACACCTGTAATCCCAGCAACTCAGGAGGCTGAGGCAGGAGGATCTCAAGTTCAAAGCTGGCCTTAGCAATGGCAAGGCATTAAGGAACTCAGTGAGGGCTGGGGATGTGGCTCAAGCAGTAGCTCACTTGCCTGGCATGAGTGTGGCACGGGTTCGATCCTCAGCACCTCATACAAACAAAGATGTTGTGTTCACCGAAAACTAACAAAAATAAATAAATATTAAAATTCTCTCTCTCTCTTTAAAAAAAAACAAAAGGAACTCAGTGAGACCCTGTCTCTAAATAAAATACAAAATAGGGCTGGGGAGGTGGGTCAGTGGTAAAAGTATTTGTGAAGATCATCAAAACTTAGTACTTTTTTAGAACTAGACTAAAAAATGGAATAGAAAACTGTACTTATAATGACTCAGCATCTTTCTTGTTTGGGTGAGAGGATGATGGAAATTCAATTTCAGGGGTGCTGGGTCTGTGTATCCCTACTCCTTTTCATTTTTCTAAGTTTGAGGGAGGGTCTAAGTTCTGAGGCTGGCTTCGAACTTGTAATCCTCCTTCCTCAGCCTTCTGAGTAGCTAGATTATAGGCATACACCAACATGCATGCCTGGCCTAGCCTTATATCTTTAAAATATAAATATAGGAATAATTTACAAAAAATAATAAACAAAAAGGAAAAGATGGTGTTAGAAGGGGAGAATATTTCTTCTATTTTTTATGATGTCATTGCCACATTATTTCAATTAAGGACAATACTTTTCTATATCTTCCTTCCAATACAACTCTTATCTTGGGCCTGTAATAGATATTACTAAATTTCACCAATTAGAAAGTAATAAAAAGTATTCTTTTCCAACTCCTGCTGATTTACTTAATCTAGATTTCCTTCTGCTGTGTCCAGCCAACATTCAAAAAAAAGTATCCTTTTTCTTTTTAAAACAGCTAGTTATTTCTAAACCTTACCTTTCTAGTTCCTCCCTTCCTCTTAAATGATCCTGTCTCCACTTTCTCCATTTGTTGTATAAAGTTCAACTGAGAAAGCTTTAGTCTACAGCCAAACTTTACTAGTATCAGCATCCATCTAGGTCTGATTTTAGTAACTAGTTTTCTTACCAGTTCAGCCATCAGAGACAACCTTCCTCACCTAAGCCCTTGATCTCTTTGGTCTTAGACAGAAGGAAGCCATCTGAAGGCTTGTTCTCTATTGCCCCATCATGACTTACTGTCCTTTCCTTCTTACTTTCACGACACTGCATCACTCCATCACCCCATCCCACTATTTGGGATCACTGTTTCCCATATGCACAGAGCATGTGGTTTTCACTTTCTTTCCCTCACCTGCGTGTCACACCTGATAAAACACAGATTTCTACCTGTGTGTCCTATGGGCATATTAGACACCGATCCCTTCAGCCCCCTGGGGCAGCAGAAGAGGTCTGCAGCAGCTAGAACTCCAAGGGAACTTACCCCAACCTTAAACAGTCCTTCTGTTTAGCCACAGTGCGTCAAAATTAATGTTATAATATTATCATTTTCTATGTATATCATCATGTAAAAAATATTGTGAGAAGCAGTAAGGTTTAAAGTATCTTTAAATGACTTCATTAACACTTAAGCTCTCAAAATAACTCCTATGGACCACTATTACTAAATTAGATACTGATACTAAAATACTGATTTTTCTAACCTCTCCACAGTGCATCTCCCATGTAGATATAACCTTTTGAGAAGCTGATATCTCCTCATAGCTGTTTGCACTGTAATGGCATACATTTTATTTCTACTTTTTATAATGGAAAATTTCAAACATACAAAGGAGGACCAAAAAAAAAAATGAAACCCAGCATAGCCATCACCTGGTTTAAACAATTTATAGATAATATTGCTTTATTTATAATGTCACCCACTTCATCAGTCTTCCATGGATTATTTTGAAGCCAATGCTAGACAACATACCATTCCATTCATAAAAATTATAGCATGTATCTCTACATACTAAAAGATAATATTAAAAGATACATATTGAGGTTGGGTGCGATAGCACATGCCTATAATCCCAGCAGCTTGGGAGGCTGAGGCAGGAGGATCACGAGTTCAAAGACAGCATCAGCAAGGGTGATTCAGCATCAGCAAGCAATTCAGTGAGACCCTGTCTCTAAATAAATAAATAAATACAAAATAGGGCAGGGGATGTGGCTCAGTGGTTGAGTATACTTGAGTTCAAACCACCCAAAAAAAGATACACATTGAATGATATTGCTGATTTCTATATAAGTTCTTATATTCCAGGATCAGATTTATGATATAAGCATCCTCCAGTAAGCCATATATTTGTCATAGGAGTATATGCATGTATGTTTTTATATGTAAATATAAATGTGAACATATATATAACATACAGAGAAAAAACATTTTATAATTTTTCTCTACATATTTTCCTGTAAGTTAAACGACTTGAAAGGACTCTCAAACAAGAAAGGGTAAAAAAAATAGTCTGAATAGCTTCAATTGTAATAACATCACTAATCAAGAATCTCTAAGGGGATGCTGGGGCTGGGGCTCGGCAGTAGAGCGCTTGCCTAGCACGTACAATGCACTGGGTTTGGTCCTCAGTACCACATAAAAATAAATAAATAAAATAAAGGTATTGGGTCCAACCACAACTAAAATATATATATATATATATATATATATATATATATATAATATATACATATATTATATATATATTTTTTTAATAAATAAAAGAATCTCTAAGGGGCTATAGCTCAGTGGTAAAGTGCTTGCCTTCCACATGTGAGGCACTGGGTTTGATCCTCAGCACCACATAAAAATAAATAGATAATGTTGACTGTCTACAACTAAAAAAATAAAATTTAATTTAAAAAAAAAAGAATCTCTGAGAACCTAAGGAAAGCAATAGAGAAAAATCACACCAAAACCCTCTACCTCTCAGAATAACTTTCATAAAACATAGATTATATGGTATATAACTATAGTATTTCTTACAGCTGCATATTTTACAAAACAAATACAATAAAACTAAATTCAAATAATTTTTATTCAGCAATCTTACCTTTTGTTGGACTGAGATTCTGATCTATAAATCCTCTTAGTTCTGCATTTGTGGAAGTCAAACCAACCTGAATAAAACAGTTTAAAAAATTAATAATAGGATAACAAGCTATTTTATACCTTCTACCAGAAATCCAAATCAAATATTCTAAATAGCTATGTGAAATGAATTATATCAACCATAGGGAGTTATAATTTTTGGATGGGGGGCACAGTGGTATTGTGGATTAAACCCAAAGACTTACACATGTTCTATCACTGAGCTATATCTCTAGCCCTACTTAGTCTGAGACAGAGTCTTGCTAAATTGCTGAAGCTGACCTCAAACTTAAAATCCTCCTGCCTCAGCCTCCCAAGTAGCTGGGATTATAGGTGAAAACCACTTTGCCCACTTTTCATATTATAAAAGAAAATGTGGTCATATTTCTTGAAATGAGGAAAATATGAAATGTTCAAATTAAAATTAATAAAATATTGGACCAAGGGAATAGCTCAATAATAGAGAAATTCTCAAGCATGTGTGAGGCTTTTGGTTCAATCCCTAGGAGAGCCCAAAATGACAATAATCATCATCATCATGAAATATTACTTGTACACAGAACCATACTCTATCAATTTTACTAATAATTTTTTGTTGTTGTTTTTGGTACTGGGGACTGAATCCAGAGGTACTCTCTGCCACTGAATTATATGCCTAGTTCTTTTTATTTTTTGACAGGGTCTTACTAAGTTGATAAGGCTGGCCTTAAAACTGTGATTCTCTGGTCTCAACCTCCTGAGTCCCTGAGATTGCTAGAATTACAGGTGTGTGCTACCAGGCCAAGTCCCTGATAGGGAGAGTTTTCTGAAAACAAGTACTGTGACAGCTCAAGTTGCTATCAAATTAGTGAAGGTACCAAAGATTAATTCAAATTCCATCATAAGGCTGGGGACATAGCTCAGTGGTACAGTACTTGCCTACCATGCACAAGGCCCTGGGTTTGATCCTCAGACCTGAGGGGGGGGGGAATTCTATCACTGGGACTAGGTGGTAGAGCACTTGCCTAGCATGTGCAAGGTGCTGGGTTAAATTTCCAGCACCAAAAAATAAATAAATAAATAAATAAATAAATAAATAAAAATAAAAAGCCCATCCTGATTGATGACCTTAATTTTTTTCTTTTTTCTTTTTTTTTTTTTTTTTTAGCTGTAGGTGGACCCAATACCTTTATTTCATTTGTTTATTTTTATGTGGTGCTGGGGATCAAACCTAGTGCCTCATGCATGCTAAGTAAGCACACTACCACTGAACCACAACCCCAGCTCGATGCCCTTAATTCTTAATGTTCTTAATCACTATCTACAATGCTTTTCAAAACTATGATATGTAAGGGGCTGGGGTTGTGGCTCAGAGGTAGCGCTCTTACTTAGCATGCGTCAAACACTAGGTTCCATTCTCAACACTGCATATAAATAAATAAAATAAAGGTCCATTGACAACTAAAATAAATTTTATATATATACAAAGAAAGAAAGAAAGAAAGAAAGAAAGAAAGAAAGAAAGAAAGAAAGAAAGAAAGAAAGAAAGAAAGAAGGAAAGAAAGAAAGAAAGAAAGAAAACCATGACATGTAAGGGATCATTATCACAATGCAAAAGTAAAGTGGACTGGCCTTATGTTCAATTACTTGGGTCCACACTGTGGCTCATAAAGCCTACTAGGTGTATGGCCTTGGTCAAATCACACAATTTCTTTATCTACAAATTGAAAGGGGCCTGAAGACTGGGTAAGGGGTTCCTTCTGGCCAAAGCAACTAACTCAATCTGAATCAAGGACACAATTTCTGGCTCAAGGACACAATTTTTACCTACACTAGCTCAAGGGAAGCAAGTCTCCGTCTACACTGTCTGAAGACAAGTGAGTCCCCACCTATACTGGCTCAAGGTGCACAGCATCTGCACTGAATAGGAGAAGGAGGCCCGTAGTCCAGGCCTTGGAGAGGATGTCTGCTGGGCTCCTGCCCTAAGATCTCCCTTTTCTCTCTTTTTTTAATTTGCCTTTTGTCTTCTTAATCTTTGGAACATCAATTTTATTATGCAATCTGTGAGAAACAGAAATTTATTAAGCACCGTCTCAGAAGGATGAAAGAAAAAACAGGGATGAGTCAGGCAGGGTGAAGTGTCCCAAGGAAAAGTCTCTGCTGTCTTTCACTGATGGGGGCAGAGGAGGCTCCTGGTGGAACAGAGGTGCACTCCTGGCTGTAATGTGGGAAGCCTGAGCCAGCTGACACACCTCATTCCTGCACCTGTTTGAGTGCATGCTTGACCAATATCCACACCACATCAGGACCCACAGAACTCAGGGTCTTCTGAATATCCATTGGTCTGTCTGTCTCAGCTCTGTGTATTCACTGGAACCACTGTATCTGAATCTAGCATGTTTGTGTCCTATTTCCACTTGAGCCACAAGACACAAGACAACTGCTGAATGCAGGAGGCAATCCTCCTTACCACTTCTTGATAGTGCCATGGGATTGCCCTGTGGAGGTACCTTGGGAGGACATGCTGCCATCTTCCGTGACCCATCTACTGAGGATCAGCCAGGGGTTGGGTCTGTGGGATACAGGGGCATGCTAGGAGCCTATGCTGCCAGTGAGGGTCCTTGCATGCAGAAAGTGGAAACTATGGCAAGCATACTGACACACCCACCACCCTTCTGCCCTGACTGCTTGGTCTCCTTATGCAGCTGCTGCTAACAGGGCAGGGAGAAGGTGAGAAGGGCAGACTCAATGGCACTCCTCTTTGGTTGGACATTGGAAGGATCCACAGGGCCTAGACAAGGCCTAACCCTGATGCACAGGCTTCACCTGGAATGTGCAGCTTGCCCCTGGTGCTGGAGTATCAGGGGCTTGGGCCTCCAATTTTTGATTTGCCGGGAACATCCAGGTATCATAAGGGTCATAACCCATATCAAAGATGGCTGTTATGATTGCACGGTCCAGGTGTTTGGGAAGTGGCTCACTAGAATGACTGGGTAAATACTCTCCACCTTGGCTTAGCCATGGGTACCCCATTATCTGCTCCCCTGTGGACCTCTGCATGGGGTCCACCATCAGTATTTGACTGATGAGGCTTTGTGCTCCCTCAGAAACATGTGCAGGAATACTGTGCTTGCACTATCTGCACTAGCTTCTTGCTCTAAATGGGCACCTCCCTGTGACCACAGAAAATAGAAGGACACCTAGACTCCAAATGCTCATGGGGGTGGGGGCTTAATATTCTTTCCATAGGACAACTTCAGGGGCAAAATGCAAGCAATTGCCCCAGAACTTGTTCAGCTTCAGACTAGAAATGACCCTGGTGCTCAGGCTGAAGTGGATGAGTTTGATGTTGCCTCTGGAATCCACCAGGATGTTATCCAATTTCAGGACTAGGTGCATGATGCCTTTCTCGTGGCAGCAAGACACAGCACTTGCGATCTGCCTTAATGATCTATGGATCTCCTCCTCCTGAATGCCACTGGCATGTTCCGTGACAATGTAGATATTGTCAATGGTCTCCATGACCTGAAAGAGCTAGATCATTTTTCTCTTCTTTTTTCATAACACTTAAGAACTAATTAATTCATTTTTTGTAATTCAAATGCTCTACTAGCAACAGTTTCTTTTTTTCTTTTCTTTTTTTAGTTGTAGATGGACGCAATACCTTTATTTTGTTTTATTTTTATGTTGTGCTGGGGATCGAACCCAGTGGCTCACACATGCTAGGCAAGCACTCTACCACTGAGCCACAACCCTGGCCCTAACAATAGTTTCTTTTCACCCAGAGGTATATTATCAGAAATATTTCTACATATCACTCATAACAGATAAGTAATTCTGTTAAAGTAGATATTAGATAAATGGTATTTAATATACCAAATTTTTATGATACAGCTTAGACTAAGACATCTAGAAAAGAGCTTCTGAATTCTATACAGACAATGGTACAGATACTTTTTCCTGTAAGTATTCAGTTGAAGTAAAGCTAACCCTTTGCAACAAAATCTGCAATAAATTAATCCCAGCAACACAGGATGCTGAGGCATGAGGATTGCAAGTTAGAGGCCAGTCTTAGCAACTTTAACAAGACCTTCAGAAAATTCAGCAACTTCAGCAACTTAGAGATCCTGTCTCAAAGTTAAAAATACAAGGGTCTGGGGATGGGGATGAAGCTCAGGGGTAAAGCAACCCAGGCTTCAATCCCCAGTACCAAAACAAAATTGCTCACAAACAGTAATGTTAAATATTCAATCTGTTGAACATCTGTTGAAGAGTGTAGTGTATAAATACTAACATGCCCTCTTTTATAAACTCTTCTATGAAGAGAGAAAGGCAAAACTTTTCTGTGTTCTACTTTTAAAATAAAGTAATTAATACTAAAACAGACTTTAATATATTCATTCCATGGGCTGACGTTGTAGTTCAGTGGCAGAGCACTTGCCAAGCACACGTGAGGCACTGACTTTGATCCTCTGATCCACATTAAAAAATAAACAAATGAATAAAATAAAGGTATTGTGTCCATCTAGAACTCACATATATATATTCATTCCATGCTTGATACAACATGATCATTTACTACTATATCATAATAACTTCAAAAGGATCAGTTTATACCTTTTTCTTATTGTATGACAATAATGGCAAAAAAAAAAAAAAAAAAAAAAACCTCAATTAAAACCACACATTCTCAGTAGAAAGCTCACAGTTACTGGGTTACCGTTATGCTTAAACACCTGCTCTTCATAACCAACTTCTGTATAGTGAAGTAGCAAGTGATTCATAAACTTTTTGAGCAGTTGTACACCTGCACTTTAATGATCAAATTATACTCTAAAAATTTAGAAAAAGGTCAACTGAAAGTCAATATTGCATGCTAATTTTGGAATCACAAATGGAGGAAACATGTCTGTAGCTAATGCTTATATAAATACTACCAAAATCTGTTTAGTAAAAGCTTCAAAATATGTATTAATTTCTGCTTTCATAAATTGTAGTTTAAAGACTCAAAGAAAATACATTTGAAAGAAGAAAAAGTTGCTTAAAAAAGGCATGTTAACAATATTATTCTTGGGCTGGGGATGTAGCTCAAGTGATAGTGCACTCGCCTGGCATGCGCAGGGTGCTGGGTTAGATCCTCAGCACCACATAAAAGTAAAATAAAGATGTTGTGTCCACCGAAAACTAAAAAATAAATATTAAAAAATTCTCTCTCTCTAAAAAAAAAAAATTATTCTTTCCTCATTCTACCTACTTAAAAAGGAGCTGTATTTCACTGAGCCACAGAAAAGAGTGAACTCATGTCTCATGGCACATATTTTGCTTAGTCAGGTCCTGAGAGAAGCCTTCCATCTGGGTATTCCTTAAATATACATATATACATATATACATGGGGGTAACTGGGAATTAAACTCAGGGGTATTCAACCACTAAGCCATATCCCCAGCCCTATTTTGTATTTTATTTAGAGACAGCATCTCACTGAGTTGCTTAGCACCTCACTTTTGCGAAGCTGACTTTGAACCCGTGATCCTCCTGCCTCAGCCTCCCCAGCCACTAGGATTACAGGCATACACCACCACACCTGGCTTAAAATATTTTTTAAAAAAATTTTTTATGTAGATTTAATGTATATAACATCATGTTACAAGATATATAAAATAAAATGATTACTAAAATGGAACAGGCTCTGGGTATACCAGTGCCAGTGTACACAGTCAATAATGCTGAATAAAAATACTCAAATCTAATTTGTAAGAATAAAAACATGCTCCCCAATAATAACATTATAACTTCATAAAAAAAGTGAATATTTCTGGGGCTGGGGATGTGGCTCAAGCTGTAGCAAGCTCGCCTGGCATGCGTGCGGCCCAGGTCCGATCCTCAGCACCACATACAAACAAAGATGTTGTGTCCGCCGAAAACTAAAAAAATAAATATTAAAAAAATTCTCTCTCTCTCTCTCTCTTTTTAAAAAAAAAGAAATGCAAATGACCAACAAACATATAGAATGCTAGTTTAAACTAACAGTAATCAAAGAAATATAATGTCATATACAGTTGTTTGCTGATTATGCTGGCAAAGATTCAAAAGAAAATCAGAGAAACAGCATTCTCTATTAAATATAACCCTGATAAATACATAAATCTGTCTAATCTTTTGTAAGTGAAATTTAACATTATGAATCAAAAGCTCAAAAAAATCATTCACGTTCTGGGATCAGTAATTTCCTAAGATTCTGCCTCATGGAAATATTCTGAAAGCCAGGCATGGTGGCCCATGCCTGTAATCCCAACAACTCATGAGGCAGAGGCAGGAGGATTGCAAATTCAAGGTCAGCCTCAGCAATTTAGCAAGACCCTAAGAAACTTATCAAAGCTCTGTCTCAAAATAAAAAGGGCTTTGGTTCAGTAGTTAAGGGTCCCTGGGTTCAGTGCTTGGTACCAAAAAAATAAATAAAATTAAAAAATTAAAAATAAAGGAAGAAAGGAAGGAAGGAAGGAATGTATGTTACAGAAGTATCAAGATAAGAAAAGGCATTCATAGGGGCTGGGGATACAGCTCAGTTGATATAGCGCTTGCCTTGCATGCGTAAGGCCCTGGGTTCAATCCTTAGCACTACACATTTAAAAAAAAAAAAAAAAAGACATTCATCATAGAGATTAAGTAGTAGATTACAAAACAGAATGAACTTGTTTTATTTTGGTTGACTGACATATTCATGTATATACTACTTGCCTTTCTAGGCAAAAATTTGCTAATAAGCTGTAGGTTACCAATTTTTTCTTTTCTTTCTCTGTATTTTCTATTTTTCTGCAATGCGTATTATAGTTCATGTAAAGAAGTTTCATTGACAAGGCAAAAATTAAACTGCAAATTTTATTTCAAAGTCTCTTGTACACTCAGTGATTTTAAATTAGAACACACCTGCATTTTTGGTCTAGAAGACTATCACTAGATACTAGGTATTATTTGATAACCATTTTATCCCAGATACAATGAATATAGTGTGTTCTCCTGATCTCTTCTTTTTAAAAAATAACTCATTCCATGTAGTTCTGTCAGGAACACTAACATTAAAGAAGCTTAACTGTACTACAGCAGCAGCAATGACCCAGGCCTGGCCACTTATGATATCCACTTTCTCCTCCACAGTGTTTAAATATGTGAACCAAGCACAGTCAACCAAAGCTCCTCCCCAGAAAAATCACAAAAAAAGAAACCTCCTGTCTTCTTCTAAGATAAGTATTAGAAGGCCCATGTCGGCCATTCAGCTTCCAGGATGGAAAAAGACATACAGTGCCCTGGCATCATCACTTGATCCTGTGAATTAAAGTGTCTTTAAAGCCAGAAGAGTCTAGACTTTTCAGCTACATGAGTCAACCTATTTCACTTTTTGTCTTTAGCTGGTTTTGTTGTTGTTGTTGTTTATTTTGTGTTTTCCCCTTGAGACAGGATTTCTTAAATTGCCAATGCTGGCCTCAAACTCAAAATCTGCCTATCTTAGCCTCCTGAGTAGGTGGGATTTCAGGTGTGTGCCACAGTGCCCAAATCCGTAAGCTGTTTTGAGTAGGATTTTTATCATTCCTACCACAAGAGACCTACTATGGCATGGAAATGGCAAAAGAACTCTTCATAAAAACTATTTATATAAGAGAAATGCAAAATGAGAAATAGAAATTATGAGTGGACTGTGGCTTTGGCTCAGCAGTAACGCGCTTGCCTGGCATTTGTGAGGCACTGGGTTCGGTTCTCAGCACCACACATGAATAAATAAAATAAATAAATAAAGGTCTACCAACAATTAAAAAAATTTTTAAAAAGAAATTAAGACATAAATAAGTATACGAATATAAGTATACTGATGCTTCCATAAAGGGCAACGTCTTCCACACCTGAGTCACTTCTCATCAGTGTGAACACAAGTGATCATTCTTTTTGAAATATTTTTTTCACTTGCTTCCCAAATCACCAGAATATCCTTTATTTCTTCCTGTCTTTGATACCATTCTCTGAATCTCCTCTGATGCTTCTCATTCTCCCCATCTTTATGTTGGATAACACTGTGCTCACAAATGGTCGTCATTACTCTCCTTTCATGCACTCACTGTGTAATCTCACATGGTCCCACTGCTTTAAAATAATTTTAATATGAAATAACTCCAAAATTTTACCTTCAGCCAGAAGCATTCCTCTACCTAGGCAATATCCAACTGCCTAGCCAATAATATCTCCACTGGATGTTTTTAGGTTTCTCAAAATTAGTATGTTCAAAACAGAACTCTGAGTTTGCCCCAAGATCCTGCACCTCCCCAAGAGATCCTCTTCTCATTAAGCAGCATGGCCATTACTGTGACACAAGCCAAATACCAAGAAGTCTCCTTTAACCTCTTTCTTGGTGCCATATCTTAATTAATCAATCCTGATGGCTGACCCTTAATGATAATGAAGCAAAATCTGTATCTGTTTAAAGTTACTAAAGCACATTAGAAATATGTTAAGGTTCTGGAATTATAACCCAAAATTAGAAAAGAAAGATAAGAGACCCCCCAGTGCACACCTGAAACCACAAGTTGTAGCAAACCCTATATATGCTGTTTTTTCCCTATATATACATATCTATGATAAAGCTTAATTTATTAATTAGGTGCAGCAAGATATTAACAACAATAACAATAAAATAGAGTAATTATAACAATACACTATAATAAAAGTATATGAGATGGTCTCACTCTTTCTTTCCAAATATCTTAAAAGAAGCACTTTACAGCTTCTCTTTTGTATATCTGAATTACCAGCAGAGCTACTCTTGTACTTTGGGGCTACCTGAAAGCAAATACTGTAATACTGCAATAGTAAATCTGTTAACTGACAAGGCTATTCAGTGGCCAATAGCAGGCAATACATGCAGCATGCATAAGCTGGATGAAGGGATGAGTCACATCCCAGGCAGAAGGACAGTGAAAGGTTTCAGCATACTACCCAGAACACAGCACAATTTAGGACTTATGAATTATTTATTTATGAGATTTTCGATTCAATATTTTTAGACCATGGGGGTAGGGGAAACCCTACTATAAGGTATTACAAGGTAATAAGGGTTTATTTGTTAATGTTATTCTTTGGATGTATAATGGGTAATTAGAACTATTTGTCTGACTCACAAGAAGCCCTGTATGATATCTCCTCATACTGTGGTGGGCTCCTAGCAGCCATTTTACACAATATGACAATTGCTTCTCCCAGTCCCAGCTAACTAAGCCACTAGTGGATGTCAGACTCAAGCTTCCCAAGGAGTCTGAAACTGAAGCTGCCTTCCTTCACACCTCTCACTGTGAACTGGCTGGTCCCTTAACATGCAGACAGAGATGCTGAGAGGGGCTGGCTGGGGAACTAAGGAAGATAGTCTTCAGAGGAGGAGAGGGAGGGAGAAATGAAGCAGATGCACAGTACCAAAAATAAAGATGGAAAGCAAACACTGCTTTAATGCCTGGGAGATTGCTAATTTCTGAGCCTGTATCTTTCTGAAGGCCTAACTAATTTCTTGAGGCAACCCTGCATCCTATCTTTTTATCTAATCCCAGTCAAACATTCCTACATAGTACTCTGGGAATGGTAAAGAAGTCATAACAGATTATTTCCCTATATGTTTCACTGTTTATTAAGGCATAATCCTTCACAATAACTGGAAACAAACATCTGAAAGGGAAACAAACTCCAAAATGACAGCTTGAAACAAAGGGGAAAAATGAATACTTTATCCAAAACATTTTAAAGTCTAGTGTTCCTTCAGAAATCACCTGAGGAAGTTAGCAATATTCTTTTCAACAACATCTGGGCACACACATTTCCTTGAGTAAATATGAAAGGAAAAAAAAAAAAAAAAAGCTTAGCCAGCTGCAGTGGTGCACACCTATAATCCCAGCAACCTGGGAGGCAGAGGCAGGAGGACTGCAAGTTCAAGGCCAGCCTCAGCAACTTAGCGAGATCCAATCTCAAAAAAATAAAAAGGACGAGGGTATCACTCAGTGATTAAGCACAACTGGGTTCAATCCCAGACCAAAAAAGAAAGAAACAAAAGAAAAAGAAAGAAGAAATATGTTAAAGCAAGAAGTGACTTGTTCGGTAAGGCCAAGTAACTCTCTAGCAAGTTCCAAAACAAACTTATTTTTAGTCCCCAAAAGAAAAGGGAGAGAGGTGACTTTATGGAAATAGCAATTTTGTAGCTATTGAGGTGAAACAATTTGGTACCAATGTATAAAAATACCATCATGTTCCTCAGAGTACAGTACTCAATAGCACTGAAGTTTATTTTATTTCATTCATTATATAAACAAAACAATTATAAATCCATGCCAGGAAATTGAATTAATTAACCAGAACAGTGAAAAAATATGCACAGGAAAAAGTACAGGTCACTTTAAAAATCACTTACATTAAAAAATTTACAAATACTTACATTTTTTGCCGTCATGTCAAACTATTCAAGATTCTGTAAAGCCATTAAAAAAATCAAAAACAAAAAACCTTCATCTTCAATTAATTCTTTAAAAGAATATCCTGTTAAAGGGAAAAAAAGGAACAGTATTGTAGTAATAATAAAATAGGCAACACTTATGTCATATTTACTATGTGACATGCATTGGTCTCTAAGTGGAATGTCTAAGGAATTATCACAACAGCACTATGAGATATATACCATTTAATTCCCATTTTACACCTAAAAACTAGGGTTTAGAGCAGTTAAGTAATCTGATCAAGATAACCAACAAGTGACATACCCTGAGCTCTGATATATTATAGTATGTTCCTTTAGCTAATCCACTGAAAAAAATACCAGGGCTTCATAGAGAAATGGTTAAATTCAGAACAAGGCAGAAAGTGTACAAAATAAACTTAAAACGTCTTATTGTGCCTGAAGTAAAGAAGGGCTCAAAAGAAGCCAGGCACAGTGGTACACATCTACAATCCCAGCTACTTGTGAGTCTTAGGCAGGAGGACTACAAGGACTTAGTGAGACTTTGTCTCCAAAAAAATATTTTTTTAATGGCTGGGGATACAGTTCAATGGTATAGCACTTGCCTAGCATGCAGAAGGCCCTGTGTTCAATCCCCAATAATGTTTAAAAAAAAAAAAGAGAGAGAGAGAGGGGCGGGGGGGGGGGGGGCTTCAGGAACCACCTGAGGAAGTTAGCAATATTCTTCTCAACACAATCTGAGATTGTGTCTCAGAGGTAGAGCACTAGCCTAGCATGTGTGGGGCCCTGGGTTCAATCCTCAGCACCACATATATAAAGATATTGTGTTCACCTATAACCAGAAAATTAAAAATTTAAAAAAATAATAATGGAAAAAAGAGAGAGGGAGGGAGGAGGCAGGGTGGGGAGACAGAGAGAGATGGAGACATGTAAATCATACATAGGAGCCAGTTTAAAGGGTATAGAACTGAACGATTTGGGTCACCAGAGCACCAAAATATATAAGAATAGTAACAGATTATAAATCCAATGACAAAAATAATAACCCAAGATCATTACAGATGAGGGAGAAAGAAAAGCTCTTCTTTGCAGTATAATGCAACTAATAAATATAAATGAACGATGCAGTCAGTAGTAACAAATAAAGCAATAAATGGTAAAGCTAGTCAGTGGAAACATGATGAAAACAGGATATTTACATATTTATATAATCTTGAAAAAAAAACACCTATTAATTCAAACTTTCTAGTGAAGAAACCTGGCACATACTGCTTTAGTCAAGAAATCAAAGTCACCAAATGCTAACCAATGGGACAAGTGCACTGAGATGGATATCATTTCCGAGTTGTTTCTGGCCAAAATGCAAAATCTAGATCTAATCATAAGGAAAAATCAGGGAAATCCAACTGTTAATGTTATTCTTTGGATGTATAATGGGTAATTAGAACTATTTGTCTGACTCACAAGAAGCCCTGTATGATATCTCCTCATACTGTGGTGGTCCTAATTCTGCAACAGGGATAAATGATTTCTGTAAAGACAATTATTGGGTAATTGAAGACAATATGGGCACAGACTGGATGGTAGTATGGTTTCAACATTTCCTTTCCTGATTTTGATCAATGAGCAGTGAGGTTTTGAATATCTTTTTTTCTCAGAAAAACATATTAAAATATTTAGGAGGTATGGGTATAACTTACCCTCAAATAATGAAACAAATATGATATGGATATACAGAGGAAGTAAGAATAATAAAGCACATATGGAAAATTGTTTACATAATTGTTACATTTGGGGAATCTGAACAAAGGGTATTCAGAAGTTTTCTGCCCTACTTTTACAACTTTCATTTTTGAATTATTTAAAAATTAAAAATTTAAGAAGGATTAAAAAAAGTCAAAGATCATAAATAATGGGAACTGGAAGAAATGGGGGCTACAAATGTCTCCTTTATATGCTGCAATTTGAATCTACAAGTAAAATGGAAATAGAAGAAAAATAAGATTTTTTTTTTACTCTACAACATAATACAGTTTGTAATTTTTCAATAGCAAAGAAAACAAACTGTCCAGTGAAGCATGTAGGCCTACAATCCCCAGTTACTGAGGAGGCTGATGCAACATCACAAGTTCTAGGTTATCTTGGGGAATTTGGCAAGACTCTATCTCAAAATGAAAATTGAAAAGGACCAGGATGTTGCTCAGTGGTAAAATGCCCCTGGTTTCAGTCCCCACTACCCAAATAGATAAATAAATTTAAATTTGATAAATAATAAAACACAAGTTCCTGATGGCTCATTTACCAAACTACATTACATGTTTGACCCAAGAATTTAAAGGTGAAGGGCTGGGGTTGTGGCTCAGTGGTAGAGCACTTGCCTGGGCAATAGGTTCGATCCTCAGCACCACATAAAAAATCAATAAATAAAATAAAAGTATTGTGTCCATCTACAACTAAAAATACTTTTTTAAAAAAAGAATTTAAAGGCTAACATATAACTATTATATTTTGAAGATTAATGTTTTAAACAAATTGATGTAATGTCTATATAGAAATCTGTGCCTATTAGGTATGAAACATCTCTTTAAGCACAAATCTATAAAAAGTTGTCCTCATATGTGACCACCAAGGAAGTTGCAACAAATTTCAAGGGGAATACATATATACAGATTATAGTATCTGGTCACATATAATTAAATTAGGAGTCAACTATTAAAAATTGTTTAAAATCATATATGTAGAAAATAAAATTATTAAACATTCCATGAATTTATAATATTTAGAACTGAATGACAGTGAAAATAATAAAAAATACTTATAAAACATGTGATATCTACCTTTTTATTCAATAAGCCACCAATTTTAAAACTTAAGAAGGAGAAACTCAAAAAAGATGGAAAGAATGTGCATAAAAATAATGAATAGAAAAAAAATCAATTAACAAGCTGTTTCTAAGTCTCCTGCTTAAAGTTAGACATTTAATAAAGTCACAATGTAGTAGAATGAAAAGATCATGGACTTGGGCTCAACCTCAGCTCTGACACTTAGTGTAAGCTCTTAACTTCTTGTATCTCCATCTGGAAAAAAAAAAAAAAGAATACTATGTGTTTCAGAGTCGTGTTAGGAGTAAACTGGATATCATTTATTAAAAGTAAAAATCATCACATCTACCAAGTCAAAGTGTCAAATACCCTCCAGTTTATACATTAAATACTGGGAGCACTTCTAACCACAAAAAAAAAGCTCAATCTAAAAAAAATTAAGATTATTTTATGACCTACTGAAATACAATTACAACAAAAAACAATGAACTCTTTCCCTCTTAAATATGGTTTGAACATGTGAAAATTTTAATGCATATATCCAAGGTAGATACTATTCTCTACCCATTATCATTTTTCCCTTGTTTCTTAAAAAGTTGAAGGTGGCAATGTATCCAGCTAAATGTGCTACATTCTCATCCTAGATGAGCTGATCATATAACATATAATTCTGGCCAATGAAATACAAGCCTTGTTGAGTTGACTACCACATCCAGCTACTAGGTTTCTCCTGTTCCCTTCTCCTCATTTCTTTGGGCTCAGAAGACAGCTGTAATGGCATCTGCTTTATTTCTGAATTCACTCAGTATGAAATTTCTTAAAGATTGTGCTGTTGAGTGGCACTGTGCTATTCATACAAATAAAAAGAAATTAAGAGTATAAGTATTTCAGTACACAACAGTAAGAGGCTACCTGGTGCTGGGGATGTAGCTCAGTGGTAGAGAGCAAACAAAAGGCCCTGGGAGGGAGAAAAAGGAAGGAAAGAAAAGGAAGGAAGGCAGGCAGGCAGGCAAGCAGGCAAAGGGGAAAGGACAAAGGGAGGGAAAGAGGAAAGACAATGGGCACTAATTTAAAACAAGAAAAAAGGAGAGGGAAAAAAAGAGGCTACCTATAAAACTACTGCATAGCCACATTAATGAGCTTGACAGAACAAAGTGCAATTTTGTTTGGTATTCCCTATGTATCTCCTTACCAGATAGAGATCAGCACAAACTAGAACCTCTAAATGCTGCCTAAATGATAAAGGTTTGAAATACTGCCAAAGTACATGGATTAATTGAGCAAATTTACCTTAATATCTCTGTGTCTCAATTTCTTTATCTGCAAAACAGTAATAGTACATTTGTTTAATTGCATGAATCAATACATGTAAAATTTCTAGGTCACTACCTAATACATGGTAAGCAATCAGGGAAAAAAATTAGTTCACTGATTTCCTGCAACAAATTAAGGCTTCTTCTTCCAAAATAAATAATATATAATTCTCACACAGTAGAAGTGAAAAATAACTATAACATTAATGGAATTTCAAAACAGGGAGGAAAAAGGGAAAAATTTTAATTGTAGTTAAAAAAAATGATTCAACTAAAATTAACAACAGTAGGCAATAGTCATTCATTCATTTACTTATCCAGCAAATACTAAACAGCCACTTAAGTACAAGGAACTAATCCAAACACTGGGAACAGCCTAGTGGATGAGAGAGTATATTATCAACAAACCTTCAAATGTAATTGTTTTATCTTCCACCCCTCACTCCAAAATGCACAAAGGTAACATTAATGAAATAAAATTACACTTAGATAAACATTATAAAAAGAAATAAGGTTGTAATAGAGACTTCTTTCATTCAATTAAAAATCAAGACATGCTTTACTGACTTTGAGCAAAAGTTTAACCTTTTAATTAAAATACACTTTTTAATAAAAAACACTTTTAAAACTTTTGTATTTTCTTTATGAATTATTTGTAAATGTGTAATACATGTCTTAAACCTTCAAAAATGTCTACAAAGTAAACAAAAGCAGGGAATGTTTCAAGAAGTTGCCATCTTTGGCAGTACTGACAATTCTGAGATAAATCAGTCATGCGCACTGATGCATTATGTTTTTCCAGACTCAACAATTGCACAGTTCTTCCTGCCACCAAGGTCTTCTGCTAGTTAAAAAAATAAATAAATAAATAAATAAATAAATAGGATTTCTTCTTCCAGCTTCATGAACACATTATGTCAAGCTCAAAAAGTCAATCTTTTGACCCCACCATCTGCCATGATCTCTTGTCAGTTTCAGACAATGCAACCCCACAGATGGTCTCAAAATGCAAGTCCTTCGTCACTCCAATCACAATTTCATAGCTCTAACTACCAAGCCTTTTAAAATGGTCTACCAATAAAAAATAAATGTATATACTTATATATATTTTTATATATTATATATATTTACTTATATATGTCTGTGTGTGTGTGTGTGTGTGTGTATATATATATATATATATATATATAGAGAGAGAGAGAGAGAGAGAGAGAGAAGAAAGCAAAAATAATTACAAATAAATCTGTAGAATTAAGCAGTAATATCATTTTAATCGGGGCTTATAGACTTTTTTGATCCTGAAAATAAAAGAGGCTACAAAAAATTAAAATTTCAGAAAAGGCAGCATATTTAAATAACAAACATTACTAATTTTATAAACCTGCTTATTATTCAAAGTTTATAAAATACACAAAATAAGGGATTTGGGGTGTAGCTCAATGTTAGAGCATTTGTCTAGCACATGGGAGGCTCTGGATTGTATCCCCAGCACCACAAAACAACAAAACAAAAAATAATAAAGCAAAAAGAAACTATTAGTCATATTGGGAGTACAATCCAGTGGCAGAGTACATGTTTAACACATGCAAGGCTCTGAGTTGTTGAATCCCCAGCATTAAAACAAAATGAAAGGACTGGGATTGTGGCTTAGCGGTAGAGTTCTCGCCTAGCATGTGCGGGGACCCTGGGTTCGATCCTCAGCACCACATATAAATAAATGAACGGAATAAAGGTTTTGTGTCCAACTACAACTAAAAATATATATATATTTTTAAATGAAGTAAAAAAACAAATACCAGCCATAAGCCATCAGAGGCAATCACGGTAACTGGCACAAAGTCCTTCAGCATTCTATGCACTTCTTTTTTTTTCCACCGTAGTAGTATCGGGGATTAAACCAGGAATACATTGCCATTGGGCTACATTCCCACCCCACCCCTATTTTTGAGACAGGGTCTTGCTAAATCATCCAGGCTGGCCTTGAACTTGTGATCCTCCTGCTTTAGCCTCCCAAGAAGTTGGGATTACAGGTATGCACCACTTCATTCAACAGTTTTTTAAAAAATTTGTTCTAGTTATTTATACATTCCATTTTGACACATTGTTCACAAATGGAGCAAAATCAACTTTTGATATATTGTATTACAAGATATTTCCATAGATGGTGATAGTAAGTAGCTTTCTAGGCACTCTCCCAAGCACTTCACATGTATGATATCATATACTTCTCACCACAAGTCTATCAGAAAAGTATTATTACTGTTTTTATTCTATAAAAGATAAAATTTTTAGAGGGATCCAAGATGGTGAACTGGAGGGAGACTGCACTGCTTATTGCTCTGAGACTCAGGATTCAAGCAGAGCAACTACTGTTTCTCTGCAAGGCAGCCCTAAATGCCCACTGATTCCCCTGCTGTTTATCCCCTATTAGCCTACTGTCTACCGGCATATTACCTGCCTTTTGAGCACAGATCCCTTGCTGACTGCTGCCTACTGTCTGCCATTTGCTCATTTGACCACCTCTTGCCTGCCCATCACGCGCTGCCCATATCCACCTGCAGATAGCCCACCAATAGCCTGTAGACTGCCCACAGGCCACCAGCAGATCACCTGCTGCCCACTAGTCCATTGTCACAGGACCCGCGGGTTTGGTTACACGTGGCTACTGCCATCTTGAGAAACACTAACTAGGGCCTGCAGGTTTGCTGCCTCCACAGCCATCTCCTCCGGGTGCAGCCACCTCAGTCTGAGGACACCAGCCAAGGCCTAGAGATATACTGTCGGGGTACCTGCAGATCTGGTTGTACCTGAGGTCTTCCTGCTAGGTGTGCTAGTGGCCACTATCAAGCTGCCTCTCTGCAGGGTCTCTCCTTTGTGTAAGCAGCTCTCTAGTGGTCTCCCTGCAAGTCAAAAAGGCATTGAAATCTGGGGATTGCAGCAAGGCAGAGCCTGGGGAATCTGAAGCCCAGGTCTGTCAGATTGCAGATGGGTTTGTGCAGGCCAGTCTGGATCTAGGCCAGTCTGGATCTAGCAAGCTGGTGGAAAGCAGGAGACTAGGGGCAGTTCCAGGAGCAGGGCGGCCCAGGTTAGAGAAACTAGAGAAAACAGGACTGTCTCCAGCACCCAACAGAAAGAGCCAGCTATAACTGCAACGGGTAGGAAGACTGGAAGAGAGTGTGAGAGCATCTTGCTATAGGCTCACCCACCCAACTGGTCTGGCACCTAGTAGAGCCACCATCAATCTTCAGACAACCCCACTTATCAGTAAAGAAGGAAAGCTGAGAAAATTTTTGAAAGCCAATGGAAGCTATCATTCAATTTCCTAATGAGAATTTCCTTTTTTTTTTCTTTGCCCTCTCTCTCATATCTCTACCATCTTTGAATCCAAATATTTTTCATGCATCAATTTATTGAAATGGGATGTCTGAATAGCATATTATAGTTTTGTTGTGTATCCTTATTTTTACTTTTTTTAAATCTGTATATATTTTTTCTCTCACCTATCTGTCTCCCTGGATTCTCTTTCTTATTTCTCTGATACTAACAGCCAACCTCTATCAATACCTCCCTCACTCTTACTATAAATTTTTTCCTCTATCTTCTCTCCTTCTCCCTCATAAACATCACATCTCACAGTACTTGTGTTCCCTCACTGAACATCATTAGAAACGATAAATCCTTTTGGCAAACTTACTGTTATTATATTATAAACAATAATTGAACACATCGTTTCTGTTTATTGTAACAAAACTGTAGATTCCTTAATAGGAGTTATTTGGTTTAAGGTTGTATACTGTTTGCATTTGGTGCTGTTAATATTGGTCTCTCCCTTAAATAAAGCTGAGGTAGTGGAAGCCTTTAGGGACACTATAAGACTATAGGGTAGAAACTACCGCCTCAGATCCATACCACTAAATAAGACACACAAACAACATGAAAAAACCAGGGAACAAAGCCCCTAATATTCTAACAATAGACTGACCCCCCCACACCATAAACAAAATAGATCTTCCAAACAAAAATTAAACAAAGAAACTATAGAGCTAAATAATGCAATCAATGATTTAGACTTAACAGACATATATAGAGTATGTCATCCATCATCAAGTGAATACACTTTCTTCTCAACAGCACATGGATCCTTCTGTAAAATAGACCATATGTTTTGCCACAAAGCAACTCTCACCAAATACAACAAAATAGAGATATTACCCTGTATTCTATCAGATCATAATAGCTGGAATTAGAAATTAATGATAAAATAAAAAAACAGAAGCCACTCTCAACACTTAGAAACTAAATAGCATACTCTTGAATGAACAATGGATAGCAGAAGACATCAGGGAAGAGATAAATTCTTAGAGGTAAATGAGAACACCAATACAACATCAAAATCTTGGGCTGGGGATATAGCTCAGTTGGTAGAGTGCTTGCCTCGAATGCACCACCAAAACAAAAACAAATAAATCTCTGGGACACTATGAAGGCAAAGCTAAGAGGAAAGTTCATTGCATGGAGCTCATTCATCAAAAGTATAAAAAGTCAACAAATAGGGGCCGGGGCTGTACCTCAGTATTAGAGCATTTGCCTAGCATGGGTGAGGAACTGGGTGCGATCCTCAGCACCACATAAAAATAAATAAATAAAATAAAGGTCCATCTACAACTAAAAAAAATATTCTTAATAAATGACCTAACAGTACATCTCAAAGCTCTAGAAAAACAAATCAACATCAAAAGGAGTAGAAGACAGGATATAATTAAAATCAGAGCTGAAATCAATGAAATTAAAACAAAAGAAACAACTGAAAAAACAAAAAACTAGTTCTTTGAAAAAATAAAATAAAATTGATAAACCGTTAGCCACGTTAATGAAGAGAAGGAGAGAGAAAACTCAAATTACTAAAATTCGTGATGAAAAAGGAAACATCACAGAAGACACTATTGAAATACAGAAGATAATCAGAAACTATTTTGAAACTGTATACTCCAATAACATAGAAAATCTAAAAGACATCGACAGATTTCTAAAAACACTCAAACTGAATCAGGAGGACATACACAAGTTAAACAAATCAGTTTCAAGCAATGAAACAGAAAATGCCATCAAAAACCAAAGACCAGACAACGACACATTAAGAAAAGAAAACTTCAAAAAAAAAAAAGAAAAAAAGAAAACTTAAGACCAACATCCCTGAGGAACATAGATGCAAAAATTCTCAATGAAATTCTGGCAAATCGCATACAAAAACACATTTAAAAGATAGTGCATTACAATCAAGTGGCATTCATCCCAGGGATGCAGGGTTAGTTCAACATACAGAAATCAATAAATGTAATACATCATATCAACAGACTTAAAGACAAGAATCATATAATCATCCCAATAGAGGCAGAAAAAGCATTTCACAAAATACAGCACCTCTTCATGTTCAAAACACTAGAAAAACTACGGATAGTAGGAACATACCTCAACATTGTAAAAGCTATCTATGCAAAGCTCAAGGCCAACATCATTCTAAATGGAGAAAAATCGAATGCATTCCCTCTAAAAACTGGAACAAGATAAGGTTTTCCTTGAAAACCTAGCCAGAGCAATCAGACAGACAATATAAATTAAAGGGATACAAATAGAAAAAAAAAGAACTCAAAGTATCACTATTTGACAAGGACATGAATTTATATTTAAAGGATCCAAAAAATTCCACCAGCAAACTTCTAGTTCTAGTTCTATGAAGTGGGGGAGCTGGGGGATATGGCTCAAGTAGTAGCGCGCTCACCTAGCATGCATGAGGCATTGGGTTCGATCCTCAGCACCACATAAAAATAAAATAAAGATATTGTGTACACCTAAAGCTAAAAAATAAATAATAAAAAAACTTCTAGTGGAATTTTTCAGCAAAGTAGAAGGATATAAAATCAATACCAATAAATCAAATGCATTTCTATACACAAGCAATGAATTCACTGCAATAAAATTAGAAAAACTACCCCATTCAAAATAGCCTAAAAAAATAAATAAATAAACTACTTGGGAATCAATCTAACAAAAGAGGTGAAAGACCTCTACAATGAAAACTACAAAACACTAAAGAAAGAAACTGGAGAAGATCTTAGAAGATGGAAAGATCTCCCATCTTGGATAGGCAGCATTAACATTGTCAAAATGGCCATGCTACCTAAGGCATTATACAGATTTAATGCAATAAAAATGCATTCCTATTAAAATTCCAATGACATTCTTCAGAGAAATAGAAATGGTAATCATGAAATTCATTTGGAAAAACAAGAGACCCAGAAGAGCCAAAGCAATTACTACAGATCAACAGTAACAAAACTAGACATGTGGACCAATGGTACAGAATAGAAGACACAGAGACAAATCCACACAGATACAGTTATCTCATACCAGACAAAGGTACCAAAAACATACATTTGGAAGAAAGATATCTGAGTATTCTACTACTCAGCTACCTTCCCAGCCCTCTTTGAGTCAAGCCTCGCTAAATTGCTGAGGCTGGCCTCAAACTTGTGATTTTCCTGTCCTGGCCTCCCAAGTGGCTGGGATTAAAAAGAGGTGTGCACCATCATGCCCATTGCATTCTAATTCTTTAAAAACCAGTAATATCAGCAATATATTATAATTCTTTCATAACTGAAAAGCTCTCTCATTCCTTCACTATACCAGGTAAATTTACATTCACTATCAATAATCCACTTATCTAGCAATCAAACTACCTTAACCAAATGGAACAAAACTCTAAGCTTAAAAAAAAAAAAAAAGTCCCCAGTGTGCTCAAATTAACTTTTACCAAACCCAAGCACTAATAACAAGAGTCCTCAAGCCTTATTTCATCTTCTTGATTTCATTTAACATAAATTCTTAGTCAATTTGCTTAACTTGATTTTCAGACCAGAAGTCAATCATACTCAAAAGAAAGGATGAGGTAATACGGAACAAATGGAGCCAAGCACAGTGGCACACACCCAGAAGCCCAGGAGGCTGAGACAGGAGGATCACAAGTTCAAAGCCAGCCTCAGCAAAAGCAGGTACTAAGCAACTCAGTGCTGTCTCTAAATAAAATACAAAATGGGGTTGGGGAAATGGCTCAGTGGTCAAGTGCCCCTGAGTTCAATCCCCAGTACCCCCAGAAAATAATAATAATTGGGAACATATGGGCTGGGTGCTGTTGTCAATGAGCATATTAACAAAACAACTGCCCACTAGAAGCTTAATACTAAAGGGCAATTACACATGGAGTTATATAGTTCATCCAGTAAATTCTCTAAAATAAAATTCCCCCCTCATTCCTAGATAAAACTCAATTATTGAAATGGATTATTGACATATTCCTATACATGCTTCTACATAACACCTAAACAATACTTTCATTTCAAACACATTGTCAATATTTATTATTTGTTCTTGATTATTAAGAACAAGTTTGCAAGAAAATAACCATTTCTGCCCCTATTCAAAGAATCAACATCAGATGAGATCATTCAAATTTAAAACAAAATCACATTCCAAAATCCTGCCAAGAGCCTAACTGAAAAGTTCTTTTATCAAGCAGTACATGCCAAAGTTTAAACCATGAATTCATTTATACACAATGACTACATGGATTAGATCACCTGTTGCACATATGCTGCTTAGCAAAGTCTAATTTCCAGATCAACACAGCTTTGGATTAGCAGCACAACTGTTAAGACTTATCCTTATTTGATCCATCACAACAGGTTTGATGAGTGTTTAAAATAGCATTTTTGTGTTAATATAAGTTTATAGACAATGTACTGTACAAAGGATTATGCAAGCATGATGTTCAATTTACCAAAGAAAAGAAAAGGAGACAAGGGCTGGGGATGTGGCTTAAGCGGTAGCGCGCTCGCCTGGCATGCGTGCAGCCAGGATTCGATCCTCAGCACCACATACAAACAAAGATGTTGTGCCCGCCGAAAACTAAAAAATAAATATTAAAAAATTCTCTCTCTCTCTCTCTCTCTCTCTCTCTCTCACTCTCACTCTCTCTTTAAAAAAAAAAGAAAGAAAGAAAGAAAAGGAGACAAAAATGGAACACTCAAAAGGAAGCAATTTGGGACAGGGAGTGGATAGATGTAGCTAAGTGGTAGAAGGCTTGCCAACCATGCAAGAGGCCCTGGGATGGATCCCCAGCACCACTACAACAATATTTTATGAAGAAAACAGCACAAGTTCTAATTCTAATATGAAACATATTAGAATATAATATAAAATAATATAATATAAAAGTGTCTAATCTATGTTCAAACGAAAATAAAATAAGTTTTATAAACAGCATCATCTTAAGAATTATTTAATAAGTATTTCCCCAAAGTAACTGTACAGAATAATTACCTCCATTTTACAGGAGGGAAAACTGAGTCAGATGACAGGTTTTAATAACCTATCCTTCATACCGAACCAAAGCTTACAATAAAGTTCAGATAAATGAGATGTTACCATATCATATGTTCCATGTCATTAAAAGTTTTAAACATTTTCCATCTTAAAGTTATTTAAGAAGGGCTGCGGTTGTGGCTCAATGGTAGAGCACTTGCCTAGCATGTGCAAGGCACTGGGTTTGATCTTTGGCACCACATAAAAATGAATAAATAAAATAAAGGTATAAAAAGTGAAAAAAAAGTAATTTAATATTTTTAAACACTTAAAGGATGTTTGTGATATTTTAAATGTTTAAGAATATATATTGAGTGTTACATAGCATAAAAAGATTTAAAGGAAACATAGGAAAATGGCAAAGAAAAGGAACACTCGTTTTACTTGCAGCACTTGATTTTTTTTCCATGTAATATTTACTGAAATTCTAAAATAGTCAAAACCACCGATTCACATGACAGAATATGATGGAGGTGTGAAATCTTTACTAACCAAAGGTTAATGGTAAAAATTGTCATCAATTTTCTCAAATGTTAAGCAGTGAAAAGGGGAACAATTAACAAATTCATGTTAAAATAACCCAAATTTATACAAAACATCAAAAAAGGAAAGGAAAATCATTCTAAATCCTATCACTGAGAGAAAAATATAATGTTATTTGTACATATACTTTCAGGTACATGTACATGCACAGATGTATACTTATATGTAAATGTAACATTTATATAAAAGGTACACAAGCGAGTCATACATTCTATTAATGCCAACTTGATTCAAGATATCCTATAGAAGACGCTTCCATAATAAAGAATTGTATATTTCAAAAATTCTTCCAATAAAAAAAATTTTAAGGGCTGGGATATAGTTCAGAGGAAGAACACTTGCCTAGCGTATGCAAGGCCCTTTTTCCAATCCCCAGTACCGAAGGCAGCCTCGGGCTGGGGTTGTGGCTCAGCAGTAGAGCATTCGCATAGCACATGCGAGGTCATGGGTTCAATCCTTAGCACCACATAAAAATAAATAAATAAAATAAAGGTATTGTGTCCTACTACAACTAAAAAATAAATATTTTATTTAAAAAGGCAGCCTCAAACACTGCACTCTCCCATCTCCTTTTTATTTCTTAATACCAGAAAAGGAGTACCATAAATGGAAATGTACTTAATTTTATATTTGTGTTCTTGGTTTTATGTGTGTGTTATGTGTATGGTATATATATTTTTAAACATTATAGGGGATTGAACTCAAGGGTTGTTCTACCACTGAGCTATATCTGCATCCCCCACTTTTTAAAATTTTTATTTTGAGGGCTGGGGTTGTGGCTCAGTGGTAGAGCTTTTACCTTGCATGTGTGAGGCACTGGGTTCGATTCTCAGCACCACATATAAATAAATGAATAAAATAAACAGCATCATCTTAAGAGTTATTTAATAAGTATTTCCCCAAAGTAACTGTACAGAATAGTTTATTTTTAAATTGTAGTTGGACACAATGTCTTTGTTTTATTTATTTTTATGGTGCTGAGGATTGAACCCAGGGCCTCGCGTGCACTAGGCGAGCGTTCTACTACTGAGCCACAAACCTAGCCCTTAAAATAAAGGTTTTTAAAACAAAATTTATTTGGAGACAGAATCTTGCTAAATTGCCCAAGCTAGTCTTGAACTTGCCATTATCCTGCCTCAGTGCCCCCTCCCCCAGTAGCTGGGATTGCAGGCATGTGCCACCACACCTGGCTCTAAAAAAATTTTTAATTTACAGATGATACCTGAAAACATTTCAGTTATAAAAACTCAATCCAAAGAAAATCCCCCAATCTGAACACTTTAAATCTCATTTGTAAATTTCATTGTCAGTTTGGTCCATGCAGAGAGTTCATCCTATGCATTTTCATATAAGCATTTATATGTAGAGAAATATCGTTTTTAGTGTTTTAAAGTATTAGTCTTATTAAATGATACCACACAGTAATGGTGATTTTTTTTTCATTTACCAAAGATAGATATGCTAAACTGGTCTTTAAATGTTATAGTCATGCATCTTAATTCTGGTGATCAATCTATACATGTGTACTATGCTTATATAAATCTGTACATGTGATAACACATCACAGAGCTGTATATAAACAAATAAGAAAACAGTGGAACACACTGTGATTGCAGCTGTTCCAGAGACTGAGGCAGAAGGATCTCAAGTTTAAGGCCAGCCTGGGCAACTGAGACTCAATCTCAAAATTAAAAAAAAAAAAAAAAAAAAAAAAAAAAAAAAAAAAAACCCTGAAAGGGGGTTTTCCAAGAGGAAAATTCATTCCTTAAAAATAGAAAAAAACAACAAATAAATGATTTCATACTTCATGTCAAAATCCTAGAAAAAGAAGAGCAAAACAACAGCAAAAGAAGTAGAAGGCAAGAAATAATTAAAATCAGAGCTGAAATTAATGAAACAAAAGAAACAATTGAAAAAATTGACAAAACTAAAAGTTGGTTCTTTGAAAAAATAAATAAGATCAACAGACCCGTAGCCATGCTAACGAAGAGAAGAAGAGAGAGAACTCAAATTACTAGCATACGGGATGAAAAAGGCAATATCACAACAGACACTTCAGAAATACAGAAGATAATCAGAAATTATTTTGAATCCTTATACTCCAATAAAATAGAAGATAGTGAAGGCATCGATAAATTTCTTAAGTCATATGATCTGCCCAGATTGAGTCAGGAGGATATAGACAACCTAAACAGACCAATATCAATTGAGGAAATAGAAGAAGCCATCAAAAGACTACCAACTAAGAAAAGCCCAGGACCGGATGGGTATACAGCAGAGTTTTACAAAAACTTTAAAGAGGAACTAATACCAATACTTTTCAAGCTATTTCAGGAAATAGAAAAAGAGGGAGAACTTCGAAATTCATTCTACAAGGCCAACATCACCCTGATTCCTAAACCAGACAAAGACACTTCAAAGAAAGAAAACTATAGTCCAATATCTCTAATGAACCTAGATGCAAAAATCCTCGATAAAATTCTGACGAATCGGATTCAAAAACATATCAAAAGAATTGTGCACCATGATCAAGTAGGATTCATCCCTGGGATGCAAGACTGGTTCAATATACGGAAATCAATAAATTCACCACATCAATAGACTTAAAAATAAGAACCATATGATCATCTCCATAGATGCGGAAAAAGCAATCGACAAAGTACAGCATCCCTTTATGTTCAAAACTATAGAAAAACTAGGGATAACAGGAACATACCTCAACATTATAAAAGCAATCTATGCTAAGCCTCAGGCTAGCATCATTCTGAATGGAGAAAAATTGAAGGCATTCCCTCTAAAATCTGGAACAAGACAGGGATGCCCTTTCTCACCACTTCTGTTCAACATAGTTCTCGAAACACTGGCCAGAGCAATTAGACAGACTAAAGAAATTAAAGGCATAAAAATAGGAAAAGAAGACCTTAAATTATTACTATTTGCAGGTGACATGATTCTATACCTAGCAGACCCAAAAGGGTCTACAAAGACACTATTAGAGCTAATAAATGAATTCAGCAAAGTGGCAGGATATAAAATCAACACGCATAAATCAAAGGCATTCCTGTATATCAGTGACAAATCCTCTGAAATGGAAATGAGGACAACCACTCCATTCACAATATCCTCAAAAAAAGGGCTGGGGATTTGGCTCAAGTGATAGCGCACTCGCCTGGCATGCGTGTGGCCCCGGTTCGATCCTCAGCACCACATACAAACAAAGATGTTGTGTCTGCCGAAAACTAAAAATAAATATTAAAAATTCTATCTCTCTCTCTCCTTTTCTCTCTCTCACTCTCTCTTTAAAAAAAAATAAAATAAAATAAAAAATAAAATACTTGGGAATCAACCTAACAAAAGAGGTGAAAGACTTACACAATGAAAACTACAGAACCCTAAAGAGAGAAATAGAAGATCTTAGAGATGGAAAAATATACCCTGTTCATAGATAGGCAGAACTAACAACATCAAAATGGCGATATTATCAAAAGTTCTCTATAGGTTTAATGCAATGCCAATCAAAATCCCAACGGCATTTCTTGTAGAAATAGAGAAAGCAAACATGAAATTCATATGGAAAAATAAAAGACCCAGAATAGCAAAAACAATGCTAAGCAGGAAGTGTGAATCAGGTGGTATAGTGATACCAGACTTCAAACTATACTACAGAGCAATAGTGACAAAAACAGCATGGTACTGGTACCAAAACAGGCGGGTGGACCAATGGTACAGAATAGAGGACACAGAAACCAATCCACAAAACTACAACTATCTTATATTTGATAAAGGGGCTAAAAGCATGCAATGGAGGAAGGATAGCATCTTCAACAAATGGTGCTGGGAAAACTGGAAATCCATATGCAACAAAATGAAACTGAATCCCTTTCTCTCGCCATGCACAAAAGTTAACTCAAAATGGATCAAGGAGCTTGATATCAAGTCAGAGACAGGGTGTCTGATAGAAGAAAAAGTTGGCTCCGATCTACATATTGTGGGGTCAGGCTCCAAATTCCTCAATAGGACACCCATAGCACAAGAGTTAATAACTAGAATAAAAAAATGGGACTTACTCAAACTAAAAAGTTTTTTCTCAGCAAAAGAAACAATAAGAGAGGTAAATAGGGAGCCTACATCATGGGAACAAATCTTTACTCCTCACACTTCAGATAGAGCCCTAATATCCAGAGTATACAAAGAACTCAAAAAATTAGACAATAAGATAACAAATAACCCAATCAACAAATGGGCCAAGGACCTGAACAGACACTTCTCAGAGGAGGACATACAATCAATCAACAGGTACATGAAAAAATGCTCACCATCACTAGCAGTCAGAGAAATGCAAATCAAAACCACCCTAAGATACCATCTCACTCCAGTAAGATTGGCAGCCATTAGGAAGTCAAACAACAACAAGTGCTGGCGAGGATGTGGGGAAAAGGGTACACTTGTTCATTGTTGGTGGGACTGCAAATTGGTGCAGCCAATTTGGAAAGCAGTATGGAGATTTCTTGGAAAGCTGGGAATGGAACCACCATTTGACCCAGCTATTCCCCTTTTCGGTCTATTCCCTAAAGACCTAAAAAGAGCATGCTACAGGGACACTGCTACATCAATGTTCATAGCAGCACAATTCACAATAGCAAGACTGTGGAACCAACCTAGATGCCCTTCAATGGACGAATGGATAAAAAAAATGTGGCATTTATACACAATGGAGTATTACTCTGCATTAAAAAATGACAAAATCATAGAATTTGCAGGGAAATGGATGGCATTAGAGCAGATTATGCTAAGTGAAGCTAGCCAATCCCTAAAAAACAAATGCCAGATGTCTTCTTTGATATAAGGAGAGTAACTAAAAACAGAGTAGGGAGGAAGACCATGAGAAGAAGATTAACATTAAACAGGGATGAGAGGTGGGAGGGAAAGGGAGAGAGAAGGGAAATTGCATGGAAATGGAAGGAGACCCTCGGGGTTATACAAATTACATACAAGAGGAAGCGAGGGGAAAGGGAAAAATAATACAAGGGGGAGAAATGAATTACAGTAGAGGGGGTAGAGAGAGAAGAGAGGAGGGGAGGGGAGGGGAGGGGGGAGAGTAGAGGATAGGAAAGGCAGCAGAATACAACAGACACTAGTATGGCAATATGTAAATCAATGGAAGTGTAACTGATGTGATTCTGCAATCTGTATACAGGGTAAAAATGGGAGTTCATAACCCACTTGAATCAAAGTGTGAAATATGATATATCAAGAACTACGTAATGTTTTGAACAACCAACAATAAAAAAAAATTCTATGCAACTTTTTTTTGCGGGGTGGGGGGGTGGGGTGGTGTTGGAGATTGAACTCAAGGTCACTCCACCACTTAGCCACGTCCTCAGCCCTATTTTGTATTTTATTTAGAAGCAGTGTCTCACTGAGTTGCTTAGCACCTCACTTTTGCTAGGCTGGCTCTGAACTCAAGATTCTCCCGTCTCAGCCTCTCAAGCCCTGGGATTATAGGCATGTGCCACCATGCCCAATGTGCAACTTTTTTTTTGGGGGGGGGGGGGGGTTCCAGGAATCAAACCCAGGGCCCATCAAGACCCAGTGCATGCTCCACTAGGCAAGCACTCTATCCCTGAGCTACATCCCAGGCCCGTTTTGAGATTTGCCATAGCAGTACAAAAATAATATCTGCATTCCCTCTTACACTGCTAATATGTTGTTATTATTCAATTTAAAAAGAAATGAAATTCTCATATATGCTACAAAATAGATGAAGCTTAAGGGCATATGCTAAAGTGAAATAAGCTAGTCACAAAATGACAAATGTAGCACAATTTAACTTGTATGATATAACTGGCAGAGGCTAACTTATAGAGACTGAAAGTAGAACGGTGGCTTCTGGGGCTGGGAGTGAAGGAGGAATAAGGAACCTATTGTTTATTGGTACAGAGCTTTGGTTTTGCAAGACAAGAGGTTCTGGAGATGGATGGTGGCAATGGTTGCACAATAATACAGATGTACTTCATGACATTGAGCTATGCACTTTCAAATAGTTAAGACGAAAATAGTTAAAATAGTAAATTTCATGTTGTATGCATTTTACTACAATAAGAAAACTTGAAGGGCTAGGAATGTAGCTCAGTGGTAGAGCACCTGTCTAGCATGTGAGGCCCTGGGTTCAATCCCCAGCAAGACCAAAAAAAAAAAAAAAGGATTAAAAAAAATCAAAAACCCCTCCCCCTGAAAAAAAAAATCAGAAAAACAAATTATCTAAAAAGGAATGACTATTACACTGTACAGGATTTCTCAAGAACAATGCAAACAAAAACCAAATAAAATAATACCCACAAGGTGCTAAGGTAATATATTATACTAGAATTCCAAACTATCTTTCAAAAATGAGGGCGAAATAAACACATTTCCAGCAAGAGGACCTTCAGCACGCTCAATAAAGACACCTTCAAAGGAAGTACTTCAGGAAAATAGAAACCACAAAAGATTCAAAATGAATTCAAGAAAGGGGAAACACAAAAATTTTTAAAAAAAGATGAGTAAATGTGAAAAAAAATCATCTGTATGAAGCTATACTGACTGATTTAGAAGATGAAATAAGGGAGGGAAAACAGAAGGAAATGTAGCCTAGACAACAATAACATAAGAAGAAAGAAGTGTCGCTGGCTGGCATTAAAAAATTCTAAAGACCCTGTATTATTAAGGAAATACTGTTCTAAATGAAATATGCTTGCTAAAAATTTAGTTAACCACTAAAAATATTAAAGGAATTATAGGTAAACTTAATTTATGATTAGTAACAAAAATCAATGCAGATCAACACAAAATCAAAAAATACTTGGATGATATAGTGGCAGAGAAAAGCCAATAGCAACAAAGATTGAATACTTTGAAATATTTAACAAGCAAAGCATATGCCTATATGAGGGAATTTTTAAAATAGTGTCAAGCTGGATATGGTGGTATATACCTATAATCACAGCTACTGGGATAACTGAGGCAAGGTCAGAATTGGGGTAACTTGAGCCTTGGAATTTGAGGCCAGCCTGGGCAACATAGCAAGATTCCACCCCACCCCACCCACCCCCCAAAAAAAGAAAGGAAGAAGAAACAACACAGTTTACACAATGGCCTACATACACGTATATCACGTTACTGTAATAGACAAAAAATACAAACAATCCCAAAGTCCACCAACCAGTGAATAAACAAAATATGGTATATACATACTATGGAATATTTGGCAATGAAAAAGGAATTACTGATACAATGTATACCATGAATGAACCTACAAAATGTTATGCCAACAAAAAGGACCAGTCACACAAGGTCACATATTTTATGATTCCATTTGTATAAAATATTCAGAACAGACACACTGATTGAAACAGAAAGATTAGTAGTTGACAGGAATGAGGGAGAATGGAATGGGGAATGACTGGTAATGGGTATGGGTTTCTTTTATTTATTTGTTTGTTTTTTAATAAAATCTCTCCCAAAACCATCATCACTTTTAAAAAATATGAAACACTTCATGAACTTGCACAGGGCCATGAAAATATTCTCTGTATCATTCTAATTTTAGTATAGATGCTGCCCAAACAAGCACTGAGCTGGGGTTTCTTTTCAGAGTGATGAAAATGTTTTGGAATGAAGTAGAGATAATGTTTGCATATATTGCTGAATATACTAAAAACCACAGAATTGTATACTTTAATAAGGGAATTTTATGATACATGAATTTTTAACTCAAATAGAGCTATTTAAACCAACAATTATATGAGAAAATTTTTTAAATAACCCTCAAAGAGGACTGTGGGTATAGCTCACTAGTAGAGAGTGAGCTTAGCATGAACAAGGCCCTGGATTCAATACCCAGCATTAAATAAATAACCCTAAAAGACAAATAATGGAAAGACAATATTCTTGAATAAGACAATCCACTAAATTAATTTTTTAAGTTCAATGTAATCTCGGCAAACATAGTAACAAGCCATTTTCTGATCTGTATGAACTGATACTAAAACTAATAAAGAGTACACACCTGTAATCCCAGCTATTCCTTAGTCTGAGGCAGAAAAATCATGAGAAGCCAGCTTGGGCAACACAACAAGATCCCTTCTCAAAAACAAATAAAATTGATACAGAAAGAGGGGGGATATAGGCCAGTGGTAAAATGCTTACCTAATTCCAGCACACCATAAAAAAAATGGAGATGAAAAAATGCAAGAATAACTAGAAAATGACTAAAAAGGAAACATGACAAAGACAGGCTAGCCTTACCAAACATTAACACATACTATAAAGCACTTAGAGTTAAAATATTGTGGTACAAGTTCATGAACAGACCAAAAGATCACAAAAAGAGAACAGAAAATCCAGAATTAGACCAAAATACATAAAGAAATACAGGATATAACAAAGGTGGTATGTCCAATCACTGGAGAAATATGGACTTTTTTTTTTCCAGATGATTTTTTTTGTAAAGTGTGGCAAAATACACATAACACAATGATGTTAAGTACAATCACTTTATTATACAATCAATCTCCAGAACTCTTTTGGTTCTGAAAATTGGAAACTATAAACCCATTAAACATAAACTCCTCACTCACTCCTGTCCTCGCAGCTCCTGGCAACTATCCTTCCACCTTGCACCTCTATGAATTAGACTACTCTAGGTACCTCAAATATATGGAATCATTCAGTATTTGCATTTCTGTTACTGGCTTATTTCAAGTCGTATAATGTCAAGCTTTATTAAAATATAGCATGTTGGAATTTTTTTAAGATTAAATCATATGTACATATATTTACTACATTTGATTATCATCGTTCAATGGACATTTGTTGCTTCTACATTTTAACCATTGAAAACATAGAGGTACAAAGAGCACCAAGAGACCCTGTTTTCAATTATTTTCAGTATATACTCATAAATGAAACCGATGTCATTTGGAAATTCTTTTTTTCTTTCTTTCAGCCATGCTGGGGTTCAAACCCATGGCCTCATGCTTGCTAGGCAAGTATTCTACCATGAGCCATATCCCTAACCCTTATTTTTAATTTTTTGAGGAACCACCATATGCTTTCCACAGCAGCTGTATCATTTACATTCCTACCAGCAGTGCCTAAAGGATCCAATTTGACCACATCTGCTCCTATACACCAATACACTTTCTTTCTTTTTTTCTTTTTTGGATGTGAATGGGTATATTTCATTTCACTGTGGGTTTGATTTATATTTTCTTAATAATTAGAATGCTGGGCACCTTTTTATGTGCTTGTTGGTCATCTGTACATCTTTGGAGGAATATCTATTTGAAAGCTTATGTTTATTTTTTAATCAAGTTGTTTTGAGTTTTTTTATTGTTGAACTATAGGAGATTTTTTTTTCTTGGGGAAGGTGGTACTGAGGATTGAACCCAGGGTGCTGTACCACTTAGCTATATCCTACAAAAGACCTCTTAATTTTTGAGATAGGGTCTCATTAAACCGCAGAAACTTAATCTTGCAACCCTCCTGCTTCAGCATCCCAAGAAGATGGGATTATAGGCTTGTGCCACCATGCATGGCTACAGAAGTTCTTCATATATTCTAAATATTAAAGGTTTTTTTCCTCTTTTTTTATTAAAATTATATTGCAGTTTAGAGTAATTTAAGAGGAATTGCTATCTCCTCAGTATGACAGTATTTCCATTTATGAAGATAATTGAACTCTATATTTCATTAGATCTTTTATATATTTTAAATTTTTTTTTATTCTAATTTGTTATACATGACAGCAGAATGCATTTCAATTCATAGTACACATACAGAGCACAATTTTCCATGTCTCTGGTTGTACACAAAGTAGAGTCACACCATTCGTATCTTTGTACATATACCTAGGATAATGATGTCCATCTCATTCTACTCCTGTGTCCCCTCCCTCTCCTTTGCCCTAGCTAAAGTTCCTCCATTCCTCCCACGCTCGCTCTCCTTTGCCCTATCTAAAGTTCCTCCATTCCTCCCACGCTCCCTCCACCCCCATTATGGATCAGCATCCACATATCAGAGAAAAAATTCAGCATTTAGTTTGTGGAAATTGGCTAACTTCATTTAGCATGATATTTTCCAACTCCATCCATTTACCTGCAAATGCCATGATTTTATTCTCTTTTATTGCTGAGTAATATTCATTGTGTATATATGCCACATTTTCTTTATCCATTCATCTACTGAAGGGCATCTAGGTTGGTTCCACAATTTAGCTATTGTGAATTGTGCTGCTATAAACGTTGATATGGCTGTGTTCCTGTAGTATGCTGTTTTTAAGTCCTTTGGGTATAAATCAAGAAGTGGGACAGCTAGGTCAAACAGTAGTTCCATTCCCAGTCTTCTAAGAAATCTAAGAAATCTCCATACTGCTTCCATACTGGCTACACCAATTTGTAGTACCACCAGCAATGTATGAGGGCCTTTTTCCCCACATCCCGCCAACACTTATTGTTGTTTGTCTTCATAATAGCTTCCATTCTGACTGAAGTGAGATGAAATCTTAAAGTTTAGATTTCCATTTCTCTAACTGCTAGAGATGTTGAACATTTTTTTCATGTATTTGTTGACTGATTGTACATCATCTTCTGAGAAGTGTCTGTTCAACTCCTTGGCCCATTTATTAATTGGGTTATTTCTTTTTTTGGTGTTACGATTTTTGAGTTCTTTAAATATATTAGAGATTAGTACTCTATCAGATGTACGTGTGGTAAAAATTTGCTGTAGGTTCTCCATTCTGTAGGCTCTCTATTCACCTCACTGATTGTTTCTTTTGCTGAGAAGTTTTTAGTTGATTCTTGGTTTTATTTCTTACACTACAGGAATCTTATTAAGGAAGTCGAGGTTTAACACACATAATGAAGATTTGGGCCTACTTTTTCTTCTGTTAGGCACAGGGTTACTGGTTTAATTCTTAGGTCCTTGATCCACTTTGAGTTCAGTTTTGTGCAGGGTGAGAGATAGGGGCTTAATTTTATTTTGCTGCATATGGATTTCCAGTTTTCCCAGCAAGCACCTTTTGTTGAAGAGGCTATCTTTTCTCCAATTTATATCTTTGGCACCTTTGTCTAATATGTGGCTCAGTGGCAGAGCGCTTGCCTCACACGCATGAAGCACTGGGTTCGATCCTCAGCACCACGTAAAAATAAAGAAAGGTACTGTGTCCAGCTACAACTAATATTGACCTCTTATCAAATATGATTTTCAAATATTTTCTGACATTCCATTGTTGCCTTTCACATCTTTTGATGTGTAAAAGTTTTTAGTTTTGATGTAGTCCAACTTATTTTTTCTTTATTGCCTGGCTATTGGTGTCCTATCCAAGTAATCACTGCCAAATCCAGTGTACAAAGCTTTTCCCATGGTTTCTTCTAACCATTTTATACTTTAAGGTCTTACATCTGGATCTTCGATTCATGTTAACTTTTGCATATAGTATAAGATTTAACTTTTACATATGAATATACAGTTTTCCTAACATGATTTGCTGAAATGAATGTCCTTTCCCACTGAACAGTCTTGGCACTCTTGTATCATTTGCCCATACATTTGAGGGTTTTTTTCCTGGGCTATTTTATGTCTGTCTATATGCCAAAACTATAAGTTTTGATTACTATAGCTTTGTAATAAGTTTTAAAATCAGTAAATGTGAGATGTTCAACTTTGTTCTTCATTTCCAAAATTGTTTTGGTTATTCGGGGTCCCTGGAAATACCATATGAATTTTGGGATGGATTTTTTAACTTCTGCAAAAAGAAGTGTCATTGGAATTTTTATAGGGAATGGCACTGAATCTGTATCTTGCTTTGGGTAATACTGGTATTTAATGATTTGAATAACTTCCAATGCAATAACTCAGGACAGCTTTCCAATTATTTGTATCACTTTGCTGAATTTGTTTATTAATTGATTCTAACAGATTTGGGAGTTTTGTGAAATCTTCGAAGAATGATAATTTTACTTCTTCCTTTCCAATCTGGATGCCTTTTATTTCTTTTTCTTGTCTAACTGCTCTGGTTAGGACATCCAGTATTAGGACAAAAGTGGTGAAAGTGGACATCACTGTCTTGTTCCTGATCTTACAGGAAAAAATTTCAGTTTTTCACCATTGAGTATGATATTAGCTATTTGGCTTGCATATATGCTATTATTATGTAAAGGCAGTTTCTTTCTATTCCTACTTTCTTGAGTGTCTTTATCATAAGAGGTTGTTAAATTCTATCAAAGATTATTTCTATAATAAGGGAAAAGACTGCGTATGTGTGATACCTGAGATTAAAACCAGAGTCTTGCACGTGCTAGGCAAGTACTCTACCACAGAGCTATATATCCCACCAAGGCTAGCCTCAAACTTACAATCCTCTTGCTTCAATGCCCTGAGTAGCTGAGAAGATGGACTTTTCAATAAATAAATGGTAATGAATAGTTACTTGGAAAATGATAAAATTAAATCCACATTTTACAACATATATAAGAATGAACTCCAGAAGGATTAAATATCTAAATGTAAAACATGAAAGCAAGTAAATATCAACTTAACCAAACAATTGAGATAAAAATTAGAATAATAAAAATATTGATATAATTAATTCTTTAACATAATGCTATTTGAAAGAAAGATATATCATTTTTGTTTTATTTATCAAAATATACCATAAATATTGGACAAACCAAAAAACAATGGACATTCTGATCAGTTATCTCAGAAGTATCAAGATCATGCAAGACAAAGAAAAACTAAAGGGTATTATTAGAAAAAGAAAAGACTAAGGAGAAAGTAATTGAAATGTAGATCTTAGAATCCTGGAACAGAAAAATATCACTAGTGGAAAAACTGGTAAAATTTAAATCAGGTTTGAATTTTTAGTAAATAATTTTGTACATTATCATGTTACCCTTGATAATTATACGGTCACATGCTGCTTGATAAAAGGAATAATTCTGAGAAATGTGTCATTAGGTGGTTATTACATTGTGTGAACATCATAGATTATAATCACACAAACCTAAATTATATAGCCTCCCACAGGCTATATCATGAATACATATGGCATAGCCTATTGCTCCTAGAGCTATAATGAACAAAACATGGGATTAAATAAGCATAAGAGACTCAATAAACATGAGTGTATGAGGCTGCTGCCAACATAACAAGGAATATTGTCTTACAGCAATTTTTTTTTTTTTTTTTTTTTTGGTGGTGGTACTAGGGATTGAACTCAGTGGCACTCTACAATTGATCTCTACATCCATATATTTATTTATTTATTTATTTATTTATTTTTACAGGGGTACCAAGGATTAAACACAGGGGCACTCAGCCACTGAGCCACATTCCCAGCCCTATTTTGTATTTTATTTAAAGACAGGGTCTCAATGAGTTGCTTAGGGCCGTTGCTGAGGCTGGCTTTGAACTCATGATCCTCCTGCCTCAGCCTCCCCAGCTGCTGGGATTAGAGTCATGTGCCACCATTCCCGGCTATTTATTTTTATTTTGAAACAGGTTCTCTCTAAAGTTGTCCAGACTTGCCTCAACTTGTGATCCTCCCACCCTAGACTCCCAACTTGCTAGAATTACCTGCATATATCACTGTGCCCAGCATTATAGCAAGCAAACTCCATTTTTAAATAAAGAAATATACTCTAAAATAATAAGTTTAGTACAGTAAATACATAAGTCAGTAACAGTTGCTTATTGGCAACCACTATGTGTTATACATAGTAAGTATATTATAGTAAATATATAAAGCAGTAACAAAGTTGTTTACTATATTGTGTACATCATTTTATGTGCTATACTTTCATATGACTAGCAGCACACATAGTAATAGGTTTTTTTTACAGCAGCTTCACCACAAACATATGAGGAATGCATTATACCATAATATTTATAATGGCTACAACAGTCTAAGTAGTAGGGATTTTTAAGCTTCATTACAACCTTTTGGGACCACTATCATATATGCAGTCTGTGGTTACATGAAACATCATTATATGGCTCATGATTCTACTATGATTATATAAAACAGCTAACATTAAATGAATGGCAAATATTACTTAACTCTTTATACTATTTTGCAACTTTCTTGTAAGTCTAAAAAAATAAAAATGTTTTATTTAAAAATAGAGCAATAATTAATCAATTTAAATTATAAGTATTAAGAGAACTAAAAATAGATAAGGTTATATAGAGGTAATTTTTTATCAATTCATACTGTTTGAAGTCAGTAAACTTGGACTGGATTTGTGGCTCAGTGGTAGAGCACTTGCCTAGCATGTGTGAGGCACGGGGTTTGATTCTCAGCATCACATATAAATAAATAAAATAAAGATCCATTGAAACTAAAAATTATTTTAAAAAATTAAAAAAAGAAGTCAGTAAACTTCCCATGGGGAAGAAGGGAGATGGTAACAGTCTGGTTCTGGATCTAGGATAATGGTTACATAGATACATTTAGTTAATGAAAATTCATCAAGCCATATAATTATTACTTGTATAAATTTTTTAAATCTATTGTGGTTCCTCCAAAAAGCATTTAACATAGTTTTACCTATGGGACTAAAAATATGAGAAAGACTTTCAGAAATTAACAAATTGAAAACAGCCAAATATTAATTCAAATGGTTAAAAAAAAAAAGACTGTAGGCCCAGAAAAGCCCAGAAAACACAACTGATCTACTTCCTTTCCTGATCTTTAGCACCTGTTTTGTTTTCTTGAAGAAATATGAGAATTTGTGAAAGAGCTAAGAATAAAAACAAATAAAAAATGCCTTACTGGAGAGCTATGAGACCCAATAAGATTCACATACAGTTAGTATCAGAAAAAATAATCTGTAAGGGGCTGGGGCTCAGTGGTACAGCACTTGCCTAGCATGCGTGAGGCACTTGGTTCTATTTTCAGTACCACATTTTAAAAAACAAATAAAATAAAATAAAATAAAAGTATTTAAAAAAAGAAAATATAAACTGTGAGCGTTTCCTATTTTGTTCATATTTTACACATAAAAATTTTCCAAGCCAACTACAGCAGCATATGCTTGTGATTCCAGTTACTTAGAAGGCTGAGGCAGGAGGATCATAAATTCAACAGAAACCCTGTCTCAAAATAAAACTTAAGATCTGGGGAATGCAACTCAGTGGTAGCGCACTTGCCCAGCACATTAAGGCCATGGGTTTAATTCCCAGCACTGCAAAGAATAAAATTAAATTAAATTTAAAGGGCTGGGACTTCAGCATACATTATAAGAACAATTCCCTTACATGCATGAGGCCCTAGGTTCAATCACAAGCACCATGGGGGGAAAAAAAGTTCACCTTTTCCGTTGTTACACAAATAATCTTAGACATAATTTAACACCTTTCAATGGTAAAAACACTCAAGAAAGTAGGAATAAAAGTGAAACCGTGTCGCAAAATAATTTTTTTTTTAAATTTTAGGGATGTACTTCAGTGATAAGAATGTTCCTCAGTTCATTCCCTAGTTCTACAGAGGGGGGAATTTTTTTTTTTTTTAACCAAAAGCAGACTAGTTACTTAAGACAGATACAGATCAATTACAAAATTCACCAAATCACCATCATCACAACATGAAAAAAATACATTCTGCCAACTGCTGTAGGAATCTAATAACTAACTAGATGGTGGACTGAAAATTACTATACCCTTGCAGTAGTTAAAAATGAGAAAGAAAATCAGAAAATGTTTTACAAGATTAGTGAATTAAATTAATATCATAGAGTTCTTTTTCACTCAGTGAGTGTGGGGGTGCACACCTGTAATCTCAGCAAGCTCAGGAGGCTGAGGCAGGAGGATCACAAGTTCAAAGCCAGCCTCAGAAACTTAGCAAGGCCCTAAACAAGGCACTTAGTGAGACTCTGTCTCAAAATTTCAAAATAAAAAGGACTGGGGATGTGGCTCAATGGTTGAACACCCCTGGGTTCAATTCCCATATCAAAATATAAAAAATAACCTGAATTAAATTCTTTCTTACAGGGAAAATTACTAAATTTGTATGTGTGTGGGACTGTGTGTGTATTACACACATACATACCTACATATAGACAAGTATATATATATATATATATATATATATATATATATATATATATATATAAATATCTTTATACGTAGACAGTAATACCTATATACATACCTAGACGGTCTAACAAAGCTTTGCTTAGCAGTTCGTGAGAAAGCTTCAAGGGACACCTAGAATTAAAAATAAAGTGCTATATTTTCTATTTGATGATAGAGACACTACTCTGTTTTCAATTACACTAAATTTCTGGTTACATACCCAACTTACTAGATATGCCCAAATACCTATTCATAACAGCATCCTTGACCACAGCATCTTTGACTATGAAGTACAAAGGTTTTACTAGATATGACACTCCTGCTCTGTGTCTAACATTACTATTATATTTTTAATCTTTGACCTTTTGGAACACTTTTAGCTTTTTTTTCTTCTTTAGTAACAATTTTAACATTTCACGTCATTTCATGATATCCTTTAGCCTCCATATAATTTGTGCATCTCTGGTGCTAGGGATTGAACTCGGGACCTCACACATGCTAGGCAAGCACTCTTCCACTAAGCTACATTCCCAGTCCCCTACTTATAATTTTTTTAATAATCAAAAGAACTTGTTTCCAGGAGCATGCCTGTAATCTCGGCAATTTGGGGGTGCTGAGGTCAGCCTCAGCAATTTAAGCAACTTGGCAAGACCCAGTCTCAAAATAAAAATAAAAAAGGGCTGAGGATGTTGATCAGTGGTAAAGCACCTCTGGATGCAATCCCCAGTACCCAAAAGCAAAATAAAAGAAGCTGTAACGTGTTCTATATGTATGATAAGAATTGCCTTTCTTCTTGGGGCTGGTAGCGCACTTGTCTGGCATGCGTGCGGCCCAGGTTCGATTGTCAGCACCACATACAAACATGTTGTGTACGCCGAAAACTAAAAAAAAAAAAGAATTGTGATGCATTCCAATGTCATGTGTAAACCAAAAAAATAAAAAGCTGTAACATGTAGCCAGAGGACATATAGACCTTACAAAAAATGATATATTTATGTTGCAAAGAAGAAGTAAATTTAACAGTACACATCTTATCTAAGTACATACTTATTTCTATTCATAATACGCTTATCACATAATAAAATCGCAAAGCTCATAATCACACAACCAATTAAATGAAATGCAATTCAGTCAGGCACAGTGGCACATGCCTATAATTCCAGCAGCTCAGGAGGCTGAGGCAGGAGGACCACAAGTTCAAAGACAGCCTCAGCAACTTATCAAGGCCCTAAGCAACTTATTGAGATCCTGTCTCTAAATAAAAACTAAAAAGGGCTGGGGGATGTGGCTCAGTGGTTAAGCATCCCTGGATTCAGTTCCCAGTACAAAAAAAAAAAAAAAAAAAAAAAACCTAATTTCTCCCTTTTTGCATATAGGACTCTTTGAGGACTGACACTTTATCATGCCCCTTTGTCAACTCAGCATCTCATAAAGTGCTGGTAACATAGTAAACATTCTTAAATGTCTGTGGAGTGACTCACACAAAGATAATTGGTGGGGAGCCACCATCCTTCTATGCCTTCAATCTGGGTGCTACTTCATGCCATCCCTAAGAATAGGAAGGTTAAAAAGGGCTTGAGAGACTGGGGATGTAACTCAGTATCAAAACATGCACCAAGCATGCCCAAGGCCCTGGGTTCAGTCCCTCCCATGGGCACACAGGCACATAGGAATACACATACACACACACACACACACACACACACACACACACACACACACACACAGATGCAGATACACATAGGCTTAAATTTTAAAAGGTAGTAAACAAAAGGTAAAACAGAATAAGAGAGTTGGGGTAAGGACTCAAAATTATTAAAATTCTAATTAGATAATTATATATTATCTCAATAGGGAAGAAAAGACTTTAAAAAGACAGGAGACAGACTGGAAGTCAAGTCAATAGAAAGCTATTACAGTAGTCCTTTGAAAAAAGGAATGATAAAAGGCTAAGATTGTGGCTCAGTGGTAGAGCGCTTGCCTAGCATGTGTGAGGCATTGGGTTCAAATCTCAGCTCTACATAAATGAATAAAATAAAATTCCATCAAGATCTTAAAAAAAATAATTAAGGGGCTGGGGTTGTGGCTCAGCAATAGAGCACTGGGTTCAATCCTCAGCACCATATAAAAATATAATAAACGTATTGTGTTCAACTACAACTAAAACAAAATATTTTTTTAAATACTAATAATTTTTAAAATTATTAGTATTTAAAGGAATGATAAACCAGGCATGGTGGTGCATACCTGCAATGCCAGTGGCTTGGGAGGCTGAGGCAGGAGGATCACAAGTTCAAAGCCAGCCTCAGAAACTTAATAAGGCCCTTATCAAGTTAGCAAGACGCTGCCTCTAAATAAAAAATATAAAGGGCTGGCAATATGGCTCAGTGGTTAAGCACCCCTGGACTTAATCCCTGGTGAAAGAAAGGGAGGAAGGAAGAAAAAAAGGAGGGATGGAGGGGAAAAGAAAAAGAAAGAAAAGGGGGCTGGGGTTATAGCTCAGTGACAGAGCACTTGCCTAGCATGTGTAAGGTACTGGGTTCAATCCTCAGCACCCACATATAAATAAATAAATTAAATGAAGGTATTATGTCCATCTACAATTAAAAAAAAAAATTAAAGAAAAAAGACAGGGCTGGGGATGTGGCTCAAGCGGTAGCGCGCTCGCCTGGCATGCGTGCGGCCCGGGTTCGATCCTCAGCACCACATACAAACAAAGATGTTGTGTCCACCGAAAACTAAAAAATAAATATAAAAATTCTCTCTCTCTCTCTCTCAAAAAAAAAAAAGTGATTTCCCATAATATTGATGTATCTTGCTTCTGTGACTCCTTTAAAAAATATATATTAAAAAAAAAAGAAAGAAAGAAAGTAAAAAGAAATGAGGGCTGGGGTTGTGGCTCAGTGGTAGAGCGCTTGCCTCACACGTGCGAGACCCAGGGTTCAATCCTCAGCACCCACATAAAAATAAATAAGTGAAATAAAGGTATTGTGTGCAACTACAACTAAAAAATAAATATTTTTAAAAAAAAGAAAAGAAAAAAGACAAATGAGGTCTGGGATTGTGGCTCAGCGGTAAAGCACTCACCTAGCACACGCGAGGCCCTGGATTCAATCCTCAGCCCCACATAAAAATAAATAAATAAATAAAATAAAGATATTGTGTCCAACTACAACTAAAAAGAAAAAAACAAATGATAGCTGGGTGCAGTAGTATACTCCTGTATTCCCAATGGCTCAGCAAACTGAGGCAGAAGGATCATAAGTTCAAGGCTACCCTCAGCAATTTAGTGAGGCCTTAAGCAAGTTAGTAAGACCTTGTCTTAAAACAATGAAAAAGGTTGGGAATGTAACTCAGTGGTAAAGCGCCTCTGGGTTCAATCCTAGTTCCACCCCCCCCCCCCACACACACACACCCCCCACCACCACCACCACCACCCCCCCCCAAAAAAAAAAAAAAAAAAAAGGAAAGAGCCCAGACCACAGTAACAACAGTAGGAATGGAAAGAAGTTGACCTAGATGAGTTTTTTTGCTTCAGGCATCTCTATCAAGAAAAATCTCTTCAGCTTGGATGGGATAAATTAGCTTTAGAATCCTACACAAAATGGGCATGGGAGTTAATAGAAACCAAAGCTCAATATGAATGAGAAGACAAATAAAAAGTCTCTTAGTGTTCTTAAGCAAGTTTTCAATAAGATATATTGCTCCAGATAAAAATTCCACACAGTAGTTAGCACTCATTTAGAAACTATGGGATCAGGAGAGGTTGACAGAAGACTAAGGCAAGAAAATATAGTACTGTTGTTCAAAAAAAGAGAAATGAGATCCTGCCAAATACTGATCACTGAAATTCAATGAAATTCCCATCAAGATTCTAGAATCATTATTTAAAGAAGTTCATGAACACTTAGAAAAAATAGTAATCACATACATGACTGGAAAGTAGTATGGTCTCATTAATGCCAACTAAGGACAAATTAAAGCTCTTTTTCTGAGTTACTAAGTTGACTAGATATAAATTTATTTTATTTTTAATATTTATTTTTTAGTTTTCAGTGAACACAACATCTTTATTTTATTTTTATGTGGTGCTGAGGATCAAACCCAGCACCCAGCACATGCAAGGAGAGCATGCTACCGCTTGAGCCACATCTCCAGCCCTAGATATAAATTTAAAAACAAAACAGGTATATAAAATCTGAATTCTAGTAAATCAACTGTCAAGGTTCCTCATACATTTCTTGTAAAAACTTGGAAATATTTACGGTGCATCATAATAAACTGGTTAAATTTAACCAATCTGAACCAAAGAATTAAATAAAAATTTTATCATTCTTCAGAAAGGCAAGAACTCTGCTCTTAGTACTATGTAATCAACATTTTCATAAAGTTTTGCAAAACAGCAACGCCAGCATTATCAAATTCACAGTTTATCAAACACGTAATTTGGCATTTACTGGATGACCAACTCATGGTTTTTTTAAAATGTCAATTAAAATGGAAAGATTCTGATAAGAAAATTTTAATACAGATAAATGCAAAGCTCTACCAAAAAAGATTCCATTAAAGAATTAAGAGAGGGGGCTGGGGTTGTGGCTCAGAGGTAGAGCGCTCGCCACCTAGCACGTGAGAGGCCCTGGGTTAGACCCTCAGCAACACATAAAAACAAATAAACGAAAAATAAATAAAATAAAAGTATTAAAAATAATAATAATAATAATTAGGAGAGCATGACTGAAAATTGGGGAAAGGAGGGTAGTGGGTCCTACATTCAATCCCAGCACTGGAAAAAAAAAATTAGAAAAGCATGACCAAAACAACCCAAAGAAATTTAGTTGACTATAAAATTAGTTATAATGTTACACACAGAGAGAGCAACTAGATGCCAGGGAACATTCTGAACTCTTCACATATATATTAATTTAATTTTTAAAACAACCCTTTGAGAGAAGTACTATTATTAACCCCATTTTATATATAAGGAAACTAAAACTCAGCATGTTACATAATTAAATCAAGGTTGTTCAGTCAATAAACTGTAGAGGCAGAACTTAAACCCAAGAAGGTTAGTCCACAATTTATCTTCCTAATCAGTACATTACTGTGAATTAGTGTGATGTGGTTGCCTTTTTTTTTTTTTTTTTTTTTTTTGGTACCAGGTAGAGGCTTAACCACTGAGCCACATCCCAGCTCTTTCTATATTTTGTTAGAGACAAGGTCTCACTAAGTTACTTAGGACCTTACTAAATCACCAAGGCTGGCTTTAAACTTTTAATCCTCCTGCCTCAACCTCCCCAGTCGTTGGTTTTGAAGTACCTTCTTTAAAACCAGAGCCAGGCACTGTGGTGCCCACCTGTAAAGCCATCCTCAGCAATTTAGCGAGACCCCATATAAAATGAAAAATAAAAAATACATGAGGATGTAACTCAGTGAGTGATTAATAGCCCAGTACCATAACAATAATAATAATACCAGAGAGGAAGCCCTGGGTGAGTAGCTCAGCCAATCAAAGGGCTAAGGCAAATTGGGCACACTCCTGTAATACCAGCAGCTCTGAAGGCTAAGGAGGACTGTGAGTTCAAAGCCAGCCTCAGCAAAAGGCACTAAGCAACTCAGTGAAACCCTATCTCTAAATAAAATACAAAATAGGGCTGGGGATGTAGCAGTGGACAAGTGCCCCAGAGTTCAACCTCCTGTAACCAAAAAAAAAAAAAAAAAGGCTAAGGCAAAAGGACCACAAATTCAAGTCTGGCGTCAGCAATTTAGTGAGAGACCCTGTCTCAAAATTAAAAAGACTAAAGATGTAACTCTGTGGAAAAGCACTCTTGAGTTCAATCCTCAGCACCAAACAAAAAAAAAAACAGAGATAATTTAAGATCTTCTACACTAGTTAATACCTAATTTGGTGTACCATACTTATAAGAATAAACTCTTTTAAAAGCCATCAGTACCATGAAGAGGTTCAAATGAAAACAATGTCAGAAAAGTCATTAGAAGAGGTTAAAACTGAAAATGTTGGACTGAAAATATAGCTCAGTTGATAGAGTGCTTGCCAAGCATGGACAAAGTCCTGGGTTCAATCCCCAGCACTACCAAAAAGGAAAAAAAAAAAAAACAACTGAGACTGTTCCTGAGTATGGTGGTACAAGCATCTAATCCCAGCAACTGGAAAGACAGGAAGACCTCAGGTTCCAAATCAGCCTCAGAAACTTATCAAGGCCCTAAGCAATTTAGCAAGACCCTGTCTCAAAACTAAAAGTAATTTTGTAACTCAGTAGTAAAGTGTCTGTGGGTTCAATCACTAGTACAATACAAGGTAATACAGGCTGAGGATTCATTCACTTCACTTTAATGTGGGGAAAAAAAAAAAAGATTGAGAATATTTGTCCAGAGAAGAAAAGAATGAGTGAAATATAAATATCTTCAAATATCTCAAAACTTAAATACAGAAGAGGCTAAACATATACAGTAAAGATACAACTTCCAATTCAATAAAAGAAATAATTTTATATAAATTAGAATTGTCCAAATCTCTGCTTCAGAAACTATGAGTTATCTCTCCAGAAAAACATACTAATGCAAATAATTTTGCTAAATATTTCTAGAGGTCCACAAACCTACTTTTAAATCCATTTGTGACCCACACCTAGAGAGTCATGTATCCTAGATTAAAACAGAAAGCTTCAAGTATGAAGAGGCAAGTATATTTAATCATCTTTAAAATCCATTATACCTAAAAGAGTCTCAATCTACATTTTCTAGTTTCTTCTGAGATCCATTATGATACACACATCAATAAGTTTAAAAGATGACAAAAAAAGACATTCATCCCATTTCAAGCAGTGCTTAGAGCACACAGCTCAGTTAAAAATGTTAGCTGCAAGGAAAAACTTGCCACGTGCTATGTGGACTACACATTACCACTAGAGTGAGGGGGGAGGAATTATACTATCACAAAATTATTACACACTAGAAAATTCCAATGTCTTTCTTAATTAAACTAGAAACGAGGGGGGGGACCCTGAAAAGTAAGAGTTCAAAAAGTATTGGGGTTTCTTAAAAATGTAAGTGCTGTGGTGCTGGGCAAGTGCACTGCCAGAACAGTGCTACAGACACCACATCTGCCATTAGACTCGACTAGTTCCAGGCACAAGATGTTCTAATAAATAACAAATACATTCAGAGCCAGTACACAAGTGTGACAGAACCTGGGGTCTAGGCATTTTTCTCCTGGTGCTATTTGAGAATGAACATTGACATTAAGATTAAGTATAGTAATATGACAGCGATAAAGCTTTAGCTAAATTTACAGGCTAACCAATGAAATTGAAAAAGCAAGATGCAACATAGATGAGTTAAACTATTTTAATTTTGAACAGAGAAAAAGTCATGATTTTGCCGTGCAGGAAAAAAAAAATGAGTAACTTCAACTACATTTATTAGGTATGGGGGATTTCAAGGCATTAAGAGAAAACCAGTGGCCCAGGAAAAAATCAGGCGGGTAAAAATCAAACGAAAACACAAGACGTGGGGGAGAGTGGGGCTGGGGAAGAATCAGTTACTGATTTGGTAAGGAAAGCAGATAAGTAGGAGAGGGAGTCTGAGCCTCGGAAATGGAATGAGGAAAAGTATTCAAGGACTGGGGAGTTTTCAGCAATGAATATGGAAACGGAATGAGGCTGTTAACAGTTTCAAAAGAGAAGGGAAACAAAGGGGGGGGGAGTCCTTTTCTGAACTAGCATCCTCTGTAGTTAATAATAAAAATGCCTAACTCATGCTGGGCACTTAATACGTGGCGAGTCCAGTTGCAAGCGCATTCCATAGATGAGTCCCTTGACCCCCTCCCCCCTCCACATAGGTAGGAACTACTATTTTACAGCTGAACAAACTGAGACCACAAAATGCAAGGTAACAACAGGCCGAGCGTGCATTCACTTCGTTGTACAGTCTCTTGGCGAAATCCTACGAAAATCTTGATAAGCTCTATGGAGAAAGATCACAGTTTTCCATAATTTTTCAAAAGGTCTCTCTTTGGGCCCAAAAAGTGATCCTCTACTTTAGAGAAAAGTTCCCTTCTGTGGGTACAGGAGGCTCTTGCAGACACACAAAGCTTTAGAACTCTAAGAAACACCTGGCAGAGACAGATGGAGGCTTGTGGGTCCGGAAAGGAAGAAAAGTCAGAAAACCAGGTTCAGAAGCCATCCTTCTCCTCCGAGGAGAAAGTAGCAAGCAGCCCTTCCCCTCTTCCACCAGGCGTGAATCAGGGACGTGACCGCCCCTAATGTGCTGTGTGTGTGTGTGTGTGTGTAAGTGGGTGACCCTCTCAGGCTTCCAATTCTCGTCCACACTCACGGGTTATTAGGCCAGGCCTGAAACAACCCGTGGGAATAAACAGATGCGACTGGGGTGGCGAGGAGGCCCCGGGGCTCAGGGAGGGAAACCTGCCCATGCAGGCGCCGCGCCGGGTCCAAAGGGCCTCGGCAAGCAGGCCCGCGCCCTCTCCCCGGACCTTACCGCCGATCGGATGCACAGGACCAGGCGGCCACGCGAGCCGGTCCGGCAGAGCCTGGGGCACGTCTTCTGGCGCCGCCGCTCCTCTGGCGCCCGCACTTGGCGGCAGTCGGGAATCCGTGGCCTGCCGGGTAGAGGCCCGGGAGATCCAGGCCCCGACCGAGCGCGCGCCCTCGAGCCTACCCAAAGAGAAAGGGTCAGGGCGCGCCCCGTGTGCCAGGCAGCGACGGCTGCACAGCCGAGGTCGCTGCCGACTCCGTCCGCCCTCACCCGACACAGCTATTGCCCTGCTTCCCCCGCGCAAGCTTTGGCGGCGGAGCAGCACAGTGAGCGCCGATTGGCCCTCGGGATGCGTGACGCAAGGCGACGCTTCCCACTGATTGGCCAGAACGGCAGTGCGTGCAGGGAGTAAACAAACCCCGCCCCCAGGCTTCCCAAAGAGGGGAGGGGTCGAGATGAAGGGCGGGACCTCTCGCGCTGGGCGCCGGCCCCCAGTTCCCCGGCTCTGGGGCGACCCAGGTGATACCGGGCTTCGGCCGGTCACTAGCACCCCTGCCGCCTTCTGCCCGCCTGAAACCTGAAATTTGGAAACACTCCCTGCCCCCTCTCCACCTTCTACCTCCTCACCACCCCCACTATCCCCATTCGGCTCCAAGGTGTGAATCTCTTTTCCAACCATCCCCCAAAGGAGGAAAATCCCGTTCCTCTTGAAAAGAAGGGGACTGGGGCGGTTAACTCTCGGTCCCTAGGCCTTTGATGGGTCGCCCCAAGGGAGCAGCGAGAAGGGGGATGGGAATGGGTGACCCTGAAGTGAGGCCAAGCGTAGACTCAAATGGGCATCTTGAAATGTATGCAGACAGTGGATTAGAGATCACTGGGGATGTGGACGTTCTTAACTATCCAAGTAAGTTTTTAAGATGCAAACTAGGCAAGGTAATCGGTGTCACTTGGAAGCTGAAGAGAACGTCGCCGCACACACCCTCCCCCCACCCCCACCAAATTCCTATCCATTTAATTCCCTATTAAAGCTTTTGTCCATTCCTGCATGTGTGAAACATCCTGTGTGAGCCTCACTGTGGAGGCTCAGATGTGAGTGACATGGAAGAGGCCAACTTTAAAACGATAAATTAGATCTTTCTAATTTCAATCCGTTCAAATCTTATAGATCTTCTATACTGCCAAACACTATTTCTTGATGCTGGGGTACATCAGAAGACAAAAGAAGAGACAAAAAAAATCCTACTTTCATTGAACTTATATCCTAGTAAGTTGAGAAAGATGATATGCAAAAGAAATAAGCAAAATTAAAACTCCCTTATATGCTGATATGTGCCATGAAAAAAAAATAAGCAGAGCTTCATTCTTAAATAGGGTGATGAGGAAAGGCAACACTGAGAAGTGCTATTTAAGTGGATACCTAAAGGAAGTGAGGAAGACAAGAAGAGCACATTTGGACCTCCCTGTGGAGTAGGGTGGAAAGACAGTTTCTGCACCATTGCTCATTGGCTAAGTCTTCAGGGTCCAAGAATGCCAAAGGCAGTCCTTCACTGGCTGACTCTGAAATGCAAAATCCCCAATGGAGTGACTGCATTTCCCAGTCATAAATCAATAAGGATTTATTTAGTTTTACCGAGAAATTTAGTTAAGGCATTATATTCAAATCATTTATTCAACACTTATATCACCCTGGGCACTAAAGATATGAAAATTAACAAGGCAGGGGAAAAAAAAAAAAAAAAAAAAAAACCTCCACCCTCAAGGAACCAAATCTAGCAGGGGAGATAAACTACCACAATATGATGTATCAATAACCATAATGAAAGTAGACACAAAAAACGCTTGGGTTAAGGAGGGTGAAAGGAGTGAGTGTTGCTGAGGACCTGTAAGTCCCCCTCTTAATCTATACAGAAAACTCAGTACTAAATTTTGAAGTTATGCCCATTTGGGATTAACTTTCACCTTTTTGGGGAGTGGGTACTGGGGGTTGAACTCAGGGACACTCAACCATTGACCTACATCCCCAGCCCTATTTTGTATTTTATTTAGAGACAGGGTCTCACTGAACTGCTTACCACCTTGCTTTTGCTGAGTCTGGCTTTGGATTCATGATCCTCCTATCTCAGCCTCCAGAGCAGCTGGGATTACAGGTGTGCACTACCACACCCAGCTACCTTTCACCTTTTTCTAAAATGAAAGCTTGGAGATAACAGTAACTTGAAACATGAAATTATTGATATTTGCCAATTTTCATATGGTTTAACTTACTATTTTGCGGAGATAATATGAGGCTTTTATTATGTAATGCCTATAGTAAGTGTTCATAAATTATGGCAGTTATCATACTGTAACATTGCCTTTGACAAAATGATTTAAGAGTCAACATTTCATAACATCTTCCAATGCCACAGAGTAAAATGGGCAATGAAAATTTCAAATTTTCCATATACTAGTTTGATCTAGCTGTGAATTTCCATGACCTAATCAGGGTATGCTGTAAAAGACAGTAAATGCTAGTTTCACAGCAGGCCAAGAAATTCAGAATAAGGAGGAACAGCTTGGTTTTGAAGCCAAAAACTGAAAGTTCTCCAGAACAGAATAAATTGTTGAGTTGCTATAGGGAAGATTCATGTAAATCAATTTGCCGTTCCCACTCATGGTTTCAGCTTAGCAGTTTACACAATAATCAGCTTTCTGTCTTCCTTCTCTTTTTTTTTTTTCAACTAAGGTATCTTATTTCTTTTGAAAAGGAAAATAAAGCTTCCGTCATCTATAATGCTAGAGAATAGGTGTCTGAAGTGTAACAGCACACTTACTGATTTGGCAAACACTTATTAAGCACTTACTGTGTGCCAAGAACTGTGCAAGGAATTGGAAATTCAAACGCAAATGTCCAAAGAGCACCATTAATTGGTATTCCTGGTGCTTGGAACAATCCCCCAATTCACCCACAACTCACTTACCATGCCTTCTCATCTACAATTAAACACTTCTCCAGAAAAGCTTCCCTCAACTCCCCAACTCCAGCTCCTTTCCCAGAAAATTCTGTTTGCCTTTCTAACAGATCCCCAGGGCTTAAGAGAAGCTTGATAGGTTTTACACTTCCTTATTGAATGGATGATAGTGCTGCAGCCTAGCATGTTTGGAAAAAGAAGTCTAAATACAGTCTTCCCTAATTGTAAACATGTGAGCCACATAATTGCCAACAAAGAGAGGGCTATGAAAAAGACAGATATGTTACAGTTAACTTCAAGAATTTCCATGTGCTTCCAGCTCCTGCTGGAGGCTGCTTGGTGCAGGTGAAGGTATAGGACATCTGGGCCAGTGCCTTTCAAATTTTAATGTTCCTAGGGAATTCTTATTAAAATTTACAGAATAAGGTGGGTTCCACATCTGCATTTCCACCAAGCTTCCAAGGGATGCTCATCAGCCAAACATGACACTTTGAGTAGCAAGATCCTTACTGACACCATTTTACATGCAGAAAGATATGCATTGCCAAAATAGTTCCAGATATGATTTTGTTTTAAAAAAAAAATCATCCTAGGCTGGGGATGTGGCTCAAGCGGTAGCGTGCTCTCCTGGCATGCCGTGCGGCCCGGGTTCAATCCTCAGCACCACATACAAACAAAGATGTCGTGTCCGCCGATAACTAAAAAATAAATATTAAAAATTCTCTCTCTCAAAAAAAAAAATCATCCTTTTTTTACATTCAATCCACCTAGTGACTAACCCAAAAAATAAATAACACTGAAAAGTGTTAAATCTGGGTCCTGTCTTCCAGAAACAGTCTTACAATGCAAAGATTAATCACCAAATAGCACAGAATGAAATCAAAGCCTTGGAATTTTCTCAAGCGAAAAAACCACCCTAGTTCATTTCAGGATTTTTGTTATAGAAACAATTCCACATTACCCTTCATAAAAGTAAACCCCCCCCCTTTTTTTTTTCTTTTTGGTACCAAGGATTGAAACCATGAGCACTTAATGACAGAGCCACATCCTCAACCATTTTTTTTTTTATTAGAAACAGGGTCTCACTGAGTTGCTCAGGGCCTTGCTAAATTGCTAAGGCTGGCTTTGAACCTTTGATCCTCCTGCCTCAGCCTCCTGAGTCGCTGGGATTATGGGCCTGTGCCACCATGCCCAGCTAACCTCTTCTTAATATCAAACCTAAAGACTTTTTTTGGATAAAATATCTTGTTCATCCTAAAAAAAACTATAAAGCAAGTGTGAGTTATAAGGAGTAATGAGCCTGACACCTTGGTACATGCCCATAATCCCAGAGACTTGGGAGGCTGAGGCAGGAGGATTGCAAATTAAAGGCTAGCCTGGAAAATTTAGGAAGATCCTCTCTCAAAATAAAAAAGGGCCAGGGAGGCGGGGACGTGGTGGCACATGCCTTTAATCCCAGCGGCTCAGGAAGCAGGAGATGAGGATCAAGGCCAGCCTCAACAGTTTAGTGAGGTGCTGAACAACTCAGTGAGATGCTGTCTCTTATAAAATACAAAATTGGGTCGGGGATGTGGCTCAGTGGTTGAGTGCCCCTGAGTTCAATCCCTGGTACTGAGAAAAAAAAAAAAAAAAGCGGGAAGAGCCAGGGATAGCCCAGTGGTAGAGTGCCCCTGGGTTCAATTCCCAATACTGAAAATTAAAAAGACAGGAATAATGATGAACTCTCATATAACAGCTTGGGAAACAGAATATTAACACCATCAGAGCCTCATGTGCGCTTCTGAATTTCTATGACTTTCTCTTCCCAAATGAGCATCTTGAATTTTGTTTGTAATTTCCTTGTTTTACTTTATAATTGTAACCCATGTGTACATACCTCTAAACAATATCCCGCTTATTTTTTTATGGTTTTGAACTTTATATATTTAAGGTCAAAATGTATTATTCATCTGCAAATTATTTTTTGGTCAACATTCATCTATCTTGGAAGTATAAAAATGAGTATTCATTTTCATTGATGTCCAAATAAGCACTTATATAATATACTCCTTTACTGCTAGATATTTGGTAATTTTTTTTAGATGTTGATGGACCTTTATTTCATTAATTTATTTATATGCAGTTTTGAGAATCAAACACAGTGAGTCACACATGCTAGGCAAGGGCTCTACCACTGAACCACAACCGCAGCCTGATACTTGGTATTTTTAACAATGCCCCCTGCCGTTTTGATGCTATGAATTCCTATACATGTCTTCATACTTCCCTAGGATCTTACATTATGTACAGGATGGAAGTCAAAATATATAACAACTGGTAAGGCACAGGTCTTAATTTGTTCTCCTCCACAAACATCTGATACAAATTCTTTTATGTATTTATTTATTTATTTATTTTTGTGGTGGTGATGCTGGGGATTGAATCCTGCAGCACTCTGCCACTGAACCACATCCCTAGCCCTTTTTTATTTTTATTTTTTATTTTGAAACAGGATCTCGTGAAACTGCTTGGGGCCTCACTATACTGATGAGGCTGGCCTCCAAATTTGTGATCCTCCTACCTCAGCCCCAGAGTTTCTGGGATTACAGACATGTACCCAGTCCCACAACACAAATTCTTTCATGCTGTTGGTTTATTTTGGGAGATGATTCCAAAGAACAGGCATGGGGTGGGGGGGCGGAGAGCAAGTGTGAAACACAAAGGAGGAACCAATCCAAGGATGTGTAACAGAGATAACCACTGCTGAAGGCTACTGAGCCTCAATCCTGCAGGGGACTCTCTGAGGAGCTGAGAAGAGCACAACTCAGAACCCTCCACTGGAGGGACAAGGAGCATATTTATACCCTGGCTCCCCTCTCCACTGTTTAAAGGTTGCCCCACAGAGTGCTGACCCTCTAGCACTTTCAGGTTTGAACATGAGAGAAAATGTCAGAATGGGTTCAGTCAGGTATTCTGAGAGGCAGAGAAATTTCAGCTCAGAAAACAGAAGATGAAAAGAGGGAAGATGCTATCAGGTTCATCAGGGCAGTTGATTGCAGCAACAAGGGGATTAAAGGTGGACCAAGGGCCAGCCCCGCAGCTCAGTGGTGAAGTGCTTGCTAGCATGTGGAAGGGCCCTGGGTTCAGACCCCAGCAGGAAGAAGGAGCGGGAGGAGGAAGAGGAAAAAAGAGAAGAAAAAGGTGGACCAAGAGGACATGAGGTGGGGCAAGAGGTGACCCATACTGAGGTAACTGAGTAATAGAGGATAAGAGACAGTTCTTCTGTACAGAATTCCAGGGAATAAATGTAAAGACCACAGACATAGAAAATCACCATTACTGGGCAAAAATACCACAGAAGTGATTGTTGTAGGCAAGAAATATCCACCGACAAGCCAGATGCATGGCCCAGGCCTGTAATCCCAGCAATTCAGGAGGCTGAGGAAAGAGGATTGCAAGTTCAAGGCCAGCAATTTAGGGAGAACCTGTCTTGAAATAAGGTTGGTGGCGGGGCATGGCGCACCAGGACATAGCTCAGTGTAGAGTACCCCCCCTGGTTCAATCCCCAGTACTGGGGGGAAAAATATTTTTATTAATGACAAAGGGAAAAATAGCAACCTTACAGTGGAAAAACCTGGCTGGCAGATACTACCCTAACCAAGTGACCAAGATTAATAACCATAATAATTCATAAAATATTCATGATAGAAGGCACGAAGGCCCCACATCACTTCTGGAGTAATCTGACAACGTTGCAATATTTTAATCTAATCACAGGAAAACATTGGAACAACTAAAATTGAGGGACATTCTACAAAATAATTGTTTTCAAAAATGTCTACATTACGGAGGACAGAATGACTGAGGAACTGTCTCAGATTGGAGAAGACTTAGGACGACATGAAAATTAAATGCAATGTGGGGTATGCATTGAATTCTGAATTCAAAAGACATTAGAGAACATCAAATTGAATAAGGCTTACAGATTAGTTAATATTGCTGTATCAATGAATTTCCTGGTTTGAGTAACTGTCTGTGGTTACACAAGTATATGAGATGTCAATGAGGGGAAGCGGGGTGAAGGGGGAACTCTGTACTTTTTACTCCTTTTCTGTAAGTCTAAAATTATTTCAAAATAAAAAGTTGAGCAGGGCATGTGGTGCATGACTAAAATCCCAGCAACTCAAGAGGCTGAGGTGAGAGGATTGCAAATTCAGCCTCAGCAACTTAAGAGAGACTCTAAACAACTTAGCAACCCTGTCTCAAAATTTAAAAAAGTGCCCTTGAATTCAATTCTTAGTTTAAAAAAAAAAAAAAAGCACAGAAAAGTTGAAAAAAAAATACAAGGAGATTTTATTAAAATACAGATTCTCATTTCTTAGTACTGGGATGAGATCTGAACTTCTGCTTTTCTTTCTTCCTTTCTTTTGGTCCTGAGGTTTGAACAACATCCCCAGTCCTTTTTATTTTTATTTTGAGAAAAGGTCTCACTGAATTGTTTAGTACCCCTCTAAATTGCTGAGGCTGGCCTTGAATTTAGGTTCCTCTTGCCCCAGCCTTTGCAGTTGCTGGGATTATAGCCATGTGCAACTGTACCAGCCATGAACTTCTGCTTTTCTTTAAAGCATTCCCCCCAGTTGCACTGAGGTTTAATGGACATATAATAAACTGTGTGTATTTAAATGAGTGTTGGTATGTGTATACATGAAAATTGCCACAATCAAGAGGCAATTCTACATTGGTATCTCATTTCTACTTGACTTGCCATCAGAACTACAGTGGCCTTTGTTGTGACATAGAGGTGGTGTCTCCCTACGCAGCAGAAGGACATTTTATTTAACTATCCAGTACAATAAAAGTCATTTCCTCTGGGTAAGCATTAAGCAGATTTACTATCATCACATTACAAATGACTTGTTTTTTTGTTTTGTGGCTCCCCCCCCCCCCCCCGGTATTACTGGGGATTGAACCAAGGGGCACTCTACCACAGAGCTACAATCCCCAGCCCTTTTTATTTTTAGTTTGAGACAGGGTCTCACAAATTGCTGAGCGTCAGCCTCCTGAGTTGCTAGATTTACAGGTGTGGGCCACATGCCTGGCAACACTGGGGTTTTTCTAAGCCTGAGGCTCCTTGACTGTACCACAGAACACTGCAGGCAGAGCAGCCTGGGTTCTTCCATGCAGGGCTTGGGAAGTAAGGAGAACAGATGTAAATATGAAGATAATTGATGCCTGCTATGCCATGAGTAATAACAGGCTTAATCTCTGACCCAAGAGGCTCCTATCTTTGTCAGAATCCATGAAACTATGGGAAGCCGACTTGTTAGCTTCCAGGTAGATATAATTTCAACCTCTTCTCTATGGTTGGCAGTGTTTGGTGATGAAGCTGAGATGGTGACAGCATCTTTTTCGGAAGAGGACAAGGCTCCTGTGGTCTGGGTAAGAGAATATGAGAATCTACAATCCCATCTTCCTAATCTAGGTGCAAATGCTCTTGCCCAAGTGGTGGAGTGGGAGAAAGGTAATTCAGCATATCTAATATATTTGTTTTATAATCTCTACCACTTAATCAGTTGTCTGTTTTTCTAAATAGCAAAAAGTTCACTATTGTTGGGCACAGTGGCACACGCCTGTAGTCCTAGCAGCTCAGGAGGCTGAGGCAGCAGGACTGTTAAATTTGAAGCCAGCCTCGGCAACTTAGCAAGACCATGTCACAAAATAAATAATAAATAAATAAATAAGGAGCTGGGTATGTAGCTCAGTTGTAGAGTGCCTCTGGGTTAAATATCCAGTACAGAAAAAATGTCCCCATTCTTTGTCTTCTTCATCAGACTGATATTACTCTGAAATAATAATAATAATGAAACACCAGCCTTTCTTCAAATATCTCAATGTTTATAATTCTTCAAAATTTCCTACTACAAAATGATACCATGGGCTCAGCTAGGAAGAGACTCCACTGAAGCTTCCACCATTTGGATGTTACAAAATGTGTGCAAACTGAAGCAAAGAATGACACATACAAAATTAAAATGGCTTTAATATTCCAACATGTATAGATCAATCATTCACTGTTTCATTGCAGTTTCCCAAATCATTTTAGATTATAATTTTCAGAAAGGATTTCAACAACTAGTGGGCTAATCCTATCACATTAGTATATGAATTGCCTTTCATCTAATTATTTTTAATCTTTGCTACATTTTGGCAGCACTGAAGAATTGAACCCAGGTCTTTAGGCATGCTAGGCAATCACTGTAACACTGAGCTATATCCCCAGTCCCCCCAGTTATTTAAAAATTTTCTAGATATTTAAAAATACAGTATAATTTCACAACAAATTATATTTCCCCCATCACAAAGAATTAATCCTCTCCTCTAATAATTTCCTTTATGTGAGAATGTAGAACATATAATAATAAGTCTAAAGAGGACCTAAAGAAGCAAGAGTTCATAAACCCCTTTTTTCCCTAATCACATGAAGCCTATATTTATTTAGAATTACTGCTGTAGTTAATGTACTTGTTTCTGTCACTTTCTTTTTCACATTGGTGGGGATCAAACCCAGGGCTTCCCTCTGTGACTTTCTTAATGTGTAGAAACCAAAGTGGGAAAAAATATTTAATAAAAATGCCCCGGTAATTTTTTTAAATCTACAAGTTAAAATAAACAAAAGGTAAATTTTACATGCATATGAAAAATATCTGTATTACTATGCATCCCTTGATTTTTTGTCTATTGATCTTAAAAATGGTTTGAGATTCTCAATGACTATTTAATAAAGCCATGAATTCATAAAGAATACCAGAAAAATAATATAAATTTACTGATGCATATGAATTGGGATTTATATTTACTATCTTGCACAAATAGGAAAACTTCTAATTAACTTTCTACAAAGTCATTATGAAATCTCTACACAAATCAGTTGATTTTATGTATAAAAGGTTAGAAACATGATGATAGCTATGTAGAAAATATGTACCTGTACACTCCACAGAACATTTTAAGTAAAGGTATCTTTGAAATGTTTCTGCTATCTCACAGTATTAGTACCACACTCTAATGAGTACAGAACAGAACTTGTATCCAGAGCTTTTGCTCAGGATATTATAAAATCATGTTCAAAATGCTATATACACTTTGCCTTGGATTATTATTATTTTTTTTAATCCTACTTAGTGGCTTCTTAAGTCACTGGACTGATTTTAAAAATACTTTTAAAAAGATATTTACAGATATGGCTCATTTAGTAAACAATCCAATTGACATATGGGCAAAAGATACGAACAGAAATTTCACAGAACAGGATACAAAGATGGCAAAAAATCACATAAAAAGATATTCAACCGCATTTCAAATTAGGGAACTGCAAATTAAAACCTTAATGAAATATCACTATATACCTATGAGGATAGCTGAATTTTTAAAAGTGACAATAACAAATGCTGGTAAGAATGTGGAGACACTGGATCACTCACATGTTATGGGTGAGAATATAAAATGGTACAGTCATACTGGAAAAGTCTGGTGTCTCTCATAAAGATTCTGCAGTGCTGGGAATTGAACTCAGGACCTTGTACATGCTAGGAAAGCATTCTACCACTGAGCTATACCCTCAGCCCAAGAATTAGTTAGGGTGGGGTCCCTCTAACATTTTTCCTCTATACAGTATAGATATCTACCTAGATGTAGTCATTTTAATAACAAATTTATAGTAAAGGAGGTACAACAGTAGAAAAAGAACAGAATTTCAGAAACATTTGATTCTGCAGGCTCATGTCTCTATCCTTTCTATACCCAAGATCATTCTTGAATTCTTCTTGGGCCAAGGATTCTATGGGAATATAGTGACAGTATAGCCTGTGATTTAGATGCTGGCACCAAAATATTTATGGTTACGAGGCTCCAAAACTTAAAAAACCCACAATTCTGGGTTACCTACTTTATTTTGGGGGGTAACCCATTTTGAGGGGGTACTGGGGATTGAATTTAGGAGCATTAAACCCCTGAGCCACATCCCCAGCCCTACTTTGTACTCTATTTATTTATTTAGAGATAGGGTCTTATTACTTGCTTAGCATCTCGTCCTTGCTGAGGCTGGCTTTGAACTCATGATTCTCCTGCCTCAGCCTCTCTAGCCACTGGGATTACAGGTATGCACCACCCTGCCCACCAGTTTAGAGTTACCCATTTTTGACTTCTGTGAACCAGATGGCCTGGCTTTGGGAATTTGAGATGATGATTCTGGAATCAGGTAGGTCTTAAAGATCCAAGGTATGTTTGGGGTTTTTAACTCTTCTTTGAAAAAACATGATTTAAATTTCCCAAAGGGATTCAGACTACTTCCGGGTATATTCAAGCATTCTTTAGGCTATCTCTAGGATGACTCTAGAATCACTTAAATCTGAAGGACCCTGGAGCACAGCTTTCTCTCACCTTAAAGAATTATAAAATTCCTGACAGCCTCCTGGGCTGTACTATTTTAAAGACTAGTTCCCAGTGTGTCTTGCAGAAAGGGCTATGTCTGAAGTTCCTTTCCTATAGCACTTAAGTGTTTGGCAATGTTATGATTTAATCTCTGTTAGTCATCTGCAGCCAAACATATAAACCCTGTGACTAGAAAGGCTTCAATTATACCTTTAAAAGTTAATAGAGCTGAGGGAGCAGCTGAGTGGTAGGGTATTGCTTAGCACCCATGAAGCCCTGGGGTCAATCCCCAACACCCCCCCCCAAAAAAAGAGTAAATATAATTGTATTTATGGGTGTACATCTATATAAAAATACATTTGCAAATACACGGACATATGAAGTATTTTTAAATAAACAATACAAGAATTCTAGCTCTTATAACAAAGTTATCAATTCAACAGAGACATATTTTACTTTTAACAAATATAAATGGTTCCCTATCAACAAAAGTATGTAACAAAGATAAAATATGTACACAATCAAAGATGCACTTTAAAACAAAGCAAAAATTCATCCCACAAACAAGAAGGCACAGTGTTAAGCTCTGGAGAAAGAAACAGAAGTGGCTCCTGCTTTCAGGGAGCTTCCAGTCTGGAGGTTTCCACAGAAGGCAGAAAAAGAGAGTGGTCATCTCTTGCTCGGAGATGAAAGGGAGGCAAAAAAGCAGATCAAGTAGCAGATGGTCTGTAGAATACATTAATTCTAAACTGAAGTCCTAGACCTACTGATTAAGACCACAAAGTCTGCAAAGGTTGCGGTAGCGATGAGCGGGTAAAAATATTAGACAATTACCAGCTGGAGATGAAGCTCCGGGGTAGAGTCCTTGCCTAGCAGGATGGAGGCCCTGGGTTTGATCCCCTAGTACCACCAAAAAAAAATTTTAAAGGACAATCATTATATTGTGAGGGTCCCCCAAGCATCAGAACAGGAGTATGATACTCTATTTCGGAGTCTTCAATTTTATTCTCCTAGCCCACATTGGTGGTTCTCAACGGGGGTGATTTTGCCTCCCATGGTGGCAGTGTTTGGAGACATTTTTTGGCCATAACAGGATGCTGAAAGCGACAGGGTGGAGGTTGGGGATACTCTTCTGATGCACAGCACTGTACCCCAGAACAAAGACTATCCAGTCCAAAATGTTAATGCTGAGAGTGCAAGCCCAGGTCATGGTTGGATAAAAAGGATTTAAAACTCAGTAATTCTATAGTATAAAAGCAATTAGAACCACTTTAACATGGACTGTACAGGAACACTCTCCTCCTTAAGAACTTAAGAGACTGCTTAAGAACTAAAACTATCTGAGAGATCCATAATGGGAAAATAAAACATGCTGAGGAACATTAGCACATTTAATTTTTTTCAAATATTAGCATAAAAATGGAAAGTAAACTTGACAGATGGAAAAAGTGATTTTTTCCCACTCAACTGACTTTCATTATCAATTATTTTTATAACCACAAAAGCAAATATCACCTTATTACTGAATTGGTTAAATATGACAAAAGATTTACTAAATCATGTCACTAAAAACAGCCAGAAACACTACAAATAAAAGATTGGTTTCTAGATTCTCAGAAGAAAAAAAATTAGCAACTGATCTTCAAGGAGTAGTTCAATTCTAATAAGAGATATTCAAAGTTATTTTTCTATATTATCTAAAAGGTATTTCTCCTTTGTTTTGTAATTGAATGTTGAGAAAGAAGAATGTGCAGAAGAAATGAACCAAATTTTTAGGAATAATATTACAATTTAGTATATTCTAATCCAAAAGACAGAATCATTTCTGTGAAATCACACCCACTTAGAAGCAGAAGCCAAAAGAAATATTAACACAACAAGAGCAGTTTTCATGTAATTTTGGTAGGGAAGCCTTTAATTGGCCACTAAACTTTGTAAAAAGGATGTAAAAAGAACAAAAATAATAAGATATTATCTACATAAAGAGCTGTGACTTGTTACAGTAAACCAAACCATCCTTTTTAAAAAATATTGTTTTTGTTCTTTAAGTTGTAGTTGGACACAATATCTTTGTTTTATTTTTATGTGGGGCTGAGGATTGAACATGGCACCCCACACGTGCTAGGCGAGCGCTCTACCACTGAGCCACAACCCAAGCCCCCAAACCATCTTTGTTTAACAAAAAAATATCCAAATCTTCATGGAGCTAATGATACCTTGTATTTGCTACAATGCCTCCATCAGGGGCGTTTAGTCATTGAAAGAGATACTTGAAGGTCATGGAAATGGAATCTGCAGAAATGCACTTTAACTGTTAGTCTATCAACTTGATTCTCAAATGGAGAAAAATGGCATCAATAAGAAGATTCCCCGAACAGTTCCTCCCGCACTTTCATTATTACACAATAGCCAGTTCTACCATGCAGGACTTGTATGTAATAAATCTTGATAAAAAGGGAAATTCATTCATTCATTCTTGCAAATTCAAAACCCCAAATGCAGGCAGGGACAAATAATATAAAAACGGTTTGGGGGCTGGTCTTAGGACAATTTCATACTCAGCCTAGGGTTTCTCCTTTACATTGATTCTACCAATGAAATCTGACAGTGGGAGCAATGAAGTCTGCTCCTCTCTGTGGATCTCCAGCTCTGTGGCTGGAAGGGCAACTGTGACTGTGAATGCACTCCTGTCAATTCTACGTGCCACTGCATGTAGCTCAGAGAGATGAGTAGGCTGGACAAACATCAGAATGAGACACCAACAAGTGAAATACCGCCATGAAGGCAAGTCTTAAGTTGCCAATAAACTAGGGCACCTTTTAAAAATTAAAATCTGTCAATTAGGCACTTAATAAAACCAAAAGATACTTATGTAAGCATCTCAATAACTAAGAGAGATAAAGAACAGGAGAAGGCAAGATGTATTTTAACTGCCTGCATTTTGTAAAAAAATAGAATGTTATACTTCACCCAGAATTTTTTAAAGAAATGTTATTTGAGAAAGAAACTAAAAGATATTTTTCTTTACCTTAAAAATCATTATACATTTCAGTCCATTAACTAAAATTAGTTTTCCAGTGCTTTTCCACATATAAAGAATGCTTAGATTTTGGCTGGACAAGGAAAAATTAAGGCAGTATCTTTACGCCCAAAAAAGGAAAAAATTGACTCAATAATAAGCTTTTCTGAGAAGGGCACATTGAGCTCATATTTGGATATGACATTGAAAAATTATGGCTTTACATTTGAATTTTTATTATTTTAAACTTCCATATTTTCTCAGTTACTCTTTCTTTTTAGCTTTATAGATTTCAAATATCCCACTTAATTTTCTTTTTCTTTCTTTTTGTTGGTACTGGGGATTGAACCCAGGGATGCTCTGCCATTGAGCTACATCCCAGCCCTTTTCATTTTGAGATAGGGTCTCTCTAAATTGCTGAGGCTGGCTTTGAACTTGTGATCCTTCTGCCTGAGCCTCCCAAATAGACAGGATTACAAGTATGCTCCAATATGCCTGGTTTCGCCCATTTAGTTGTAAAGAATTAAAGAAATATTTTTCTGATAATTTGGAGCAAAATGTGAATGGTGTTCCACCTAGCATTATTAGCTCTCAGATGCTAAACAATTATGTTCCATGTACCACTGACCCAGTTTAAAAAAGAGGAGGGCTCATAACTGTCAAAATCCAGTTGGAAATGGCTGATGTCCTGTGGAATTTCTAGAAAATTGAAGACGAAGTTTTGAGGTATTGCTGCCTTATAGTTTTACCAAGATTAAAAAAAAAAAAAGTTAGTGTTTTTTAGTTGGTTTTGTTTTTGTTTTTTAAGAACAACACTTTTTCTCCCAGGTTGCGAAGCTCATTTTGAATCTTCTCTGTGGTCCCTGTGGTACCAATCCTCCCTGAGCACTGTAATCTGCAGGTGGCATCCACCACCCGGCTACAGTCTTGACTGTTTCATTTAGTGTTATGTCTTGTTATACCAATTCATGGAGCGTTTCACTGCTTTGACCCAGTTTTCCATATTCATTTCATATTCTTGACATTTCTTCTGCGGCTTGAAAACCATTTCACTTTGCCTCAATTTCTTTAGTTCCTCCTTGTCAGTCCAAAACCCTACAGATGAAAAAATAATGCTCAGATTTTAAGGCAAATAATGAGTCCATAAAATTCACTCACAAACATGAGTTGTGCCACAGGAAAAAATTACTATTTTAAAACAATCCAAAATAGTTTGCTACTTTTGTTAGATTGACCATTTCTGGGAATAAATACACCAATATTTTAAAATCTTTTGTTTTCTAATTTTAAGCTTTATTTCTGAGAGGCATGACATCAAATCACTTTTTAAAAAATATTTATTTAGTTTTAGATGGATGCAATATCTTTATTTTATTTATTTATTTTTATGTGGTACAGAGAATCGAACCCAGTGCCCCATGTGTGTGAGGTAAGCACTCTACCGCTGAGCTACAACCCCAGCTCCACTGAATCACTTTCAAAGTAGCCACATCCCATCATCATTTAATTTCATGACTTGCTATTTAAAAAAAAAAAAAATCTGGGGGCTGGGGTTGTGGCTCAGTGGTACAGCACTTGCCTGCCACGTGTGAGGCCCTGAGTTCCATCCTCATCACCACGTAAAAATAAATAAAATGAAGGCATTGTGTCCTTCTACAACTAAATTTTTTTTTAAAATTCAAATAAGAAATAACATATTTTCTTTTTTTCTTCTTTCTTGCAGTGCAGCGGGTTGGATCTAGGGCCTCTCCCCTGACAGGCAAGTGGTCTACCACTGAGATATCCCATCTCTCTATTATTTGACATAGGGAGTCAGTACATTGTCTGGGCTGGACTGGAACTTGTGATCCTCCTGCCTTAGTCTCCTACACAGCCTGAATTACAGACATGTGTCACTACACTGGGCATATATTATTCTTTTTATATAATTAAAATAAATGAAGATAAATTGAGATTTTTGTCATACATCTTGACATAGGTGACAACTGTCCGGCATATGCATAAAATCAAAAGTTGGAAATTAATATGAGAGTTTCCTTTTCAAAGTACAGCATTTTATGCAAGCTATTTAAATTCCAATTCAAGATAAAATTGATCTAATACATACTGTTCTTTGAAATGAGGATCATGTGATTTATAATCAAAAGCAGCAAGAGAACTTTTTTTTTTTTTTTTTTTGGTACTGGGGATTGAACACAGAGGTGCTTTACTACAGAGTTACATATGAACTTGCTCATTTTCTTTCTGAGACAGGGTCTCACTAAGTTGCCAAGGCTGGTCTTGAACTTGCTATCCTCCTGCCTCAGATTCCTGAGTCACTAAGATTACGTGTGTACCACTGTGACCATTTGAGGACACATTTATAATTATAATCATTAGTAGTCTGATACAGGTGTATGTGGGTGTGGGTGTGTTTATTTAATCTATTTATAGTACTAGGGATTGAACCCAAGCACTTTACCATTCAACTACATCCCCAATCCCACCCACCTTTTTTTGAGACAGGATCTCACCAAGGTGCTGAGGTTCCCTGAACTTGTGTTCCCCCATCTCAGCATCTCTAGTTACTAGGATCACAGGAGTGTGCCACCCTCCTTGGTTGAATGCAGTCCTTTCTAAAACCAAAGACAAGCCTAGTGACAAGATTCTCTTCTTGGTCAAACTCTATACCTAGTTCCTCTGGTCTTTTTCGACTAGGCTTCAACTCTGAGACTTCCATGTTCCTTTCCTCATTATCTACTTTAAGAAGAATGCTGCCAAGTCCGTTTAGCCAGAATCCCCAAACTTTAGTATCTGATCATCCTGGATATCTCATCTGCCACATTCCCCCAGGCCAGCCTTCAGCAAAAATCCTGTTAGGTTGGTTTAGCCAGAATTTCTTCTTACCTCCAGTGTGTCTTCTTAGTAATCTTCCACCTACTGATTCCCATCCTGCTCCTGAGCTATAAATTCTCACTTTTCCTTGTTGTATCTGCCACTAGAAAACTTGCTTCAGTTTTAAACATTGCCTTAGTCCCTATACCTGTTGCAACAGTATCCCTGAATTAAGTCTGCCTTAGTGTTCTTTAACAAGTGTGCTTGAACAGTTCTTTTCCTTAACACCAGCTACCCAAAGATCCTTCTCTGCTAGGAACCAAAGCAGCTGAGAATCACATGCCCTCACCTCCTATTCATTCTCACGGAAGGAATGAAGGATTGAGAAGTGGTGTACCCAGAGAAGGTCACAGGGTATTTTGTGAGGAATATGCTTATGGATATGGACCTTAGTGCATACCAAGGCTTTCCAGATCCTCTCAGCAACTTTATGATTTGAGAGAAGAAATGCTATCACAGATATGGTTTGCAAGGTAGCTTTTTTTTTTTTTTTTTTTTAAATAAAATCTACACATACCAACAGCAAGGCCAGCAAGAGAAGCAGCACCCAAACAGGACATGTCAAAGTGGGCTGGTCTGTCTATATTCTCATTAATCAGGTCTGAAGTCATCTGCATGACAAAACCGTTCTTACAAACTCCTCCATCTGCCCTGTGGGGAGCAAGATATAAAAGATATCTTTTAATAATAGCATCATTCATTCTTTTTATGTGGGCTACATATTTTTCTTACATCCTTGATTTTATAAGTTTAATGTTTTTTTGTGCTAAGGATTGAACCTAGAGCCATGCTAAGGAAGTTCTCTCCACTGAGCTATATCCCCAAACTCTGTATGTTTTTTTTTTTTTAATTCCAAAATTATATCGCTTAGCACTGACCTGATGACAAACAATTTTACTGGGTATTTGCTAAATACTTTTCCTTAGTCCTGCCATCAATTTCCCCACTTGCCCTGTCTGTCTTGGGACTAGTCAAAATAGGCTAAGTAAAAACTAACCCAACATAAAAATTCATTTGGACATTATAGGAACAAAAATCAGTAAATTTGATAGTTCAATGCCAAAAAGATAGCTAAAACTCAAAAAGAGAGATTTTTTTTAAGATTTATACAATACACATGAGTGGCAAGATTCTACCAAATTTCATATTATGTTATATTCTCCCAGAAGTCCAAAATTAGCTTTCCTATCCTCTCCAAATTCCAGTGACCAAGAATTTACTGCTAAGGAGCCAGGCATAAGTTCTTTTTGAAATCCTGAAAAACCAGAATGATTAAAATACTAATAGCAGCTACTACTTACTTGTAACCTAAATGACCCTATTAGAAATAAAGCTCACATACCGGACGTTTGTAACAGGAATATGGATCTCTTTCTGCATCATCTCATATAATTGTTTGTTTCTGGTTAAAAAACAAGATAACTATTTAGAGGGCATTCATATAATAATAATCCTCTATTCTGATATCAAAAATTAAAACCACAGTTTTATTTACCTGATGTTTATAAAACATGCGAAAGAAACTGTTAAAGAAATATTGGCTAACTGCAGAATGCCTAGCAAATGCCTGATTTAAACAGCAGCTAGGCTCTTCATGCTTTTCCCTTTCATATAGCATGTTTTTTATTTTACAACAAAGTTAAATCTTTCACCATTCTTCAAAGAAAAAGTAAAGCAATTAGCTATTTAAAAGGTGTTCATTAAGATGAGATACCACAAATAACATTTAATAGAATTCATCAAATACAATTATTTTGTAATCATGGACATTAACTTATTTTAAACTAAATGAAACAAATATTCTTTATCATGACAGCTATATCCACCCCCACAATGGGGATCGAACCTGGGGGCACTGTATCACTGAGCTACATCCTCAGCCCTTTTTTCTGATTTTATTTTTTGACACAGGGTCTTGCTTGAGTTGTTGAGGCTGTCTTTGAGCTTGTGATCCTCCTGCCTCAGCCTGGGATTATAGCCTATGCCACTATTGCACCCAGCTCTGACAGCTGTGTTCTTAGTTTTAACAATCTACACTTGTCCCATAGCAAAAGGATCACAGGAAATATATATAAATAATAATTCTGATGATTTAAGTCTTTGGATAATAGAAGCATTATAAATTTGAATTCTCCCTCATGAATAAGGAAACTAAACCTTTGCAAATTCCAATTTGAACCTCTCATGCTTAAGAGAAATTGGAATTTTTAAAAATTTATTTATTTTTTATAGTTGTAAATGGACAGTATGCTTTTATTTTATTTATTTCATTTTTATGTGGTGCTAAGGATTGAACCCAGTGCCTCACACATGTTAGGCAAGTGCTCTGCCTCTGAGCTACAACCCCAGCCCTGGAATTTTTTTATTCTTATTTTTTTTCCTGTGGTGCTGACAATAGAACCCAGGACCTCACATATGGACAATACATGTTCTATCACTGAGCTTTAACCGCAGTCCTGAATTTTTTTTTTTAACATTTATTTAGTTGTAGATGAATACACAGTATCTTTATTTATTTTTATGTGGTGCTGAGAATAGAACCCAGTGCCTCATACATGTGAGGCAAGCACTTTACCATTGAGCTACAGCATCAGCCTCCCCTGGATGTTTTTAAAAATCATTCAATTTCAAAAATCAAATCTAATACTGGTACTATTTAAATGAAATATCAAGGAAATTAGCAATCAGAACAGATTAGATGAAATGCAGTATGTTTTAAACTGAAAGTTTAAATTAAATAACTTAATGAAAAGTAAGAAATTTTCAATTTTTTAGAAGTGCTGATCTTGTTTTACTCTCTAACTAGAAAATAATCCTCTAACCTGGGAAGGGGTGGGAAGGTCCCCCTCCCCACTCTTATTTACCAGCTCTGGCCCCACCCTCACCCTTCTTGGCATTCTTTCTCTTCACGGGGCCTGAGAGGCCACCCCTATATGGAGGGGACAGTCAATAAGCTTCTGGGACAATGAAGGACAGGATGAGCACCACCTGCTTGTGGACCCTCCTATGCACTGACAGACAAGCATGCATGCACATGGGTGGGCTTGGTAGGCCCACCTTAAAGATCTGGATCTGTAAGCACTGAATATTTTAATTTGATAGCAAATTAATACAGGAAATGGCAAAGCATGTAGATGAGAGGCAGGGAACTTGAGGCAGATTTTCTTACCTGAAAGCTATTGACTCCAGTATTGCTCGGACGAGATGGTGTTTATTGGTAGAAGGCTTCAAACCCATAAAAGAAGCACATGCACAGGGGTCATTTAATGGAGCCTAAAGGAAGAGGTAAAAAGAACGTATTATAAATGTTCTTAGTTATGTCTACAGACTTGAGGAAATTTATACAATAAAAATAGGCATGTTACAAGAATACTTAAAAATAAACGATAATCCAAAAATTAAACATTAGGATTACTTTCTTTCCTTCTTCTTCTTTTTTTTTTTTTCCCTGTGGTGTTGGAGCTGGAATTACAGGGCCTGGAGCTAGACAAGTGCACTGCCAGCCACCTACACCCCCAGCCCTAGGATAATTTTTTTTTTTTTTTTTTGGGTACAGGGAATGGGATTGAACCAGGGGCACTCAACCACTATGTAGAGTGACTGTTAAGGATATAAATTAGATTTAAGATTTAAAAACAAAAACATTCTTTTCAGTGGCACAGCTTACATCACACATATTGTCAGACTATTCACTGGATAAAGTCTGTATAAATCACAGGGCATGGTGGCGCATTCCTGTAATCCCAAGGGCTAAGGAGGTTGAGACAGCAGAAGCTTGAATTCAAAGCCAGCCTCAGCAACTGCAAGGCACTAAGCAACTCAGAGTGACCTGTCTCTAAATAAAATACAAAATAGGGCTGGGGATGTGGCTCAGTGGCTGAGTACTTCTGAGTTCAATTCCTGGTACCAAAAAAAAAAAAGTTTTTATAAATCTTTGCATCCCCAGAATGCAAGACAATTCTAGGACATAAAGATATAAAACAAAGATCCCTGCAAGAGCTTACAATCTCATAAGGAAACAGAAGAACAGTTCTGATACATGAATATACTCAGGACATATGGACACACTAGTGCTACCAAGAAAATGGCTTCCCCAAAATAGTACTCTAGCTTCAGGGCTTTTCTTCTTTTTTTGAGGAACTGGGAATTGAACCCAGGGGTGCTCTACCACTGAGTTACATCTTCAACCCTTTTTGTTTTTAATTTTGAGACAGGGTTTTGATAAGCTCTCCAGGCTGGCCTCAAACTTGGGATCCTCCTGTCTCAGCCTCCTAAGTGGCTGAGATTATAGGTGTGCCCCACCATGCCTGGTTAACACAGTATCTCTTTCCTTAGAAAATTTTCTACACTCCTTCTCCTGGTTATTTTACAATCCTCCTCCAAATCTTTGCTCAGTTTCCTCAGAGAAAATTTCCGATCCAGAGACTAGATTACGTTCCCCATTACATGCTTTTATGGAACTCTACAATTTCCCATGATACTATGCACCAGTTTATGACCACGTTTGTGGGATTATTGATTCAATCTTCCCCTCTATACTGTAAATGCCATAAAGGGAATCTCGTCTTATGCTCACAAGGTGCCTCCAACCACTGTATGTAGCACCTTAGGACCAATTAACATTTAGTGAATAAAGGAACAAATAATACTTTTGCTAATTACTTAAGGAATTCTTACAGAATGAATCTGACATAATTTTCCTATGTACATATATGACTATATCACAAGGAATCTCACCATCATGTATATCCACAAGAAGGGGGATCCTAATTAGAAAAAGATAAATTCCATGCTTGTATAATTGTATCACATTGATTCTACTGTCATGTATAATTAAAAAGGACGAACAAAAAATTAAAAAAGAAATTCAACATTAAGGAGGTATATTCCATAGAAACTTAAAATTTCTTTATAAATTACAACACCCCCATGTTAGTCCATGTGAGTCTGTGTGATGTCCTGGTAGGAAACACCAGGAAGGTCCTTCTACAGGCCTGGACACACTCCATTATGGCAGATGGCCTACAGCCACAACTTCAGGCTGTCACTGCCAATCCTAATGACTAAGCCTCCACAGAACCATCAACCAACAAGGATCAGCAGCACTCAGCAAAACTCTGTTTGGCTCCCTAAGCAAAGCTAGCTACCTCTTTCCTAGGGCACACACTACCTGCCCCAGGGCCCTTATCACCACCAGGATCTCAGCTGAATCTGATGGGGAATTGCAAGATGGTTAATGCCATGCTTCTTGCCCTTGTCAACCCAGACCCTGAATGTATGCACCTACTGTGTGTTCTGACTGCCATAGTATTTTATGTCATATCATGAGGCCTGGACTCTGGAGTCAGAATGCTTAGGTTCTAAAACCAGTCCTGCCATTCACTAGCTAGGTGAGACCAGACAAGTGATTTAACAGCTCTAAACCTCAGTTTTCACTCTGGGGACATAGCTCAGTTGTAAAGTGTTTGCCAAGCATGCATTAAGCCCTGGGTCACATCCCCAGTTCCAAAAATCAAGCAAGCAATCAATCTCATTTTCCCCATCTTCAGAGTGGGATGATTCGAGTATCTTCTACCTTGTTGAGTTAACTGAAGATTAAATGAACTACTGCACGTAAAAAATTTAGGACAGTGGGTTATGGTGACACAAGACTATAATCCTAGCTACTCAGGGGGCTGAGGCAGGAGGATCAAGTTCAAGGCCAGAATCTGCAACTTAATGAGGCCCTGTTGTAAAACAGTGAAGTGAAGTGAAATGAAATTAAATAAAGCAGGACTGGAGATGTAGCTAAGTAGCTGAGCACCTGCCTGGTATGGGCTTCTAGATTCTATCCCCAGCAGCTTAAAAAAAAAAATAAAGAATGAACGAACTTAGAACATATCTGATGCACAGTGAGTATTCACAGGTTAGTTGCCACTATAATTATTTATTATTATTCCTTGTCTAAACCCTTTATAGTACTATTGCCTTTTTTTAAAAAAAATTTTTATTTTTGGTACTGGGGATTGAACCCAGAAGTGCTTTACCACTAAACTTCACCCCAGCTCTTTTCATTTTTTGAGGATGGGTCTTGCTAAGTTGCTTAGGGTCTTGCTATGTTGTTGAGGATGAATTTGAATTATCCCCCCAAGGATGGGATTATAGGAGTGTGGCACCATGCCCAGCAAATCTCTGTTTTAGTCAGCTTTTTCCTCACTGGGACTAAAAGACCTGACACAACACAGAGGACAGACAAGTTTATTTGGGTTTAACAGTTTCAGAGGTCTCAGTCCACAGAGAGCCAACTCCACAGCTCTGGGTCTGAAGTGAGGCAGAACATCAGGAAGGCAGGCATGGAGGAGAAAAGCAGCTCAGGACACAGCAAATAGGAAGCAGAGAGTGCTCTGCTCACCAGGGACAGAATAGAAACCCTAAAGGCACCCCCCCAGTGACCTATCTCCTGCAGCCACACCCTGCCTGCCTACATTCACCACCCTGCTAATCGGCATCAGTGGATCTACCCAGTGATTAGGTTATATCCCTAAGCACTTCACCTCTGAATGTCTTTGCATTGTCTCACCCACAAGCTTCTGGGGGACATCTCAAATCTAAACCACACCACTCCTCATCCTCTGAAGACTGAGACTTGGCTCCTAGTCCTGTCCATCTACTCCACCATCAGCACAGACCAGTGCCTAAGTAGGTAGCTACTGATGCTTACCTCCAATGCCTACTATCTTGCTTTCCAAAGCACAAGCCCTGCTAAAACAAAGCCACAATGGTTGCATTCACTGGTGCCACCCAGGTGTGTGGTCCACCCCTCTGTCATCCCCAGAGTGCCTGTCCCAGACTTTCCCATTTGCCACAAAGCTCATGATCCAGCACCCTCTTCTCAGCAAACTTCTTGAGAAACGGAGAGTAACAGGAGACTTCAATATCTTACGCTGTCCTCACTCTCTGAAGCTCTAATAACATCCTAAAACTAAAGGCAGCATCAGGCACTTGAACCTTCCTTCTTTCCATTCCCCATCTTAAATTTTCTCTAGTTGTTGACACATTCTGCCTCCTTATTTTCCAAACAGCTTTGTATCAACACACTATTGTTTGAGTTAACTTTCAGTTTTCAATTAAGAGCTTCATTTTACGTTGGGAAATACCGCCTGCGGTCCTCCCCCACACACACCCCCACCAGCCCTCTGCTGCCAAGAGATAACCAGGTTGTCATCATGCAGGACAGAGAGGCTTTAACAAGCTGAAACTAAAAATCCTATCTGTAACACTACTGTCTAAAGCTCTTGGGCTTTGGCAAGACTTCTTTTTTTAAATCACAAACTATGTATTATTTGTACAGGATGTGGTGATGAAATGTACAGATGGAGCTGTCAAGACAAAGTCACTACTAAGTCCCACAGCACATTTTTCAGAAAGGAAAGAATCTATAAAAACCTAATCAAGCCCTACCTTTGCTGATGACAATTACCCATTTAACCTTCTTCCTGAAACCTCAATTAGATAAAAAACTTTTGCTTCCTGTCCTGCCATGGCTGCTGTTTGGAGTTGCCTCGCATCACCCTGAAGAGGATAAAGTGTAATCTCTACATACACTCCATCAGCTTTCAGGCCTTTAGGACAAACACACAGGAGGAGAATATTAAAGACATCAAAGAATGCTATTTTTAAATCTAGTTCTGAAAGTAGAGTACATTTACGATTTAAAACACCCTGATTTACGTTTTCTTTTACCAGGTTCTATGTTATATCTGCCAAACTTTAACATTTTGGACCTTATCTGATTGCTCAAGTATAAGACAAATTCTCCAAGTGAAAAATTTTATTTTTTGAAAGAAAGAAAATTTTTATAGGAGGCTTAAAGGGAATGGTATAAAACATTCCCAGAAAGTAAATTTGTTCATAGTAGTGTACTTGAAAATCTCTTTTAAAAGTCTTTGTGACATATGCTAAAATACAAGATGGGATCACAGTTCTTTCAATTAAATAAAAAGTTCAATGTTACAAAATCAAATCTTTAGGTAACTGAGTGACAGATACAAAGTTTGGGATGTGGTAGAAGAAAAAAAAATGTTTGTAATGCCATTAACTTAAAAAACATCTGTAATCCACTAAAAGATGGAACAAAATAAACTTCTTTAGAATCTTCCAAACTTTTGATCATTTTTTAAAACTAGGTTCAGTTTTCGATTAGGCAAAGTAACTCCACCACAAGAATTAATGAAAAGAAATCTTGAGTTTTGAAAAAAGTTACCAAAACTTACAAAGATATAACTTTAAAATATGTATATTACCTGTGCATGTGGTAGAGTGTGACTATGCCCTGACATTATTTTTCTGGTTCCCAATGGTACACTTTCTATTTGGTACAGAATGCCCATTTACTGATATATTTTCCCTCTACTAGGAAATGACTATTTTTAGTCATGATAAAGTAATCCTCCTCAGTCTTATGTAAAAGTTCTATGACAAACCTGCCAACTCTTAAGTCTGCCAAGGGACAGAGTTCTAAGCAGAAGCCAGCTGAATTCTGCAAGTACAAGCCAAGCCAGCAAGGTCACACTTAAGGGACACTCTGCTCTCTTATGGAATCTGTGCTGGGCCAGAGCCCAACTTCATAGTCCTAGAATGTACCTTTCATATTAGTTATTTTCAGCAGCCAAATTTTCAGGTAATAGAGTGACAGATACATAATTTGGTGTGTGGTGGGAACAGAAAAATGTTTGCAATTGCCATGAACTTAAAAAAAAAAAAGTACCTGTAATCCACTAAAAGATGGAACAAAATAAACTCCTTCAGAATCTTCCAAACTTTTGGCCATTTTTTCAGTCTCAGCAGCATCTGTGAAAAGATCTGCAAAAACAAACACACAAACAACAACAAAAAAAACCCTAAAACAAAACGAAGGGGTTGGGGAGGGACAAACAGAATTATGTTACACAACTAGCATTTACCCGCATCCCAGGCATTGTGAATATAATTGATGTTCCCTTAAAAAAGCACAAAGGTCACTGTGTTCTAGTTCTGAGTTCTTACACTACACAGGTTTATGAGCCCACAGAAGGGAGAGGGGACAATGAAAACAGAGGCTCTTCCAGGCAAGCTCTGCATGCAGCAGGCCCTCTTTTTTTTTTTTTTTTTTTTTTTTTTTTAAGATATTTGGGCTACTTACAGAAGCAATTCTATGTCTGTTTTTTTGCCATTAAAAATTATTCTCCTGGGGACAGGGGTGTCACTAAGTGGCAGAGAGCACACTTAGCATGCAAGAGGCCCTGGGTTCCACTTCAGCAACAAAACAAAAACAAAACAAAATTTTCTGAAGATAAGATCTCCTAGTTTTCTGATGAAAGGATCATCTATAATATACAAGAGAATCAACTGAAAAATTACTCCATTTTATGAGTTCAATAAGTGGCCAGTAATAGATATATTAAAGGTCAATCTTTTAAAAACAAGCAAACAGCTGGGCATGGTGTTGCACACCTATAATCCCAGCGGATCAGAAGGCTGAGACTAGAGGATGGTGAGTTCAAAGCCAGCCTAGGCAAAAGAGAGGTGCTATGCAACTCAGTGAGGCCCTATCTCTAACTAAAATACAAAATAGGGCTAGGGATGTGGCTCAGTGGTTAAGTGCCCCCGAGTTCAATCCCTGGTACCACCCCCCCCCAAAAAAAAAAGAAAAAAAAAACTTAAAAAATAAAAATAAAAACAAGCAAAAATAGAAAAACAAAACTTAATTCATTTAGTGAACTTTTTGCTGAAGTATATAAAATATATACAGAAAAATGTGCAAGTACTAAGTTTATGGATGATAAACTTATTTTCCTTCCTTCTTTTTTTGCAGTGATGGGGATCAAATGTAGGGTCTCCTGCATGCTAGGCAAATGTTCCTTCCACTGCGTAGATCACCAGCCCCCTGAATGAATGTTCACAGGGTGAACACATCCAGGTAACCCATACCTAAATCTACATAGAAACTTCTCTTACTCAACATCACACTTGGGAGGTTCATTCAGATTGATCAAGTAGTTAGTTATACTCCATTCATGTGGTATTCTACCATGTGACTTTACACAACTCATTAATCTAGTCTGCTGCTGATAGGCATTTGGGTAGTTTCCAGTGTTTGTTAATATAAATAGACCACACTACACCCTTGTGTACATTCTTTTTGGTGGACATATGTGTACATTTCTATTTATTAATTCCAAGAAATGGAATAGCTAGTTATAGGATCTTCATATTTGGGACTAGCTTTAGTTGATGCTGCCAAATACTTTTCTAAATTGGTTGTACCAATTTAAGGTTCCTACAGGTATGGCATCTTATGTCCTTGGCAATAATTGGTGTTATCTATGTTACATTTTAGTTATATTGATGGCATTGCATATTGGTTTGATTTTACATCTCCCTGTTGACTAATGAAGTCAATAATACCTTTTCACTGGTCATTTAAGTATCCTTTTCTGGGAAATAATTTTTTTAAAAGTTCTTTTATACATACTTTTAGTTGTTGATGGACCTTTATTTATTCATTTATTTATATTCAGTGCTGAGAATCAAACCTAGTGCCTCACATATGCTAGGCAAGTGCTGTACCCCAGCCCCCCTGTGAAGTGATTTTTGAAGGAGCATGCAGAAGGGTCAGATGAAAAAGCTCAGGAATCAGTCATAATAAATATTACTGTTTTTATACAGCCTTAATGAAATTGGTTTTATTTCAATACATGATTTGTTACACTAATAACGAACAACTGGTTAAAGAAAGACATGTAAGGAGCATGTATATTAAAATCAAATTATTGAGGATTGTCCAATAATAACTAAAAATTTTACTCAAAGTGACAATCATCGGATTCATAAACTTCACCCATTGTTTTAGTCAGGTCTTCTGTTTTTCATGGTCAGAAGACCTGACAAGGATAATTAGAAGAGGAAAAGTTTATTTGGGTTCACGGCTTCAGAGGTCTTACTCCACAGAGGGCCAACTCCGTGGCTCTGGGCCTGGGGTGAAGTAGAGTATCATGGTGGAAGTGTGTGGCAGAGGGAAGCAGCTGAGATGTGGCACCAGGAAATAGAGTTCCATTCACCCAGGACAAAATAGATAATCCAAAAGCACACCCCTAGGGACCTACCTCCTGTGGTCATACCCTACTTGCCTATAGTTACCACCCAGTTAATCCCTACTGGGACTCTCATTACCCAACCATTTCACCTCTAAACTCTCTTGCATTCTTTTACATAGGAGCTTGGGGAACACCTCATATCTAAACCATAACATGCAAAATATCTTTGGCACTTCAAAAACTAATGTTAAAAGTTTGTTTTAAAATCTATACTTTTTAAAAAAAAGTCATGTGTAAGTTTTAAAATCAAGACAAGATGTGAAAATGCACACTAGACAGCTGGTTTGAGGAAAGCTTTTGATAACAGGCAAGGAAACATGGGGAAAAAAAAGAGATCTAAGTTATTCACATTTTTCACTGTTTGTTCCATTCCTTGCTTGAAGAATTTCTTTAAATAATCTTCCACTTAAACCACTCTCCAATGGGCTCAGTGATGAAAAGCTTTAGGAATTAGCACACTCTGCTCTCTCCCACTGACTGCAGCTACAGTCCTGGGTGGAATGCAGGGAGAAGCTAGCTGAGGACTCTGAAGAATAAGCCAGCAGGAGGGGGAGGACACCAAATGCCACCAAACTGACGGTCAGTTTCCTGTTTTGTGTTCTGGTGTCTCCTGGCCTAGGCTTAGGGACAGCATGAAACCGGAAACCGGATTGATACTGGGCACAAATAGAGCTTTGAGAAAAGTCCACTCCCACCAGTCTAAGACACAGGAGATGGGTTTGGATGGGACACAGTGAGGAAAGTACCATTTTTTGCTTTGTAGATTTTTCTTTCTCTCAGGCTGGAGCTCCCAGGCAATCCCAAGGTAGCATCAGCGACAGCCCAGGGACACAGTAATACAGTACTGCAGGCCAAGAGCACAAGGGGCATCTCTGTTGCGTTCTTCTTCTTTCCCTCTTGGTGTCTGTCCCACCCCAAGAAACCCTGTGGCTAACAACAGCCATCACAGCAGAGGCAACCAAAACTTGAGATAGGAGCACTATGGAAGTCCCTCTTGCCACCCAGATAAGGAGCCAGAAACAGCGGGGAAGGTATTCGGTACAGGAGGGAAACAGAAGCAACTTCCTAGCTAGAACACCAGGGCATGGCTCCTGACAAAAAGTATTCAAGAGATCAGTGAGAGAAAGGTGCTCAGGAAAATTACCTCACAAAGATTTTTATGGGGGTGGGGATGTAGCTTGGGGATGCTGGGGATGGGACTGGTAAAGTACTTGCTTAGTGATTGCAAGGTATTGGGTTTGAGCCCCAGCACCACCAAAAAACTATATATATATTTTTAAATGAACTCTTAGCCTAACCCCTGAGCTGTGCATGTGAAGATTAAACCTATAAAATAAACCAAAGGCATTGTTCTCCAGGTACACCACCACCCACTGGCCATTGGGTGGCAAAAATGAGGGAAAGATCCAAATTTTAAAGCCTGAAAACTGAAAGAACACTGGAACCACAGCCCTAAGAAGGTGGAGAACTTATGATCTCAGCATATCCAAACCTATGGCCTATAGGAAAAGTTAAAATGCTCAGTGGTAGAGCTCTTGCCTAGTATGTGTGAGGCACTGGGTTCGATTCTTAGCACCATATATAAGTAAATAAAAATAAAGGTCCATTAACAATTAAAAAATTAAAATTAAAAAAAGAACAATTAAAAATATCAAAATTCTCCATAGGATTTGAAGAAGACCAGGAGTTGCATGAAATTCAAATTTTGAAAACAACAGAAAATTGATCAACACATGAGAGACAAAGGAAGTCTCAACTACTTGCAAAGGAAAAGACAATAGACACCAACTCCACAATGTCATGGGCACTGGGGACTGTCAGGCAGAATCTGTAAGACAGCTGTTACCACCATGCTCAAAGGGATGAATGTTCTTGAAACAAATGGGAAGACAGACACTCACAACAAGAAATAGAAGGTAGTAATAAAAGAACCAAAAGGAAATTTCAAAACTGAAAAATATAATAATCAAAATTTCAAAATTCATGGCATGGGTCAACAGATGAATAGAGAAGACAGAGGGGGAAATCCAGCAAAGTGGGGACAAAGCAAAAGAAATCATCCTATCTGAACAAGAGGGAGGAAAAAAACCCCAAAAAGCAAAAAAAAAAAAACCCAAAGCAAAACAGAGCTTCTAAGACCTGTGGGACAAAAAGAAAGCCTACCATTTGTCTCTTGAGTCCCAGGAAAAAGCACCACTAATGAACTATTTGAAGAAAAAAATGACTATAAACTTCCCACAGTGAATAAAAATCTACAAATTCAATAATCTTTAGGTACATGCACAGGGCTCTGGGTTCATCCCCAGCACACAGGCACAGCTAAGAATCTCATGCTATCACCCAAGAGGGTGACTGCAGATAATGATCATGGATTAAATATGCATGTGTAAGGCCCTGGGTTCAAGTACCAGTACCATCAAGGATTTTAAAAGTGTTTACCATGAAGGAATGATAAATGTTTGAGGAAACATATATGTTTACCCTGATTAATCACTTTTATAACATACAAATATATTGAAACATCACATGGTACCCCACTAATATATACAATTTTTATGCATTTTTTGGTGGTTTTGAACCAATGCACATACCAAGCAAACACTCTACCACCACGATACAGCTCCAGCCCATTTTTATATATCAGTAAAAAATGAATAAATGAATAGAAGACTCTAAAATTAAGAGAATCTAGGGCTGGGGATGTGGCTCAAACGGTAGCGTGCTCGCCTGGCGTGCGTGCGGCCCAGGTTCGATCCTCAGCACCACATACAAACAAAGATGTTATGTCCTCCAATAACTAAAAAATAAATATTAAAATAAAAAAAATAAATAAATAAAATAAAATTAAGAGAATCTCAGTAAATCCCAAACAAGCTAAAACATAAATAACTTTTGCTTAGACACATCATAATAAAATTGAAAGCCAAAAACTAAAGGCAAAGAAAAATCTTGTAATGAAGTCAGATTACATAATGGAGAACAAATATTCAAATGACTACGAATTATGAATTTCTCATCAGAAAGTATGAGACAAAAAGGTAGTGGAACATTTTTTTTCCTTTGGTTCTGGGGATGAACCCAGGGGTGCTCTCTCACTGAGTCATATTCCCAGCCCTTTTTTATTTTTATTTATTTATTTATTTGGTATTGGGGATTGAACTCAGTGGTACTAACCACTGAACCACATTCCCAGCCCTATTTTGTATTTTATCTAGAGACAGGATCTCATTGAGTTGCTTAGCAACTGATGTTGCTGAGGCTGACTTTGAACTGGCTTCGAAGTGTTTCCTCCTGGGATTATAGGCTTCTAGTCATTTTTATTTTGAGACAGGGCCTCAGCTAAATTGCTGAGGCTAGCCTTGAACTTTTGATTGTCCTGCCTCTGCATCTCAAACTGCTGGGATTACAGACCTATGTCAATGCGCTTGGCTAAGAACAATATCTTTTTTATTTATTTATTTATTTTGTAATTAAAGATGAATGCTGAGGATCAAACCCAGTGCCTCACTCTTGCTAGGCAAGCTCTCTGCCACTAAGCTACAGCCAAAGCCCAAGTAATCAAGAAAAAGAACTGACAACCCAGAATTCTACACCTTGTAAAAATAAACTTCAGAATAAAAACAACAACAAAAAAAAGACCCCATAATTTTCAAAAAAGGAGAATTAAGAGTACATTGCCATGTCATTAAAAAAAAAAAAGCCAAAGGATATTCATATGTAAAAAAAGAACCTTGACCAAACCTCATGCTTTAATAGAAAAATTAACTAAATATGGATCGTATATCTAAATGTAAAACATAAACTATGCCAGTCTTAGGAGAAAATATGAAAGAAAACCTGTCAAATAGCCTTAGATATACTATCCAAAGCAGTCTATAAAACAAAAAACTGATACATTAAATTTCACCAAAATTAAATTAAAAACTTTGTTGGTGGGGGGCACGGGGTGGGTGTGGGGGTGGTACTGACCATTGAGCCCAGGGACTTGCAAATGCTAGGCAAGCACTCTACCACTGAGTTACACCCTCAGCCCTTTTTGTTTTATTTTGAAACAGGGTCTCACTAAGTTGTTGGGGCTGCCCTGGGATTACAGGTATGTAAAGTGTGCCTAGCAAAATTTAAAAATTCTGTTTAACATACTTTTAAGAAAAGAACTTTTGTTCAGCATAAAAAAAAAAAGGACTTTTTAAAAAGCAGGTGGAATTAAAAAAAAAAAAACAGTAAAAATACAGATCAGCTACTTCTAGGGATTAGAGTTGGGCAGAGATTATCCCTGTTAATGACTGCATTAGTCTATGAAGGTCCTAAAACATCTGTATGATTATACACCAAAACCCCAAATTGAACCCAAACACATACACACACATATGTACACATATGAATGACTGCATGTACATTGTCAAAGCTCGAAGAACATTTAAAAATAGGTAAACTTAATTGTACGCAATCATACCTCAACAGACTTGAAGTAGTATTTATTTTTTCTCAAACATAGGGACAGAGGTTCACCTTCACCCATAATAAAAAAGAAATGCTGCTGGGCGTAGTGATACATGCCAGTAATCCCAGTGACTTGGGAGGCTGAGGCAGGAGGGTCATAAATTCAAGACCAGCCTCAGCAACTTAGTGGGACCCTGTCTTAAAATAAAAAATGTAAAGGGCTGGGATGTAGATTGGTGGTTAAGCCCCAGTGGGTTCACTCCTCCATACCAAAAGAAAAAAAAAAGAAAAAGAAAAAAAGAAATGCCATTTTAATACTGAGATGTCATTTCTCACCCATCTAGGTTGACAAAAATTCAAGGCTCACGGGTTGCGGTGGCACACTCCTATAATCCCAGCAGTTCCAGAAGCTGAGACAGGATAGAGAGTTCAAAGACAGCCTCAGCAAAAGTGAGGTGCTATGCAACTCAGTGAGATCCTGTCTCTAAATCAAATACAAATAGGGCTGGGGATGTGGCTCAGTGGTCAAGTGTCCCTGAGTTCAATCCCCAGTACTCCCTACCCCCCAAAATTCAAAGGCTGGACAATACATGTAACTAGTAAGTTGCAAAGGCAACAGTTTCATATGTTTTTTTTTTTTATTTGTTGTTCAAAACATTACAAAGCTCATGACATATCATCTTCCATACATTTGATTCAAGTGGGTTATGAACTCCCATTTTTTACCCCAAATACAAGTTGCAGAATCACATCGGTTACACATCCACATTTTTACATAATACCATATTAATGACAGTTGTATTCTGCTACCTTTCCTATCCCCTACTATCCCCCCTCCCCTTCCCTCAGTTTCATATGTTTTTAGGGTGAATACAAAATGGTATAATTCTTGCGGAGAGGAATTTAGCAATATCCAACAAAACTACTGTATATTTGCTCTTTAACAAAGCAACCCCACTTCTGAGAATTTATTACTAAGATAAACCTCTAACAATATGGAAATATAAATTCATACATTCATTGTACCATCATCTGGATTTTCAAAACACTGGAAACGACTTAAATGCTCCAAAATAGGCCACTGGCTGGCTTAACTGCATGCACATCAGTAATGGAGTATTGTGCACTGTGTAAAGGACCCACAGGATCCCAGGGACCTAGTGTGAAAATAATTCCCAGAAAATAAATTAAGTGAAAATAGCAAAGTATAAGAGGACATATATAACATATTAATTTTGTGTAAGAAAGCAGGGAAAAGAAGGAAATATACATATATCTTGATGTCTTTGCAAAAAGAAACAGGCAGTACAGAAGATAAATGAAGTAATAATCTATAAGAGGCAGGGTCGGGGGTGGGGCGGTCAAAACTGAGTGTATCTTTTTTCCTGTTTTTGGCTTTGGGAATGATGTTAATGTTTCACAATTAAAAAACAGAAGAATACTTTCTTTTTTTTAAGAGAGAGAGAGGATTTTTTAATATTTATTTTTTTTAGTTTTCGGCGGACACAACATCTTTGTTTGTATGTGGTAGTGATGATGGAACCCGGGCCGCACGCATGCCAGGCGGGAGTGCTACCACTTGAGCCACATCCCCAGCCCCAGAAGAATGCTTTTTAAGAAAGGATTTGGAGAGTGGACTAAAACTGAATAACAGGAACAAATGAACCAAATTCTATTTCTTTCATTTTTTTTAATATTTATTTTTAGATGTAGATGGACTCAACACAATGTCCTTATTTTTTTATGTGGTGCTAAAGATCGAACCCGGGTCCGCCCGTGCTAGGCGAATGCACCACCGCTAAGCCACCATCCCAGCTCCCCAAATTCTATTTCAAATTAGTAAACTCACTGAAGTTTATTAATTTGAAAAAATGAATTTACCCACGAAATTCTGACAAGTGTGCATGGGCCATTTATCCTGGGTATAAAGCCTGGAGAACTCAAAGCTTCACTCCTGTTGGGCTCCACTCCAACTCCAGCACCAGGGTGGACTCATCTTCCCGGTGTCTTCCCAGCAGGAAAGAGGAAAGCAGGGCCTTGAACTATGACTGCTGTCTTCTGTAACTCTACTCACTGTGAAGCCTAACCAGTCACACAGAACCCTTCACCTTTGAGAGAATGTTTATCTCATCCCCTCTAATGAGGGAGATTTTTGTCTCTCTCGGGAAGGTACCCAGAGAGGAAAAAAAACAGTTCCTTTATTTCTAGTAAACAAGAGTTCTGGATAATTTCAAACCCATTACTTATGAAGAGTCTTATGGGAACTGCTTGAGGCAGGCAGACATGACGTGTAGCAATTAAAAATGATCTGAAGGAAAAGATGTCCCCTGACCCTCGTTATTGGAGGAGGCAGAGATGCAAACTGCTTCAACTGTAGAAAAGAAACAGGGCTTTCTTTCAGTCCCTTAACTATGTCATGTTTCTCCCTGCTCAGGGCCTTTCACACTGGTCCTCTCTGCTCGTGTTAGATAGGAATTCAGAGGGACACCAAGATGGCAGAGACAAGATACAAGAAAAACATTCCTAGAGGACAAGACAGGGAGATGAATCATCATGGCCTGAGGACTCCCACCACTGGTAGTTAGTCTGAAGTAGCTAACTGGGAAAGAGGTCAATATTCTAATTAGGTTTTCTAAAGTAACCAATGGAAGCAAAGGGAGTAATCAGATAAATATAGGGAAGAGACAAACCTCACAGCATGGCATACAAAACATTAAATTAATTAAATTCCAGACTCTTGGGCCTTGAGCCTCTCTCTCTTGCTTGGCCCACTCGCTCTACCTTATACAGTGCTACCTTCACCTTCAATGAATCTGTACTTTGCCTGTTACTTCTGTTTGTTTAGTAGCTCAATTCCTTTATTTTTTTTTTTTTTTAATTTAGAGACAAAGTCTTGCTAAGTTGCTTACAGCCTTGATAAATTGTTGAGGTGGGCTTTGAATTTGCAATCCTGCCTCAGCCTCCCCAGCTGCTGGGATTACAGGCTTGTTCAATTCTTTGTTTGGGACACCAAGGACCTGGACCCCTGCTGGGCACACCAAGGATAACACTAGGGCCACTCCTTGACCAACTGCTGCCACACCTTCAACCACTCTCACTCTTTCTTCAGGTTCAACTGAAATACTACTTGCTTCTTTAAAAAAATCTTTTGATTCTCCAGACTGGACAAAGTCCTCTCTTTAGAAGGCAACCACTGATTCTACTACTGCTGCTCCTTGCTGATACTTAACAGTAACACAACGCACACACTTTTTTTTTTTTTTAATATTTTTATTTTTTAGTTCTCGGCAGACACAACATCTTTGTTTGTATGTGGTACTGAGGTTTGAACCCGGGCAGCACGCATGCCAGACGAGCGCACTACCACTTGAGCCACATCCCCAGCCCAACACACACACAATTTTTAAGACAAGGTCTTCCTATGTTGCCCAGACTGGCCTTGAACTCCTGGTCTCAAGAACTCCTCCCGTCTATCCCTCGAAAGTACCTAGGACTGCAGGTGCATACCACCACGCTCAGCTTTAATAGTTTTAAAAATTAATTTAATGTGCGCCTTCCCTGCTAGGCTATAACCTCCATGAGGGCAGGGAGGGTCACTGATGTCCTAGCACACAGAGAGGTGCATCCTGAGCACTCAGTTATTTGTTCATTGAATAAAAACTGATGGATGTAAAACTATTGACAAGATTGAAATAGCAAAATAGAACCTAGAGTAATGAAGAGGAGCAGAAATGGACCAAACTGAAAAGAGATGACCATGTAGGGACCCAAATATGGCCTAAGGTCAGGGGTGGGCAGAGAAACTGTGCAAAAGACTGCAAAACAAATCGAAAAATCAAGACTAACCCTGTTTAAATAGCTTTACATGTGAATCTGAGTTCAATCTGTGTTCAACCAGTGACAGGTAGGAGGAAGCCACCATGTAGGGAGGAACAGGACTAGTAAGTCACACAAAGACATGGAGGCCCAGAGCCTGCAGAGTACCCACATCTCCAAGGAGATGACAGGGTCACTAGGGCTCTGACGTGATATGTTTCTCCTGAATATAATTCAGTTATTGTTTTCAATATGCCTTATTAAAGCAAATTCTCAGTAAATATATTCAAATAAATGTGATTTTTTTTTTTTTTTTGGTACCCAGGATTGAACTCAGGGCACTCGACCACTGAGCCACATCCCTAGCCCTATTTTGTATTTTATTTAGAAACTGGGTCTCTCTGAGTTGCTTAGTGCCTCGCTTCTGCTGAGTCTGGTGAGCCTCCTGACTCAGCCTCCTTAGCGCTGAGATTATAGGCATATGCCACCGAGCCTGGCTTAAATGTGAATTTTTTAATGTGAATTCAGACAAATATCAGAAAATACCAGCAATATTTAGCTATGCCAGCTATTGAAATTTAAAAGTAAATAATTCAACTCTGAATTAGTCTCTCCCTTCACAACAGTCTCATTTTCCTTCCAGAGATGGAACTGACTTTCAGGAATGCCTGTGCTTCCCTCAGAAATTCAGTTCCCTCCTCAAAGTCAGGGTCATTTGGCTCCACCTCCCAGAGAAGACTTTTCAGCATTTTTTTGTTGTTGTTTTTTTTGTGTGTGTGTACTAGAGGTTGAACTCAGGGACACTCTACCACTGAGTCATATCCCCAGCCCTATTTTGTATTTTGTTTAGAGACATGGTCTCACTGACTTGCTTAGTGCCTTACTTTTTGCTGAGGCTGACTTTGAACTTGTGATCCACCTGCCTCAGCCTCCTCAGCTTCTGGGATTATAGGCATGCGCCACTGCTCTGAAACCACCCACCCCTCTACAACCACCCACCCCTCCACAACCACCCACCCCTAAACATTTTTAAGCATTTTGAATCACAATGAATGAGCCTGGAACCACCTAAGCGATGGAAATGACTCCCTTGAATAATGTGCCCATGAAACTCAGGAATGAGTAGTAGTTTTTAACCAATGAGTGTGAAATCAACTATTTGCATCTTCTGCAAAGGAATAAAAGTAACAAAAGGTATAACTAAAAGAGATGAAATATGTAAACTATTTTTTATTTTTGATAATCTAGAGTTATTAAAGACATGTGCCTAGAATATTAGGAGAAACACATTTAAGAAGGAAGCGACATTTAAATAATAAAGAGCTTTGAAATAAATGTTGTTTGGTTAATAAGAAATCTTATGCATATAATGAGGTACAGGCTCAAAGAAAAAGAGAAAGAGAGAAAGGAAGAAACTGGCATTTTCCTCCTGGAGTGTGTTTTCTGCCAATAGATATTTTTTCTTCAAACAAATCAATTCAGTTCCAATCAGCAAAGAATGAAGTCAAAGTTGCACCATAATTTAATTATAATTATGTGGAAAGAGGTATATATCCCCCAAAGATAAACTTAAAATAACCCTTTTTACTCTAAACTTTTTAAATTTGGATTCATCAGAGCTTGGTGCTGATAAGGCCAAGGTTGCGGGTTCATTCCCAGTACGGGCCACCACATACCAACCTGAAATCCCTCCTCCGGAAAATCCCTCCTCCAGCACTTCCCCAACCAATGGGAATCCCCAGGAGAACTCCAAAGTAGCAGGCCTAGCTGGACAGCAGGGGTCTAATATGCAACTGAATAAACCGCTTAACATAACCATTATCATCTCAATGGCTTGCTGGCATCACCTCTCAACCACTCTGTGGTGGCAAAAATGCCATGCATCATTCCGACTCAGCTAAGGCTCTCAGCAATTATGTAAATTACTTATAATTAAATTACTTATAAGCATTATTAATATTTTGGTATATAATATTCTATGCTTTATGAAGGAAATATTGTTTTATAACAAGCTGTTCATTATTCATCAAAGAAATGCAGAGAAAGAGCCCAAGTGTTCAACAGCTGATGAATGGATAAATAAATTATGGCTTATTCATACAATAGAATATTATTCAGCAATAAAAAGAAATGGAGGGGGGCTGGGGATGTGGCTCAAGTGCGCTTGCCTGGTATGCGTGCGGGCCCGGGTTCCATCCTCAGCACCACATACAAACAAAGATGTTGTGTCCACCGAGAACTAAAAAATAAATATTAAAACTCTCTCTCTCTCACTAAAAAAAAAAAAAAAAAAAAGAAAGAAATGGAGGGACTGGGGTTGTGGCTCAATGGCAGAGAGCTTGCCTAGCATGTGTGAGGCACTGGGTCTGAGATCCTCAGCACCACATAAAAATAAAAAATAAAATAAAGGTATTATTATGTCCATCTATAACTAAAAATAGTTAAAAAAAAGAAAGAAAGAAATGGAGTACTATATGTATTCTATAGCACATGTGATCCTTGAAAACACACTAGTGGAAGATGTCAGTAACAAAAGACTACATAAGATACAATTCATCAGTACGAAATGCCTGAAACAGGCAAATCCACAGACAGGAAGAAAATTAATGGTAGCTCAGGACTATAGTGAGAAGGACTAGGATTAAAATGGTATCAGGGCTACTAATGGGTAGGGTGTTTCTTTTACAGGAAATAAAAATATTCTAAAATTAGATAGTGGTGATGTTTGTAACACCACATAAACACTCTAAAAACACTTTATTTATTTATTTTTAGGCTTTTTAATTTTTTATTTTAAAAAAATAACCAGCCAAGAATCAAAAATCATTTTATTTCTATTATGAAAGAATTATCATGAATTACTTAAGATCAATTTTTTTTGGTGGGGGGGTACCAGGGATTGAACTCAGGGGCACTCGGCCACTGAATCACACACCTAGCCCTATTTTGTATTTTATTTAAAGACAGGGTCTCACTGAATTGCTTAGTGCCTCACTTTTGCAGAGGCTGGCTTTGAACTCACAATCCTCCTGCCTCAGCCTCCTGAGCTGCTGGGTTTACAGGCATGCATCATCACACCTAACCTCAAGATCAATTTTTAATTGCTCATGGTAAATTAAACTTTTATAAGATTTAGATACAATATATCTTTGAAAAGCTAAATTAGCTTACTAACTCCTAAATTAAATTGAGCGCAAGCCCTGAATAATATTGGAGTGCACACTTTAAATTGGTGCACTGTATGTATGTGGATAATATCTCAATAGAGTAATTCGAAGTAAAAATTACTTATATAGGCTAACCTTTAAATGCTCTATCACCTCCTTAATGCATCACAGATATGGTCCATGTCATTAGGATATGCAACTACTTGGGGCTGGGGCTGAGGCTGAGGCTGAGTGGTAGAGTGCTCACCTGGCACATGTGAGGCCCTGGGTTCGATCCTCAGCACCCCCCAAAAAATAAAATAAAAAGGGCTGGGGATGTAGCTTAGTGGTAGAGCACCCCTAGGTTAAATCTCCAGTACCAAAAAAAAAAAAAAAAGAGCAACTACACTGCTGTTTTAAATATACACTGTTGCCCTGTATGAATATACTGACATTTATTGCAGGCTTTATTACTGTACAGAACTTATTTCCAATTACTACATTAAACATCCATATATGTACACATCTTTGCCCAGCTGTATGATTTTTATAGGAAATCAACAGAAGTGCATGCAAAGGGTCTGCACTCTGAAAAATGCTGCATACTACCCGGCTATCTTCCAGAAAGGCCATACTAATTACAATCATTCCAATGGAAAACAATAATACTTTTTTTTTCTACATTTCTACCAATGCTGAGCATCATAAAACTTATTAATCTCTAACAGACTGACAATTGGAAAAAAAAAAAGTAGTTTCATTTTGTGTGTGTGTGTGTGTATGTGTGGTACTGGGGAATGAACCTGGAAATGCTTTACCACTGAACTACATCCCCAGCCCTTTTTTTTTAAAATTGATTTTATTTTTTTAAATACACAAAAGTGGAATGCATTATAATTCCTTTTTTTTAAATATTTATTTTTTTAGGTGTAGATGGACACAACTCAATGCCTTTATTTTTTTTATGTGGTGCTGGGGATCGAACCCGGGTCCCGCCCTTGCTAGGTGAGCGCTCTACCGCTGAGCCACAATCCCAGCCCCTACAATTCTTATTACACATATGGAGCACAATTTTTCATCTTTGTATATAAAATATGTTCATGCCAATTCATGTCTTTATACATGTACTTTGTGGGTTTTTTTGCATTACAATTCTTATTACACATAAATACCACAATTTTTCATATCTCTGTATATAAAGTAGTTGACACCCAATTCGTAACTTCATACATGTACTTTGGATAATGATGTCCATCACATTCCACCATCCTTGCTAATCCCCTGCCTCTTCCCTTTCCCTTCCTCCCCTCTTCCCTATGTAGAGTTCATCTATTCCTCCCATGTTCCCCCTCCTTACCCCACTATAAGTCAGCCTCCTTATATCAGAGAAAACATTCGGCATTCGATTTTTGGGGATTGGCTAACTTCACTTAACATTACCTTCTCCAATGCCATCCATTTACCTGTAAATGCCATGATTTTATTCTCTTTTATTGCTGTTAAAATTCCATTGTGTATATATGCCACATTTTTTTTTACCCATTCATCTACTAAAGGGCATCTAGGTTGGCTCCACAGTTTAGCTATTGTGAATTGTGCTGCTATAAACATTGATGTGGCTGTATCCCTGTATTATGCTGTTTTTAAGTCCTTTGGGTACAGTTCCCCAGAACTTTTTAAAAAATTAAAAAAAAAAATATTTTGAGACATAGTCTCGCTAGGTCACCCCAAACTAGCCCTTGCAATCCTCCTGCCTCAGCCTCTCTAGTAGCTGAGATTACAGGTGTGCTCCACCTTGCCCAGCAAAAGGCAATATTTTTAAATGCATTACTTTGATTATTGGCTATAAGCAACAGTTCATAATGGTCATTTTATTATGAAATGCCTGTATTCCTTTGTCAATTATTTGTGATTTGTTTTCCTGACATGCTGCAAATTGTTTTTACTAACCTGTCTTCTAATTTTACCTAAGACATTTTTCCCTGTACTTCCGATACTTTAGACACTTAAATCTATTATTCTTTTCCTTTATGGTTCCTGAATACCTAGCTTTAACACCTTAATATCATAAAAACATTCCATATTTTCTTCAACTCTAACACTGTAATGTTTTATTTAAATAAATACCCCATTTGTTGCCTACTGATCTCCAATCATGTGGCATAGTAGAATTCTTTAAGTCTGACCTGTGAAATACATTTAAAAGTCAACTTACCTAATTGCTGAGCCCATTTTATGGCACTTCCAGTGTCTCCTGCATTGCCTTCAGCTAAGCATACAACTTCTTGTCCAATCTTCCACCCGATCAATGGATAAAAGCCTTAGAAAACAAGCAAACAATTGAAGTCATTTAATAGATACACAACTCAAAGAGAGACTGTTCCAATAGAACATGTAATTTGTTTACTTATTTATTTAGGTACTCAGAGGCATTTAACCACTTTATTTTTTATTGAGACACAGTCTCAACTTGCTTAGGGCCTCACTAAATTGCTGAGGCTGGCTTTGAACTTGCAATCCTCCTGCCTCAGTCGCCGAAGTCCTGGGATTATAGGCATCTTAGCCATCTTAGAAAAATGCAATTTTATTAAAAAAAAAAAAAAAAGGAAAGTGCCTATTAGGTCAGACCATTTGGATTCACATTCCAGCCCTCTCTCACTAACTAGTTGTGATCTAACCTATTAGCCTGTTTCCTCCACTGTAACATGGCCTATGACAGAGAGCTTGCTGTAGGAGTAAACTGAGTTTACACATGAAAAGAAGTTAAAGAATTTAGACCAGTACCTGGCATATAACATGAACAATAAATGTTAGGATTTTTTTGCTTTTGTTTGGTTTGTTTTTGTGGTGCTGGGCTGATCCGAGGACCTCATGCATACTAGGCAAGTGTGCTAACACTAAGCTACATCCTCAGCTCCTAAATATTAGTTTATTTAGCTATAGGCCTGTCTATACCTCTAGACACATGGCAATAAATATTTTGAGAAGTAAAGGTAACTACAAGATCAGTTTGCTAGAAAGCTATGCTGCTGTATTTACCCATGGTTTCCAAACAAGACTCCTACATAGAAACAGCTGAGTATAATGATCAACATTTTCTACCTTTCATTTTCCCAGTTAGGGAGAAAGGAACAGCTGGATTAGGCATGGAAGACAGGAAAAAATATTTTTAAAAACAGATCTGAGCAACCATGTGAAGAAAACAGAGCCCAAATCAAGTGTCCCAGACCTCCAGGGAATAGTTCTACAATCTAGATTTCTTTGTTTGCACATCTGCAAATTCTTGGTAACTGAAATCAACTGTCATTAAGACTTGACACATGCATGCATCACTAGTTAACAACTATCACAAAAAAGTTCAGAGAAAGAATAATTCTTAATAAATAGGAAAAACAATTAGGATTGGGGATGTAATTCAGTGGTAGAATGTTTTTCTTAGCACACACAAGGCCCTGGATTCAATCTCTAGCAACACCAAAAAAAAAAAAAAAAAAAGGGAGAGAGAAATTTAAAACTTTAATATAACATGTAATACAGATAAATATTTGGAAGGCTAACCAAACTACTCTGATCTTTTGATTTCCCTCCTCCTCCTCCTCCTTCTCCTTTTGTAGTACTTGTTATTGAGCCCAGGGAGTGCTTACCATTGAGCTACATCCCTTGCCTGTTTTATTTATTATTTTGAGACATGGTCTTGCTAAATTGCCCAGGCTAGCATCAAATTTATAATCCTCCTGCCTCAGCCTCTCAAATATCACTGGGATTACAAGCCATGGGTCACTGCACCTGACTTTTATGGTTGATGTTATTGTTTTGATACTTGGAATTGAGTCCAGGGATACTTCACCACTAAGCTACATCCCCAGCCCCTTTTATTTTTAATGCTAGAGAGGGTTTTGCAAATTTACTTAGGGCCTTACTAAATTGCTACAGCTGGCCTTGAATTTGAGAGTCTCCTGCCTTGGTCTCTCAAATCACTGAGATTACAGGTGTGCACCACCATGCTAACTCTCTTTCTTGGGTGTTTTTTGTTTGTTTTTGCATCAGGGATCGAACCCAAGGGCGCTTAATCACCGAACCACATCCCCAGCCCTTTTTATTTTTCATTTTGAGACAAGGTCACACTAGGATGCTTACAGCTTCACGAAATTGCTGAGTCTGGCTTTGAACCTGCAATTCTCCTGCCTGGGCCTCACAAACCACTGAGATTAAAGGCATGCATCACCACACCCAGTCCTTTATTGTTTTTTTAATGTTATTAACTTAAAGGAAATAAAGAAAATGGGGATTAATTGTTTCTAAGAATAATAATGTGTTGGATCATCCTTAACATAAAATGAGTAAATAGTTTAAGGATCATCAAACACTTATGAATATAAAAACTGAGATAAGACCAGAATAAATTCTAATTATTTACCTCCAACAGTATGTTGAGGGTCATTTCCAGTATTAATATCCAAAAATGTCCCAGTTCCCATGGTTAATTTCACGTCTCCTGTCTGGAAGCAGCACTCTCCGAACATGGCTGATTGCTGGTCGCCGACCTACCAAAAGTGTTCAAATGTAAGACCCACGGCCCTTAGCAGTGGTCCATTTTATTATTTTTCACTGCCTCACTTATTGCAGTCTTGCAATTAAATATTTATGTTCTCATTCACATTTTCCTCAAATTAAAAAAAAATAACATCCCAAAGAGAACAGGGAGCAAAAACTACAGGACAGGAGTCTCTCTAGGATTAGCATCATGTGCATAACTAATGTGCCTTGGTAATTTTTATTTTGGGGATTTTTTTTTTTTTTGGCCTCAGGATTTTTTAATGGGCAACCTACTTCATTACTTTTAAGCATCAGATAAATAATCTTAGAAGTAAAGGTCAAAATAAAAACTGTATAGAAAAAAAAATTAAGTTTTTTTTCATTTTCATCTTACAGAAAAAAATTCACTAGTCAAAGTAACTGACTGCACAAGTTTCTCTTTTATTAAGAACGATGGGTGGGGGGGTGCTAGAGATGTGGCTCAAGTGGTAGCGCACTCGCCTGGCATGCGTGAGACACTGGGTTCGATTCTCAGCACCACATAAAAACAAAATATTGTGTCCACCTAAAACTAAAAAATATTTAAAAAAAAAAAAAAAGAATGATGGGTGGGGCTGGTGTTGTGGCTCTGTGTTAGAGCACTCCCCTAGCACGTTCGAGGCCCTGGATTAGACCCTCAAGTACCCATAAAATTAAATACATAAAATAAAGATATTTGTCCAACTACAACTAAAAAATAAATATTAAGAAAAAAGGATGATGGGTGCAGCTGAGGATATAGCTCTGCAGCAGAGCACTTGCAGGAGTGGCTGGGTTCTACCCTCAGCACAATTTTTAAAAAAAGAATGATAGGTAAATGTTTAAATAGAAACACACCTAAGTCAAAACCATCCCTTTCCCAGCCATATATATGTGTGTGTATTTTTTTCTTCTCATCAGCACCAGGGTGATTTAACACAGGAGCCCTTTACCACTAAGCTACATCCCAGCCCTGAGACATGATCTTGCTAAATTGCCCAGGATGACTTTTAACTTGAAATTTTCCTGCCTCAGCTCCTGAGTAGCTGATTTTACAGGAGCCACTCAGCTCCAACTATATATTTTTATAGGAAAATTATATCATTTTGTTAATATAAGTAAATATAGCACACATACAGGAATATTTATTCATTTATATTTATTAAAATTTTTTTCAGTGCTGCCTATTGAACTCAGGGCCTCAGATAAGCACTTTACCACTGAGAAATAACCCTAATCCCTAATCCTACTTTATTTATTTATTTATTTATTATAATGTTGCTATGTTGTCCAGGCTAGTCCAGAAATTCTGGGCTCATGTGATCCTCCTGCCTTACCATTCATTCCAAGTGTACCTATGCAATTGGCTTTATAGGACAATTTTTTTTTTTTTTTTTTTTGGTGGTGGTGCTGGGATTTAGCCAAGGGCCTCATGCTTGCCAGGTAAGATGTCTACCACTGAGCCTCTTCTCCAGTCTTACATGGCAAGATTTTAAAAACTAAGATTAATCTAGGGCTGGGGAATGTAACTCAGTGGCAGAGCACTGGACTAGCATGTTCAAGACCCTGGGTTCAAGACTCAACACAATAAATAAATAAATAAACTTAATTAATAAAAAATAAAACTCATCTAAATAACCTTTTTTAAAAAAATTATTCCAGTTATACCTTAATCTAATGCTGAACCTAACCCCCAAGTGAGTAAGACTCACTCTTCCTAAATGACCGTGAAGCTGTAACTGGGGATTAAATTCCCTTTCCCTCGTCTGCTCCGTCAGCTACTATGGAGACTGTCCATCTAGGGACACCGAGTCTCTGCCTCCTGCTTATGCTTCTACCGAAAACAAAACGCAACATTTGAGTTTCTTTGCAGCCTGATAACAGGTAGCAAATTCTGGTGGTTTTCCAAATTTTGACTCTTGATCTAGCTAGAGAAAAAGAATATACTGATGAAAGGAACTTTATAAATCAAACATAACAAAGTTAAAATTTTTTTACACCAGCTTATATACCAGTAGATGCTTGGTAAGGATTTTATAAAACTCAAATACTACTTTCTCTAATTTGAATTGTTCTATTACTTTTGTGAATATATTGTACCCAATAAAAACAGTGGCCCCATCATTGTTTTTATCTCATAATATCAAATATAAGCCACACATTACTCAGAATACATCTTTAAAAAATTTAACACACTCTTTCTGGAAGACAATACATAAGTAAGTTGGAAAAGATCATGAGGTACTTCCATGACAGAGGCTGGTCCAGTGGTCCCCTTACTGAAATACAGAGGATACTTGTTCATGTCCAGGACCCTTGAACTTGAAAAGGAAAAGGATACTTTAACTGATTTTTCTTTGGTGCTTGGATGGAACATGGGTACACTAGGTAGAGCATGTCAGTCAAGTGCTCCACCATGAGCTACACCCCAGCCCCGTTAGATTACTCTGACCTTACTCTGCCAAGGACGTCTGTCTCTCTTAAAGTGAGTTCCAAATATTCATATATTCATTTAGTTTCTACAATACAAAGAGAAACCCTCGTGTTTTGGACTTACCAAGGCAACTATTGGTATAGGCACACCAAATATCTCTTCATCCACTGATCCAAAATTGTGGCTTCAAATAAGATTGATTAAAAAGTTAGTTATAGCTCTAGAAATATTAACTCTAAAATTCAGCAAACTGTTTTCAGCAGAGGCCAACAAGTCAGATATGAACATACAAACACCTCAGGTATGTGATAAAATGCTTTTCCCCAACAAAGCAAAAATCTTTCAAGGACAATGTTGCTGATTTTCACGTCTGATGTTCATTATTACCTGGTGTCCTTCACGGGAGGCAGGAGAGAGAGTGGTATGGAAATCATGGAGGTAATGAGCCTGCTCCAACACATCTATGCATGAAAACACAACATTAGAACACACACATCTGCACATTTCAAACCTACGTAACCATCTCAAAACACTATATTGTACAAAATAATCACATACAAGTTTCACTAATTATAATAAATTAATTTAAAAAACCTAAAACAACCCCACCTAAATCTTTCAAAAATTGGCAATTGAGAAAGAAGAAATCATCTTTACCTCATATGGATCAAAAAGTCCAGTTGTACTGGCATTTGAAAAATCCGTGGCATACTGAGAACCTAAATTACATGGGAAATACATTTATTATCAGATAACGTAAATAAATATCCTTAGTTTATGATCTATTCCTTTGTCTACTTTCAAATTCATTCCAAAATGAGTATTTTTCCAAAATAGTCCCCAGAGAAATTTCCCTCTTGATCTTTGTGAACTTTTATAGCTTATAAAAGCACTTTCATGGACAGTGCCACTTTCTGATCCCCAGTTTGAAGATGAGAAAAGAGGCTCAGAGCTGCTAAGTGAATGCCTACAATAGGTTATATCCAACTGCAGTGTGGCAGATGTGATACTCAACTCAAGTTTTACCACTCTGAAAACTGAGACTGTTACACAGTCTTATATTTGAGGTTCCATCATTATTTTATTTTATTGGTACTGGGGATTGAACCCAGTGGCACTTAACCACTGAACTATATCCCTAGCCCTTTTTTACATTTTATTTAGAGACAGGGTCTCCTGAGTTGCTTAGGGCTTCACTAAGTTGCTGCGGCTGGCTTTAAACTTGTGATCCTCCTGTCACAGCCTCTCAAGCTGGGATTACAGGTGGGCACCATAGTGCCTGGCTATCACAACTTTAAAACCATCCTCCTTTTAAAACAGATCTGAAATACATCTAGCTTTACCACAACATGTAGTGGACATCAAAGAGTAGTATGTCTGGGATAAAGGAAGGAAAAGGTTAACTTCTACTCTATTGTAGGCAATCCTCTCTCAGTCTAATTTCATTTACTTGAGATAGATCTATCAGGTCACCTTTACCTTTTGTGAGCTTGTATAGCAACCAGGTATCAATAGTCCCAAAGCAACAATTTTCTTCTTCAACTGCCTTCTGTACCTTGAAAATAAAACAGCATAAAATCAATTCAGTGCAAATCAGTAGATATATATTATAAAATTTAATGTATTCATGTAAGAGCAATTTTATAATATATTCCAAACAATTTTAAGCAATTATCACAGTGTGAGATTTATGAGGGAGTAGCTTTTATTTTCTGTATGGTATTTCTGAAGGGCTTTAAGCTTTACACCAAGCATGTGCTACTTTTGTAACTAAAAATAAAAGCAAAACACATATTTTTTTAGTTTAGATATACAAATACAAGAGTATAGCCTAAAGCAGGGATGTCATGTTGCGACTAAAGGGCCAAATCCACTCCACTGTCTGTTCTTGTACAAGTTAAGAATGGTTTTTAAAGAGTTTGTTTATGCAGTGCTTAGGATTAAACCCTGGGCCTCATGAATGCTGGACAAGTAGTCTACTACTACTGAGCTATACTCCTTTTTTTTTTTTTTTTTTTGTGGTGCTGCGGATTAAACCCAACGCCTTGTGCATACAAGGGAATCATTCTACCAACTGAGCTATATCCCTAGGCCCCTATTCTTTTTTTTTTTAATTTTAATATTTATTTATTTTTTTAGTTTTCAGTGGACACAACATCTTTGTTTGTATGTGGTGCTGAGGATTGAACCCGGGCCACATGCATGCTAGGCGAGCACGCTACGGCTTGAGCCACATTCCCAGGCCCCCCTATTCTTTTTAATACCCCAAAGAATAATATTTTTGAGGGGGTACCAGGGATTGAATTCAGGGGCACTCGACCACTAGGCCACATCCCCAGCCCTATTTTGTATTTCATTTAGAGACAGGGTCTCACTGAATTGTTTAGTATCTCACTTTTGCTGAAGCTGGCTTTAAACTCATGATCTTCCTACCTCAGCCTCCTGAGCCACTGGGATTATAGGCATGTGCCACCACACTCAGCTAAGAATAATATTTTATGACATATAAAAACTATATACAATTTGAACTTCAGTGTCTATAAATAAAGTTTTCTTGGAATCCAGCTATGGTTTTTTGCTGATAGATTACCTATGGCAGCATTTGTTCTACAATGGCAGAGCAGTTATGACCCAAATCTTATGGCTCTCAAAGCCCAGAATATTGCTATCTAGCCATTAGAGAAACACATGCCAATACCTGGCCTAAAGCATGGTAGTTTTTGTGTGTGCAAAGGAAAGAACCCAGGGCCTCTGCACGTACTAGGCAAGTACTTTACCACTGAACAACATCCCTTGCTCTTTTAATATTTTGGAGACAGGGTCTTGCTAAATTGCCGAAGCTGGCATTGAATGTGCAATCCTCCTGCCTCAGCTTCCAAAGTAGCTGGGATTACAGGCAAATCCCAGGGGTCTATGACAATGCAAAAAAAAAAAAAAGAAAGAAAAAGAAAAAGAAAGAAATAATAATGGTAGACCAGTAACAATGAAGAGATCAAAAAAATTGAGAAAAAATAACTAGAAAGATTTGTTAAAATAGATATAAAAGAAATCAATGACCTAACTCTACAAAACATTTCAAAGAATCCTACAGAGACAATAAAGGAACAATATTTAGAGAATTAAAGAAAAATCTAGGGGCTGGGGATGTGGCTCAAGCGGTAGTGCGCTCGCCTGGCATGCGTGCGGCCCGGGTTCGATCCTCAGCACCACATACCAACAAAGATGTTGTGTCCACCGAGAACTAAACAATAAATATTAAAAAAAAAAAAAAAAAAGAAAAAGAAAAATCTAAAAAGAGGGATTAAATGAGTGGTAACTGAAGTGATAGGGTGTGGCTGGAGGAGGTGGGAATTGAGGAGTGGCTTTGGGGTACTTATTTATTATCTGTAGAGTAGTGTCTGTCTCAGCTTCTTTTTTTTTTTTTTTTTTTTTTTAAAGAGAGAGGAGAGAGAGAGAGAGAGAGAGAGAGAGAGAGAGAGAGAGAATTTTTTAATATTTATTTTTTAGTTCTCGGCGGACACAACATCTTTGTTGGTATGTGGTGCTGAGGATCGAACCCGGGCCGCACGCATGCCAGGCGAGCGCGCTACCGCTTGAGCCACATCCCCAGCCCTGTCTCAACTTCTTGATCATCCTGCAAGCTGCTTCCCTCTGCCACACTCTTCTTCCATGAGGTCCTACCTCACCTTAAGCCCCGAGGAATGGAGCCTGCTGTCTATGGTTTGAGGCTCCTGAAACCCTGAGTCTCTAAATAAACCTTTCCTCCTCTACAGTTGTTCTGGTCAGGTCCTTTTATTTGCAGCAGCAACAAAGCAGGCTAAAACAACTTATGAAAGGCAAAAGGAGGGTGTACACAGAATAATATCTTCATGAGCTCAGACTAGGAAACAATTATCCAAAAGGTCACAAAAAAGATCATATATTAGGAATAATAAACTCACTACTTTAAAATTAACAACTCCAGCTGCCCCCCCCACCGAAAGACATATGACAGAAGGCAAAGGAAAACTGGAGAAAACATTCGTAACACATACCAAGCAAAAATATCCATAAGTGTGAGGAATATGCAAGGAAAAAAGAGAAAACAGTTTTTAATTGTAGAGAGGAGACTCCAATCGGGCTGGGGTTGTGGCTCAGTGGTAGAACGCCTGCCTAGCGCGTGAGATGCCCTAGATTTGATCCTCAGCACCACATTAAAATAAATAAATAAAACAAAGGTATTGTGTCCAACTACAACTAAAAAATAAATATTTTATTTTATATATTTTTTTTCATTTACCAAAGAAAATACTTTATTCAAGTTCCCAAAACAAACTTGAGGGGTTATTCTGGGTTTGAACTGAAGATAAAAAGTCAACTTAAAATATGAAAATGAATACTTTTCATTCAGTGACAGTCAAAATCAATGCATACATTCTCCAATCAAACATCTGTCCCATGTAGAATTCTTCAAGTTTTTAAGAGTCTACCAGGCCAAACCCTTTGCAACCTTTGCTGCTTTTGCTTTGCTCTTCCCCTTTCCTTTTTCTCGCTTTGCCTTCAGTCTTTTTCGCTGCCTCTGGTTCATCCACACAGGGTACTGTCCATGCTGGTCTAGAAGAGTCTTTTTGTTTCTCTTAATCTCAGTCTCCATTTTCATGTCGTCTTTTTCATCATTCAACACACTCTGCGTTTTCTCTTGGCAATGTTTAGGTACCACCACAGTTGCTATTTCTTCAACATCTTTCATTAAAACATCACTGCCAACTTTGAGAATATTTTTAAGTCTGTTGAGCTCTTTCGGAGCATTCTTTTTCCTCTTTTCAGCCCGCATCTTCCTTTTCCACTTACTCTGTAAGCTTTTAGCCACCTTTTACAAGATCACGTTTTGCAAGCAGCATGCCGCCACTGACTGAAAGCCCCCCAAAATAAATATTTAATAAAAATAGAAACTCCAATTTCCTGAATGATGTATAAAGAATATATAGAAGTCATTGCTTCCATTCTTATAAGAAAAAAAAAAAAAGCTGAGAAAACTGAAAATCAACAACTCCTCTTTGATAACATCCCAGAGTTGAGGTCACAGAGCAAATACCTGTCCTGAAAACTACAAAGACGGGGCTGGGGTTGTGGCTCAGTGGTAGAGCGCTTGCCTAGCACATGTGAGGCACTGGGTTCGATTCTCAGCACCACATGAAAATAAATAAAATTGTGTCCACCTATAACTAAAAAAATAAATATTTTTTTTAAAATTAGCAACAACCCCAATGCTAAAAATTTTTTTTTTAGAAAGAAAACTACAAAGACATAGGTGAATGCAGAGAATAAGAGCTTGCCAGAAGTATGTGCCACTGCATGAAGCATGGTAGGAACACTTAAATGGTACCAGATTAATTGCCATGAACTAGCTTGAGGGATACAGAGTCCCCTCTCTGAGGGTGTGCTTCTTGAAGGGAAAAGGGAAAGGTAATCATTGGGAAATGAGCCTCAAGTGCTCCGTACTCCTTAAAAGTGGTCTGCAATCAGGAAGCTGTATTGCCAGAGCCTAACCAACTTCAGTTTTATTGGAGCCTAATGGATGCAGGGACAGAGCTATGTTCAATTTCAGCACCTCTTGCCTTCTTGGCTCACCTGAAAAGGTATTTGTGAAGGGACACAAGTTCACTGAAAGACTGAGACCCAATCACAGGATTATACAATGCTTCTGCTCCCCACAATCTTAACTACAACATCACCAGAGTTCTGAATTACAACAGGGAATTGTAGCTAAAAGAACAGGAAACCTCAGACCTTATTAAAGAAGGTCCTAGTTAGGCATGGTGGTACACACCTACAATCCCAGCTACCCAGGGGCTGAGGCAGAAGGATCACAAGTTTGAGATCAGTGTGGGCAACTTAGGTTGACCCTATCTCAAATTTTTAAAAAAGGGCTGAAGCTGTAACTTGGAGGAGAGTATTTCCTAGCAAGTACAAGGCCTAGGTTTAATCCCTAGTACTATTAAAAAGAGAGAGAGAGGAAAAAAAAAAGTCATCTCTAGGGAAACCCAAACAGGCAAAGGAAGATAAAAACAAGAACACTAAGGAAAAGTTTAGAGTGAGCTATATATACCATTAATGGAGATTGGACATGTTTGTGTGATTCCACAATGTCAGAATTTACAGGATAACATCACAGGCACAAGCTACATCAACTTCATAGGCTTCAATTCTCCACATCCTGACAGTTTCCTTGGTGTTCTCCACAGCCTAATTCCTGAATAGATGAATGTAAAACTTCACGCAGAAAGCCTAGTTATCTAGATGGAACTGGAGACCATCATGCATAGTGAAATAAGCCAATCCCCAAACACCAAAGGCCAAATGTTCTCTCTGATATGTGGCTGCTAACCCACAATAATGTGGAGTGGGGAGAATAGAAGTTCACTAATTAGACAAAGGGGAATGAAGGGAAGGGAGGAGAGAGAGGAATAGGAAAGACAGTAGCCTGAATCGGACATCACTTTCCTATGCTCAATCATGAATAAACCACCAGTGTAACTCCACATCATGTTCAACCACAAGATAGGGAAGTTATACTCCATTTATTTATACATGCCAAAATACACGGTTATATACATATCTAAAAAAGAACAAATAAAAGAAAGAAAGCCTATTTAGGGGCTGGGGATGTGGCTCAAGCGGTAGTGCGCTCGCCTGGCATGCGTGCGGCCCGGGTTCGATCCTCAGCACCACATACCAACAAAGATGTTGTGTCCGCCGAAAACTAAAAAATAAATGTTGGAAAATTCTCTAAAAAAAAAAAAAAAAAAAAAGAAAGCCTATTTACCTCATTTCTTTTTTCCTATTTATTTATTTATTTATTTATTTTACTTGTAGGAGGACACAGTACCTTTATTTAGTTTTTATGTGCTTCACACATGCCAGGTTTCACACATGCCAGGCGAGCGCTCTACCACTGAGCTCCAGCCCCAACCCTTTATCCTAAATATCACATTTGGCTTTCAGCAAAAAAACAACAAATGGCAAGCTGAAAAGCAGAACAAAATCTGAAAGATCTGAGGGACAAGGCAAGCATCAGAACCAGATTGCAATAAGGCAGAGATTTTGGAATTATCAAAAAAGGTAAAATGCCTAGGACTAATATGCTAAGGACTCTAATGAAAAAAACAGATGGGTAATGTAAACAAAGATAAGGAAACTCTAAGAAAGAAAAAGGAAATGCCGGAAATCAAAAACACTAGCAGATGGTCTGGAGTTGTGCTCACTAGTGGAGCCCTCACCTAGCATGGGTGAGGTACTGGGTGTGATCCTCTCAGCACCACATAAAAACTAAGTGAAAAAAATTAAGGTATTGTGTCTGTCTACAATTAAAAAAAAAAAATACTAACAGAAATAAGGAAAGCCTTTGAAACTCATCAGAGGACTGGAAAGAAAATCAGAGATCTTCAAGATATGTCAATAGAAACTTCCAAAATTAAAAAGCAAAGAGATTGGAAAAAAATAAATACGAATATCCGAGAACCATGGGACAATTACAAGAAGTCTAAGACACGTATAAAGAGAATATCAGAGGAGAGAAAGGAACAGAAGAAATGTTTTCTGTAAAAACATGACAGAATTTTCTAAAATCAACAACAAATACCAAATCATATATTCAGGAAGCTTAAAGAACACCAATCAGTATGAATACCAAAAAGTCTACACCTAGTATATCATATTCATACTGTAGAAAACCAAAGACAAAGAAAAAAATCTTGAAAGAAGGCAGAGTTAAAAAAAAAAAAAACTGATACAGAAAAATCTAAGTTGTAACTGATGAACAGCTGGAGGCTCAACTGCAGAGAAGGTTGACCAGGAAGGGAATTTGTAGTGCAGTGAAATTACTGGGTATGACACTGTAATGGTATACACATGTTATTGTCACACATTTGTAAAGGTGTATAACACAAGAGCAAACCCTAGTGTGAACTATAGACTTCAGTTAATAACATATCAAGACTTCAGTTAATAGCAAAATGTCATTATTGGCTAATGAATTGTAACAAGCACACTGTCCTAATACAAGATGTTAATTATTGGAGACACTGATGGAGGTACATAGGAACTCTGTTACCCACTCAGTTTTCTGTAAACTGATCAAAAATTAAAAATCTACAAATTAAATATTTAAAGAGTGGGCAAAATATCTGAACATATGCCTCACCAAAGAAGATATACAGATGATCAAATTCATTATGAAAATATGCTGCATATCATATGCTATTGGGGAACTGAAAGCAATGCAATATTATCACATACCATGAAAACAACAATCTGCTGCACACCTATTAGGATGCCTACAACACAAAACACGAACATTGAATGTTAGTGAGGATATGCAGCCACAGGAACTCTCTTTCGCTATTGGTGGGAGTGCAAAATGCTACAGCCACTTTTGAAGACAGTATGGCAGTTTTTTATAAAGCTAAATAGAGTTTTACCACAATTGAGCAATTGCACACCTCGGTATTTACCCAATGAGGCACACATTTATGTCCATAAAAAATCTACATACAAAACAGAATTTTATTCATTATTATAGTTTAGACATTAAACATCCCCCAAAAGCTTATGTGTTCAAGGGTTGGTTCCCAAAGCAGCAGACTTCAGAGGTAGGGACTGCAGGAGTAGACTATGAGGGTTCTGACTTCATAAATGGATTAATCTATGTACAGACTCATAGCTTAATGGGTTTGGGGAAAGGGGTTTTTTATTCAAGTAAGCTCTTTCTTTTAGCTCATTGGCCACAGAGAGGTGAGCAGCTTTGTTCCACAACGCGCTCCCTGCTACGATGTTTTACTCTGCCATAGACCCACAGCAATGGGTCTAAGAATCTGGACTAAAACCTCTGAAACTGATCCCAAATAAATCTTTCGTCCTTTTAAAAAAGTTGTTTTACTCAGTTTTTTTGTCACAGCTACAGAAAGGTGATTAACACATTCAAAAATTACAAAAAACTGGAAACAACCAAGGTGTTTTTCAACAGGAACTGAATAAACAAACTGTGGTAAATCTAAACAATGGCATTTTTTTATTGGTTGTTCAAAACATTACAAAGCTCTTGACATATCATATTTCATACATTAGAATCAAGTTGGTTATGAACTCCCAATTTTACCCCAAATACAGATTGCAGAATCACATCGGTTACACATCCACATTTTTACATAATGCCCTATTAGTAACTGTTGTATTCTGCTACCTTTCCTATCCTCTACTATCCCCCCTCCCCTCCCCTCCCATCTTCTCTCTCTACCCCAACTACTGTAATTCATTTCTCTCCTTGTTTATTTTCCCATTCCCCTCACAACCTCTTAAATGTAATTTTGTATACCAATGAGGGTCTCCCTCCATTACCATGCAATTTCCCTTTTCTCTCCCTTTCCCTCCCACCTCATGTATCTGTTTAATGTTAATCTTTTCTTCCTGTTCTTCCTCCCTGCTCTGTTCTTGGTTGCTCTCATTATATCAAAGAAGACATTTGGTATTTGTTTTTTAGGGATTGGCTAGCTTCACTAAGCATAATCTGCTCTAGTACCATCCATTTCCCTGCAAATTCCATGATTTTGTCATTTTTTAGTGCTGCGTAATACTCCATGGTGCATAAATGCCACATTTTTTTTATCCATTCATCTTTTGAAGGGCATCTGGGTTGGTTCCACAGTCTAGCAATTGTGAATTGTGCTGCTATGAACATCGATGTGGCAGTATCCCTGTAGTACGCTCTTTTAAGGTCTTTAGGGAATAGTCCGAGAAGGACAAAAGCTGGGTCGAATGGTGGTTCCATTCCCAGCTTTCCCAGGAATCTCCATACTGCTTTCCAAATTGGCCGCACCAGTTTGCAGTCCCACCAACAATGTACAAGTGTACCCTTTTCCCCACATCCTCGCCAGCACTTGTTGTTGTTTGACTTCATAATGGCTGCCAATCTTACTGGAGTGAGATGGTATCTTAGAGTGGCTTTGATTTGCATTTCTCTGACTGCTAGAGATGGTGAGCATTTTTTCATGTACTTGTTGATTGATTGTATGTCCTCCTCTGAGAAGTGTCTGTTCAGGTCCTTGGCCCATTTGTTGATTGGGTTATTTGTTATCTTATTGTCTAATTTTTTGAGTTCTTTGTATACTCTGGATATTAGGGCTCTATCTGAAGTGTAAGGAGTAAAAATTTGTTCCCATGATGTAGGCTCCCTATTTACCTCTCTTATTGTTTCTCTTGCTGAGAAAAAAACTTTTCAGTTTAAGTAAGTCCCATTTGTTGATTCTTGTTATTAACTCTTGTGCTATGGGTGTCCTATTGAGGAATTTGGAGCCCGACCCCACAATATGTAGATCGGAGCCAACTTTTTCTTCTATCAGATGCAGAGTCTCTGATTTGATATCTAGCTCCTTGATCCACTTTTGAGTTAACTTTTGTGCATGGCGAGAGGAGGGGATTCAGTTTCATTTTGTTGCATATGTATTTCCAGTTTTCCCAGCACCATTTGTTGAAGATGCTATCCTTCCTCCATTGCTTGCTTTTAGCTCCTTTATCAAATATAAGATAGTTGTAGCTTTGTGGATTAGTCTCTGTGTCCTCTATTCTGTACCATTGGTCTACCCGCCTGTTTTGGTACCAGTACCATGCTGTTTTTGTTACTATTGCTCTGTAAAATAGTTTGAAATCTGGTATCACTATACTGCCTGATTCACACTTCCTGCTTAGAATTGCTTTTGCTATTCTGGGTCTTTTATTTTTCCATATGAATTTCATGATTGCTTTATCTATTTCTACAAGAAATGCCATTGGGATTTTGATTGGCCTTGCATTAAACCTATAGAGAACTTTTGGTAATATCACCATTTTGATGATGTTAGTTCTGCCTATCCATGGGTATATTTTTCCATCTTCTAAGATCTTCTTCTACTTCTCTTTTTAGGGTTCTGTAATTTTCATTGTATAAATCTTTCACCTCTTTTGTTAGGCTGATTCCCAAGTATTTTATTTTTTTGAGGATATCGTGAATGGAGTGTTTTTCCTCATTTCCGTTTCAGAAGTTTTGTCGCTGATATACAGAAATGCCTTTGATTTATGCGTGTTGATTTTATATCCTGCCACTTTGCTAAATTAATTTATTAGTTCTAGTAGTTTCTTTGTAGACCCTTTTGGGTCTTCTAGGTATAGAATCATGTCATCCGCAAATAGTGATAATTTAAGTTCTTCTTTTCCTATTTTTATGCCTTTAATTTCTTTCGTCTGTCTAATTGCTCTGGCCAGTGTTTCGAGAACTATATTGAATAGAAGTGGTGATAGAGGGCATCCCTGTCTTGTTCCAGATTTTGGAGGGAATGCCTTCAGTTTTTCTCCATTGAGAATGATGCTAGCCTGAGGCTTAGCATATATAGCTTTTACAATGTTGAGGTAAGTTCCTGTTATCCCTAGTTTTTCTAATGTTTTGAACATAAAGGGATGCAGTACTTTGTCGAATGCTTTTTCTGCGTCTATCGAGATGATCATACGGTTCTTATCTTTAAGTCTATTGATGTGGTGAATAACATTTATTGATTTCCGTATATTCAACCATCCTTGCATCCCAGGGATGAATCCTACTTGATCATGGTGCACAATTTTTTTGATATGTTTTTGAATCCTATTCCCCAGAATTTTATTGAGGATTTTTGCATCTAGGTTCATCAGAGATATTGGTCTATAGTTTTCTTTCTTTGAGGTGTCTTTGTCTGGTTTAGGAATCAGGGTGATGTTGGCCTCTTAGAATAAATTTGGCAGAGCTCCCTCTTTTTCTATTTCCTGAAATAACTTGAAAAGTATTGGTATTAATTCTTCTTTAAAGGTTTGGTAAAACTCCGCTGTATACCCATCCGGTCCTGGGATTTTCTTGGTTGGTAGTCTTTTGATTGCTTCTTCTATTTCATCCATTGATATTGGTCTGTTTAAGTTGTGAGTATCCTCCTGACTCAGTCTGGGCAAATCATATGACTTAAGAAATTTTTCGATGTCTTCACTATCTTCTATTTTATGGGAATATAGGTTTTCAAAATACTTTCTAATTGTCTTCTGTATTTCTGTAGTGTCTGTTGTGATATTGCCTTTTTCATCCCGTATGCTAGTAATTTGAGTTCTCTCTCCTCTTCTCTTCGTTAGCATGGCTAAGGGTCTGTCAATCTTATTTATTTTTTCGAAGAACCAACTTTTAGTTTTGTTAATTTTTTCAATAGTTTCTTTTTTTTCTATTTCGTTGATTTCTGCTCTGATTTTAATTATTTATTGGCTTCTGCTACATTTGCTGTTGTTTTGCTCTTCTTTTTCTAGGGCTTTGAGATGAAGTGTGAGCTCATTTATTTGTTGGTTTTTCCTTTTTTTGAGGAATGACCTCCAGGCGATGAATTTCCCTCTTAAAACTGCTTTCATTGTGTCCCATAGATTCCGATATGTTGTGTCTGTATTTTCATTTACCTCTAAGAATTTTTTGATTTCCTCCTTTATGTCTTCTGTAACCCATTGATCATTCAGTAACATATTGTTCATTTTCCATGTGATGTAGGATTTTTCCTTCCTTCTTTTATCATTGATTTCCAGTTTCATTCCATTATGATCAGATAAAATGCACGGTATTATCTCCACCCCTTTATATTTACTGAGGGTTTCCCTATGGCATAATATATGGTCTATTTTTGAGAAGGATCCATGTGCTGCTGAGAAAAAAGTATATCCACTTGATGATGGTTGATATATTCTATATATGTCAGTTAAGTCTAGGTTATTGATTGTGATATTGAGTTCTATAGTTTCTTTATTCAACTTTTGTTTGGAGGATCTGTCCAATGGTGAGAGAGGTGTGTTGAAGTCACCCATAATTATTGTGTTGTGGTCTATTTGATTCTTGAACTTGAGGAGAATTTGTTTTATGAACATCGCAGCACCATTATTTGGTGCATAAATATTGATAATTGTTATGTCTTGTTGGTGAATGGTTCCTTTTAACAGTATATAATGTCCTTCCTTATCCCTATTGATTAACTTAGTCTTGAAGTCGATTTCATTCGATATGAGGATGGCCACCCCTGCTTGCTTACGAGGACCTTGTGCGTGGTATATTTTTTCCCAACCTTTCACCTTCAGCCTGTGTACGTCTTTTCTAATCAGATGTGTCTCCTGCAGGCAGCATATTGTTGGATTTGTTTTTTTTAATCCATGTTACCATCCTATGTCACTTTATTGGAGAGTTTAAGCCATTAACGTTTAGAGTTAGTATTGATACATGGTTTGTATTTCCAGCCATGTTTGATTATTTATCTTCTTCTTTTTTTAAATTTAGTTTGCTTCTCCATGATTAGCTTTCCCCCTGCCCTCTGTCTTTATGGAGGCACTTCCCACTGATGGTTTTGTTTATTGTTTTTCATTTCTTCCTCGTGTAGTGTTTTGCTCAAGATGCTTTGCAATGCTGATTTTCTGGCTGCAAATTCTTTTAGCTTTTGTTTATCATGAAAGATTTTTATTTCATTGTCGTACCTAAAGCTTAATTTTGCTGGATACAGAATTCTTGGTTGGCATCCATTGTCTTTCAGTGTTTGAAATACGTTGTTCCAGGATCTTCTCACTTTCAGCGTCTATGATGAAAAATCCGTTGTTAACCTTATTGGTTTACCCCTGAATGTAATCTGCCTCCTTTCTCTTGTAGCTTTTAATATTTTCTCTTTGTTCTGTATATTGGATATCTTCATAACAATGTGTCTTGGCGTTGGTCTACTGTGATTTTGTGTGCTCGGTGTCCTGTATGCATCTACAATTTGTATATCCATTTCCTTTTTTATTTCTGAAGTTTTCTGTAATTATTTCATTTAGCAGGTTATTCATTCCCTTGGTTTGAATCTCTGTACCTTCCTCTATCCCGATGACTCGTAGGTTTGGTTTTTTTATGTTATCCCATATCTCTTGGATGCTTTTCTCATGATTTTTGACCAGCCTTTCTGAGTTGGCTAGGCTCTTTTCAAGATGATATATTTTGTCTTCATTATCTGACGTTCTGGCTTCTACTTGCTCCACTCTGTTAGTGATGCTCTCAATTGAGTTTTTAATTTGGTTTATCGTTTCCTTCATTTCTATAATTATTGTTTGATTTTTTTAATAATCTCTATCTCCTGATAAAGATGCTTAACTTCTTCTTTTATCTGTTTATGTAATTCATTTTCAATGTGTTCTTTCACTGTTTGGATTTGCTGTCTCATATCCTCTTTAAGGTTCCATTCCACCTGTCTAAGGTATTCCTTGAGTTCTTTATATGACGATTTTTCTTCTGACTCTAGGTCCTCCTGAGTATTTAGGCTGTCCTTCATTGTTTGTACTCCTTTTCTTCCTTGCTTTTTTATACTGCTCATGTTACTTCTTGTTCTGTTTGACTGCTGAGTTACTGTTTACTCTTATAAATTTATTTGATGCTTGGGAGGAAAGATATTAGAAGGGAAGGGAAGAAGTCACTAAACAGAATGAGAGTAGGCAGGTAGAATTCAAGGAAGGGGGAATAAGAAAATTGAAAAGAAATGAAAAGACAAAAGAAACAAAAAAATAGAAAAGAAAGAAAGAAAAAAAATTTTTTTACAAAAATAATAATGATAATAAAAAAGATAAAAATTAAAATTAAAAAAAATAATAATAAAATAAATTTTAAAAAAAATTAAAAACATTAAAAAAAAGTTAAAGAACAACAACAAAAAAATGAAAATGAAAGAAAAAGAGGGCTGGGGATGTGGCTCAAGTGGTAGCGCGCTTGCCTGGCATGCGTGCGGCCCGGGTTCGATCCTCAGCACCACATACAAACAAAGATGTTGTGTCCGCTGAGAATTAAAATAAATAAACATTAAAAAAAAAAAAGAAAGAAAAAGAAAAAAAAAGAAAAAAGAATAATAATAAATGCAGTCATAGAGTTCGATTAACTTCTCTTCCAGTAGGTGGTGCTGTGTCCACTGCGTCAAGCTTCTCCTCTCAATAGGTGGGAACCAATCACTGTGCAGCAGCTCTTCCTCCCAGACTGGGCGGGTCTCCAATCCTGAGTGTCTAGGGCCTTCTCTTGTGTTTCCTCAAGCCAGGCCCCACTCACTGGTGACACTCACCACAATACTGGCTACACGCCAGGTCTGCTGCTCCTGGGAGCCCTGTTTTCATGAACGCCTGGGCATACTCTCCCTGTTTACCTCCCTCAGACCCTAAGTTTGTAGAGCTTGGGGCTGAGAACCCCCAGCGAATTTGCTTGCCCTCCGGTAGCCACGCCCCCGGTAGCTGGTGCAAGAGACCTCAGTTGTCAGCACTGGTGGGAGCGGTAGCCGGGAGTTCCGCGCCGGAAGTTCCGCGCCGCGAGTCCCGCGCCACTCTTGATTCCCTCGGTCTGGCTATCGCACTCACAGGAGAGCTGGGAGGGGCCCTTACGGGAGAGATATGGCTAGGGGATTACACACCTGTTGCGCAGGTTTCAATGAAGTTATCTCCTCCGCCCGTGACGTCAGTTCTCTGCCAAGGTGGTATCCCATGCAAATGATGACCGTTCCTTCCCTTTGCCAGGTGACCAATGCAACAGGTGGGTCCTGACTGTCTCTCCCAATCCCCATTTCAATCCTGTGGCCACTGCCTATGAAGGCTCGGTTGACTTTTACCTCTAAGTTCAGAAGGGCCAACCAGTTATTTCAGCGGGATTGTTAGTGCTGAGTCACGAGAAGCAGGCGAACCTGAGCTTGAATGCAGCCGATCTGGGTTCGGTGTGTGTGTTCTGAGGGGCCCAGACTGTTAGCCCCAGATCCACATTGGCTCAGCATTGCCTAGTGATCCTGAGCAAATAGCATTTAAACAACTTACGGCTCCCTATGCCCACGGAGCTGAAGAGATCGGAGACTTGATATCTCCATCCCCGCCGCCATGTTGGATCTCCTCAATGATATTCATGTTACCCTTACCGCTTCCTGGCATAAGCAAGTTCTTGGGATTATATAAACTACTGCTTCTGTTTCCAGACCAGATTTCTATAAGTGAAACCCTGCCGCCATCGCTGCCACCTCTGGGCCGCGCTCACGGGCGCCGCGCTCGTCTGCAACCTAAGCAGCGCCGCCGGGGCCTCCGCTGCTCCTCGGCCCGGCGCCCGGCCCCAGCCGCCACAATGGCATATTATTCAATGAAAAAAAGAAATGGGCCTGGGCTGGAGTTGTGACTCAGTGGTAGAGCACTTGCTTAGCATGCGTGAGGCATTGGGTTCGATCCCAGCACATTTAAAATGAATAAATAAAATAAAGGTATTGTGTCCATCTACAACTAAAAAAATTTTTAATAAAAGAAAAAAATGGGCCTTATGTAAGTATATGACTGCAGTCCAGTGTTAAGTCTACAACATGTATAACCAAAAGAATGAGAAATTATGCTCCATTTATGTATGATATGTCAAAGTGCATAAATGTATTCTACTGTCATGTATAACTAATTAGAAGAAATAAAAAATACATTAAAAAAAGAAATGGGCTGTCAAGCCACAAAAAATGACACGAAACACCTTAAATGTACATTGATAATGAAAGAAGTCAACATAAAAAGGCCAGGTACTATATGATTCCAACTATATAACATTTAGGAAAAGGCAAAACTATAGAAATAATTTTAAAAATCAGGGGTTGCCAAGGGTTCAGGAGTTTAAGGAAAGGAATGAATAGGTGAACCAGAGGGAAATTTTAGGGCAATAAAACTATTGCATATGATTCTTAATGTGTAGTCCAACAACTGTAACATGTGCCACATTAAGGTAAGATGCTAAGAACAGAAGAAACTGTGTTGGGGGTGGGAGCATATGGGATCTCTCTGTCCTTTCTGTTCAATGTTTCTATAAATCGAAAATTGCTCTAAAGTTGAAATCTATTAATTTTTTTCCTGGACAAAAGACTTAAACAGATGCTTCACAAAAGGATGCACAAGTAACCAATAATTAGCACAAGATGATCAACTTTGTTAGTAATTAGGAAAATGTAAAATAAGTACATGATGAAATAAAGAAGTATGATTTCAACACTGCTTCTTTTTTCAAATTGTTTTTACTATTATGGGTTCTCAAATTTCTATATGAATTTTAGGATCAGCTTGTGTGCTAAAATTTTTTTAAAAAGCTATGGATTTTCCTGTGGAAAATACTGAAGATCACTGTAATCTTTTTTTTTTTTTTTCTTAATGATGCTGGGGATAAAACCCAGGGTGCATGTGAGGCAAACACTACGAACTGAGCTACATCCCCAGCCAGAGGATATCTTTACCTTTATTTCAGCCTCCATTGATTGCAAACAACATTTTGTAGTTTCTGTAAGTTTTGCAGCTCTTTTGTTAAATGGATTTCTAAGTTTTTTGTTGTTGTTCCTGTTGTTTTTTTGGGGGGCATCAGGGATTGAACTCAGGGACTCTTGACCACTGAGCCACATCCCCAGCCCTCTTTTGTATTTTATTTAGAGACAAGGTTTCACTGAGTTCTTAGCACCTCGCTTTTGCTGAAGCTGGCTTTGAACTCGCAATCCTCCTGTCTCAGCCTCCTGAGCTGCTGGAATTACAGGTGTGTACCACTGCACCCAGCTGGATTCCTAGGTAGTTTGTTCCATGCACACCTTTTTTTTTTTGGTGGTGCTGGGGATTGAACCCATGGCCTTGTGCATGTGAGGTAAGCACTTTACCAACTGAGGTACATGCCCAGCCCATATTTTATTCTTTTTGACACTATCATAAATAGAACTGTTTCCTTTATTTCAATGAATTTCTAACTCATTGCTAGTATATAGAAATTGATTTTTGTATATTGATTTTATACCCTGCAACTCTGCTGAACTTATTAGTTGTAATCATTTTCTCAGAGATTTCTTAAGACTATCTATATAGACAATCATGTCATCTGGATCACAGAGATACTTTCACTCCTTCCTTTCCAAACTAGCTGCATTTTATTTCATTGCTTAACTGTGTAACTGCTCCAACTTATAACCTCCAGTAAAATGTTAATTAAAAGTGATGAGCATGGATATCCTTATCTCATTTCTGAACTTACAGGGAAAGCACTCAGTCTTTTACCATTAAGTATAGTGTTTGCTATAGGGTCTCCACAGATCAGGTAGAAGTAGTCACCCTTTTTTTTTTTTTGGTACGAGGGACTGGACTCAGTGGCACTTGACACTGAGCCACACTCCCAGCCCTATTCCGTATTTTATTTAGAGACAAGATCTCACTGAGTTGCTTAGCACTTCACTTTTGCTGAGGCTGGCTTTGAACTCTCAATCAGGTCCTCTTATCTCAGCTCCCGAGATGCTGGGATTACAGGCATGTGCCACCATGCCCAGTTGGCCCTAATAAGTCACCCTTTATTCCTACTTTGTAGGGTTTTCTACATCTACTGACATGCTCATGTATTTTCTATCCCTTATTCTACTAATTTGGTATATTACATTAGTCAATTTTCAAGTGCTAAATCAACCTTGCATTCCTACAATAACTCCTACTTGGTCACAGTATATAATTGTTTTTATTTGTTGCTAGATTTGACTTGCTAAAATTTTGTTGAGGATTTTTGCATCTATATTCATAAGGGATATTGGTCTGCAATTTTGTGATGTCTTTGATTTTGGTGTCAGGGTAATACTGGCCTAATGAGCTGAAAAGTGTTCCATTCTCTTCTATTTTTGGAAGAATTGGTCAAAATTCTTCTTTAAGCTTTTGGTAGATTTCACCAATGAAGCTATCTAGACCTGGGATTTTCCAGGTGAGAATCTATTACTTACTAATTCAAACATTTTACTTGCTAAGATTTATTCAGATTGTTTATTTTTTATTTTTGAGTAGTTTGTATATTTCTAGGAAAATTTCCATTTTTTAATAGTGACCTAACTTGTTCATAGTGTTGCCCATTAAGGCTTTTTGTGAAATCACAATTATTAATGTCCCCTTTTTCATTCATGGTTTTATTTATTTTGGTTTGCTTTCTTTTTTGTCTGTGTAGCTAGTCTTTTCAAAGAACCAACTTCTGGTTTTAACGATTTTTTTTCATTTTTTTGTTAAGTATTTTATTAATTTCTATTCTAAATCTTAATTTTTTCTTTTCTTGCTTTGGGTTTAGTTTGCTTATCTTTTCATAGAAAGTTAGGTTGAGTTAATTTTTTTTTCTTTTTAACTATATTCTTAAATGGGTGTGGTGGTATACTCCTATAATCCCAGTGACTTGGGAGGCTGAGGCAGGAGGATTGAAAGTTTAACACCAGCCTTAGCAACTAACTTGGCTAGACCCTGCTTAAAAATAAAAAATAAAAAGGGGTGGGGCCATAGCTCAGTGGTAGTGACCCTGGATTCAATTCCCAATACTGAGAAGGAAAAAAAAAAAGAAAAAATTCTTTTTTTTTTTTTTTTTTTTAGAGAGAGTGAGAGAGGAGAGAGAGAGAGAGAGAGAGAGAGTGAGAGAGAGAGAGAGAGAGAGAAAGAATTTTTAATATTTATTTTTTAGTTCTCGGCGGACACAACATCTTTGTTGGTATGTGGTGCTGAGGATCGAACCCGGGTCGCACACATACCAGGCGAGCGCGATACCGCTTGAGCCACATCCCCAGCCCAAGAAAAAATTCTTAATATAGCCTTGCTATAAATTTATAAAAACTGCTTTGCCTGCATCCCATAGTTTTGATATATTGTATCATCATTTTCATTCATTTCAAAGTATCTCCTAATTTTGACCCTAATTTTGATATCGTGTCCATCTGCTATAAAAAATATTTTTTTAAAAAAGAAAGACAATAGGATATTGTAGTCTTCAACTATTCCCTTTCAATTGTCTATTTTCCTTTTTAATTCTGTCAATTTTGCTTCATGTATTCGGGGCTCTGTTATTGGATGCATATACAATTATAAAATTGTTTTTTAATCCTGATGGATTAACTTTCTTATCATTATAAAATTCTCTCTTTGTCTCTTGTAATTTTCATTTTTTGTTTTAAAGGCTATTCTATCTGATACCAGGATAACCACTGCATTTTTTTTTTTTTTTTTTTTGGTATCATTAGTGCCTTACCACTGAGCTATACCCCAGGGTCTTTTTTATTTTATTTTGAGACAGGGCCTCACTAAGTTGCTAAGGCTGGCCTCGAACTTGCAATCCTTCTATCTCAGCCTCCCACATTGCTGGAATTACAAGTGTATGTCACTATATCGGCTCACTCCATGATATGGCTTTTCTACCCAATTATTTTTATTTTTGAAATCTAAAGTATATCCCCAGTAGACAGCATTTAGCTGGATTTGGAGATGGGGTACAGGGGATTGAACTCAGGAACCTTGAGCCCACTAGCTTTACCCCCAACCCTAGATCTTATTTTTTTACTCAGTCAAATATTGCAATGAGGTCCGTACTTACCCACAAGAATGCTAAAATTAAAAAGTCCAATAGCATTTATGAAGGTCAATCAAATAAAAAGTCCTCCCATCACGATAGTGGGTGAACACTTTAGAAATGTGTTTTGAAATTATCCACAATCATTGAAGATATATATATATACATTCATGCCCTAAATATTCCATTTCTACATATAGACAATGCTTACATGTACACTGATATATTCATTTTTTTTTGAGAGAGAGAGAGAGAATTTTTTAATATCTACTTTTTAGTTTTTGGCGGACACAACATCTTTGCTTGTATGTGGTGCTGAGGATCGAACCCGTGCCGCACGCATACCAGGGGAGCGCGCTACCGCATGAGCCATATCCCCAGCCCCTGATATATTCATTATAGCCCAAACTTGAAAATAATCCAAATGTATATGAACAGAATAGATTTTTTAAAAACTGTAGTAAAACCATATACTGAACAATAAGTAATATTGAAAATATTAGCAAACTATTTTACACACACAGGCATATTTTACTAATATGTTACACACCATACAATTCAATTTATATAGTTCAAAAATATTCAGGCAAGGGGCTGGGGTTGTGGCTCAGTGGTAGAGCACTTGCCTAGAATGTGTGAGGCACTGGGTTCGATTCTCAGCACCACATAGAAATAAAATAAAGGTCATTAACAACTAAAAAAAAATTTTTTTTAAAAATTTTCAGGCAAACTGGGCACAGTGATGCACACTAGGAGACTAAGGCTGGAGGACTGTAAGTTCGAGGCCAGCTGCAGCAACTTAGTGAGGACCTATGTCAAATAAAAAATAAAAAGGGCAAGGCATATGGCTCACTGGTAAAATGTCCCTGGGTTCAATGCCTAGTACCAAAAACCAAAAAGCAAAAATATTCAGGCAAAATTAAAGTATGGTACTGAAGAATACACACATAAATGATAAAAATGTAAAAACTTCATATACAATATGAAATTACACAGTGGTACAGTTCTTGATCCAGGTGGTGCCACACAGTCGTTGCTCTACTAAGTACCACCCTGTGTAAACCTGTGATTCGTCCACCTTTCTACATGTGTACACAACAAAAAGGTTTTAAAAACCATACCAAGTAAATATGACTTATCTTCCATTTCAATAGTGGTAGGGCTTCATATTCCCTCAAATAATTGAATTACTAGTTTTATTTCTTGGATTTTCCCTTCCCCGGTCTTTCTCACATTTCTACACACAAAACCTTTTCCCTACCTCTGTCAGGTTCTGCAAAATCCAGGCCAAACGCAAAGAAGCCTGCTGGGTGGTGAAGGTGAACCGGCTGGCTGCTAGGAGACGCTTACTTCTAGTGAAGAAGTGCAGCACTCGGCAGGAACTGTGCAGGAGCTATTGAAAAGAAAGGAGTTTAAGAAAACCCACTGAAGGTATTTGATGTTTCTTTATCAATTTATACATATGCTAACAAACCCAATAACAAACAAGTCATTGAACTACTTAGGAAGTTGTTCTCAGCACTTAAGAAAATCTAGGGGCTAGGGATGTGGCTCAAGCAGTAGCTCGCCCGGTATGTGTGCATGCAGCCCAGGTTCCATCCTCAGCACCACATACAAAGATGTTGTGTCCGCCGAGAACTAAAAAATATTAAAAATTCTCTCTCTCTCTCTCTCTCTCTCTCTCTCTCTCTCTCTCTTTAAAAAAAAAAAAAAGAAAGAAAGAAAATCTAGAACAGAGCATGGCATGCCCAGCCACATGGGAGGCTCAGACAGGAGGATTACTTGAGCCCAGGAGTTTGAGGTCAGCGTGGGCAACATAGTGAGACCCCACCTTTTTTTTAATATTTATTTTTTAGTTGTAGTTGAACACAATACCTTTATTTTATTTATTTATTTTTATGTAGTGCTGAGGATTGAACCCAGGGGCCTCACAGGAGCGAGGTAAGCGCTCTACTGCTGAGCCACAACCCCAGCCCATGAGACCCCATCTTTAATAAATAAATAGCTAAATAAATCAATAAATAAGGGGCTGGGGTTGTGGCTCAGAGGTAAAGTGCTTGCGTAGCATGTGTGAGGCCCTGGGTTCGAACCTCAGCACCACATAAAAATAAATAAATAAAATAAATATATTGTGTCCAACTACAACTAACAACAACAACAACAAAAAAAAAACATACAAAAGCCTACAACTCTTTTTATCTTTCTATTTAGTTTTATATGGAAGTGAAGGAATAGAATCTAGGGAAGAGGCTGTATTGGTAGAGTTCTTATTTCATTAGGCTTAGGTATACTTAAATTTTGTTTGAGGTCTATCTGTTTAGTTAATTCACTGCTATTCAAATTGTAACACAATCTACATAAAACTCTTGACCAATCTTTGATTTTGAAGGCTCTTATTCCATATATTTTTACAATATCCATTATCTTGTATTTCAGCTTCAGGTTGCCTCTGTAAATCAAAACCCTAAGAAACCTGAATCTCATCAGTAAGAATGAACTCCTAGTGGCTCTTCCTCTTTTTTTTATTAGAAATCAAGTTATTACTAACTCAGAAGGAAATTTCCCTATATACTTTTTTTAATATCAATTTTTGTGTCAATTTTTATTGAGGTACAATTAACATACAGTAAGATTTGTCAATTTTTTTTTATGTGTGTGTATGTGGTGCTGGGGACTGAAACCAGGGCCTTGTGCTTGCAAGGCAAGCACTCTACCAACTGAGCTATATCCCCAGAACCAAATTTCCCTATATTTTAAATAATTAATACTTGGATGTTTATGATTTGATTTAATACTATCTATTCTTACCTAATGATCTAAGAACTTATTAAAAGCTTAAAAAAGTATTTAAAGTGACGGCCTATATTCCTTTTGTTATATTTTAAGAAATGATTCAAACTTAAGTAAGTTCTTCATCATAAGCATCCTGAATGGAATCCAGGGCATCACTCATGCTAGGTGAGTGCTCTACCACTGAGCTACACCCCCAGTTCTTTTTAAAATTTTTTTATTCTGAGACAAGGTTGTGAAAGTTGCCCAGGCTGGCCTTGAATTTACCATCTTCCTGTCTCAGCCTCCAAAGTAGCTGGGATTATAGGAGTGCACCCCAGACTGGCACAATGTACCTTATTATTAAAAATTGGATTTAGGATACTTTGAGGATCTTTGTTAAAAATGCTGACTCATTGGGGGTGTGGATACAAAGTATTAAGAGCTCCAGCACCTGTACTTTGAGTCAACACCTGAACAATGAACAACTTCATTTACATCTAACAAGTAATTGTTGGGGGCCTTCTATTCTATATATATGGACTGTGTTAGGCCTTGGAAAAAAAAAAAATGAGACAGCCAGAATCTCTGCCCTGTGAAAACTGCTATTCTAGTGAGAAGAAAGACAAATAAGTATTCAAACCAACAAGTTAGATAACCTAAGAAGACAGAATGTAAAATGAGTAATCATTTAATGTGCCACAAAGATATGTATCCCAATTTCAAATGTGTTAAAATATGAAAACAATGGCCAGGCGCAGTGGCATATACCAGTGGCATAAACCTGTAATACCAGTGACTCAGGAGACTAAGGAGGATCACAAGTCCAAGATCAGCCTCAGCAATTTAGCAAGGCCTAAGCAACTTAGCAAGATTCTTTCTCAAAATAAAAAAAATAAAAAGGGCTGGAAATATAGTTTAGTGGTAAAGCATCCCTGGGTTCGATTCCCAGTACCAGAAAAAAAAAAAAGTGTCTTAAAACTCATTTATTACTGGTGGTAATATAAATAATAAAATCATTCTTGGAAACAGGTTTGGCAGTTTCTTAAAAAATAAAACACACAAGTACCAGATAACTCACCAGTAGTGCTTTTGGGATGTGGTTTTATTTACATGAAGTTCTATACAAAGAATGCTCATAACAGCTTTATTTATAATAGGTAAAAACTGGAGTTAGCACAGATGTCCTTCAACAGGTGAGTGGTTAGATAAACTGTGGCACATCTGTACCACTGAATACATTCCAGCAATGAAAAAGAAAGAGCTGCTAATACATCAACTTGTACGGATCTCCAGGAAACAAGCCAATCCCAAAGGTAAAAAAGTATGATCTCATGTATAGAAAAAAAGTATGATCCCATGTATAGAACATTTTTTAAATAAAAACATTTTTTTAAATAGAGGACTGATTAGTGGTTGCCAAGAGATAATGATGGAAGAGAGTGAGGAGTATGTAGAGAAGAGGTAGATCACAGTTAATTAAAAGGCAACATAAGAGATCATTGTAGGGGCTGGGGTTGTAGCTTAGTGGTGGAGCACTTGCCTAGTAAGGATGAGGCACTGGGTTCAATCCTCAGCACCACAAAAAAATAAATAAATAAAGGTTAAATTCTTTTTTTTAAAATTTTTTTAGAGAATTTTAATATTTAATTTTTTTTAGTTTTCGACGGACACAACATCTTTGTTTGTATGTGGTGCTGAGGATCAAACCCGGGCCGCACGCGTGGCAGGCAAGCGCGCTACCGCTTGAGCCACATCCCCAGCCCTTAAATTCTTTTTTAAAGAGAAAGATCATTATAGCCATGCACAGTGGTGCATTTCTATAGTCCCATCACTGGGGAGGCTGAGTCCCTAAGCAACTCAGAAGAGACCCTGTCTCAAAATAAAAACATGCTGGGGATATGGCCCAGTGCTTAAAGGCCCTGGGTTCAATCCTTAGTACCTTGGAGGCGGGGGGAAGAGAGATCATTGTAGTGATGGATATGTTCAGTATCTTTTTGTGAGTGTGTGTACCAGGAATTGAAAGCAGGTACAATTTATCACTAAGCCATATCCCAGGCCTTTTTATTTTTCTAGTTTGTGACAGGTCTTGCTAAGTTGCTGAGGCTGGTGTTAAACTTACAGTCTTCCTGCCTCAGTCTATTGAGTCATTGGAATTATAGGCCAGGCCCAGGCTGTTCAGTATTTTGCATACAGCAGCAGATACCTGGAACCTGCACAGATGGAAAACTGTATAGAATATAACATAGGCACACAAATGAGTACAAGTAAAACTGGAGAAATCTAGATAAGATCTATGGATGATATTAATGTTAATATCCAGACTGTGACGTACTATAGTTTAGAAAAATGTTATCATTAGGAGAAACTATACAGTATATAAGGGACTTCTGCAATTTTTCTTATAAAAGCACCTGAATCTATGATTACATTAATTAAAATTTCAATTTAAAAGACGCATGTCACGGGGCTGGGATTGTGGCTCAGTAGTACAGCGCTCATCTAGCACATGGGAGGCCCTGGGTTCGACCCTCAGCTCCGAATATAAACAAATAAAATAAAGGTATTGTGTCCAATTACAACTTTAAAAATATTTTTAAAATAACACATGTCACCACAAGGAACTGATAAATGTTGGAGGAGACATTCTGAAATTTAATAAGTTTGGTGCAAGAAACAAAGGGAAATGTGAAAGACTGGGGTAGAGAGGGCTTTTCACAAGGGCAGGGAAGGGTTCCCAGAGGGGCTGACACATGGGTGGGTCCCTAAATCACCAGAAGGATCCAGACATCCAATCATGATGGGAGAACTCATGGTGAGCTACATGAACAGTATGCACCTGTAATCCTAGAGGCTAAGGAGGCTGAGGTAGGAGGAGCACAAGTTCAGAGCCAGCCTCTGCAACTTGGCAAAGCCCTAAGCTACTCAGTGAGACCCTGTCTCTAAATAAAATAGAAAAAAAAGGCTGGGGATATGGCTCAGTAGTTGAGTGCCCCTGGATTCAATCCTCAGTACAAAAAAAAAAAAAAGAGCTACAAGAACAAAAGCAGACGGGCAAAGATGGACAAAGGGGTCTGCAAAGTGGACAGGGCCAAACCATGTTGAGGAGTTGGGATTTTATGCTAGGGCAGAGAAATTACGCAGTGATCACTAAGAACAATGAGAGAAGGCCTGGGTGGCTGAGCAGGCTGGAGGAAGACACGGCTGAGGAGATGACTCCATGTCTCAATTACTTCCTATTCCTTGGAGCTAGCGATGGCCAAACTAATGACCATGGTGCCAGCTCTGACAAATGCAGTAGAAACAGCTCCCACAGCCTCAATCCCAAAACCATGAGCCCTAGGAAGAGTGACGGCAGGGAGGAGTTCCTCCACAGCTAGGACATGCCTGCAGCAGGGCAGGCTCAACGGTGCCAGTCTGCTTTTTGGTGCATTTTCCACTAAGAAGAACCAAAACTTTCATCAAGCACATGTTCAGTTTCAGGTATATACAGCGCTTTTAATGCTCAATGTTACACATGAGGTCTTAGTTTTACATCAAAATTTGACATTTGGAGTTCATACTGTAGAAGTAAAATGTTTCTGTGGTCACAACTAATTTTCAAAGGAATAAAAGTTTCAAATATCTCTCTTAAGTAGTATTTGGTGGACTATTAAACTTTTTTTTAATATTTATTTTTTAGGTGTAGATGGACACAACACAATGCCTTTATTTTTATGTGGTGCTGAGGATCGAACCCGGGTCCTGCCCGTGCTAGGAAAGCACTCTACCACTGAGCCACGATTCCAGCCCCTTGGTAGATTATTAAAATCTACTGGTTCAGGGGCTAGGGTTGTGGCTCAGTGGCAGAGCACTCGCCTAGCACGTGGGAGGCCCTGGGTTCAATCCTCAGCACCACATAAAAATAAATAAATAAAATAAAGATATTGTATCCTGCTAAAAAATAAATATTAAAAAAACTAATGTTCATCAATCCCCAGTACCCCCCAAAATTATACATTAAGCCATAAAATTACAAAGTAAAATTTATGTATTTACTTATTTAATTTTTTACAGTGCCAGAATGGAACTCAGGGCTTTACAAAATATTAGGGAAGGCACTCTACAACTAAGCTGCATCCTCTGCCCTAAATGATTTTATTTTAAATTATACATTTCAGGGTTCAAGATATTTCCTTAAAATCACTTTCAACTCCTTTAACTAACATTTCTTTCCAATACACAGAAACTCTCAATATTCAGTCTCACAAATTATTATGGGGGCTGGGGATGTGGCTCAAGCGGTAGCGCGCTCGCCTGGTATGAGTGCAGCCCGGGTTCGATCCTCAGCACCACATACAAACAAAGATGTTGTGTCCACCAAGTACTGAAAAATAAATATTAAAAAATTCTCTCTCTCTCTCTCTCTCTCTTTAAAAAAAAACAAATTATTATGACAAGATGCATTTAAATATATGTAAAATATATATACACACATATATACACACAATATATGCACTGTCTGGTGCCAGCATAGTAGCTGAGAAGGCATTTGATCATGAGGCATTAGAAATCTTAAAATAATTAATATGGAATATTAATTGGAACATCAAACACCACAGGTTTGACCATGTTTGAAGAAGTGGAAAACACCTGACCCTTTGACTCAGTAATCTCACAGTGAGGAGGGAGGGAGATTTCAGAGAAATAACACGATTGCAGCTAGTGTTGATGCTATTGCTGCTGCCACCACCAGCAATAGCACTGTCACTGACTGATGGCCTACTACTTCCAGGCATAAAGTGAAGAGTTTGTGGCAGGCTGCCAGCTATTATCTCAGTATCCATTCTTTACTTTATTACAACGATGATGAAATTTGGATATTTCATTCTATCTAGTCTGTGTCTTTTCCATTTCTCAAGGATAGAAACACAAATTCCCACTAACAGGTAAAACTGTGGTCCCCCCAACCTCCTCAAGACTTCCCAAGGTGCAACTATTAAGTACTTAAGTCTACCATGTATAATTTTGGGTGACCATTATTAAACTTTACTGGTTTGAAGAACTGTTTGTGTACTCTTAATATCCTAAAGCAACAAACGAAGGAAGTTATGAAATTAAGTCCACAGTTAAGAGATAGTTATAGGAAAAAACAATAACATCCAAATCACATAAGATTACCTTCATTATAAGAGAATTATTCCAGGATTTTACAAGTTCAATTGCTCTTAGGTCTTGCCAACTAATAAAGTTGTGAAAATGATTTCCTGTTTTCCTAAAAAAGAAGGAAACAAAGTTTTGAGACTCTGTAAACATCAGAGACTATACTAAAGATCTGCCATGAGAGAAAACAAATTAGAGGCTAAAATATAATTTCAAAGCATGATTTAATTAGATGGGGCTTTCTGAACAGCTTCTCTTTGATTTTTTAAACTAAACACACTGCATCACAATTATATGACATACATTGTGAAATTTTAGATCAGATTCCATCCTCAAAGATACTCTTTTTGAAATACTACAATGTGTGCACACCCCAAAACAACAAACGAAAAGGCCTTTGAAAACTTGTTCTACATATTTCTCTCTTTCTCTCTAAGGATTGAACCTAGGACCTTGCATATGAGCACTGGACCACTAAGCTACACCCGAAGCCCTTTTTAAAATTTTTTTTTTAGTTGTTAATGGACCTTTATTCATTTATTTATACGTGGTGCTGAGACTTGAACCCAGTGACTCACACATGCTAAGCAAGTGCTCTACCATTGAGCCACACAACTCCAGCCCCTCACCCCAGCCCTTTTTATTTTTTGAGACAGGATCTCACTAAGTTGCACAGGTTGGTCTTGAACTTGTAACCCTCCTGCTTCAGCCTCCTGAATAGCTGGGATAAGAAGCTTGTGCTGCCATGCCCAACGGCTTCTTTAAAAGCAAGAAACAAAGCCAATGTCTTTCCCCTTCCTTGTACTTACCCTGATACATATAATCAGATAAAAACTTCTGACCTACAGAGGATCTAAAATATCACTTGAGCCTATTTCTTTACCTTTCAATTGTAGGATTTGGCCTAGCCTTCAGGAACCTAATACGCTTACCAAAATTTCTCCAATAAACAGAAATTCAAACCAGGCATGGTGCCATGCGCCTTAATACCAGTTTCTTGGGAGACTGAAGCAGAAGGAATGCAAGTTAGAAGACAGCCTGGGCAACACAGTGAGATCCTATCTGCAAACAGAAAAGGCAGGGGACATAGCTCAGTAGTAAGATACTTGCCTAGCATGTGTGAGGCCTTGGGTTAGCTCCCAGCCCTGCAAAAAAAAATTTAAACATTAAGAAAATAAAAATCCCTGGGCCAGAGTTGTGGCTCAGTGGTAGAGTGCATGTCAAGCATGCATGAGGCACTGGGTTCGATCCCAGCACCAAATAAAAATAAACAAAATAAAGGTATTGTGTCCATCTACAACTAAAAAAATATATTTAAAAAAGAAAAGAAAACCCCCAGAAATTCAGCAAATCCTGGGTCAATACCACAATAAGAGTACAGCATTAAAAAAATATAGAAGAATCTGGGCATAATGACACACACCTATAACACCAGCTACTGGGGAGGCTGAGGCATAAGGGAAAGATTCCAAGTTTAAGGCCAGCTTGGACAGCTTAATGAGATGCTGTCTCAAAATAAAAAAATAAAAAGGCCTGGGGATATAGTTCAGTGATGGTGTACCCCTAGGTTTAATCCCCAATAGTGGAAAATAAAGAAAGAAGTAGTGAAAAACTCCTTTCTCCTATTAAGGGTCCTACAAATCAGCCACTGGTTCCCACAAAGCTGTGTGCCAGCAGTGACTGCACATGCTCTACCACTGAGCCACTCCCCCAGCACAGCATCTACTAACCTTCAACATTAAACTTGGGCTGGCTTGCTACCCTCTTCAGGTCCCCTCCTGTGTCACTTTCCAAGGCTGCCATTCCCCACTCTACTTAAGCAGTCCACATTTATGGTCACATCCTCAATGATTTCAGCCAATATTTATAAAGCAATCTTTGTCTGTTTCTTGGGACAGAGCTGTGAACAGAGACAGTGCATCTTTGCCCTGATAAACATACTTTTTACCAGGAAATTCAAACAAAGAATCACTCAGTTGCTTACATAGGACAAGAATAAATGTCATGGTAGAAGTTTAAGGTGCCATAAGTATATTTAACAGAGAGACCACGCCTGGTCTGGGGATCAAGAAAGGCTTCTTTGAAAAGTGACTGTGGAACTGAGCTCAGAAGGTTGCTTAGGAATTAACTAGGAAGGTGAATATTCTTTTTTTTCCCTGCCTTGGTACTGGGGATTGAATCCAGGGGCATTTAACCACTGAGCCATATCCCCAGTCCTTTTTAATATTTTTTTTATTTTGAGACAGGATCTCACTAAGTTGCTTAGGGCCTTACTGAGTTGCTGACACTGGCTTTGAACTTGTGATCCTCCTGCCTCAGCCTCCCAAGTTGCTGCAATTATAGGTATGCGCCACTGCGCCCAACAGGAAGGTGAATATTCTTGAAAAACAGTGCTGTTATTTGTTCAGTCATCATGAAGCAGTGTTAGGGACTGGCAGGCTAGTGTGCTGAAGAGCAAAGTGGGGGGAAATCAAAATGTGGAAGCGATATTGCCATTTCAGATCACGGTACAAGACAATCTAGAAAACTGACCTCAAGGGGTAGCACATATTCCAACATTCACATAGCACTGACTTGGCTTAATTCTATTTCTACCAACAATAAAAGGAGAAAACAAGAAGAGCATAAATGGCAATGTTGTAAAGAAACTGTCTTAAGCCCTTCCAACACGTTTCACCATTCTGTGGCTCTTATATATTTTGTGTCATAAATAAGTGGCAAGAGCCATTAACATAAATATTAAATGCTACAATGAAAGACATATTTCATGTGGCAAGATCATGGAATAAAACTTGAGTAAGGAGACTGTAAAGCCCTTGGGGGCTGGCACTCCTACTCAGCTTTGTATTCAGTTCAGCAGCACCACAGCGAGTCACTCCCTGGGAACCTCCCAACAGTTACAGAGGGTTCCCGCTCACTGGCATGACTCATGCAGTTTATGTTACTGACTGGCACACACCCTGATCTGAGGTTAGTTGGCAGAAGTCTCCCTGAGAGACACAGCGACTCAAGAAACAAATAGCTAGTGATTTTGTAAAACAAAAGAAATTTTTAAAAAATCAAAACAGAGGGGATATATTTGGAGTTATTTTAGAAAGTCAGCTAAACACACCACTGATTATATTGAAGGAAAAAAAAAAGAAGTTAAATCTAAAGAATATGAAGAAAACTCAAGGACTGAAAAAAAACATTAACAACATTGAGTTTCCCGGTCTCTTACAGGAGGAAAAAAACAAGGAGAAAAACAAAAAGAAAGTTCTAAGTTTTATACTTCCTGATAGCAAGCATGTGGAAAACAGTGTTTGTATGGCCATGAGGACAGGGATATATCCTGCTCATAGGAAAAAGGCAAACAACGAGGGGGGAGGAGGGGCACTGGCTGGACTGGAGCAAACAATAGATTGTTCCAGAGGGTCTGGTCTGTCTCCCTTCCCACAGAGGAACAAGGCGTACTTCAAGCTTCTGGAACCTGCCAGCATCATGCACCACAGCGGCTCACTCAGGCCCAATGAGCAGAATAAGCCTCCATTATTTTAGGGTAAAGAAGAAAGGGGCCTTGCATCTATCTTAAAAAAAAATCTGCATTCCAGGTTTCTACAAGCAAAGAGTGTTTCTAAAACTCACAGAAGAATACAAATATTTCAAAAAAGAAAAAAAAAAAAAAGCCAAGAAAAGAAACTCACATAATTGATCTAGGAAGAAAACTTGTTCCCTCTACAAAGAAAAATAGCAATACCAATAAGGGAAGCAGACTGCTTGGAATCTGATTCTTATATCTTTTCTAAAAACAAGGTATAGTCCTACTGCTGCCCAACAAGTGTATTCCTAAAACTCCTATCTTGAATGAGAGGTACCAGATCCTGATAAAAGCACTCTGGGGGGCCCATGACCTTATCACCAAATCCAACCAAATGTGACACTTCCTGGAAACACTCTCTTGCCTCCATGACCCTATCATCCCCTTCTCAGCCTGGCTTTGATCCTGCTTTGCCAGCTTTTTCTTTCCTGATTTCCTTTTAATTTTGGAGGAAGGGGTCATAGTCCAAATCCTCAGCCTGCTTCTCTTCTCTCCAAATAATCCTACCAGATAAATCCACTTGTCTAGACTTCATATGCACCAGCAGTTCTCAATTGAGCATGATTTTGCATGTCACTGTTACAATGGGATGGGAGTGGGGGTGCTTACTGGCATCTCACAGAGACCAGGAAAGCAGCCAAACATCTGCATGCCATGGAACAGTTTCCACAAGAAAGAACTTAAACTTCCCTAAACTTCCACAGTGCCATTGATTAAATCTACACAGATAACTTGAATTCATTCATCACTTCATCTGATGATATATTACTATTAAAGACTCACCATATTCAAGGCACTGGAGGGCAGGCACAGGGGGACTGCAGATGAAGGTATCAACCTCAGACACACCGTGCCTCGAAACAGAAAGTACCTATATGGAGATCTGCTGTGCCTCACCCTAAACACACCAATGTTCCAGACACCTCCAGCATATCTCCACAGTCAGACATCCAAAACCAAACACTTTATCATCTTCTCTTTAACCTACTCTCCCCAAATCCAACCTGTTCCTCTTCTTGTGTTCTCTCTCTCTCTCTCTCTCTCTTTTTTTTTTTTTTGTGCTGGGGATTGAACCCAGGGCCTTGTGCTTGCGAGACAAACACTCTACCAACTGAGCTATATCCCCAGCCTCCTCTTTTTAAAAAAATTTATTTATTTATTTATTTTTAAATTATAGGTGGATATAATATCTTTATTTTTATGTGGTGGTAAGGATCGAACCCAGTGACTCACACATGCTAGACAAGCGCTCTACCTCTGAGACACAACCCCAGCCCTCTTCTTGTATTCTCTGTGATTTTTATCACACTCTCCAAAATATCAAGGCCAGAAATATTGCTAAATTCAAATTTCTTCCTCTTGCCTAACACTAAATCAGAAACCATGTCCTAGCTAGGTGCTGCCCTGTACTCCCACCTGTAATCCCAGCTACTCAGGAAGCTGAGGCTGCAGGATCCCAAATTCAAGACCAGCCTTAGCAAATTAGCAAGACCCTGTCTCAAAATAAAAAATAAAATGGGTCAGGGGTATAGCTCAGTGGTAGAGCACCCCTGGATCCAATCCTCAGTACTACTGGAGCAGAGGTAAGTTTGTATGAATTCACCCCAATTATATTTTTCAGATTCGCAGGGATTTTCCTCCTCCTACTTATATTTCCCAAGGCCCAAGTTCAACATACACTTTGGAGTCTAGTGCTTTGTAATAAAGACAAATTTTACAGGATTGGGTTTTTTTTCTCCCTTAAAAAAAACTCACGCTGCCTGGGCACAGTGGCGTACAACTATAATCCCAGCAACTTCAGTGGCTGAGGCAAGAGGATCCCAAATTCAAGGCCAGCTCAGCAATTCAGGGAGGACTTGAACAACTTAATGAGACACTGTTGCAAAATAAAAATCAAAAAGGGCTGGGGATGTGGCTCAGTGGTTAAGTGCTCCTTGGTTCAATCCCTGGTACCCAAACCCCTGCCCCCCAAAAAACAACACATGCTGGGCTAGAGGCTTGGCTTGATGGTAGAGCACTTGGCTAGCAAGCATGAAGCCATGGGTTACATATCCAGCACTGCAAAAATAAAATAAGACCAAAAAAAACCCAAAAAGATAATTTGGAATCTTGGCTCTATTTACTGAGTAATTTTGAACAATCTCCTTATTTCTTTGAGTTTCGGTTTCTGTCTCTGTAAAAACAGACACAATACCTAAATAACAGGTTTGTTATAAAGATAATGAAACTTGGAGTATCATAGGTGATCATGCTATGGTTGCTATTAAATACCATAATTATGTCTAATCTGCATATGCCTCGGATGCTTGGTACCTACATAGTAAATTAGGAGTAGTCTGAAAATTTAAACCATAAGCACAATATTGGAATTTGCTGGGTTGCCAGGTGCGGTGGTACATGGCTATAACCCCAGCAACTTGGGACACTGAGGCAGGACTGCAAGTCTGAGCCAGCCTCAGCAACTTAGCAAGGCTCTAAGTAACTTAGTGGAGACCCTGTTTCAAAATGAAAAATAAAAACGGCTGGGGAAGAATGTGGCTCAGTAGTTATGTGCCCCTGGGTTCAATCCCCAGAACAATAACAACAACAAAAGATTGTTAAATTCCCTGACTCTCTCTAGGAATAACACAATTTTTTAGATCTTCAATCCACTCCTTTGGAAGTTAACATCCAAAAAGAGGAGGAGAATTTCATGACAAGAGGCTCTTTATTGTTATTCATAAGTAAAGCCCAAGACCAAGGGAGTAGGTGCAAGCCAGAAAGTAAGCTCATCTCAATTCACCAAAATACCCCAAACAGGTTTCGCAGCTGCTTAAGCACTGAAGCAGGAACCCACAATACAGTGCTTATCACATAAAGCACTCACCTGTTCCACGTAATGAAAGTCGCTCTCTGTGTGGATATACCAAGACCAACAATCTGGTTCATCTGTGCTCCTGCAGCTGCAGGTGAAGATCAGTGAAACACATGTTTAAAAGCCAGTGATGTTTACTTGACCATATTACTGTATGGAAAATAAATTATTCAATATAATCTTTAAGGAAAACTCTTGGGTTTAGCACTTTGTGGGGGAGGGAGTTCTAGGAATACAGGCATGTGTGTGGCCATGCCCAACTGGGCTTAGCATTTTAACGAAACAATTAGAACTAATAAATAAAGCACTACCTGGATGATGTTGTAGTTTTTTTTTTTTTTTTAATTTAAAAGGAAAAAAGACATAGCCTAACAAAATAGCTTTAAACGTTAGAAAAAGACAAATGTATTCAAAGTAACTCAGGTAGTATGTTCTTGCTGATAACACTAAAAAATTGAAATTTAACCTAGGTGGTGATCAATCACAACATAAGATGATTGATGGAGATAAAGGTAAATAATTATTAAAGCTGAGAATATGTTTTCAATACAAATAGAAATTAAGGACGTAAATAAAAACATGTTTTTAAAATCCAAATTTCCTAAAATATAGTAATACCAAGTGATTTTTATAATTTTTTTTGTACCAGGGGTTGAACCTAGAGGAGCTTTTACCACTGAGCCACACCCCAGCCCTTTTTGTTTTTTATTTTGAGACAGGGTCTCACTAAGTTGCTTAGGGCTCCATTAAATTGCCAAGGCTGGCCTCAAACTTTCGATCCTTCAGTCTCAGCCTCTAGAGTCACTAGGATACAAGTATGCACCTGTAAATTTCTTTTAAAACATCAGTTTACCCCACTGGGAAAATTTTGGCCAACTTCAATTTGAGCTCTGAGGAAAATTATCACACCATACATAGTATTCCTTACAAAAATATTCAACCTGAATCTCATGATGAGAAAATAATAAGACAACCCCCAAATGAGGGGCAGCTTGCTAAACTGGCCTGTGCTTGCTTGCTTTCTTTTTTGAATACAGAGGATTGAACTCAGGGGCACTCAACCACTGAGCCACATCCCCAGCCCTATTTTGTATTTTATCTAGAGACAGGATCTCACTGAGTTGCTTTGTGCCTCACTTTTGTTGAGGCTGGCTTTGAACTCAAGATCCTCCTTCCTCAGCCTCCCAAGCTGCTAGGATTACAGGAGCGCACCATTGTGCCAGGCTTGGCCTGTGCTTTTGAAACTGTCAATGTCATAAAGAACCTGCTATAGATTAAAGTAGACTAAACAGACTAACAGCTATTTGCAAAGCCTCATCTTTGCAATCTAGACAAAGAAAAAGTTATTATTATTTTTTTACTGAGATAAGAGAATACTGAAGACTAAATACTAGAGGACACTATGAATGCTAAATATTGTTAAATACTGTAGTAAGGTATTTACTAATTTCCTAAGTGTAATAACTGCACTGTGCATACACATGAAGACACTAAGTGTAGTAACTGCTCTGCGCATACACATGAAGACACGGCTTTTCTTTGGAGATGATGCTACAGTGTTTAGGTGTGACATATTACACCACAAATAACCCTCAAATATTTCAGGAAAAAATATTCGTGGAGAATTGTAAACAAGGCAAAATATGTTTAAATCTGGGAGAAGGGTATACCAATGTTTGTTCTACTATTGTTGAAACATTTTTTGTTTGTTTCTTTACTGTGCTGGGGAAGAAACTCAGGGCCTCATGCATGCTAAGCACACTCTACCATGCTCTACTATGAGCTAGCTTCCCACTCCTTATTCTTGCAACTTTTTAATAAGTTTTGAAATATTACAAGTTAAAATAAGAGGGAGAAGCAATTCAGGCTTGAAAAATGACATAAAATACTTTCTATAATCTATAAGTCATCTGCAATGTTACTGTACACAGTTGCACTGAAAACATTTTTCTTTATTTTTTCTTTTTGTGCTGGGGATTGAACCCAGGGCCTTATGCATGGGAGGCAAGCACTCTACCAAATGAGCTATATCCCTAGCCCTAATAACACTCTTTTTTTTTTTTAATATTTATTTTTTAGTTCTCGGCGGACACAACATCTTTGTTGGTATGTGGTGCTGAGGATCAAACCCGGGCCGCACGCATGCCAGGCGAGCGCGCTACCGCTGAGCCACATCCCCAGCCCCCTAATAACACTCTTAAAGAGCTAAGATTTTTAGTCCATGGCTGTTGTTAGAAGACCACATCAAAAGACCACAGAAGGAAAACTTACTTTACAATGAAGGTAATTCAGTTGTGAACTCAGTACATGGTAACTTTGTTTATAACCCAATAGTATTCTATAAGCATCAGGAAATCAAGTCAGCCCTAGGTAAAAGCAGGATGAAGGAAGATAAACATTCATTTAAATTACAGCTGAACAGACAAATGGGGGGACATGGTTGCTGTTACTTTTCCTTACTGAAGTGGTTTGCTGTGAACCACAAATCACCCCTGAAAAATATAGGGAAACTGTGACCCCTAATAAAATACTACATGTATATTATAACAACAAATTCTACAGAATCCTCAGAAAACTCTTAATAAAATCCCTGAGGAAAATTCTTATTACAAACAAAATATACCATAGAGGCCATTGTTATTTTTATTAATCCTATTACCTTTGATAGCATCTTTTATTACAGCAACAAATTGAGTCCAGAGAATGTCAGGATCAATTTCAACCCAGCCAACTTGAGGATAAAGATTTTCTACCTATTTAAGAAAAGAGAAAATTTAGTTAAAAATAATGAGATTGAGTCGACAGTAACTGGGCATTGGAACTACTGGTTAAAATAATTAACATTATTTATCTAGTTAATTTTTATTGTTAAAACTGAGGGGTTAGGGGTGAAAATCAGGGGTAGAGTGTAGACTTAGCATGTGTTAGGCCCTAGATTTGATCCCAAGCACCTCCCCCCAAAAAGCAGAAAAAAAAATATATGAAGGAAATTAAAAAGACTAATATGTTAACACCAAAATAGCAGTAGTTCATGAGTTTATAGAGATTTCAGCTTCTTTTATCTTACTTTTATTTTTCAAGTTTTCTACAATGAAGGTATTTTATAATAAGACAAAAGTCAGACTTCTAAAGGTTAAAAAACAAATTTAAAAAGAACTGAGTTCCAGTTCAGATTATAATGAGTAAAAGTGTACTCTATCCTATTTCTTCTACTGTGTACAAATATAACCCTAGAGAATACACAGGCAGCTTCTTGGACTCTTAAATAGTATTTAGTAGCAGGTGCACTGGTGAACTAGACAAGAACTTGTGTACCAATAGCACAAAGAAGGACTGAGTTTCGTCCCCAGAACCTCACCCCCACCCCCAACATACACATACACTTCTTTTTAGTACTATTAGACTGGAAGGGAACTTCCCATTTTTCTGATTTCCCCTGAACTAGTACTCTAAAAACTAAATTGGGTTCCAGGCAAAGCTCTGTTGTTTGAACTCAAAAAACCAGAAGGGGAACCCCCAAACTCAGAGGGAACACAGTGATCCCCCTCTGCCTTTTTCTCTTTTTCCTCCAAGACTCCCTACTTTCACACTTCAGGCCTGAAGTGTGGCTACAGCAGTAATAGTGGTTATCAGTAGGATTCAATAAGCATCTACACACTGAGGAAGGGAAAACTTCCTTCCTAATCAGAGAAGGCAGTCCTGAGACCGGGCGGTAAACACCTGTGGCTTTCTTTATCTCTCTGGGCCCCTGTTGCCTCAGATGCATCCAGAAAAATGAGGTAACAAAAGATCCAAATTTCAGGCTAAAGATCAAAAGTGAGGCTCAGGGAATTAAAAAAAAAAATAGTAGTTGCACAAACACCTGTAATCCCAGCTACTCTGGAGGCTGAGGCAGGAGAATCCCAAGTTTAAGATCAGCCTGAGCAATTTAGAGAGACCCTATCTCAAAATAAAAAATTTAAATATTGGTGATGTAGCCCAGTGGTAGTGTTCTTGCCTAGCATGCTTGAGACCCTGGGTTCAATACCCAGGACCAAAAATATATATATATATATATATATATATATATATATATATATATATATATATATATATATGAAAATCTCAGAGAGAGATGAGTTTGGGAAAAACATCATCGAAAGTTGTAAACAAACTCCTAGGCTCACATGGAAGCTGTACTTGCATGGATGTAGTTCTGGACAGTATACCAAAGACATTAAGAACAAAACTAAGGGCCAGACAACTGCCTGAGTCACTAGGCTGTGCATATATCCAAGGCAAATCTGAAAAGTACTACCAAGATTTAAGAAACACGAGTACTGCTGAATGCATAGTGCATAGAAGGCTGATCAGAACTAAGTCTGAACCCAATAACTGCCTGATGAAAGAAACATTAGCATTTTTCGTAAGATTTACTTAAGACCCAGTCTTTTAACATAATATTTAAAAATTAGGGCTGGGCACAAGGCCCTGGATTCAATCCCCAGCACCATCAAAAATAAATAAATACTTATATGATAAAAATTTAAAACTTATAGAATGGGCTCAATAGCAGAATGGAGATAACAAAAGAAAGTCAATACTTGAAGATAGATCAATAGTAAATATGTGGGCTGACATAGTGGCTCAGTGGTAGCGAGCTCGCCTAGCAAGCGTGAGGTGCTGGGTTCGATCCTCAGCACCACATAAAAACAAATAAAGGTATTATGTCCAACTTCAACTAAAAAAGAAATATAAAAAAATAGTAAATATGTAATGTAAACATGAGAAAGAAGAACAATTAGAGAAAAATAAAACCACAGGATATGTGGGACAATTGCAGAAGGTTTAATTATTATTGTATAATCATGGTCTCTGCAGAAGAAAAGGGTTCATTGTAGAGAAAAAAGTGACTTCAGGGAAATAACAGTGCTGAAAGTGCCTGAGTTCACAAAAGCCTTAGAAATCTCTACCAAAGTCTAAGGCACTACACCTTCAGATACATCATAATTAAAAAGCACAAAACTAAAAACAAGGAAAAAGTTTGAAAGCAGATGCATTACATGCACAAAACTACATTTTTAATGTACTAAGTGAAAAAGAATCTTAGAATTCTATATCAAAACCCCAGTAGAATGGAGATGTATGTATGTGCAAGATGATTTTAAAACTTATATGTAAAGGCAAAAGAACTAAAATTGTCAAAACAATGTTGAAAAAGAATAAACTTAGGGGCTGGGGTTGTGGGGTAGAACGCTCGCCTAGCATGCGTGAGACACTGGGTTCGATCCTCAACACGACATAAAAATAAAATAAAAGTACTGTGTCCACCTACAACTAAAAGATAAATGTAAAAATAATATTAAAGAATAAACTTAGAGAGATCATGCTATTCAATTGCAAGACTTCCTATACAGCTACAATGATCAAAACTGTGCTACTGGCATAGAATGGACAAATAGATCAAAAGAAGAGAACAGAGTCCAGAAATAGAACCACACAAATATGGCCAATTGGAATTTGACAAAAGAGTGAAGACAATTCAATGGAGAAAATGATGTTCAACAAGTGATATTGAACAACTGGACATTCATATGCAAAAAAATCAACTTCAACCTGAAGTTAACTCAAAATGGATCAAGATCTAAATGTAAAACCTAAAATTATAAAATGTTTAGAAGAGAACACAGGAGAAACTCCTTATGCTTTGAGCTAAGCAAAGAATTCTTAGGACACCAGTAGGACAATTCATAAAGCAAACAAAAAAAGGACAAAATGGACTTTAATCAAAGTTCAAAATATTTACTCTGAGAAGGACACTTAAGAAAATAAAAAGACAACTTGAAAAAAAGAAAATGAAATGACAAAGTATAGCCTAGTAGAAAATATCGGCAAGTCACACATCCAACACCAGGACTCACATCCAGAACACATAAAGAGGGCCACAGTTGTGGTTCAGTGGTAAAGCGCTTGCCTAGCATATGAGTTCGATCCCTGGCACCACATAAAAATAAACAAATAAAATAAAGGTGTTGTGTCCATCAACAACTAAAATACACACACACACACACACATACACACACACACACACACACGAAAGAAATCTCAAAACTCCACAGTAAGCAGGGCTAGGGTTGTGGCTCAGTGGTAGAGCACTCACCTAGCACATGTGAGGCCCTGGGTTCGATCCTCAGCACCACATAAAAATAAATAAACAAAATAAAGATATTGTGTCCAACTAAAAAATTAAAAAAAAACTATACAGTAAACAAACAACCCCCTTAAAAATGGTTCTTAAAAGACTTGATCAGGCACTCTACAGAAAATATATAGATATCAAATATATACATGAAGACATTCAACATCAATAGCTATTAAGGAAATGAGAAATTAAAACCACAGTGAGTTACCACTCCTTATGGATAACTGTAGGGGGGAAAATAACAATAATAAGTACTGATGGGGTCTGCGGCTGTAGCTCAGTAGTGGAGCGCTTGCCTAGCATGTGTGAGGCACTGGGTTCGATCTTTAGCACCACATAAAAATAAATAAATAGGGGCTGGGGATGTGGCTCAGGCGGTAGTGCGCTCGCCTGGCATGCGTGTAGCCCGGGTTCAATCCTCAGCACCACATACCAACAAAGATGTTGTGTCCGCCGAGAACTAAAAAAAAATAAATATTAAAAATTCTCTCTCTCTCTCTCTCTCTCCCTCCTCTCTCACTCTTTCTTTAAATAAATAAAAATAAATTTAAATAAATAAATAAATAAGGTCTGTGTCCATCTACAACTAAAAATATTTTTTAAAAAAGGTGAAGTACTGATGCATATGAGAAATATTTGTCTCTTTTACACTCCTGAAGAGAACGCAAAATGGTACAGCCACTCTGGAAAAACCTGGCAATTTCTTATATAAGATAAACTTTTACTTGCCAGGTGACTCACCAATCCCACTGCTGAGTATTTGCTCAGAAGAAATGAAAACTTATGTTCCCATCAAAATCTGTGCATAAATGTTTACAGCAACTCTAATCATAACCACCAGAAACTGCAAACAATCCAAAATGTACTTCAACAGGTGCATAAATATGGAACATCCATATAATGAAACCTCTCAAAAATAATAAAACAAGCTGGGCATGGTGGCAGACACCTGTAATCCCAGTAGTCGGGACACTGAGGCAGAATGATTTTGAGTTCAAAGCCAGCCTCAGCAAAAGTGAGGTGCTAAGCAACTCAGAGAGACCCTGTCTCTAAATAAAATACAAAACAGGGCTGGGGATGTGGCTCAGTGGCCTACTGCCCCTCAGTTCAATCCCCAGTACCCCCCCAAAAATAAAAGAAATAAAAAATAAAATGAACCAACTATCAATACTCAACGTAGACAAATCTTAAAGGCATTATACTGAATAAAGCCAGCCATAAAAGGCTACCTACTATATGATCCCACTCACAATGACAATCTGAAAAAGACAGAACAACAAACTATTCACAGCACACCTGTGATCCCAGCAACTGGGGGGAGAGATCAAGTTCAAGGCCAGACCAGGCAATTTAGCAAGAGCCTGTCTTGTCTCAAAAATAAAATAAAAGGGTTAAGAAGTAGATCAATAGGCAAGCACCCCTGGATTCAATCCCGAGTACCACATACACACACATAAAAACAACACTACATCATAGAAAATAGATCAGTGGTTACCAAGGGTACAGTTTGGAAGGAAGATATAACCTCAAAGAGGCAGCAGAAAGGTGTTTGGAGGGTTACTCCTATATATGTGCTAAAATCCATAGAAATTACACACTAAAAAAAGTCTATTTTACTTTGTTAATTAAAAAAAAAAAACAACTGTAAAAGTCTATGGGTTTGGGGCTGGGGAGATAGCTCAGTTAGTACAGTGCTTGCCTTGCATGTACAAGGCCCTGGGTTCAATCCCCAGCACCACAAAATAAAAATTTTTTTAAAAAAAGTCTATGTGTTTAAGTCAATTTGATGGCATGAACATATGTGTTTATCCCAATTCCTTTCTGGATTCCTCTAAAAGAAAACCATTAAGCTGGGCATGGTTGTGCACACCTGTAATCACCAGCAACTCAGGTGGCTGATGCAGGAGGATAACAAGTCTGCAGTTAGTTTCAGCATCTTAGAGGGACCCTGTCTCAAAATTTAAAAATAAAAAACGCTGGGCGTGATGGTGCACGCCAGTACTCCCAAAGGCTCTGGAGGCTGAGGCGGAGAATCATGAGTTCAAAGCCAGCTTCAGCAAAAGCAAGGTGCTAAGCAACTCATTGAGACCCTGTCTCTGAATAAAATACAAAATTGGGCTGGGGATGTGGCTCAGTGGTCGAGTGCCCCTGAGTTCAATCCCCGGTACCAAAAAAAAAAAAGACAACAACAAAAAAAATTTTTTAATTCCTTTTTTTGGTACTCTACTACTGAGCTCCATCCCCAGTCCTTTTTTTAAATTTTCAGTCAGAGTCTCACTAAATTTAGGGCCTAAATTGCTGAGGATGGCCTTGAATTTGTGATCCTTCTGCCTCAGCCTCCTACACTGCTGGAATTACAGGCGTGCATCCCAATGCCTGGCAAAATTTAAAAAAAAAAATGTTTTAAAAGCTGGGGGGTACAGCTCATTGATAGACTGTCCCTGGATTCATCCCAGTAATAACAAAAGGGAAAAAAAGTAATTAAAAAGACTTAGAGGCTGGGGATGTGGCTCAAGCGGTAGCGCGCTCGCCTGGCATGCGTGCGGCCCGGGTTCGATCCTCAGCACCACATACAAACAAAGATGTTGTGTCTGCCGAGAACTAAAAAAAAATAAATATTAAAAAATTTCTCTCTCTCTCTCTCTCTCTCCCTCCTCTCTCACTCTCTCTTTAAAAAAAAAAAAAAAGACTTAGAGCTAAGGGTGTGGTAGCTCAGTAGTAGAACACTTGTACACCATGTGTCAAAGACTTGGGTTCCATCCCTAATACTTAAAAAAAAAAGGACTTCAAAGGCACAAGGACAAACAGAAGAGGAAAGCAAACAGGATCAGACTATATTTTAACACATATTTAAAATATGAACAATGAGTGGGCAGGTGGTACAACACTTAGCCTACTGGAGAAAATGCCCACACCTTACTCCCTCTTCAGAATACCTGCACCTCTGTTCTACTCACCCCACCCTCAACCCTACCACACTCTGGGGTAAAACCATTATTCCTCATAATGGCCAGGCTGCCCAGAGTCAGATCATCTCTACCCTACTTCTCAGAATGGAGCACTCGGGGGCAGGAAGCATGTCTCTTCTGTGCATTTCATCCCCAGTATCCAGAAGTGCCTAGGACGTCACAGGTATTCCTCAAATAAAAGGTGAACAAGACCAGTGCAGTAGTATGTGCGGGGTGGGGGAGGAATAATGAATCAATACATAAGCAAATTATCACAGCAAGGGCCATCAACAGAGAAGAGATTTTACAGTGGAACACTAGAAATTAGAGATACCTCTGAATGCTGAGATGCCAGATAGGGCAGTATACAAAACTGATTCAAGGTCTTTTTAAAGATCTCAGCCAGATCACTGCCTCTCCCTAACCTGGCAGAAAGTAAGAAGTTTACTCTCTAGAGTAGCTAAACCCAGAGTTCTATATTACAAATACCAGATACAGATACAGCTGAATGCTGAGATGCCAGATAGGGCAGTATACAAAACTGATTCAAGGTCTTTTTAAAGATCTCAGCCAGATCACTGCCTCTCCCTAACCTGGCAGAAAGTAAGAAGTTTACTCTCTAGAGTAGCTAAACCCAGAGTTCTATATTACAAATACCAGATACAGATACAGCTGAATGCTGAGATGCCAGATAGGGCAGTATACAAAACTGATTCAAGGTCTTTTTAAAGATCTCAGCCAGATCACTGCCTCTCCCTAACCTGGCAGAAAGTAAGAAGTTTACTCTCTAGAGTAGCTAAACCCAGAGTTCTATATTACAAATACCAGATACAGATACAGCTGAGTGCTAGAGCAAGGCATGGTACTGAAAAAGTGAACAAAAGCATCATTTTAGGAAAATTTCTAAACATTTAAGAAATGCCCAAAATAAAGACAAAGAACAATAACACCGGGAACAGAAGGGTGACTTAAGGTACTGTAGGAAAAAGAATCTATTATTATTCAGTGAGCTCATCAGTAACAGATTTAATGAAATCTATTTCTCTTCCATTAAAATATTTCTGCCATTTCCATCCAACGGTTTTCTGACTATAGATTATAATGGTTCAACAACAACACTTTCTCATCCCCCAAAATTCAATGTGGTATCACTGCTTCAGGCAACAAATCTTCAGACTTGATGATGGACCCACTGGCTCACTTCACCTAATTCCACCAACCTGGACAGGTCACAGCATCTCTACATTGGTCCATTTTCCATTGCTATAACAAAATACCCGAAGTTGGGTAATGTATAAGGAAAAGAAGTTTATGCTTTGTTTTGTTTGCAGTACTAGGGATTGAATCCAAGCACACCTTGCCCCTGAGCCATATCTCCAGCCCTTTTTATTTTTAATTTTGAAACAGGGTCTTGCTACGTTGCTGAGGCTGGCATTGAACTCACTGAACTTGTGATCCTCCTGTCTCAGACTCTTCAGTTCCCAGGATTACTAGGCTTGCGCACCACCATGCCCAACTAGCTCACAGTTTAGGAGGCTGAAAGTCCAAGATCTGCCGGTTCCCTCAGTTTGTCCTCTGATGATGGCCCCCTTGGCTGCATTATATCATGGCAGATGGCCATGGCATTACTGCAGGATTTATGCAGGAGAAAGAGAACATAAAGCAAGTCGGGAAGCCAGGGAAAAGGAAATTGCCAGGATCCCAAAAGCCAAAAGAACCACCTTGGTTCCTCTGAGGACAGTACCCTCAGTGACCTAAGGACTCCCCACTAGGTCTCACGTCTTTAAGGTTTCACCAGCTCCCAACAGTGCCTCACTGGGAGCCAAGCTCCCAACGCAACCCTTGGGAACTCAAACCATAGCTGTCCCCAGGCATGTAACAGGAGTGAAATATGTCCCTCTCTAGGAGAACCAAACCAAAATCAGATGGAGAATATAATCAAAGTTAAGAAGAAAATGTCTTCTGACTACAAACAAACAAACAAAAAAATGATAACCAGCAGTGTATTTTCCAAGAGGGTACTATGAGTACACAGTATTGGAGATGTCACTGTTCTCACTGGTGTGAAACTTCTGTCCTGAACATGTTCTTCCAATCATTATCTTACCAACTTCTCAGAACAGCATGATATTCAACTGGAGAACAAGATAAATTTTCTACATCTAAACCAAATTTTTTTTAGTTGTTGATGAATCTTTATTTTTTATGTATTTATATGTGGTGCTGAGAATAAAACCCAGTGCCTCACAAATGCTAGGCAAGTGCTCTGCAACTGAGCCACAACCCCAGCCCTAATTTTCTATATTTTTCAAAACAAAATCAAATGTGCACCTGTGCAATTTTATATAATATTTAACAACAATATTTAAGAGCCTAGAATAAATACTTAAAAAAAGAACACAAATTCTCAGGGCTGGCAATGTAGCTCAGCAGTAAAATGTATAACCTGGGTTTGTTCCCCAGCACAACTGAAAACAAAAACTAATGAAAAAGTCCAAAGTGCATCTCTGTTGTTAAAAATTTTTTAAATATATGAAGGTACAAGAAATAAATCTGAATTCTTCTGAGAGGTCTCCTAATATAAGTGCTCATGTCTGGGATTTCAATTTTCACTAAAAGGTCAACACTATCTATCTTATTCATGTCTCCAAAGAGTTAGTTCTTTTCAGGTTTTTATTACTATTCCTTCTATCATAGCAGCATGGGTGTGATTTTTTTCACTGGAGAAAACAGATACAATCAAGTTTTTTTTGTCTAAGTCATAGAATTCATGAAGTAAACTGAATTCCTAACACTTTAATTAACTGCAATTCATTTATTTATTCTGTGCCCATGAAGTAATAAACCAGGGGCTAATTTGCAATGTAGACCAACAAGATCTTCCCAAAGAACTCAAAATATCTGCAGTAAAGGACCAGATGCTGCTTTTGTATTTTTATTTTTCTGCAATGCTGGGGATAGAACCCAGGGCCTTGCACAGGCTAGGCAAGTGCTTCACCAGAGAGCTGCACCCCCAGCCTTGTGGGCCAATGATTTTTAAGATACAATTAAAATAAGTTCCTAGAAAAGGAGACACACAAAATAAAATCCCAAGTGTTTCATTATTAGAGACAACAGACATAAAATTGCTTTGCCAAATTGCTACACAAGTTTCTAAACGCTTAGTTTTACTTATTTCAAATCCAGCAGTCCCAGACCCATAGTTAAATACTACTGAAAGCTTCCACCTCAAGTTGGAGAGACATTGCTATAAACTCCTTCATCTAAAATAGTGCTTCGTTCCTGGAGGACAAATTTTTCATATTTTCATTTACTCATATATTTTTGCAGACAACTTCTCCACAGTTTAGAGTATGAGCAAACCACCTAGCTTCCTTCAATCACTGCAATTTTGATTCATCTTTGAGATTCTTAACCTCATTTCTAAAAAAACAATGACTTGCCCCAAATTATATAGCAACTGTGAAACCACATTTTCTAACAAGTTTCTCCTTTTGGATCCAAATACTAGATTTTTTAAAAAATCAATGCTTAAAACAAAAGCACTTTGTGTCTAGAATTCTAAGGGAGAATGTAAAAAGTATCACTGTGTTTGTGATAAAGGCTCATAATAAGATAAGGAGTACAGTCACTGAAAGACAGTGTCTGTCTTTCATCTGTCCTTTCAGGTTGGGGTAGAGTTGAGGCCAAGGGGTATTCCTGCACTGCTAGCCAGGAAGGAATCAGGGATTTGCTGAAGTCCCAGCTCCCTGTCCTTTTACTGAAATCTGAATGAAAGTCTGATGTTTCCTCAAAACGAATTCTCAAAGCCCTCTCTACTTACTTGCATCCTAGGTAGACTGGATCCTGGGCAGCTGCTGGGATAAAAAAGACAGTGGGAAGACAGGTGGACACAGAGAAAAAGAAATAGTCCCATACTGTTGGAAATGGTTGAAGAAACGAATTGCTCCATATCATTTCTAACACAAAGAGATGCAGGTATTGAAAAGAGAAAATAAGAAAACCATATCCAATAAACATTACTTCTGGTGCATTGAGAACAAGAATATCAAGTTGTTGAGCCAGAGTTGTGGCTCAGTGGTACAGCGCTTGCCTGGCATGAGTGAGGCACTGGGTTTGATCCCCGGCACCACGTAAAAATAAAATAAAGATATTGTGTCCATCTACAAATAAAAAAGTATTCAGAAAAAAAAAGAATATCAAGTTATTGGCTGCTGCACAGAATAATCAATAGTTCAAAGCTTTGCTAACAGCCAACCAATGACTTGGTAGGTTTCTCAATCCAGGAAAAATATGTTTTTATGAATTCTCAAAGTTGAAAAGAAAATAATAATGACAACACAACTTTCAAAATTGCTCAATTCCTCCAATATTCATGGAAACCAGCTGTTCATGTGAGGAAGCAGCACTTTCAGGAGTAGTTAATAAAGATGACAACCGAAAAACAGTCAATAAATTAAGTTCTGTCAAGACCTAAAGATGTTTAATGTAAATAAACTCGGAATTGGAGGTTTATCAAGGAAGTACAGGAAAAAGCAAGCAAATCACAAACCACCTCTGGCTGGATACACGGAGGACCCTGCCCAGTGCCGCACAATGAATCACCTCAAGTCCCACCCAGGTAAGGCCGGAGAGGGGACTTCCAGGAAACAGAGCCCGCGAACGGCGCGGTTCACACACCCACTGGGTGCGCTCAGCGTGGCAGGAAGGGCGCCCGCGGTGCAGCCCGCGGGCGGAGGGAATGCGCGATGTGGCCGTCCGGGCGCGCCACCCAGGTCCCCGGGCCCGCCGTGCGGCAGGTGGCCGCGTCCAGGCTGGGAGGGGCGGACCCGCCCGCTCGCCTCTCGGGATCGATCCCGCGTGTTCTGCTAGACCCACACCTGCGCCCCGACGCCCGCTCCCCTGTCACCTTCTGCGCGCTGGAGCCGCAGACCCGCGCCGTCCGGTCATAGACGTGGCAGCGGATCACAGAGCTGCCCACGTCCAGCCCCAGCACGAAGAGAGCGCGCGACGCCTCCAGCGCGCTCTGCTCTGGGCGCAGCTGCTCCGGGCTAGTGGGCAGCCCCGACATCGCGACGCTGCTCGCAGCTCGGCCGCAGCCGCTTCCACAGCGGGCGGGCTATAAACGCCGGCACCTCGGGGACTAAGCGCGCCCTGCCGGGCCGCCGCCCCCGCCCCGCCCCGCCCCCTCCGCGAGACCGCGGGTGCCCCGCCCCACCGAGGCTCCGCCCATGCGCCGTGACGTCACGGCCGCGCGCCGGGCGGCCGCGGGGGCAGCGTGGAGGTGAGCGGGGGAACGGGCGCGCCGGGAGTCTGCGCTCGTCTCCTCTGCCCAGTCATGGCCTCGGACACCGGCGGAGGTGGCGTGGACTTTGCTGTCGGTTCTAATGACTTCGCTGACGGCCTCCCGCTCCCAGAGGCAGCAGCGCCTGGGTTTCTTCCAGCCCTAGTTACATCTTAGGAATCACTATGGAGAAAAATCAAGTGACGGGAAAGGAAATTTAAAACTTGGCCGGAAGTGTTTATCAGTAAACTCGGGGAGTCCCCAAAAACTCCCCGGAAAAGCGAGTCGAGTTTGCCCGAGCATGCACCGCAGTATATACCTCCAGAGGTGAAATACGGCACAATGAGACCCGGTGCGAAAGGAGGAAGCTGGGAGGCTGCTTTTTATCATCCCGCTCCACCCCAGCGGGTGTTGCTTTGGTGTTTTGCGCAATTTAGAAGCCTCACGAAGCACCCCCCCCCCTTTTTTTATTTTTTAAACTCTTCACCTTTGCTCATAGGGTCTAGGCTCTTCCACGTACTTGGCAAGAAGTAAGACTGAGGTCTGCGCCAACTTCACCAGCCTCCACCGCGCTGGCCTGGGAGAGAGTGCAGATCCCTACCAAGCGGTAACGCCCGCTTCGCATCCCCCAGTGCCATGAGCGCTCTAAAACCAGAACTGAAAAAGCTCATTATATTTCTGTAAAAGTGCCAGCGTAACACGGATATGTGCTTCTTGTGAAAACGTTAAATAGTGCAAAGTGGCATATCAGTTAAAAAGTGATAGCATTCTGGCTGCAATGTCTGCATCCCAATGACTCCAGAGGCTGAGGCAGGAGGATGGCAAGTTCAAGGCCAGCCTGGGCAACTTAGCCCCTGTCTCAAAATAAAATTAGAAGGAATGGGGATGTAGCTCAATGGAGAGGCCCTGGGTTGGATCTGCAGAACTGCCAAAAAAGAAAAGGATGCATGTTGATTTTGGATCAAATCATGGTTTGGTCAAATGGTCCTGTTTACCTATTTGCTTTCAGCCAGTTTGACCAAACTGGTTTTTAGCCATAACATTGAAGCTTGAACGTACACATATTTCTCAGAATGATATTTTCTTGAACCCTGACTGTTCCTTCATTATTCTATTTATAAATTTGAATCAATTATTTTTAAAGAATCATAGAATATGAAAATAGATACCTTAAAAATACTTGGTCTGGCATTTTTTTAAGCTTATCTTGTTTAGTTAATTTTTTTTTTTTAATGTGGTGCTGGGGTTTAAACCCAGTGCCTCACACATGGTAGGCAAGTGCTCTACTACTAAGCCCCAGCCCCAGTCCCTTAGTCAAGTTTTTTTAAAGGTGTTTCAGATCTTGAACAACTTTGAGACCCTGCTGAATGTTGTCATCCCAAGAAGATTCTTTTTTTTTTCCCCCACACTGATCAATATCCCCAGCCCTTTTATTTTTTGATATAGGGTCTCACTAATTTGCTGAGACTGGCTTTGACCCTATAATGCTCCTGCCTTAGCCTCCTGAACAGCTGGGATTACAGACATATGCCACTGTGTTCAGCCCAAGAAGATTCTTACAAATTTTTGCATGTAATTTCACATGCTGAGTGTGAGGTAAACTAAAGTGAAGATCCCAATAAAAATCCAGGCGGATTTACCTAAACCAACAGACTGTTGTCTAGAAGAGGCCTAGAGGAACAAAGGGATACTGTTTCTTCCCTATTCTTTGTTCTGCAGCCTTACACTTCTGACCCTGCTTTGTCCTTAGGGAAAGGAGTATGCAGGGCACTGGCTCAAAGGCTCCCAAAGGCCCTTAGCTAGTGCCTCAGGTCAGTCCATGGTTTTTGAGTCAGAGGGAACTGTGACCTCCATCACCTGATGTTCTTAACCTTCATCTGTTTTGGCTGCCGCTTCTCAGATTCTGGGCTTGATCATTCTCCCAGCCTCTTTCCCCATTATTCTAGCTTCTTATGCTCTTACGGCAGGCCCAGGTGACACCAGCCTCCCACAGGCTCAAGAAACCTGGCTAGAGTTCCCAAGGCTAGATCAGAAAGTATGTTGAAGATCACATGCCAAAAATAAATGAATGGTGTTTTGGCACTGAGCCCAGAAACTTTGATGCCCTAGTTCCTCCAGGGAAGCTAGTCAGTGTTCCTCCCTCCTAGGGTGGCTAACTGTCCCCGTTTTACTATAGCTGGAAAAACTAATGCTAAAACCAAGACAGAACAAAGCAGGGACAGTGGTAACCTGCTTCTTTCTAAATGTGCAGGGACAACATGTGCTTCTAGTCTTCAGCAAGCTCCTACTAATGCCCTGGTGCCTTGTCATCATCCCAGCATTCTCATTACTCTCCTCCAAAGGCTTTTGTGGTCCAGGTGACTTCCTTTGGGGACTCAGGGTTGCATCATGGTCAGGTGTCAAATACTGCTTTTACGCTTAAGATCCTTGAGGGTAGGCACCAGGCCTTAATCATTTCTCATCCTCCAAAGCATAGAAGCTATTCAGTGACTGAATGAAAAAGCAAATAAATAGCTGGGCATGGTGGTGCACACCTGTAATCCCCAGAGACTCAGGAGGTTTAGGCAATAGGATTGCAAGTTCAAAGCCAGCCTCAGCAATTAGCGAGGCTGTAAGCTACCTTATGAGACCCTGTTTGAAAATAAAAAGAGCTGGGGATGTGGCTCAGTGGCTCAGTGCCCTTGGGTTCAATCCCTGGTACCAAAAAAAAAAAAAAAAAAAAGGAAAGAAAAAGCAAATAAATTACCATATTAAGTCCTTACCAGACCCTATTCTCTGCCTGATTGGCCACAAGACACCCAGGGCACTTCCTAATCTCCACGCTACTCTGTCCATGCTGTCATATGGACCCAGTGCACACTGCCCAACCTATATGAGAGGCCTGGGCTAGTCGCCCTCCATAACCACATGAACATCAAGCCACCTTCTCTCTCTTTACCCTTGTTTTATGAATCTAGCCTGTTCTGGAGAAGAGCTTATGTCTCAGTTTTCTGATTTGGTTGTGTCTGGAGCCCTAGTCTGAACCAAACTATGGGTAGAGGTAATAAAATTAAGGAAACTTAAGCATCATGCTACTCATCTTCATGGTCCCCTGCCACATCCCTGACAAGAGCCCTAAAAAACTCTTGAAAATATTTGTTGCATTTGAAAAGTGAGATATTGTTCTATTCATTTTGCTAATGGACTCCTGAAACCATACAAGCCTCTTGTCCCACAGAATCATCGTTCTCCCCCCTTATTTAGTCCCTAGAAATTATTTCTTTCCTAAGACCTGAACTACTTCTGGACACCCATGTGGGTGTGTAGTGGCAGAACCTTCTACTCAACATTCTGAGCCCTGCTGTTTCTGATGCCAGCTGAGAGTGTCAGTCCTGGACAGCTGAGCATGTTGGTGCTGAGCACCGGCTGCCCTCCTTAGGGTCACCTCTACGAGCAGGCTAGTTCCTAAGATCTAGCCCTGCTGTTCCTCGCCTCTGTTCCACTGATGTCTTTCCTAGCCTGCATTGCCATTAAGCCCATTCGTTTTCTCTCTGAAACAGAAGGAATGAGAACCAGGAACTTCAAACTGTCAGGTCTGATGTTCTTCAACACCTGAAAATAGAAGAGGACTTTGAGTCAGCCCAAAATCAGAAAGAGAACTGGAAATTTTAAGATGGAGTAACAATAACAGAAAACCCAGACTAGAGGAAATCACTTCATAAATCAAACAAATTAGCAAAAACCTTGTTATGTGCTCCCTAGTAAATAAGGCATAAAAGAAAACCTGCTCGCACCTCTAGCCCTGCTCTTGTAGTGGCACCCCCTCCTCCCTTCTCCAGAAATATTCACCATAATTGATCTTAAGACTATCAGCAAAAGAGTTCATTGTAGTTAAGCTATCAAAAAAGCAATCAAAAACGTTCAAGTAGAGAAGCTTCCTATTTCCTGTTGTATTCTCTTATGATAATTAAATTTGGTCACTGGGCCTGAAAGAGATCAGCACTCCAGGTGCTGAACAAACCTTTATGAACTAATATATATATATGACAATTTGTAATGGTTTTCCAGGGAAGTGTGTCTGTAAATGCAGAGTGTGCAGAAAAGCAGATTCTTTTAACTAGGTCTCTGGCCTTGAGCTTCACAGAGACATTCACATTTCAAAGATAAGAGAAGTTGTTACTAATTGGGCTGCATGGTAACAGCTGGCAGGATGAGGGAAGAAAGGGAAAAGAAGCTCTCTCCTTCTCAGGCACTGTCCTTGAAGGGTTAACTTGCCCAGAACAGTGAAAGAAAAAGCTGCTTTTGTGTGAACTTCTGCAGACTGTGAACTTCTGAGCCCCTCCCCTTACATGCTGGGTATAAAGTTCTGAAACTGCCTGAACTCTAGGTTCAGGGGATTAATTGATGACAGCGAAAGCTGTGCCCACTGAACCTGGCTGCAGCCAAATAAAACTGTTTCCTGCTTTCTTTGGGGTCCTGCCTCATCTGTCCCCTGCAACACTCTGTCCTTAGGGAAAGGGGTTTGTGGGCCACAGGGCACAGGCACAAGGCTCCCAAATGCCCTGCTAGTGGGTTGGGTCAGTCTATAGTTCTTGAGTCAGAGGGAACTGCTGCTGTGACCTCCATCACCTGGTGACCTTCACTTTTATCTGTTCTGGCTGCTGCTGCTCAGATTCTGGGCTTGGTTGTTATGCCAGATTCGTGGGACCCCAATAGACCTCCAGGAGCCAAATCTGATGTAATTACACAAGAGTCTTTATTGCAAGCTGGAGCCTGGACTCACAGCCATTCCCGACGCAGCGGTCCCAGGGAGTGAGTCCCAGTCCTTTGTTCAGTGAGATTCTATAGGTTTTGGGGGGATACTCTATGCATCACAACATCACACAGCAAATCATTCCACACTGCGGGAAAGTCAAACAACAACTCTTAACATTGATTAGCACATTCACTGGTGGAACAGTTGGGTAGGGGTGATTGGTTAGTACAAGAGGGGGATTCATTTGAACTGATTGGTTTAGACCACGAGGGGTGTACGTGCTGAACTATATGGTTTCCCAACATGTTATCAACCACCATAAACTACTTGGGGGTCATCTGGCATTCCACGTATTTCCCTATCTCAAGCTGATTGGAGGTTGCTAGGGGGTTGCTATGGGTCCTCACCTAGCCTAACTGAGTCAGGGACACCTGGCTCGCAGACCTCTCTTGTAATTTACAGACAAACAACTCAGCAGGGTGAGTATGTGCTTAGGAGTGCTCTGTGGGTCTTTCCAAAGTCAAGGGTCACGCCCCCTTCCTTAGGACAGGCCTTGAGGTAGAAGCTGCTGTTATTTATTTATTTTTTAAAAATGGAGTCACATCAGTTTCTCATGATCACTGTCCTAGGCTCTTGCCCCACCACTGTAGCTTCTTACGCTTATGCTCTTACAGAAGGCCCAGGGTGACAACACAGCCTCCCACACACTCAAGAAACCTAGCAGGACTTCCTGGGGCTGGGTCAAAAAGTACCTGGTGTCACCATTTAGTAAGAAAGAATTAAGGCTTGGGGATATAGCTCAGTTGGTAGAGTGCTTGCCTTGTATGCATAAGGCCCTGGGATCAGCACCACAAAAAAAGCAAGAGAGAAAGAGAGAGAGAGAGAGAGAGAGAGAGAGAGAGAGAGAGAGAGAGAGAGAGAGAAAAGAAAGAACAAAGTTGGGCTGGGCTGGGGCTGGGGCTCAGAGGTAGGGCAATTGCCTGGCATGTGTGAGGCACTGGGTTTGATTCTCAGCACAGCATATAAATAATGATAAAGGTCTATCAACAACTAAAAAAAAAAAAAAAAAAAAGAACAAAAGCACTTCAGTGACTTCTGTCCCAGTGGCTGCCCTCGTTCTTACTGGCACACCCTGGTATGTTCCCTTCACCCTGTCCAGGACTGAAGGTACATCGCTGTGTTGTGGCCGTAGGGAACCCAGCCCCCAGTTGGCACAGCCTGAATGCAGGGTTCTGTCTTCTGTTCAGTGGTTCTTCAGAAGGACAGAAATGTCAGTAGTAACAGTGAGAGCTTGTCCTGTCACCCAGATCTGTTTGTACTCCTGACAGCAGAGGTGCCGCTGCCTGAGGCTGGCCTCTCGGGCCTCCAGAACCTGCAGGACACTGCATGTAGGCCTCACAAGACCTTAAGAGGCCTCTGGAGCAAACTGCTCCTCTCCTTGTCTGAGTGGCAGGGCGACTTAGAAAGGGTTCTCATCTGGTCTAAGGGAAACCAGAGTCATAATGCTGCCCACACCTGCCCCAAGTATTGCCCATCTCCAGGCCCTTAAGCGGCATCCAGTGTCAGAAACATGAGCGGGCTCATTCCTGCTCTTTTGGATTCTCCCCTCCTGAAGTGTATTAAGTGGCAGGAAATCTTTTCATTCACTGACTCTGTGTGTTGTGGGAGGGAAGGAGCCACATCACGCAGGGCTGGTGAGCTTGCTTTTTATTAGGCTGAGAACCCCCAGGGGCCAGGAGTTCTCAGGAGAGGCCCCACCCTGCCTCCCATCTCAGTGACAGTGTTCCACCCACAGTCAAAACTAGCTTTTTCTTCAGAAGACTTTGAGATTTTTATAACATCTCAAAAATTGGGAAGCTGAGGCTGAAGGATGGCCTCAGATTGGGCAATTTAGGGAGACGCTGTCTGAAAACATAGCTCAGAGGTAGAATGCCCCTGGGTTCAATCCCCAGAACCACCAAAAACAAAATGAAAAAAGGTAATATTAAAAAAAAAGTGAAAAATAAGCCAGGTTATTAGATTCAAGGTATGTTTTCTTTTTATTAGTGCATTATAATTACACATAATAGTGGTATTCATTGTGGTATATTCTTACAGGAACCTAGCATAATTTTGTTGATTTAATTCCCTAGAACTTCCCCCATGTTTCTCTTCCTCCCACCCTAATTTCAATCCTCTTCCTCTGTTTGGTCTCTTATGTTTTCATGAAATCCCTTGTTTATTCCTTTTTATTTTCTCTTAAGCTTCCACATAAGAGAGGGAAAAAAATTGACTGTTAACTTCTTTCTTTTGGTACTGGGAATTGAACCCAAGGATCACTTTTACCACTGATCTACATCCCTAGTTTTATGAAATTATTTTTTATTATGAGACAGGGTCTCCCTAAATTGCCGAAGGTCTTGCTAAGTTGCTGAGACTGGCCTCAAAATTACAATCCTCCTAAACTAGGTGCCTTACAACAGATGAATGAACAAAGAAAATGTGGTATATATACACAATGGAATATTATACTCAGCCATAAAGAAGAATGAAATTATGGAATTTGCTGGTAAATAAATGGAACTGGAGACTATCATGCTAAGTGAAATAAGCCAATCCCAAAAAACCAAAGGCAGAATGTTCATGATAACCCACAACAAGGGAGGTGAAGAGTAGAAGTTCACTGGACTAGACAAAGGGATGAAGGGAAGGGAGGTGGGATGGGAATAGAAAATACAGTAGAATGAATCAGACATATCTTTCCCATCCTCATATATGAATACATGACCAATGTAACTCCACATCATATACAACCACAATAATGGGATCCTAGTTAAAACAAGTTATATTTATTTTATGTATTTATAATATGTCATAATACACACTACTGTCATGTATATTTAGAAAGAACCAAAACAAAGAAAAAGAAAATTCACCTATGAATGATTGATATTTATCCACACAGAAAGGATTGATATTCCGTAATGCAAAAGAGATATGAAAATAGGTAGTGTTTTGTCTGTTTTTAGAATAATTTAATGAGAATATTAGCTTAATGTTTTTCATCTTAAATTTACATATCAAGTTTCACAGGTTTTATGGATTAAATATGTAATAAAAATGTTTGCACATGCTCTGGTAAAGGCAATGTAAAGTGAAGATATTTAATATGTTTATCATAATACTCTTAACATTATACATTTGGAGAATTCATATATGTATATATTTGACTGATGTAAATGTCAAAAAGTAATGAGTGAAGGACCAAAGTATACAAATTGGTGAATATGAAAGTGAACCTTTATGTAACAGTATAGGATGGGAGAATCGGAGCAGGTGGAGAAATTTCTTTTATGTGAGTCATTTCTGTATGAAGCTATAAACCTTTTTTTTTTTTTAAACCAAACTCTGTCATGGTTTCTTGTAAAATAATAAAGATATCCATTTAAAAAAAAAAGCAAAATGCTACACTGTAAGTATTCACTTGGGAGGTTACAGATACATTTTTTAAAGATTAATTTACAATTGTGGAATGCAAGAATAATGAGAATCAATGATATCAGATATTTTTATTTGTCATCCCCCCCCCCTTTTTGTGTGTGTGTGTGTGTGTGTGTGGTGCTAAGGATAGAAACCAGGGCTTTACTCATACTAAGCAGAACTCTACCACTGGGCTACACCCCCAGCCCTTATTCTTTTCTTTTCCTTTTTTTTTTTTTTTTTTTTTTTGGTGCCAGGGATTGAACCCAGGAGTGTTTAACCACTGAGCCACATGCACAGTCCTTTTTACTTTTTATTTTGAGACAAGGTCTTGCTAAATTGATTTGGGCCCTACTAAATTCTAAGGCTGGCTTTAAACTTGCCATCCTCCTTTCTCAGCCTCCCAAGCCATGGGTATTATAGGCATGCACCACCATGCTCAGTGCCATCATTTCTTTATTATGACTTCCAAAGTCACTCGTGATAAATAGGAAGAACATTCCCTGTAGCCAGGACAGAATCTGGGATACAAATGGCTTGACATGACTTGGTATGGTTCAAACTCAATAGGATATTAGGGAATATAATTAAGTACTACACATATTAGTCTTTGATGATTGGATTGCAAATCATTTAAAAATCAACTTTTAAAAAATAATATCTCTTTACATTATTATAGGGAAAAAAATGCTTTCATGAGATTTCTGTTCATCTAAGTAACACCCTTCAGTGCTAAGGATGTTTTTGTGATTCAATTTCTTTTTAGTCCTGGGAAAAAAATATAATCACAGATCTCAGGAAGGCAGTATAATGCATATTTTTTAAGAGGTAGAATAATGCTCTCCCCTGCCAAAGGTGTCCACATCCTAATCCCCAGAACCTGTGAATGTAACACCTTACACGGAAAAAGAGATTTTGTAGATGCGATTATGTCAAATATTTTGAGATGGGGAGATTATCCTGGATTACCTGGATGGACTTATGAAATCACAAGAGTCCTTACAGAGTTGAGAGGAGGCAGGAGGGCCGGGGATGTGGCTCAGTGGTAGAGCACTAGACTAGCATGCATGGGGGCCCTGGATTCAATCCCCAGCACTGCTTAAAAAAAAAAAAAAAAGGCAGCAAAGTCAGAAGAGATCTGGTGAGAGAAGAAGAGGTCGGAGTGATGGCCTTATTGGAAGGGGGCCATGAGCCATGAGCCAAAGCATGCAGGCAAGAGAGGCTGAGAAAAGGAAGGAAGGGATTCTCCCCACGCCTGCCGGCATAAAGCCTTAACATTAGCAGAGTTCTAGGCCAGAACCCTGACTCTGGGGACCTGACAATTCAGGTCTGACCACTCACCTCTGAAGCCAAATAGAAATGGTAAAGAAAAGCACCAAAGGAACTTGAATCAGTGTGGCGCTGCTGGGAGGACAAGTGGACCCATGCCCTCAGCCCTGGCTTCAAAGGGCCAACAGTGACTTGCACAGCCACAGGCTTTCCAGAGCTGCCCAGGCAGGCGAACTTGATCAGCTATGGTCTGTGCATCTTTATCTCAGGACTGGTCAGGCAGGGTCTTGTCCTTAGGAAGAATTTGGACTCATCACAAGATGTTTATCAATCAGATCTTGTTCCTATAATTCCAGATAACTCAGAGCAAGGGAGACACATACAAAATGGAGGCAGATATATCCAAGGCTTTAATCTTGCTTTTAGCCATTCACTGTACTAAAGTGAAGAGTCTAAATCCTTATTGTTAAACTATGATGTAAAGAAAAGACCACCAACTCCAATTTTAAATCAAATTAAAGCAAGCTTGTATTTGTGTAAACTAGAACTGGCTAGGACTGTCTCTCCCGAAAACCCTGGGCTAGAGAACAGTACCCCAGCTCTCTAGGAGCACAGTTTTATAGCACAAAATGTTGCAAAGGAGGGTGTCTTGAGAACTTACAGCTAACAGGATTTTGATAAGCATAGTACAAAGGCAGATAGTAGGTTAATGATCTACATGGCATGATAGTTCAAGATAGGGAGTAAATTCAGATCCCAGCATCAGAATTTATGAGGCACCACTGAGGTTTCAGAGAGGGTTGTTATCTGGTCAAGGGGAGCCAGGAATGGGTGAGTTCAAGGCATAGGCAGGAATTTCAAACAAGTTTAGAAATCACAGTAATTTATAGTAAAACAGAAATAAACTTTTCATGACTTTGTGACGAGATGGCTCCCAAATTTAAGATGGAATTAAGCTGGATTCATCATTCCCCCACTTGTCTTATGTGTCCCTTTCAAATCTTTGATAGAGTAGAGGAAGAGCTAGCTGTGAAGGAATTTGAATCCCTCAGGTGACAGTCCCCAACTTCCTGGACTCACCCAAAACTGGCCTCCCTGATCAGACCTGACTCGATTTACCTATCTATATTGACTGTCTATTTCTGGCTTCATTGTTGTAAGAAAAAGGGGTGATGATTGTTCTGGCTTCTTCAGAACTGAGAGGGGGCGCTGTGTGGTGGGGCAAACAGCTTTGGAGTTCACGTCGGATGGAAGTTTGGCTGGGGAAGAACAGGTTGTAAAGTCCTCTGGGGATGGGTGCTTCTGTGAAAGAGAAACAAAAAACATGAGTACTGAACAAATATTGCAGTCTCTGGAACATGTCAATGAATATCATGAAGACAATAGATGCTAATATTTTCTCACAAGGAGGTGTGAAGACTGAGAATCTGTCCCCAGAGTGGACAAGGCCTTTATATAGGAATGTAAATCTTTAACATCTTTAGAGTTATCAGAAATGTAAACACAACATTTAACTTTTAATGTTGCAGATGTCTATTCCCATGAAATGTAGTTAAGCTACTCAATGTCATCTGATCTTGTAAAATTTTTGCTGTTATGACCTCTGTATCTAGTATAGAACCCTTTAGTTCTGTTACTTAGGGCTGGATAATCATAGTAGCAAAAATCAAGCCTACCTGTGTAAGTTAGGAATATCTGTAGGCCTTAATTTAACTAAAAACTTCTGACTCTGGCAGTTCCTCTTGATAGTCTCTCTTTTTTTTTTTTTTAATTTTAATATTTATTTATTTTTTTTAGTTCTCAGCGGACACAACATCTTTGTTTGTATGTGGTGCTGAGGATCGAACCCGGGCCGCACGCATGCCAGGCGAGCGCGCTACCGCTTGAGCCACATCCCCAGCCCTGATAGTCTCTTTTGATAGTTATCAGACATTCCTGCCTAAAAATATCTATTTGTGGCCTCCAGTCTTACTTATTTTGAGGGTTAACATAAGTGTATATCATAAGTCATATTTAACTATTATTATTATCTTTAAATGCCCAGGATTGGCTATGTTTTGGTTTTAACTTTTTGCTAGGTGTTTAGGATGAAGCAAGTCAAACTGACTTTTGTTTCTATTCTATTATTAAGAGTCAGCTGAGTTTCCATGGGAATCACTCTTGGGGTCTGCTACTGCCATTTGCACTAGGATGGGTCCAGGTTTTACTGACCATGTGGCTTCCCTTGGAAGCACCAGGAATGTTCCTCTTCTCCAATATCCCTTCTCTTCGTGGCAAGTGCGTTGATTGGCTTTCTGTTCTCCAGTGGTCTCATTAATCTCCCTGAGCAGGAGGTTATGCAGCCAAGAGTTGCAAAGCTCTTTAGAGAAGTTACCTGTTCCCTGGGTTTAGACTGACTCAAAGGGCAAGAGCCAAATATTGTGGTTCTTGGTCCCTTTTAAGTTAAATTTAATTTTTAAGTCTTGATCTTAAACATCTAGCAAGTAAGTCTCACCAATCTTAAATTAAGAATACTGGGCTTTAACTCTAATCTCTATAACCTTACAGTCATTTACTCTTTTTTATTAATTGGGGTCTTTAAGTGATGGCTTAATATCTTAAATTAACCCTGGTTGTGTGTTCTTGAAGCAATACCTCTGTACATCACTAACAGGCAACATCACTAACAGGAAAATACAAAATAAAATTAACAAGAGTAAAAACATTTTTAGTTTGTGTAATAACTACCTTGAATTTTGACTGAGTTATATATTCTAACCCCTATTTGAGATCCTAATAATCTTAACAACAAAAATCAATCTTTTGAATACAACTTTAATTGAACTGAAGTCTGGCCTGCTGTGGAGTCAATCTAACACATGTTAAGATGGGAGGCAGAGCCTTATCTCAGGTAAGGTGAGGCTCTTTATAAATCCTTATACATCTTAAGTAAATTGTTCCAGTTCTGAAGCAGATTTTTGTTTCTTTAATATCATTTTATAAAGTTTACATATATTGTTGCTTGAGGTTACATGAATATTAGCTAACACAATATGATATTACATTTAAAACATTAATTATAGAAAGGCTGAGAGCTTTTAACCTTTTGTGGAAAAGTAGCAAAAGGCTTGTGTTTTACAATATTAACCTTTACATACATTAGACTCTCATTAACTTAAAAATATATTTAAATTGTACCCCACTGTAAAAAGTAATGGAAAACTTCATATCTTATTGATAACAGGTCCAGTTACAGAACATTAAATGGTATAAATAAATCTCCAACGAAGTTTATCATCCTTATAAGCCCAAAATTACCATACAACTTTAGTGTGAAGAATACCAGCTTGATATAATGTTCTTTTGAAGCTTCTACCTTAAAGACTTGTATACCTGAAAGATATGAACATATGTAATATATAAATAATAGTAATAGCATCAAAATTGCCGCTGTCCGGCTGCAGCAAAATAGCCGGGAGGTGACGAACAACTTGTGTACATTGATACAGCAAGAGTAGGAGCTGTTTATTGTAGGACAGGAGGGGTATTTATACATTCCACACAGCTTATCTTAATTAACATAAACTAGATACAGTAGTCAACCAATAAGGAATCTCCACACTTAATGGCTCGCTGGAGTTACTTCACAAACCACTCCCTCTGGCAAAATGCCAGGCGCCATCCAGACTTATTTACAGACTCTAACATTTGCCAGGCGCCATCCTGACTTGTTTACAGACTCTAACAATAATTACATTAATAATTTTATTATAATTATGTTTGGCTCTTAAGGGAATAACATATTATAATATTTCAAAATAACAGTTATTATTTAACCATAATTATATAATCCTTAATTCCTTCAAGATTACTTGCTCAAAAAAAAACAATACTTAATATACATGATGTTATGGGTAAATCAATGTTTTAAGAAATCTTTGTCTTTTTAACATATAGATTAAATTCTTTTTAATATTTAGTGTTTAGTTTTTAGCGGACACAACATCTTTGTTTGTGTGTGGTGCTGAGGATCGAAACCAGGCCGCACGCATGCCAGGCAAGCACACTACCACACACTGAGCCACATCCCCAGTCCCTAGATTAAACTTTGATTTATATCAGTATATTAACATTTGGCCTTAAGGAAAAACTTGACTGATCATTTTATATATATATATATATAATACAAACTCATATAGAATTGTTAATTTCTCTTTTCTATCTGTTAACTTTTTTTTCAGAATATGAAGCAATCCTTGTAAATTTTTGAATTTAGACAAATTATTTCATTTTAATAAAAAGAAATACTTTATGTTGTTTACATTACTCTTAATTGGAACAGTTAAAACTTTTGGGCGTTTGCATACAGAAATCTTCAATAAACCTTTGTATATAGAATTACATCTATTTATCATTTCATGAAAGCACAATGTTAAAATACATAGAATTATGCCTGTTGGGACTTTAAATTTTTAGTAAAACCTTTTTTTAGTAATAACAAAGCAACTTTAAATCCCTTTTTTTTTCAGTTACTAATTTATGAAAACATCAATAATGTTATCTGATGGAATTTAAGGAGTTAAGAGGAGCTGGGTTTGTGGCTCAGTGGTAGAACGATCACCTAGCATGGGCAGGACCTGGGTTTGATCCTCAGCACCACATAAAAATAAAGGCATTGTGTTGGGTCCATTTATACTTAAAAAATAAATTTAAAAAAAAAAAGGAGTTAAGAGTACTGGATGGCGTATTTGACAGTTAGCATTTAACCTTGTAATTTAATCAGATGTCTAACAAACAAAATCACTCATAAATATAAATAATTCCATGTCAAATCTACTTTATTGATTTTACCAAAATATCAGACAAGTATATTGAACAGTATTAGCCATTTCTTCCTGTTGAAGAAAATTTCTAGAACCAAGGTATATTAGACATTTTATAGACATCAACATTTTATTCGTTCTTTGACCACCTAGAGTTTAAATTTGATTTTAAAGACATACTTATTTTCACCTGTTTACCCAATTTAAATTGAACCATTTAAAATCACATGAATTAAAGGTATTTGGATACATTTTTTAATTTTATCAGCGTTCTATATATATCTGCTAATTTTCAGATCATGTACATGATATATGGACATATGCACACATAGACATACAACATATAACGCAAGTGTGCACACATAGCTCAATAGTAAAGGCCTTGTAGCTTTTTGTGGTGAAATCTCCATTGTAATATTTAAAAACTCCATAGTTGAATAAAAAATAGGACTGTTTGGAAAAACATTAACCTAGGTCTGTAGGATCAAAATCATGAGCTCAAAAAATACGGACTCTAAGAAAAAGCAAGAGACCTAGAGAAAATGACCAACCAATAATTAGTAAAGTATCATACAATTTACTTTTTGGTTCAGTCTAATATAAGTTCAGGTAAAGGGCACTTTCACTTTTATCCCAGGGTTTGAGATCTGTCTCCTACTGAGCTCTCATTTATATTTCAATGTAAGTCCTGGCTTAGGTCCAGAAGGACCTAGGGAAAACTGCTATTCTGAGCAGAAACCTCATGACTAAGGTGTTTTCACCATTTTTTCCTAGTTGGTAATTGGACAGGTTTGGATGTCTAAAACTATGATACCTGACTTTCTAGTACCTTTGAGAACAAAGCTAAGATGTTTAGTTCCTTACTAAGATAAGCCATTTGCTGTCAAGCAGGTCCACTTCCTTGTGTGGCCATTCCTAGGTTTTGTCTTTCTCTCTCAGTGACAAACGGGTTAAATCTTGCTCCAAAGCCTGTTCATAACTCAAGGGGAGTAAACCTTTTGGCAATTGGTTGTTTAGATATTTCTAAGAGGTCTAAGGTAAGGAGTGAAAACAAAAGCTGGCACTTTTATTCAAGGGGAAATGGACTCTGTCCCCCTACAGTGAAGCAGGAGGAGCAAACCTGGGGCATTTGAGGCTAAAGTTTGGCTACGGTTACCTCCATGCATCTCAGGCAGATCAGAACTTGGGACACTGTGTACTCACATCAATTGCTCTCTGGGCCTGGACAGAAAAGTAGGAAATGGCTTTGGAGGCAGAGCCCAACATGCCTGCTCTGCATTGAACAGTGATTGAGAGCTACCTAGGCCGGGAAACCTTTCACCTGAATTTTGAAGAGTCTCAGCTGTATTAGCTGCATTTAAGTAGCCATCAGGTGCTCATATCAACCCTCCAGAAAGAAAGAAAGCAGCACAGTGGCATAGCAGCACCATGGTGAGAGGATACAGAGGAGCTGAAGTATGGGGGGGATCCTCCTGAGAGTCTTGCTGTGCTCACGCATTAGAAGAAACACCTTTTGCATCCAACTCAGTTTTGGACTGTTAAAACTCATTAATCATTTTGTCTCTGACAAACCAACTTCTAACTGCAAGATTGTACAATGCTTTGAAAACCCATTTAGATACCAGATTGTTACAGTGAAACATCATCTTTTTAGACTCATTTACAACTATAGGTGGCCCATTCAGCCAAGATCTTTCCCAAGAATCAATCTATAATATCAACACATTATTGCTTATGTCTTAAAGGGCCAGAAACAGATAGAAACAAAAACACAATGACAGACAGGAGAGGAGCTCCAGACTACTGCCGACAGACAGGAATCTTTAAAACAGACCAGATAGGGAAAAAATCTTCCCAAGTTCCCAATTCCCATTTAACCATGACTCCTACACCAGTGGCCATAGATGTCCCTACAAGTGGACCAGATGCTCCTGTAAGGGTCCTGCGAAACGTCAGAGGAAGAGACCACAAGAGACTGGCTTCATGCAATAAGCAGGAGGGAGTTTATGGAGGATCCAATTCAGCGCGCTGAGGTCCCAGGCAGGCTCGCTCAAAAAGCGAGAGCAGCCCAGAGCCCCTAGCAGAGGTCAAGCAGTGCTTAAGTACACTTTTGGGGGAGGGCGGGGGGCTTTGCATACATCAGAACAAATCAACATGAGGCACGGGAAAACTGAACAACAACTCTGAGACATGATTAATACATTCATTGGCGGGAACAGGCTGGGCAGGGGTGATTGGTCACTTCTAAGCAGGGTACACATTCAAACTGATTGGTTTTAGGGCCTAAAGGACTATGTGACAAACTACACAGAGTCCCAGGTTATTAGACAACCAGGGAGTCAGTGGGAATATTTACTGGGCAGTTCGGGTATTGTCCTAACAGAGGAATTTAACAACACCTGGTCCTTCACTTTTTAACTCAGGCCCTACAGCTTGGAAACTTTTCAATGCCCGGTCTTTTACACTTTAACTCAGGCTTTGCAGTTTAGAAACAGCTTAGAAATTTTACCCTTACACTCCCACAAAAGGGAACTTGAAGTATAAAATCAAGGGTCTCCGTGTGGTGACTTTACTGTATTCAGTTTCCCTTTTTTTTTTTTTTTTTTAAGGTAAATAGAGATGGAGCAATCCTTACAGTGCAGAGAAGGAAGGTGGGATCCCCAAAGCAAAAGGGGCTTAGGCAGCTGCTGGGAATTCCTCAGTCCCTCCCTTTACTTATAGGATTAGCTCCTCTGGTTCCATCAGACCCCAGGCACTCTTGCCTGTCTCCTAACTCTCCAGTAGTCAGCTCTCAAAAGTTCATCTTACATCCTCCACCTGCAGTTGCTGGAGTGCCAGGTTTCCCCAAGAAAGCAGAACGGGGGCTGCTCTGGAGTCCCACCTGGGGTGTCCAAATTTGTAACTGAAAGTTCGGTTTCTGTCCCCAAAGTCAATTAATGACAATTTAATAACGAGGGCAGGATTTTGAGAAAAAGGAAAAAGAAAGTTTATTGCTTTGCTAACAAAGGAGAAACATAGGGGATTCCTGTCCCAAAGTCTGTGACTCTCTTGATTTGGAGGGACAAGGGGTTTTAAAGAAATTTTTTAAGAGTTATGATTCGGCAGGGGTTCCCAGGGTGCCCTGATGGCAGGTTAGGATTCACTTGTTAATTTGGGAGATATTCATTTCCCAGATCCCCAGAAGGCATCTCCCTCATGCAGTGGGTGTGCTCAAGGCAGCCAACTAGGGAAGAAAAGAAAACACTGCTTCCCCAATCCTGCTTAACAAAGGGGAGTAAAGTTTGTCAAAGTTCCTCAAAACACAGCTCAAAGGAGTATTAGGCTTACTTATTACCCATTTTGTTGTTCAATTGTCTTAAGTTTCTACTAGAAAAGGCAGAAAAAACATAAAAAAAAAACCCCATAAAACATAAGGAGAACAAGAACCAGGTGCTAAAACCCAGGGAGCAGTGCAATATCTTGCTAATTCCAGATAAGAGTGTGTGTGTGCCTCATCAGGCACCTCTCTGTCCCCACCAAACCAATACCAAAGGACAGTGCGACATTTCACTACTGTCCTGGACAGGAGGACGTTGTGTCTCACCAGCCACCTCACTGTCCCCACCTGAAGAAATTCCTTACCAACCAATACCAGAGGACAGGAGTGATTATATGCCTTGCCAGGCACCTCACTGTCTCCAGAAGAGATCTCTCTTAACCTAATACCAGATGTTCTGAGGGTGCCACTTACCCATGGAGGCCTCCTCCCCTGAATACTTGATAATTTTTTTAGTGCAGCAGTTCACTCCAGCAATCTGATGAATGAAGGCACCCCCCAGGGCCTTAGAACATCTCAAATTGCCCACCCGCTGGGGCAGCACTCCAGCCCAGAGCGAAGGTTTTCGGTGATCTGATCTCACTGGGGCCGCCAGATGTTAAACCCCGACATGAAGAAAAGACCACCAACTCCAGTTTTAAATCAAATTAAAGCAAGCTTGTATTTGTGTAAACTAGAACTGGCCAGGACTGTCTCTCCCCAAAACCCTGGGCTAGAGAACAGTACCCCAGCTCTCTAGGAGCAGTTTTATAGCACAAAAAGTTGCAAAAGGGGGTGTCTTGAGAACTTACAGCTAACAGGATTTTGACAAACATAATACAAAGGCAGAGAGTAGATTAATGATCTACATGGTTTAACATTTCAAGGTAGGGAATAAATTTAGATCCCAGCATCAGAATTTATGAGGCACCACTGAGGTTTCAGAGAGGGTTGTTATCTGGTCAGGCGGAGCCAGGTATGGGTGAGTTCAAGGCATAGGCAGGAATTTCAAACAAGTTTAGAAATCACAGTAATTTATAGTAAAACAGAAATTAACTTTTCTTGACTTTGTGACCAGATGGCTCCCAAACTTAGATGGAATTAGTCTGGGTTCATCATCACTTATCACATTCGGTTTGTGATAATTTGTTATAGCAGCAATAGCAACCTAATACAGGCATTAAAATACTTTGGCAGAGACACTGATTTCTGGCATGATAGTGTGAGGCCCTCCATGTACTATTGAAACTGGTAAAATTGTAAAAACCAAAGTAAAGACCCCCTATTCGAGGTCTCTGGAAATTGTTATAAGAACAGACATCCAATAGGGGAATGTCTATTTAACAAAATCTGTGAAAACTTAGTTTTAAAAAAACAACATAAATTTGGAGCTGGGTTGCGGCTAAGTGGTAGAGCACTTGCCTAGCACATGTGAGGCCCTGGGTTTGATCCTCAATACCACATAAAAATAAATAAAAAAAATAAAGCCATTGTGTCCATCTACGACTAAAAAAATAAACAATAACCCATAAATACCTGGGATAATTTGATCAAGACCTTTCCCTGCTTTTTCCTCCTCTCTGCCATGCAGGACAGAAGTGCCGTTATGGTCTGAAGCCAAGAACACAGGGCTCTCTTTCCCCAACTCCCACTCAGAGGGGTTTCTTCCCGGGAGCGTGGCTGGCATTTCTCTCCTGCTTTTGTTCACCTGTTGCTAAAACTAAGCTGCAGACAGTGCAGTTGGGAGGTGGAGGCTCCTTTCCACCCAGGTCCATCAGAGAAGGTAGCCAGACAGCCGTGAGCAAAGAAGGTGGGCAAAGGAGACTCAGGCCCCACCCCTAGGGGGGCACCTAATTGCCCACCCAGGGACCACCTTCTAGTGGCCAAACAGCTCCCTGTCAATCTGGGGAACGGACATAGTTATCCCTGAGCAACCAGAGCATGCTCGGAATACCAGTGCTTCCTCCCTGGACCCCAGGATCATAATATCATTTGCATCGTTATTGGACCCCCCACCCCCATGGTTTCGGGTTTTGCTTAGGCGATGGGGAAAGTTCCAACATGGTGAAATTGGCAAAGGGGCACTAAACTTAGGTGGGAAACAAACATAACTGTCCCAAATGAATATTATTATTTTTATTACTTTAATATTATTATTTTATTTTATTTTATTCAAAGGATGGCAGGATTCCAAGCAGGCCTCAAAGCCCCATAGGGCCCACAGTGTGGAAGATATGAGGCTGTCTTATATCTTCTCTGGAGTGTAAGATTGTTCTGTTAAAGTAAATGTGTTGTGCTCACTTTTCTATCTGCCCTGTGACTCTTGACTACAGTCTTTCTTTGGTGAAGATAAGAACCAAGAAACCTCTGCCCAGGAACATGTTCTTGGAACAGAGGTTCTGCCTGGGGCCAGGTGCTCCTGAGCACACTGGGGCTCTGTTTGTCCCTGCCCTTGCTCCCGGGGTGCTGGCTGGCTGCCCACTAAGAGGCAAAGGGCAGGCAAGAGGAAACCACCTCAGGCTACTGCCCCGCCCGGCTCAGCCCTCCTCTCCCACAGCGTGCCAGATCCAGATCAGTGACCCAGGAGGAGAATTAGGCTAAAACACAGCTTCTTGCCTCTTCCCGAAGGAGCTGACTTCATTGGTGATAGAGCTTTGAGAAGTTCTACTCCAAAGACACTCTCAAGAAGAGAGGAGAAAGGAACTTGGAGGAGATTCAAGATACAGACGGAACGGCAGCCAGTTGTCTGCAGGAGACAACCAGAGAAAGAGAACTGGGAGGAGCACCCTGGTGGCAAATATCAGACCCTGACCTAGAACTGTCACAGCTGGCCCTCATCCACTCACGAAAAACTCACAGCAACCCTATGAGTTAGCGTGGTCATCATCCCATTTAGCAGTTGGGAGAACCAAGGCACAGCAGCTAAGGCAGTTACCAAGGTCCTCCGGTTTGTAAGTGGAAGGTCCAGCATTCCATGTTGAACAGAGCCTCACAGAAATATGGGACTCCATGAAGGACAACAATTTACATGTACCAGAAGGATCAGAAAGAGAGAAGACAAAATATTGAAAGAAATGATGGCCAGAAACTTCAAATTTTATAGAAAAACAGCACCCGCATATCCAGAAAGCTAGTGGACTCCAAGGAGAATAAACATAAACTCAAAGATTAAAAGACAAATCATAGTAAAAATGCTGAAAGTCAAAGACAAGGAGGAAATCTTGAAAGACACAAAAGAGGGCCTTAGAAAGTGACACAATTATAAAAGATAGTATAAAGACATGTTTTTTTTTCTTTTTATATTTTATTTACTGCCCCCACTCCCGCCCTGTATTAGGGTTTGAACCAGAGATGCTCTACTACTAAGATACACCCTTAGCCCTTCTTAATTTTTATTTTATTTTTTTTGTACCAGGGATTGATCCCAGGGACACTTAAGCACGGAGCCACATCCTCGGCTGTTTTTATGTTTTATTTTAAAACAGGATCTTGCTAAGTTGCTTAGGGACTCACTTAGTTGCTGAAGCTGGCTTTCAACTTGGGTTCCTCCTACCTCAGCCTCCCAAATCACTGGGATGACAGGAGTGGGCCACCACACCTGGCTTTAATTTTTGATTTGAGAGAGGTCTAAGTTTCCAAGACTGGCTTGAATTTGCCATCCTCCTGCCTCAGCCCCCCAAGTCATGGGGAATCCTGGCATACATCATCATGCCCAGTGTTCCTCTCATAACTTCTTTAAAAAGCAGTTGTGGGGGCTGGGGCTGGAGCTCAGTGGTAGAGTGCCTACCTCGCACATGTGAGGCAGTGGATTCAATCTTTAGAACCACATTAAAAAAAAAAAGTTGAGATATAGAAAAAAATAAAGTATATTAAAAAAAAAAAAAAGCAGTTGTGGATCCCAGCAGTTCAGGAGGCTGAGGCGGCAGGAGGATCGCGAGTTCAAAGGCAGCCTCAGCAAATATGAGGCGCTAAGCAACTCAGTGAGACCCTGTCTCTAAATAAAATACAAAATAGGGCTGGGGATGTGGCTCAGTGATCGAATGCGTCTGAGTTCAATCTCTGGTACAACAAAAACAAAAACAAAAAACAGCTGTGGAGCTAAGGGTACAGTTTGGTGGTAGTTTTTGACCAGCATGTACAAGGCCCAGTCAAACCCACAGTATGCGCACACATACACACTGTAAGGGTCCAGCGAAGCGTCGGAGGAAGAGACCACAAGAGACTGGCTTCATGCAATAAGCAGGAGGGAGTTTATTTAAGAGGATCCTAATTCAGCGCGCTGAGGCTCAAGGCTCACTCAGGAAGGGAGAGCGGCCCAGAGCCCAGAGCAGTGGTCAAGCAGTGCTTAAGTACACTTTTGGGGGAGGGCGGGGGGCTTTGCATACATCAGAACAAATCATCATGAGGCGCGGGAAAATTGAACAACAACTCTGAGACATGATTAGTACATTCATTGGTGGGAACAGGCTGGGCAGGGGTGATTGGTCACTTCTAAGCGGGGTACACATTCAAACTGATTGGTTTTAGGGCCTAAAGGACTATGTGACAAACTACACAGAGTCCCAGGTTATTAGACAACCAGGGAGTCGGTGGGAATATTTACTGGGCAGTTTGGGTATTGTCCTAAAAGAGGATTTTTTTTTTAAGAGAGAGTGAGAGAGGAGAGAGAGAGAGAGAGAGAGAGAGAGAGAGAGAGAGAGAGAGAGAGAATTTTTAATATTTATTTTTTAGTTCTCGGCGGACACAACATCTTTGTTGGTATGTGGTGCTGAGGATCGAACCTGGGCCGCACGCATGCCAGGCGAGTGCGCTACCGCTTGAGCCACATCCTCAGCCCCAGCAAGACCGTTCTAAATAAAATTTTAAAAAAGCTCAGTGGTTAAGAGCCCCTGGTTTCAATCCCCAGTACCAAAAAAATAAAAAATAAAAAAATAAAAAGAGGGTGGGGAAAGATATCCCAGGCTCAGCCACTTAGTGAGATCCTGTCTCAAAATGTGTTGGAGGCTGCAGCTGTGGCTCAGTGATTGAGCACTTGCTTAGAATTTTTGAGGGAATGGGTTCAATCCTCAGCACCACATAAAAGTAAATAAGTCAAATAATTGTGTCCATCTACAGCTAAAATAAAATAAAATATAAAAAGTCTGGGATGTAGCTCAGTGGTGGAGCACCTCTGGTCCCCAGCATTGCAAAATCACAAACAAAAAAGACCCACAACAGGGGCTGGGGTGGTAGAGCCCTTGCCTTGCACATGTGAGGCCCTGGGTTGGATCCTCAGCATCACATAGAAATAAATATTCACTTAATACTAGAAAAAGCAGTAAAGGAACAATAGAAGACCAAAAACGACATGAGACAGGAAGCATTCTCATATGTGTCCACCTACAACTAAAAATAAAAAATAAAAAAAAAAAAACACCCACAACAATAAAACCTCAGACAGAGGTGAATGGAATGAAGATGCACCATAACAACACTTGTGATTCACAGAGAAGGCAGTGCTGAAGGGAATGTACGCCGAGTTCCTAGATTAAGAGGGAAGAAAAGATTTCACACTGATAATCTAATGTTCCGTCTCAAGACACTGGAAAAGCAGAGCAAAGTAAACCAAAAGCCACCAGAAGTGCTACCCTGCAGTTTTCATCAGAACCCTGGTTGGTCTCTATAGAAATCAACAGCTGATTCTAGAATTCCCCAGGAATTGGAGGATGCTAGAACAGTCAAAACCCTTCTGGAACACAGTAGGAAGACTGACAGATTTCTAACACTTCTAAAAAGTCATGGTGATCAAGACCAGGAGTTCCTGGCCCATGTGTAAACGCAGTCCAGAAGGATAGAACTGACAGTCTAAGTCAATTGCCTTTCAAAAAGCACTCTAAGACCCTCCTGTGAGGAAAAGAAGAGTCTTTTATCTTCTATCTATCTATCTATCTATCTATTTATTTATTTATTTTAAAAAATTTTTAAATATTTATTTTTTAGTTGTAGTTGTGAATATCTTTATTTTATTTATTTATTTTTATGTGGTGCTGAGGATCGAACCCAGGGTCTCACACGTGCTGGTCAAGTGCTCCACCACTGAGCCCCAATCCCAGCCCCAAAATAGTCTTTTAAAACAGCTGTTGCTGGGATAACTGGATGGCCATATGAGAATGGATAAACCCAACACCATATGAAAAATAGCTAAAAAAGCAACCAAATGCCAAAATTCAAGAGCTAAAGCGATAAAATCTTAGGGGAAAAAATATATAGGGATCTTTATGACCTTGCATTTAGCAATGGATTCTCAGATGTACATGACACCAAAGTAAAATGACAAAATTTAAAAACTAGCTAATTTGAACTAATGAACATTAAAAGCTTTTGTGTTTCAAAGTACACCATCAAGAAAATGAAAAGACAACCCACAAAGTGGGAGAAAATATTTGTAAATTATACATCTGGGAAGGGACTTGGATCCAGAATACATAAAGAACACTTCAACTCCATAAGAGAAGGACAAATAAACCAATCAAAGATGGGAAAAGGATCTGAACTGACATTTCTCCAAGGACGATATAGAAATGGTCCATAGCACATGAACAGATGCTTGACATCATTAGTCATCAGAGAAGTGCAATCCCAAGCCACAACTTGGTAGCACTTCACATCTAAGATGGCTTAGAATCAAAAAGTCAGGTAATAATAGGTTGTGGGTAAGACGTGGAAGAATCCTTACTCTCTCATGCTTGCGTGGGAATATAAATGGAATATATCTTGTGGGAAACAGTTCGATGATCCCTCAAGTGAGTAGAGTCACCATAAGACCAAGAAACTCCTACAGTAGCTATAATGTAGTGCTCCCTTAACGAGGGAGTCTACATTCTAAGACCCCCAGTGGATGCCTGAAACTGTGGATAGTACCCACCTCTGTAACTTGCGGGCAGGGCTGGGGAGACTTCGGATTGAACCCAGGGCCTTGCTCTACCACTGTACCCTCAGCCCTCTGAACTGTAGTGGAATGCCTTCTCCATCTTAACTAAGCACTCATCATGCATAGTGGCCATAGCTCTTTTGCAGTTTTGGATGAAGCAGCAAAAGTACTACTGATTCCTTTTTCTTTCTTCATAATTTCACAGGCAGAAGACTCGTTCTTCCAGTAGATCTGAGCAACCTCAGCTTGGGAGTTGTTTTTTTTCCTTTCCTTCATTAACAAGAACTTTTGCTTTTTCACTTAAAAGAAGCACTTTGTGGCTTCTCTTGGGCACATCCAAATTGCCAGCATCACTACTCTTGCACTTTAGGGCCATTACTAAATAAATCACAGTTTTCTTGAACACAAGCACTGTGATACCACCACAGTTGACCTGGTAACCAGCAGGAAGGTAGCATATACCATGTGGATCTGCTGGACAAAGGGCTGATTTACATCCCTGGCAGGATGAAGTAGGCCAGTGAAAGATTTCATGCTAACTCAGAATGGGTACTTGGTGGGTACTCTGCCTTTACTTTCAGGTAAATTTAAGATTTTCTATTCAAATTCATGCTCTGGTCCTCTTAGATATGGTTTTGTTTTTAATTTATCCTGCTTGGGACATGAGATCCTTCAGACTGGGGATTGGGTCTTTAATTCTGGAAAATGTTCTGTTTGTACTTGCTTCTCATACTTTCCATTCTCTCTTTAGGGAAGCCTATTAGATATTTGATTGATTAATTGATTGGTTGATTGATTTTGGGTACCAGGGATTGAACCCAGGAGTGCTTAACCACTGAGCCACATCCCCAGTCCTTTTTATTTTCTATTTTGAGACAGGGTCTCCATAAGTTTGTTAAGGCCTCACTAAGTTGCTGAGGCTGGCTTTGAATTTGTGATCCTCCTGCCTCAGTCTCCTGAGCTGCTGGAATTATAAGCCTATGCCACCACACCCTGCTTATTTTTAAATTTTGATATGATTTCAGACTTGCAGGAAAGGTACAAGGTAATATAAAGAATTCCCTTCTGCAATCTGTATATGGGGTAAAAATGGGAGTTCATAACCCACTTGAATCAAAGTGTGTAATATGATATATCAAGAACTATGTAATGTTTTGAACAACCAACAATAAAAAAATAAAGCAGAATAAAATCATGGCATTTGCAGGTAAATGGATAGAGCTAGAAAATATTATGCTAAGTGAAATAAACCAATCCCCTCCCCCCAAAAAAAGAATTCCCATATGTCTTCTACCCAGAGTCCCCAACTTTTTTCATTTTACCATGATTATATTTTTCTAATTACCTACCACCTAATTTTCTTCTGAACCATTTGAAATTCTGTTTCTTTTTCTTTTCTTTTGGTACTGGAGATTGTACCCAGGACTGCTCTAACACTGAGCTACATCTATTTTTTTTTTTTTTAATTTTGAGACAGGCTGGCCTAAAACTTGTGATCCTTCCACTTCAGTCTCTGGAGTGGCAGGCAGTACAGACACACACACCACCTCCATCTATCTATTTTTAAACCTCAAGTTTATTCGGAGACCTTCACCTCCAATTTCATTTCAGTATACAAGATTTATTCAGTGTTTTCCATTTCCACCTTGGTAACTCCCTTCTCTCCCAGTGAGAAATCTTGCTCCTGTTATTTGTATTATTTGCTAATTCAATCGATCCTATAATACAAATAAGTTAGTTTCAAAATTGTGATACCAGGTTTGTCTGAAGAAGAGATCTACTATCTAGAAATCAATATTTGTTTAGCCTGAGTCAATACTATTTGGATTCTTTTTTTTCTTTTCCCTCCTTCAATGTGATTACATTACTCATTTGAAAATGATTTGGTTTATTTCTGTTTGTATTTCTTTTGCCCCTCAACCTATTGATCTTATTTATTTGCTTATTTTTGAATACATAAAACGTCACATGGTTCCATGTAGCATAATTACAGAAAGAGGTTATATTCGGAGAGTGCACTTTCTCGTGTCCCCTCCTCCTACACTTCTCTTTTTCCCACATTTTCCCTCACACCCTTGAAGATAATTTATCTCCTTGATCTGTGTGTGTGTTTTTTGTTTTGTTTTGGGTACTGAGGATTTAACCCAGGTGTGCTTAACCTCTGAGCCACCTCCCCAGGCTTTTCTTTATATTTTATTTAGAGACAAGGTCTTGCTGAGTTGCTAAGTGCCTTGCTAATCTGCTGAGGCTGGCTTTGATCCTCCTCCTTCAGCCTCCTGAGCTGCTGGGATTACAGACATCCCCCATCTCCAATTGTCCCCCCCCCCTTTTTTTTTGCACAAATGAGTACACATAGATAATTCTCTTATTTACCCTTTACATATGCTTTATTTTTTCATCCTCTTCATATCTCTTAGTATCAATTTCATTTTTAAAATATTTTTCTTTTGGGCTGGGGATGTGGCTCAAGCGGTAGCACACTCGCCTGGCATGCGTGCGGCCCGGGTTCGATCCTCAGCACCACATACCAACAAAGATGTTGTGTCCGCTGAGAACTAAAAAATAAATATTAGAAAAAAAAATTCTCTCTCTCTCTCTCTCTCTCTCTCTCTCTCTCTCTCTCTCTCTCTCCCCTCTCTCACTCTCTCTTTAAAAAAAATATTTTTCTTTTATTCATCTCTTTGTGGGTATTATGGGTAACTTCCTTGGCTCCATTTTCCAATCCAATCATTCTTTTTTGGGCTGTGTCTCTGATCTCACCATCAAGCTTTTGTGTGTGTGTGTGTGTGTGTGTGTGTGTGTGTGTGTGTTACTAGAGATTGAACCCAGGGGTGCTCTACCACTGAGCCACATCCATAGCTCTTTATATTTTTATTCTGAGACTGGGTCTTGCAAGTTGTCCATTCTGGCTTTGAACTTGTGAACCCTTTGCCTCAATCTCCCAAACTGCTTGGATTACAGGTGTGTTCTGCTGTGCCTGGTTTGTCTTTCTTTCTTCTTTCTTCTATGTTATTCTTGCCTCACAGTGTTTTTTTCTTGTTTATTCCCTTGATTGTTTTGAGCATATTTATTCTGAAGCCTTTTTTAGGTTCTTGTGTTATCTCTACTTCTCGGAGTATAAGTGCACCTAGTTGCTGGTACATTTTCTTCTGTGTCATCTGTTAAACCATGAAATTATCTTTGATGAATTAGTTTCCATGGACATTCTGTACTGTGCATCATGCAAGCACCCTACAGCGCAGTTTTGTGTTTGCTTCTGCCAGTGCCTTGAAGCCTTGCTGGCCTCAGAGGAGCTTCTGTGTTAATTTCTCAGCTTTGGGTTCCCATCAGATGTGTGCTGTGAATCCCGACCTGGCATTTGTTGGTGGGTGACATCGTGCCAAGCAGTCAAGCAGTCCCTAAGCATCAGTGACAACTGTGGCTGTAGGTCAGCTTGCAACCTGCCTCCCCATCTGCTCAGCCACTAAGGAGATCAATCCAGATGAACTCTGCCCAGCTGCATGTTCACCTGGGTTCTTGCCCTTATGGTCCTGGCATGCTGTGCCCAGAGCTGGCTGGGTCACAGCCACACACTGGGCTTGGGAAACCCCCCCATCTTTCTGCTTGCTTGTCTGTGTTTGCCTGTTTGGTGTGGAACCAGAGACTGAATCGAGGGGTGCTTGACCTCTGAGCTTCATCGCCAGCCCTCCCACCCTCTCTTTTGTTGAAGTAGGAGGATCTTTGAGCCCAAGAAGTTCAAGGCCAGCCTGGAGAACATGGCAAGACCCCATTTCCCAAAAGAAAAGCATCTGGGTACAGGGGTGACAGCCTGTAATCCCAGCTCCTGGGAGGCTGGAGCAAGAAGATGTCAAGTTCAAAGCCAGGCTTAACAATTGAAGGACCCTCTCAGCAATTCTCCTCAAATTATTTCTTGAAATACAAAAGGAGGCAACCCTTCCAAACACATTGTATAAAGCTAATATCACCCTGATACCAAAAGCAGACAAAGATGCATCAAAGAAGGAAAACTTCAGAACAATATCCTTGATGAACATAGATACAAAAATTATTAATAAAATAATTGGCAAATCACATACAAAAATACAATAAAGCGATAGTGCATCATGATCAAGTGGGGGTTCATCGAAGGGATGCAAGGCTGTTTCAACATACAGAAATCAATAAACGTAATTTATCACATCAATAGACTAAAGACAAGAATCATATGATTATCTCAGTTGATGCAGAAAGGCATTTATTTGACAGAGTTCACTACCCATTCATGATTAAAACATTAGAAAAAATAAGAAAAATAGAGAACATACCTTAACATTGTAAATGCTATATATGACAAACCCAAGGCTAACATCATTGTAAAGGGAGAAAAATTGAAAGCATTCCCTCTAAAAACTGGAACAAGACAGAGATGCCTGCTTTCACCACTTCTATTCAACACAGTCCTTGAAACTCTAGCCAGAGCAATTAGGCAAAAGAAAGAAATTAAAGGAAAAGAGGAGCTCAATCAATCTCTGCTTGCCTACGACATGATTCTATATTTAGAAGACCCAAAAGACTCCAGCAGAAAACTTCTAAAACTATAAATTGATTCAACAAAGCAGCAGATACAAAATTAACACCCAGAAATCAATTGTGTTCCTATACACCAATGATGAATCAGCTGAAAGAAATTAGGAAAACCATCCCATTCCCAATAGCCTAAAAAAACAAAACAAAACAAAACAAAACAAAACCTTGGGAGTCAATCTAACAAAAGAGGTGAAAGAACCTCTATAACGAAAACTACAGAACAATAAAGAAAAAAATTGAGGAAGACCTTAGAAGATGGAAAGACCTCCCAGGTTCTTAGATAGGTAGAATTAATATTGTCAAAATAACCACACTACCAAAAGCACTATATAGATTCAATGCAATTCCCATCAAAATTCTAATGATGTTCTTCATAGAAATAGAAAAAGCAGGCAAGCAATCCCCAAAAACCAATTATTGAATATTCTCTCTGACATGCGGATGCCGACTCACAATAAGCTGGGGGTGTGTGTGGATAGAAGTTCACTGGATTAGACAAAGAGGAATGCAGGTAAGGGAGAGGGGATGAGAATAGGAAAGACAGTAGAATGAATCGGACTTAACTTTCCTATGTTCTTTTTTTTTTTTTTAAGTATGTGTGTGTGTGTGTGTGTTTGTAGTTGGACACAATACCTTTATTTTATTTATTTATTTTTATATGGTTCTGAGGAACAAACCCAGTGCCTCCCACGTGCTAGGCAAGCGCTCTACCGCTGAGCCACAATCTCAGCCCTTTTCTATGTTCTTATATGAATACATGACCAGTGTTAACTCCACATTATGTACAACCACAAGAATGGGAAGTTAAAAATTAAAAAAAAAGGGGGGCTGGGGATGTGGCTCAAGCGGTAGCGCGCTCGCCTGGCATGCATGTGGCCCGGGTTCGATCCTCAGCACCACATACCAACAAAGATGTTGTGTCCGCCGAGAACTAAAAAATAAATATTAAAATTCTCTTTCTCTCTCTCCCTCTCTCTCTCTCTTTAAAAAAAAAAATAAAAAAAATAATAAAAAAAAGAATGGGAAGTTATACTCCATGTATGTATGATATGTCTACAGTCATGTATATCTAAAAAGAACAAATAAAAAAATAAAAAGAGGGGCTGGGGATGTGGCTCAAGCGGTAGTGCGCTCGCCTGGCATGCATGTGGCCCGGGTTCGATCCTCAGCACCACATACAAATAAAGATGTTGTGTCCGCCAAAAACTAAAAAAAAAAAAAAAAATAGATATTAAAATTAAAAAAAAAATAAAAATAAAAATAAATGAAAAAGCAAGCATAAAATTCATTTGGAAAAATAAGAGGCCCAAAATAGCCCAAGCAATCCTTAGAAAAGTGGAGCAAGAGACATCACAATACCAGACCTTAAATTATACTACAGAGCTGTAGTAACAAAAACAGAATGGTATTGGCACCAAAACAGACAAGACCAATGTAACAGAATAAGAGATACAGAGAAAAATCCACATAAGTACAATTACAGACAAAGGTCCCAAATACTTATGTTGGAGAAAAGATAGCCTCTTCAACAAATGGTGCTGGGAAAATTGGAAATCCATATGTAGTAGAGTGAAATTTAACCTCTATCTCTCCCCCTGCACAAAACTCAACTCAAAATGGATCAAAGACCTAGGCATTAGACCAGAGACCCTGCACACACTAGAAGTAAATGTAGGCCCAACACTTTAACATGTTGCTCAGGGTCTGACTTCCTGTTGAACAAGACTCCTTGAGCTCAAGAAGTAAAATCAAGAATCAACAAATGGGATGGCGTCAAACTAAAAAGCTTCTTCACAGCAAAGGAAACAATCAAGAGCATGAAGAGAGAGCCTGCAGCTCAGATAGTACATTAATTTCCAGGATATACAAAGAACTCAAAAAACTTAACACCAAAACCCCCAAATAACATCATCAAGAAATGGGCAAGGGGCTGGGGTTGTGTCGCAGTGGTAGAGTACTCACCTAGCATGTGTGAGGCCCTGGGTTCGATCCTCAGCACCACATAAAGATAAATAAATAAATGTGTGTATATATATATATATATATATATATATATATATATATATATATAAAATGGACAAAAGAAGTGAACAGACACTTCCCTAAAGAAGACATACAAATGGTCAACAAATATATGAAAAAATGTTCATCATCTCTGGCAATTAGAGAAATGCAAATCAAAACTACACTGAGATTTCATCTCACTCCATTCAGAATGGTGATTATCAAGAATACAAGTGAAGCCAGATTTAAGACAGGGAGTTAATGTAGCTAGGTAAATAGGGTCTGATGGAGAAAATGGAGTCCAGTTTGAGTCTGGAAATTGGAAATAAGCCTCTGGGAAATTGAAATGTTAATGTCCCCAAAGCCGGGCCTATACTGCCCATCCTAAAAAAAATTGTTAATGGAAGCCAGGTGCGTGGTGGCTTCCTACTTTCAATTGAGTCTTTTTTTTTTTTTTTTGTACCAGGGATTCAACCCAGAGGTACTTTACCACTGAGCCATATCCCCAGCCTTTTTTATTTTTTATTTTATGAGAAGGTCTCACTGAGTTGCTTAGGGCCTCACTAAGATGATGAGGCTGGCCCCGAACTTATGATCCTCTTGCCTCAGCCTCCTGAGTTGCTGGGATTGCAGGTGTGCACCCCTATCCCTGGCTGTCTTTCTTTCTTTTTTCTTTCTTTCTTTTTTTTTTTTTTTTGAGACAGGGTCTCACTATGTTGCAACAGGTTGGCTTGAACTTATGATCCTTCAAGCCTCAGACTCCCAGGTATTTGGGATCATAAGTGTACACCAGCTTTCACCATTTTGAGACCTCTTAAAAATCGCTGTTGAAGTTGTAGCTCAGTGGTAGGGTGCTTACCGAGCACACGTGAGGCCCTGAGTTCAATCTTCAGCACCACAGATGGTAGAAAATAAAGCTCCAAAACATTTTTATAGACTAAGTCCTATTCTTGTTTATATGTTTTATATCCACTTATGTGGCACCTTATTTTTTTAAAACAATAGTGTGTACACACACACACACACACACACACATATATATATATATATATATGCCTTTATTTTCTTTATTTAGTTTTATGTGGTGCTGTGGATTGAACCCAAGGCCTCACACATGCTAGGCAAGCACTCTTCACTAAGGTATAACCCCAGCCCTTAAATAATCTTTTTTTTTTTTTTTTTTGGAGTTTTTCCATTTAGAGAAACTGACTTCTAACCAGGTCAGATTCAATCGTATTTACTAGGTGTTGGTTTTCATGTCTTCACTGGCCCTTGGGTACTTATAATTTTGGTATATAGATGAAAAGTTCAATACATCCATTTGGTTATGTTGGTTATGACTTTTGTGTGTGTGCTGGGGTTGAACCCAGCAAGGCCTCATCACTGCTGCATCCCCAGCCCTTTTATTATTTTTTATTTTGAGACAGGGCCTCACCAAGTTGCTGAGGCAGGCCTTGAATAATGATCCTCCTGCCTCTGCCCCTCCCGAGTTCTGGGATCACAGGGTTAAACCATCATCCCTAGTGTTGGGTCTGATTTCACATGGTAATGATACAGTTTGCCCGCTGTAGGAAGGAGAAACTGCCTAGAATTATAGTGATTAAGCCCTCTTTTTATTTATTTTTTAGTTGTAGGAACACATACTACCTTTATTCTATTTTTATGTGATACTGAGGATTAAACCCAGTGCCTCATGCATGCTGGGCGAGAGCTCTACCACTGAGCCACAATCCAGCCCCAAGGCCTCTTTATAAAATTAATTTGTCAGTGATACTACAATTTTTTTTCTAGTACAGCTTGATTAACTTTTGCTGACATTTAACAAATTATTTTGGAGGATTAATGACTTTTAATTGAGGAGACTCACCATTTCTCTGTTGTATTTAACATCTCCGATTGCAAGAACTGTGTTTTTGCACAGTTCCAATAATACGATTTTAAGATTTGAATTTCAGTGTAATCCTTCTAATCAGGCGATTCAGTTCTTTCCTGAAAACTAGAAGAGCATCACCTGAAAAGCCGATCTGCTTATGTAAATGACACACATAACTTTGATTTACCAAAGTTGAAACACGACACATGTTGGAACAAGCAAATTTTAATCTATGAAGTTAAAATCACAAATATTGAAAATAGGAGGAAATCATTTGGACTAAGAAGGTGGCTTGTTGGAGTTAAAAGACACTTCATGCAAAAATACCCCCCCAAATCCCACTGAGGTTACAGGTGTGTGCCACTGTGCCTGGCTCTTGCTCAGTATTAACTGGGCTGACTTCTGGACAGCTGGACAAATGCTGGGAGCCAAACCCCTGGTTTAGAAGTGGGCAGAGGACTCAAATACACATCTCTCAAAAGAGAATCTGCCAATGCCCATCGACAGCTGCCACAACACGGATGATGCCTGAACTCACTGTGAGGTGACAGGCGCCTGATACAGGATGACGCAGAACATGATATTTCATAAGAGCTGTCTTGACCCAGTTTTGAGGATGTGACCACACTGTCAATTCCTCTTTGCCCCTCTGTGGCCAGTTTGCTGAGTGTTCACCCCAGCACTTCCTCATTAGGCTCTGCCACTCCTTACTGGACAGACTCCTCCAGAGGCCCCCGGACCCTCACATCCAAGGACTGCCTCTTCTTCCCTGAGCCCACAGAATTATTCAAAATATTCAAGTAAAATACTCAGGAAGTCCACAAAAGCTGACCCCACTACTTCCTCCAGTTCCAGCCTCTTGTGACCCTGTCCCTAAGAGCAACTGTGTGTGGCCCTGTGTGATGGCCTTCCTCTGCCTGAGGATGTAAGTAGCAATAACTTCTGTCTCTCATCCATCCATGTGTCTGTGTTGTGTCCTGCGACCCAAAGAAATTGTAAGTGAACCTAAAATCATGTGATCATGAAACAGCCACTTGGAGAGGATTTGATTCCGCCTGCGTGAAATACCCAGAATTGTGAATCCGTAGGTGCAGGAAGAAGATTTGTGGTTCCTAGGGCTTTAAGGAAGGAGAATGAGGAGTGAATGCTTAGTGGCATGGAGTTTCCATGGGGGGGGGCAGGAATGTTCTGGAACGAGAGAGCGGTGATGTGATCACAAGTGCACTCAGTACCATGGAATCAAACACTTTAAAACTGTTTAAATGGTATTTTGTTACATGTATTTTACTACGAAAAGAAGGCCAAAGAATAAAATCATATCAGGTCTTTAATAAAAGAGTGAGATGGCGCCCCACCGCGTCGTTGGGTGTAGCTTGAGTGGGTCTCCACGCGCTGGAACTGGTCCTCAGGGTGGCCCTCTCAGGAGCTGAGACCTTTAGGGGTGAGGTGTTCATGGTTTGATATGAGGTGGCCCCCAAAGCCCTGGTGGGAGAGGATTCGTTTGTGAGAACTGGAAACTGATGGGTGGATTGCTGCGTTTGATGAATGAGTCACTCGGATGGCCCCCCAGGTGGGGGTCACTGGGGGTGACTCTGGGGCTGACATTTGGTCTCTGGATCCTTGATGGCTCTTTCCCTGTTTCCTAGCTGCTGGGAGGTGAGCTGCTTTCCTCCACCAGGCCCTTCTGAGAGGGTTTCCCCTCACTTAGGCCCAAAGCAATGGAGCCAGCCGACCGTGGCTTGACCCTCTGAACCCTGGGGCCAAAAGTAACTTCTCCTCCTCTGCAGTGTTCTTGTCAGGAATTTTGGTCAGTGACAAAAAAGCCGACCAGTCCATGAGGCCTGTGGCAGCTGGCCTAGCTGGGTCCTCAGTGGGCACTGACTCCACTGGGAAGGGATTCAGGTAGTTCTCCTCGGACGCCGAGTTTGTTCTTGTGAGATCAGGTTGTTATAAAGAGCCCCTCTCCGTCCCCATGGGCTTCCTGTCTCCATTCCCATCTTTCTCTCTCACATGTTCTCCAGTTATGATGCGTCCACCATGAGGCAGCCATGGGAGACTCTCACCAAGATTCAATCTATGCTGTTTTCAGACCATGAACCTCCAGAATTGTGAGCTAAATAAACCTTTTTTGAAATAAAGTATCTAGCCTCAGGTATTCTATTATAGTAAAGGAAAATGGACTAATGAATACATATTTTAAAGTATTCTAATTTCCTGAGTACAAGAAAACAAAGTTTTATCCACTTCTGTGAGTGCACATGGCCTTTTTTCTACAAATAGACTGTGTTGTGTAAAATAGATGAATAAATGGATTTGCTCATATTAATGCATTTTTAAAAATAAATACCCTCTGCACACCAACAAAGTATTCAAAATTGAAGTCTGACAGAAGAAAGCTTAGTGGGTATCTGGTGTAGTCTGAATTCTAATGCTTTATAGATGGGAGTGTAAAATGGTACAACCACTTTGGAAAAAGTCTGATAGTCTCTTATGAAAATAAGCATAACTATGGCCCACAGATTCCATCCCCAGGTATTTACTCAAAATCAAAGAAATAAATGTCCACAAAAAGACATTCATGGTAGCTCTACTCATCTGAGCCCCAAACTGGGAACAGCCTACCTCGCCAACAGCTAGAGGATACATAGCACTGTGTTTTCTTCACACAACGGTCTCCAATTCAGAAATAAACAAGCTACTGATGCACACGATGATATGAATGAGTCCCAAACAGAGTAAAAGCAGCCTTATGTGAATAATCCACACTGTATTGCCCCATGGATATGAAGGCTTAGAACTGGGAAAGCTCATTTATGGTGGAAAGATTTCAGAACAATGACTAATGCCGCTAGGGGCTTTGGTGGAGATTTATTCACAGAGGTGTGAGGGAGTTGCCAGTGGGTGACAGTCATGTTTAGCATCAGGTTCACACGTTTATATATTTTCTAGATCTCGTGAATGTACACTTAATGAAGATTCACACCTTTATTTTATTATTATTTTTACAGTTCTGGGCCTTGCACGTTTACATTTAATTTCATGTAAATTTTACCTTGAAAGAAACAAAATGAGCCATAAAAAATATTGAAGTCTCCGGGCATGATGATGCACACATGAAATCCCAGCTACTCATGAGGCTGAGGGAGGAGGATCACAAGTTCAAGGCCAGCCTCTAGCAATTTAGTGAGGCCTTTTGTCATAACTTTGTATGTGTGTGTGTGTATGTGTGTGTGTGCGCGCACGCACACACACGTGCGCATGCATGTGTTGTGCTGGGGATGCAACCTAGGGCTTCTTATAAGCTAGATAAAAAATCTACCACTGAGTCACACCCCCAGCTTGAAACCCTGTCTCAAAATAAAATAATAATGATAACAAAGAGCTGGAATATAGCTTGGTGGTAGAGCTCTTGCCTGGCATGTGCAAAGTCCTGGATTCTCTGATCCCTAGCATGGAAAAAAAGAAAGAAAAGAAAAATCACAATATCGAACTTTGGTTAAGGATATGTATGTTGAAGTATTTGGGGGGGGGGGAATTATAACAATGTCTGTAACTTATTTTATTTTTTATTTTTTGGTAGTGCTAGGGGTTAAATCCAGGGCCCTGTGCATGTGAGGCAGGTACTTTACCAAGGAGCTATATCCCCAACCTGTAATTTACTTTGAAATGCGTACAAAAATAAGATGTAGGGGCTGGTGTGTAGCTCCTAGCTCAGTGGTAGAGTGTGCTTATCATGTACATCGCCCTGGGTTCAGTTCTCATCAGACAAAAAAGTATACATGGATTGTTAAGTGGGAAGAGGGATGGATGGATGGATGGGTAGATATATGTTGAAGAAAGAATAGCAAAATGTTAATGATAGAATTTGTATCATGTATCTCTAGATGTTCACTGAAGTATCTTTTCACCTTTTATGTGTATTTGAAAATTTTTGGCAGTAAATTGTAGGGGGAAATAAATAATAAACAAATAATAAAATATATAATAATAAATAACAAAATATACAGAATGAAACCCACCTCTTATTATTTGGAGTTTTCAAACTTAGCATGGAAATCGGTCATACATTCTTTAAGCAGTCCAGGTACCTCAAGTTCTAGAAATGAGTTTTCTTTGTCTGAAAATCACAGTGGTCACGGTCACCAGAGAGCAACACCAAAGCTTGTTGATCAAGATTTTTTTGTTTTGTTTTGTTTTGTTTTTTTATACTGGAGACCAAACCCAGGGGTACTCTACCGCTGAGCCACATCCCTGCCCTTTATATTTTTTTATTTTGAGACAGGATCTTGCTAAGTTGCTGAGGCTTCCTTTGATTTTGCAATCCTCAGCCTCCCCAGCCACTGGGATTACACTGGGATTACCGGCTCTTGCTCAGTATTAACTGGGCTGACTTCTGGACAGCTGGACCAAATGTTGGAAGCCAAAGGCCTTCAAACCCCCAGTAATTGCTGGTTTTTTTTTTTTTTTTTTTTTTAGGTGCTGGAGATGGAACCCAGGACCCTGAGCTACACCCCCACCTGGTTACTAAGCTTTAATAGCCAGTGACAGTGTAAACAGATGAATCTCTCCAATTTGGAAGGATGGATTCTTGATTGCCTGGGAGTAGTCGATCTCAGTTTCTCCTCCCAGCCAGTATGTGCCTCTGGTCTTTTTGTCTCCAGGTTTTTCTACCCTTTCCCCCACTGTTCACTGTTAATGTTTTGCTTCTTAAGAAAGAGCACAGATCACTAAGCAGTGGTTCACTCATTATGCAATGACATTGTATAAAAGGAGATAAGAGATCCAAGTTCCTTGAAGAAAAGCTCATTGCAACAGGGAGGTGAGGACATGGCTTCTGCACCTGCCTCTACACAGCCACTTAGTTAATCTGTGCAACCGAGGAGACCAACTAAGAACTACTCAAGGTGGGCTTCAGCCCTAAGACTCAAATGTCACGTTTTAACTGTACTAATTTCTGGGTGATGGGGGTGTAGTTCAGTGGCACAGACCTTGCCTAGCCTGTGCGAGGCGCTGGTCCAATCCCCAGCACCAAACAAAGGCAGTCTTTTTTAATAACTTTTTTCTCGGTTTCTAAATAGCTTGTTTCTTCACCAGAAGGGCTGTGGCTGCAAGGGCCCTTAGACAAGGTGGCCAGCTTGAACCAGTAAGTCCAGCTGTTCAGAAAGGCAGGCCACTGGACAGTGCCACGTCCCCAGAATTTGAGTCAGGACTCCCTGCTATTCCAGACCATGCATGGACATCCAGAGAGAAGGGCTTTGTGAATTCAGGGAGTCCAGTCCAAGGACACTGGTGAGTGCTTGTTTAATATCCTCAGTTTTGTTGTGTTGGTCTCCACATTAGAGGATCCTGTTCTCCTTATTTTGTGGCTTCATGGAGGATTTTGGCCATAACTGAAAAGTTAGGGATCCACATACAGCAGCTTTCTTCTTTGAGACTTTGTAGCCAGTTTTATATAGGAGAGGAAGAAGCAGTTGTGTCCCCTTGATGCTGTCTTCTTGGGTTGCTCCGGCCACAATGGGGGGTCACCTACCTATCGGAGCAGTGTGCATCTGTATCAGAGGCCAGCTTCCATGTCATTTTGCAGGAAAGGCTTTCAAATCTGCAGTCCGGCTGGGCACAAAATAACCCAGCCGCCACGAGGCACTTGTAGGTTCAAACAGGAACTACTTTATTGCCCGAACTCTCCGGGCACTCCACACGCACTCCTCGGGAACTCCGGAAGAACTTAAAAGTAGCGGCCGCCGAGGCAGCAGGAGCCACCCTATTGCCGGACAGTAGGGGTCTATATACAACTGAATACACAGCCTGTTTCAATCCAGCATCATCCAGTCACAGCAATTATACACAGTTTAACTTAATTATCATCATCTTGATGGCTCAACCACTCCTTCTGGCAAATGCCAGTCCTGATGAGGGGTGGTGAGGGGGACAGTGCATTTTTGTGTGCCAGCCTTTCACCATCACTGATCTCTTCAACTGAAAAAATCAAACTCCCTCCTAAGCAGAGAAGCCCAGGCCATGATTGATCTGATGCAATCCGTTATGCAGACTCCTTGTTTTTCCAACCCTTTCACCCTGAAGCCCTGTGGTCGCCTGGGTCAGGTCAATTGGCCTTCAGTTGGGGGCATTCCTTCTTCCAGTGGCCCTCTCGATGGCAGGAGGCATACTGGCTTAGCTTCAGCTTCGTCCCTGGATAAAATGGTCCCTCCATTCAGGCTGTCCTTGGACCCTGCATCTGGCTCTGACTTTGATATTTGTTTTGCTTTGTCCTGGTGGGACCCCCACTCCGGGGGACTTGTGGGTTTGCAGTGAGGGCAGCCACAGGGAGACCAATCTTCTTCTTCGTCTTCTGTCTGCCTCTCATCGACCCTCTTGGCCTTGGCTGATGAAAACTGAGGTGGCCTTGTCAATCAGATCATTCACACTCCTTCCAGCAAAGCCCAGCAACATTTTTGGCAAATGTCTCTCTGGGCCTGTCCCACAGGAGCGGCATCAATCACCCGCTGGTTGCCTTGAGATCACAGGGAGGAAAGGGTCAGAAGGCCTCGCACGGTCATTCATAGAACTGGCTGGGCTCTCTTCAGGCTGTAGGAGCACTTCTGATACCTTTTTTTTTTTTTTTTTTTTGGTACCGGGGATTGAACTCAGGGGCACTGGACCCCTGAGCCACATCCCCAGCCCTATTTTGTATTTTATTTAGAGACAGGGTCTCACTGAGTTCCTTGGTGTCTCACTTTTGCTGAGGCTGGCTTTGAACTCGCGATTCTCCTGTCTCAGCCTCCCAAGCTGCTGGGATTACAGGTGTGCGCCACCGAGCCCGGTGCACTTCTGATATCTTGTTCATGTTTAGGGCTCTCCTTTCCCCTTCTTTTAGGTGGTCTACGAGGGCCTCTTTGTATCTCTTTATCTTTAGGAGCTCTTCCTCTTTTTGGTGTCCCACCCTGGTTCTGTGCTTGGGAATTGAGTCTGGCACAGGCTTGGAGTGTGCCTTGTACGTCCAGAGCATGTTCCTCTAGCCATTTTAAAGCTGCTTGGGTCACTTGTCTGCTTGGGCTGGTGAGTCTGCGTAACAGATTGCATCAGATCAATCATGGCCTGGGGCTTCTCTGTGTAGGAGGGAGTTTGATTTTTTCAGTTCAAGAGATCAGCGATGGTGAAAGGCTGGCACACAAAAATGCACTGTCCCCCTTGGACGTTTCCCTCCTGGTCAACATAGGCGGGTCCCCTAGTCTCTCACTGGGGCATCTGGAGAGCCCTCATCTAGCTTATGGCTCTGGTCTTGGGACAAGTTTCCCACCTTGATCTTGGGGGATGGAGGAGTCTTTGGCTCTGGGGAGGCCGGAAGCTTCTGGCACTGAGGACACGGAGGAGGAAGGAGTAGCCAGTGCTGAGGGGCTACCATCTGCTGCCTCTGGGGACAAGGAGGCTGAGGTCAGTCTGTTATCTTAGTGGTCTTGGCAAAATCTGGTAGAGTAGCATATAAGATAATAGGTTCTTTTTCTGTCTCACGGGTAAAAACTGGTTTCCTTTCTGTCTTTTCTCAGGTTTTTCTCTGCTTAGTTCCCTTTAGTTGAGGCTTAGAGGCCACTAAGTTAGTCTGAGCTAACATCAACTTAGATTGTCCTTCCAGACAGGCTCTCAACCAAGGAGGCTGTTTCTGCACTGTCTCTTGCCAGCAATCAATATAAGGAAATTGGTCTGGGTGTCCAAGGGTTCTGACAATTGTTAAAAGGATCTCACCAATGACACTTTGACCTAAAGACCCTTCTGGTAGCCACCCCACCACAAAGGTTGGCCATTCTAATTCGCAGAGAGTATATAACTTTGTGGAGTGAGTTTCACCCCATAGTTACCATCAGAACTATTTATTTATTTCTTTATTTAATGTGGTGCTGAGGATCGAACCCAGTGCCTTACACGCACCAGGCAAGCGCTCTACCACTGATCCATGACCCCAGTCCTTACCATTAAAACCTTTTCTAAAGTTTTTTCACATACATTTCAAAGGACTCAGTCTCCATTGTGTGCCTCCCACGTCCCACCCTGCGTGGGGGTCGCACACTTAGGACAAGACTTGCTTTGTCTGTCTCCCAATGACCCCCTCGTGGGGACTTAGGGTCCTCTTGGCCTTGTGGATGGGCATCAATCCCTGACCTGGAGCGTCCACCTGGATGTTGGTTGGTGGAATCCACCACAGACAGTATGAGGCACCTCGGAACCGTGGATCAGGACCCTGAACTCGCTTTGGGTTGGGTTGGAACCCTCCCCTTGTCCGTCTCGTCCATACACTTTCACACAGACAAGGTCAGAGCAAAATGTCTCTACCGCCCAAATCCCCAGAACTCCACAAGTCAAGGAGTCACGGTGTCCCCTCCACTCTCTGACCCCACAGACTACTCGGGTGGCTCCCGGGGTCCTTTTCAGCTCTGCTTCTTTGGAGGTTACTCAGGAGCCTCAGAGGTGATCAGGCCTCTCTCCCACTGGCTTAGGCCTCTATGGGGGAAGTCAGGGGGGCTACCACTCATGGACCCGGGTCCTACCTGATCAGTTGGGTGGTGCTCCAAGTTTCCTAGATCTGGTTCTTACTCCTCATGGGTTCCCGTGTACTCTGGGGCAGCAGCTCTGGGACACAGGGTGAGTCACCTCACCTTCACCGTCCATGGTTCTCCAAGGAGGAGTGCTGTCCTCTGACATCCCAGGGAAGCCAGACCCGGAGAGAAGAGAAGCAGAAAAGCTGTCTTTTCCTTTACTGTCCCATCTGGGTCACCAAATGATAGAGGACAGAAGAGGCTAGACACCCAGGGAATTTTCAGGAAGCAGGTTGATTGGCTGCAGGGTCTAGAGGGGCTATTGTCTAAAATTCTCTGAACCCTGAGTTTGGAAATTCTTTGACCTTTATACCCAATGGGAGGTGGGAGGAGGGGTTTGAAGGTTTATATGACAAGTGCTTTTTCTTCCATTTTTGTAGACTAGACAGAGGTTTTACAAGTTTTTTTTTTCCTCCCCTGCAAACCCTGGCATTTACAAAAAAGAGAAAAAGCTAAAAACTACAATGCTCTCTGCAGAAATTTTTGCTGATATCTTATGTAAAAAGCTTTCTGACAAGAATAGAAGATCAGTTATTGGAGGGGTGGGTGCTGGAGAAGCTTACATGTTATAAATATGGTAGGGGGTCTCTTTGGTGGGAGTACCTGGTCTGCTTCAGTAGGAATTAAACCCAGGGGTGCTTGGCCGCTGAGTTACATTCCTATTTCTTTTACTTTTTATTTTTGAGATCGAATCTCCCTAAGTTACTGAGGCTGGCCTTGAACTATTTTTGTGGTGGTGGGGATTGAACCAAGGTCCAGCACCTTGTGCATGTGAGGCAAGCGCTCTATTAACTGAGCTATATCCCCAGCCCACACCTTGAACTTTTGATCCAACTGACTCAGCCTCCTCAGTTGCTAGGATTACAGGCTCTTACTGTTATTTTTATGGACTGAGTGGTGCAAGATGAATGGAGGGAAAATAGTGGACAACTGCAATATTCCAAGTAGGAGAGGAAGAGGAACTGCATTAAGGCTTGAATTATAAAGACGGACAGACAAGGCAGACTGTCATAGGAGGTAGCAATGCTCCAGGACTTGAGGTCAGTGCACGGAATGTGTGTGAGGCAAGTGGATGCTTTATGTAACAATGACCAACATTATCTGTGCCAGTCAGTGTAGAAACATCACATGATGACATTTCAGGCAAAAAAAAAAAAAGTGATGACTTACTTCACTCAGTGGCCGTAAGGAATTGTAATTGGGAAATCATCACCTGATAATACTAGAGCTACCAGTTAAGCCTCCATTGGTGTTTGACTAAGCTTTATTTATTTATTTATTTATTTATTAGTTATTGGCGGACACAACATCTTTGTTTGTATGTGGTGCTGGAGGATCGAACCCGGGCCGCACGCATGCCAGGTGAGCACGCTACCGCTTGAGCCACATCCCCAGCCCCTGACTAAGCTTTTAAGTAGGGAGAAATTGTGAATGTGTGCATATTTGTGTGTGTGTGTGCAATTCAAGAAAGATTACCTGGCAATAATAGACTACAGTTTTTAATATTGTGGTGCTGGGGATTGAACCCAAGGACTTGTGCATGTGGGGCAAGCACTCTACCAACTCAGCTCTCTATCCCAGCCCCTACCAGTTTTTTTTTTTTTTTTTTTTAAGCCAATAGATGCTGGGGTTGTAACTCCGTGGCAAAGCACTTGTCTAGCATGCTCCAGGCCCTGGGTTTGACACCAGCCTCCCTCCCCCATGCAAAAAAAGTAAAGGTCACAAAAACTGTATTAGTCATTAGTCTTGTTGCTCGTGTCTGTGGATGAGTCTGTGGTTTAAGCTCCTAGGATCTTTGCTTACAAACACCAGTACTTGTCTCACTGCTAATCTGGGCTTTGCATTCTACTTTTTTTTTTTTTTCTGAGAGAGAGAGAGAGAGAGAGAGAGAGAGAGAGAGAGAGAGAGAATTTTTTTAAAACATTTATTCTTTAGTTTTCGGCGGACACAATATCTTTGTTTGTATGTGGTGCTGAGGATCGAACCTGGGCTGCACATATGCCAGGCGAGCGCGCTACAGCTTAAGCCACATCCCCAGCCCTGCATTCTACTTTCAGTTGAGTCTTTTTTTTTGATACAGGGGATTAAACCCCGGGTCATTTAACCACTGGGCCACATCCCCAGCCTTTTTTACTTTTTATTTTGAGACAGGGTCTTGTGTGGGAAGCCACTCCTGAACTATTTAGTGTCTTCACTAAATAGGAGGTTTTGGTTTGGCATTGCAAGTGGCTCCTCCCACTTAATGGATGATGCAATGCAGATGACCCAAGTCTTGGCTCAGCTAGGAAGGCTGCTTTCCTAGATCCAGAATTGGATGTGACCCACTGGGCCTGGACAGCCCACCGCCTACCTGATTTGGCAGAACATCATTCTATGGAAAACCTTTGAGGTTTTCCCCGTATATAATAAAGCAAATGTGGGCTCTTGGTTTCTCTCTTGACCCCTAAGTTTAAAGAGCTGTCCCACCTCTGCTCTCTGAAATTAGTTTCTGTGTAGTGTGGTTTTTTCACCGCCTTCTTAGCTTTATGTCGCAGCCAGCCCTCCTCATGAGTAGGGAACACAAATTCCACTGCCTACGTGGATGTGGGTGACAGTCTTGTTAAGTTGCTGAGACTGGCTTTGAACTTGGAATCCTCCTGTCTCAGCCTTCAAGTTGCTGGGATTACAGATGTGAACCACTGTACTTGGCTCAGCTGACTCCTTTTATGAGGACTTTCATTATCACCCTGTAACTTAAACCCCAAGGTGATGGAATTAAGAGGTGAGAATTTTTGGAAGTGATTAAGTCATGCAGGCCCTGACCTCATGAATGGGATTAATGCTGTTATTTAAAAAAAAATGCATTCATGTAATCCCAGCTACTTGGAGAGGCTGAGGCAGGAGGATCTGTAGTTCAAGGCCATCCTGGGCAACTTAGTGACTCCATCTAGGGAAGGGGCAGAAAAGCTTCAGAGGGCTTCCTGGCCTTTTTGCCTGTTTGCCTTCTGCCCTGGGAGAAGCAAGGACTCAGGCAAGAGACTCCATCCATGAAGCAAAGGGCAAGGCTTCACCAGATACTGATTCTTCTGATATTACTTTGGATTTCCTCCAGAAATGTGAGAAATAAATTTCTATTACTATTATTTACAAATTATGCAGTCTAAGGTATTTTGTTATAGCAGCAGGTAGAGACTGAGACAGACCCCAACTACTACTTATGAAATTCCCTTGAGCCCTCTTCTTTGATGAGGGTCATAGTTTTCCCTTGTCGTGGTCAGGAGGGATAGTTACTGAATGAAGTGGAAAAGCAGCTAGCTAGGTCTCCATGGGTAGTCTTAGCCCACATGCTTCCTCCTGGGCCAAGGTGGCCAAATGCCTTATCAGAATGTGCTCATTCCTCATGAGCTTGAGTAAAGTTCAAGGAGGTCTCAGGTTCATGGGGGAGACCTGGAGTAGATATAGCAAGAAGATATGTGCTTCCCTCTTTACCCTTTTCCCAACTACTACCTATGCTATTGTAGAGAGACTTTGGCAAAATAATGCATCAGAGTTCTATTTTGAGACATGGTCAGTGATAGGTTTGGGCATCCTGTCAACTCCCTGGCCTTAAGAATAGGAATAGGGCTGGGGTTGTGGCTCAGGGGTAGAGCACTCACTTAGTACATGTGAGGCCCTGGGTTCGATCCTCAGCACCACATAAAAATAAAGGTATTGTGTCCAATTACAACTAAAAAATAAATATTAAAAAAAAAATAGGAATGGGGGGGGCAGGATGGTAGCTCAGTGGTAGAGCACTTGCCTAGTTCAATCCCCAGTACCACATTAAATAAATAAATAAATAAATAAAAGTATTGTGTCCATCTATTAAAAAAAAAAAAGAATAGGAATTAGGGGCTGGGGGTAAAGCTCTGTGCCACACACAATGCCCTGCTCCAAGGGTGGGCGGAGAACTGGAATTAGCCGCTTTCTTCGTGGCTCTGTAAGGATCTTCCTCTGCAATGAGAAGAAATGTAGAGGGACTCATGAGAGGGAAAACAGAAAAGGAATCTCGCAGGTACCTGAGTGAGGTATGGACTTTGTCCAAATTGGGTGCCAAAAGGTGACTCAGAACAGCGTGGTATGACACCACCCAGAGGACCGTGTGTACTTAATATTGTATACAGACGATGACCCTGTTACTACTAATACTTGTAAAGAAGCTGCCCTTGCCTGGTAAGGGTACCACGACATGTGAAGACAAGGGTGCCGTTTGCTTCTTTTAGGAGATGAGGAATCTGAGGCTTATACCTTACATAATTTACCGATGATAACATAATTTACCTAGCAAGAGGTAGAGCTGGGTCTGAACCACAGCCATGGAATCTGCCATTCCAGTTTTCCTCACCAGCCACACTATCTTGGTTTACTATATGATATGACACAGCATGGAGATTAGATATGAAAGGAGATGGGGCCAGTGTGGTGGTGCACGCTTATAATCCCAGTGGCTCAGGAGGCTGAGGCAGGAGGAATTCAAAGCCAGTCTCTGCAAAAGTGAGGCACTAAGCAACTTAGAGAGACCCTGTCTCTAAATAAAATCAAAATAGGGCTGGGGATATGGCTCAGTGGTCAAGTGCCCCCGAGTTCAATCCCTGGTACCAAAAAAAAGGGGTTTAAGTGAAAAGTATGTTTCTATTTTTTATATTAAAGCAATCATAGAACAAACAACTTATGAAATCATTCTTAAATTTTTAATTAAAATCCATACAGCATTTAACATGTATAGCAACTCTTTCAGTGAATCTTATATTTTAAAATCCCTTTGCACAGAATTTTGAGGCTAACTTCATGCTAGAAATTTACAAATGTACAACTTCACAACACAAAAATACATTCGGAGTCCATTCCAATGCAAGTTAAAAACACTTTAATTGGCAGACAATGTAAAGATATTTAAAAAACAAAAACTACAAAATGAGCACATAAAAGTCTTCCCTTTTGAATTTTTAATAAAATACTGCTCTGTATAAGATCTAATGAAAAATTCCAGTTACTTATAAAATAGTTATATGAGAAAAGAAATGAATTAAGATTTTATGTATATGTGTATGAATCATACTTAATTATGTTGTTTAAATGAACAAAATGTTGAATACATTAATGACACAGCACACCACATATTATTCATACATCAAAATAGTTGAAAATACTCAAGCAATTTGATGCAGGCAAAAGGAAATAAAAAATAAAATAAATAAAATCCAAAAAATACAAACATTAAACACCCCTTAACTGTAAGGGAAAGAAAGAAATGAAAGAACTTAAATCAAACTGTGGACCAAATTCTCACTTCTATCATTTCATGAGAAACAGTGTGAGAATTTGGTTTCAAATTACTAAAATAGCTACAGAAACTTACTTGGCCTGGAAAACTTAACAGTATATTAGCTGCTGAAATAATCAATAGTCATGGTGTACTGTGGGAAAGAATAATTTTTACAAGTTGAACTACATAAAAAAACATATCTATTGGAAACCACAGTCTCCCTGACAAATTGCACTTGAGATGGCTGAATGCATTGATTGAGCAAGGCATTATTATTGGTTCACAGGGACACGGACATGGACACACACACTCACACACAGAAACACACAAATACAAAAGCAGCTGTGGATTGCTGACATTCTTGACTACCAGAACTATTTTCTACATTTTATCCCCCTCTTTTTAAAAGAAGGATCTGATGTCTGTTAACTCAGTGAGCTAGCAGTGAAACTTGGGGCCTGTCTGTGTGATCTGTCCTGTTGCTGGAAACCTGGTCTGTTCCAACCATTTCCTACTGCTTCCTGGCAGGAGGAGGACAGTGATGAAATTATGAATTAAGTCAGTGTGAAAAATATGCACTTTTAGAATTTTAAGCTTTATTCTGACGATCAAAGGGAGTGCCTGCAGAAATGACTGCTTCACTGACAAAGCTTAGAGAATGTATGTATACAAGGTATTATTTGCTATCTGTACAAAAAGAACAATGAACTTCTGTGGTTGATTTCTTTTTAAAGACAGAGAATGTCTTTCACAGTAATTATTCTCTCTAATTAATTAATAATCTCCTACAGTAAAAATACAACTTGGAACCAAGATAGTACAAAGAAACAGAGCCCCCCTTGAAATCTAAGAAGCCTGGTTACTTTTAAAAAGATGGTTTGAATAGTGGGAAGAAGCATGAAAGAACTAACTTCAGTGGAGATGTGCACACCTCTATCCATCTCATGGAAGGTAAAAATCAGATGACCAGTATAAAAAATTAATGGTTTGTTAATATAAATAGATGATTAAAAAAGGAATGCATAAAAATACCCCATAACTTGACCCCAATTCCTTGAGCTAGAAAACACACTGATGGATGTCTATCTACAGTTTCCCTCTGACTGCCTCCTCCCCTTAAAACTAAGAATGCAGATTGGTCTAAAACCAGAGTGAACACCTGATCACAGCAAATAAAATAAAAAAAACTTGCATCGATGGTTCTTTATCCCTTCCATCAATAGGGGAAAAAAAATCTCTTAATCTTCCCTACTTACCTGTTTAAAAAGCAAGCAAAATCTCAATTAGAAACTAAGATTTAATACAGGTAAATATAATTTTTCATGCAACTGAATCTTGGACATTAAAGACTTAAATATACATGATATTAAATCAATTAATACACTTTATCTGTCAAAGTATGAAAACAAGGTAATGACTAGGTGATGCAAGAAATTGTTTACAGGAGGAGTGAGACTGAAGAATCAACCTTCAGTATTCACTTAACTTGCTAAAAAAAGAATTGTTAAACAAGGACATTTAGAAATAATATTTCAGTGAAGAGAGAAAAGATTTAAACAGATTAAAATCCTCTAGTTATGTGGAAACATGAAGTAATCTGAGGAGTCTGTCCCTTCTGTGCCCTACATAGTCCACCATTTCCACAAAAAGTCCAATAGTTTAATGAGCATTTAATTTGGGAGTGATTTTGGTCCATCCCTCCAAAAGAGAAAAATCTTGTTTCTCAAAGTCTAGTTGTTTTTCAGATGCACTAGACCCCACCAGACATGACTATCAATGGATCCTGTCCACTGATGTCTAACGACCATCATGCTATAAAGATGGACTCTGCCACATCTTTCACTGGAATAGGTGTACAAGGGAAAAAGGATAGAGAATGCCTGACCACTGTCCAGCCATTATAGAGCTCTCTCCCATTTCTCTTCAGTCTTGACCTTTAGAAAAATATGTTTAAAAAAGTACTTTTACTGATTATTCATAATGAGCTTGCTGGACTCAAACATGGCATAATGCCCCCTGGGGTTCAATGGCACTATGTTTACTAAAATTTCTCTTGGGAGTTTTCAGATGGTCTGTGCTCCCTCCTCTGTGTTTCATACAGATGTAGGCCGAGTACTGTTGATAGAACTGCTACACAGGAGTGATGAGTGAGGCAGTTCCTGAATGCTGGAGTTTGTACAGTTTGGTGAGGTGACAAATATTACACTTAAAAGTAGAAAGAGGTTAACCTAACATTATTGTCACAATATAACTTTTCCCTTGTACCCCCATAATAAATGTCTCATTTTAAAGCAAAGAGAGAATTTTTGAGGCCATAAAGATAAACATTGAGAACTACTTGAGCCTCATCACTTAACACCCATTACAGATGGAGACAAGGAAATGATGGGAACTGTGGACAAACATCGGAGCCTAGGAAAATGACAGAGAAGAATGATAGAACTCATATGACCATAATACATGACAGATACAGACCATTTATCTCTATACTAAAGGCACTACTAATATACAAATATCTGGCTAACAATTAGAGACACTCTGAAATCAGCCATTAGAAAAAAGGAATTCATTTAGTTCAATATCAGCATTTTAAAAAAACAGACGACTTTGACACTCATGGCAGAGTTTTCAATGAGCTAAATGAAATCAGATATGATAATAAGCAGCTCTGTATAAAGACTGTGGCTCCCACTTTTAAAAAAGTACGATAACTTTCTTCCTTAAAAATATAAGCATATCACAAAAACTAAAAGATAAATATATATATATATATGTGTGTGTGTGTGTGTGTGTGTGTGTGTGTATGTGTATATATATATATATATATATATATATATATATATATATATGGAGATACAAACCCAGGCCCTGGTACCACTGAGAAATTTTCATAAATTCTAAATCATTTCAATGGTTTGAACAACACACATCCGCACGTGACATGCAAAGACAGAATGCCAGTGTGACTGACCAGCTGAGCATACAGCTCAAGGGTAGAACTAGAATGAGTAAAGAGCACACATCACAAACTGCCAACGGTGTCTGTACCACAGCGCACCTTGGAATTGAAAGTTAGAATTCCATCAGTTCCAGGAACAACAACGAGCTCTCATACATGTTAAGTAAGCAAATAAAAAGCTATAGGAAAGAACAACACAATTTAACAACATGATTAATATTTTTGTACTTTGTTCTATTAGAAGAGTAATTTGTAATCATTGTACCCTGTGGATTTAGAAACTTAATTTTATTAGAAATTACTAATGCTGGTTCTTGAATAATCTAAAAAATTCTAATTACTCAAATTTAAATTGCTATTTATAGTTTTAAGCAGATGGATGAAATATTCTGATTAGTACTCTATAGTTGCTTTGGTACAAAATTTAGAATAAAGCAAAACTGGCAGCACCACAACCAGTGTGATTACTTCACAGCAGGTCTAAAGGACCCTCAGAAATAAGAGCACATAAATACAATACACATAAGTAAGAGCCATTCTCTTGATAATTTTGTTACATCATTAAAAAGAGAAATAAAATCCACATCCAGAAAATTATATTTTAGGCCCAATTTTCATGCTTCATTTAATTATCCCTCAATGATAGTGTAAAAGATGTTTACTATTATTGCTAATATGATGTCTACTTCATAGTTCAAGGAAGCTTCTAATGAGGCCAATGGTTAGAGTGGTACATTTTAATGCTTAGCCCACTGAAATTCATTTTAACAAAAGGTTTAATTTAGTATTTTTTCTTTTTACAACTTTATTGAGGTATAATTGACGTACAACAAACTGCACATAGTTAAAGTGCACAATTTGATATATAGTCTTTTAAATGGCATGAAAAGTGCCTGACGACTTAAAAATTAAAAATATTCAAACATATTATTTTAAAATAGTACATTTATGAGATATGGATTTATAAAAAGGTGATGGAAATAAAAGAAATTATTTTAATTCCCAAGTACCAAATTTATTCAGAAGGTTTAGAAATGCCAAAATTGACAGCCAGTTTTCTTGATTTTCTTCTAGAAGAAGAGCTTGGTGTTGACTTCTGATGAGACGTATTGTGGCCTTGGGAGGAAGTTTCAACTTGAAAAGAAGATGCAGGTTGAGCCAGCTGAGAGGACTTTAAAGGGCCTGATGAGCTTTCCTGTGGAATCACTCTGGTGTCATCAGAAGAGCTGGGCTTGCTAGTCTGAAGTGGAGTGGCTTGAGAAGAACTCTGGGCCTCTTTATTCTCAAAGTTCTTTTTGTTTGCAACTCTTTTTTTGGTAACCTTTAAGGAATAAAAGCATTATTAACCAGTAGTGTAGGAGAAAAAAAAAACTATTCAAGAAATATTATAAACCATGCTGCTAATATTTGTCAATCACTGCTGATTTGTGACATCTACTTATAATTTCCAAATCAGACTTTAACAATTTTTTATATATACTTTTAAATTTTTTTAGTTATACATGGGCACAATATCTTTATTTTGTTTATTTATCTTCATGTGGTCCTGAGGATCGAACCCAGTGCCTCACATGTGCGTGGCAAGTGCTCTGCTACTGAGCCACAACCCTAGCCCCAGACTTTAATAATTTGAAAAACTCAGTTGCAAGAAAATATTAAAACATCTTCCATAGCTAAAATTTGAAAAAGTTATATTTCTTATTTTCAATCACTTTGTATTAGAATCCTGTATTATTACTTGCTATAATCATTACTATTTTTAGAAAACAAATTGAGCAGGGACCAGGTCAGATGCATCATTACATTTTCAGTTCCTAGTCCAGCACTAAATTTCTTTTTTTCTCTTTTCTTTTTCTTCTGAAAAAAAAAAAAAATGTGGATGTCTCCTTAATTTTTTAAAAATTTTCCCCTATTTTTTATTGGTGCATCATAATTATACATAATGGTGGGATTCATTGTTACATTATTTGTACATGCACAAGAGGAAACAATAATTTGGCCAATATCATTCCCCAGTATTTCCCCTTTTTCTCCCACACTGGTCCCCTTCCTGAACTCTGCTGAGTTCCCTTTGCTTTTCAGATAACAACCCCTCCTTCTGTTTCCTTTTTCCTCTCTAGCTTCCACATATTTTTCCTCTCTAGCTTCCATATCCTTGGCTTTCTGAGTTTGGTTTGTTTTACTTAACATAATATTAAGTTCTTTCCATTTTCTGGCAAATGACATAATTTAATTCTTTTTATGGCTGAATAAAATGCCACTGTTTATGCATACCACATTTTTCTTACTTGTTAATTCACTGATGGACAGCTAGATGATTTCATGGATTGGTCATTGTGAATTGTGCTGCTATAAACATGGGTATGCATGTATCACCATAGTAAGCTTTAATTCTTTAGAATAAATAAAAAGAAGTGGTATAGCTGGATCATGTGGTGGTTTTTAAGGAACTTCAATACTGATTTCTATAGTGGTTATATGAATTTATAATCATACAAAGTGTAAAAGTGCTCTTTTTCCTCCACATCCTCTACAGCATTTATTATTATTTGTATTCTTTTTTTTTGATACTGGGAATTGAATTCAGGGGTAGTCAACCATTGAGCCATGTCCCCAGCTCTATTTTGTATTTTATTTAGAGACAAGTTCTCATTGAGTTGCTTAGTGCCTTGAAGTTGCTGAGGCTGACTTTGTTTTTTTTTTTTTTTTTAAGAGAGAGTGAGAGAGGGGAGAGAGAGGGAGAGGGAGAGAGAGAATTTTTTTAATATTTATTTTTTAGTTCTCGGCGGACACAACATCTTTGTTGGTATGTGGTGCTGAGGATCGAACCCGGGCCGCACGCATGCCAGGCAAGCGCGCTACCGCTTGAGCCACATCCCCAGCCCGCTGACTTTGAATTCTTAATTTTCCTTTCAGTCTTCCAAACCACTGGGATTACAGGTGTGTGACACTATGCCTGGCTTGTTTGTATTCTTTTTTTAAAAAAAATATTTTATTTTTTAGTTGTTGTTGGACACAATACCTTTATTTATTTTTATGTGGTGCTGAGGATCAAATCCAGGGCCTCACACGTACTAGGTGAGTTCTCTACCACTGAGCCACATCCCCAGCCCTATTTGTATTCTTAATAGCTGCTATTCCGGGCTGGAGATGTGGCTCAGCGGTAGCGCGCTTGCCTGGCATGCGTGCGGCCGGGGTTCGATCCTCAGCACCACATACCAACAAAGATGTTGTGTCCGCCGAGAACTGAAAAATAAATATTAAAAAAATTCTCTCTCTCTCTCTCTCCTCTCTCTTTAAAAAAAAATAGCTGCTATTCTATCTGAAGTGAGATGAAATCTCAGTGTAGTTTTGATTTGCATTTCCTCAATTGCTGAAGATGCTGAACATTTTTTTTTTCATATATTTGTTGGTCATTTGTATTTCTTCTTTTGAGAATGGTCAAGTTCATTTGTTTATTTGTTAATTAGATTTTTTTATTGTTATTTTGAATTTTTTTTATTCCATTCTGTAAGTTCCCTCATCACATACTTTTTTTTAATTGTTGTTTCCTTTGTAGTACAGAAGCTTTTCAATGTGATGCCATTCCATTTATTAATTATTGGTATTAATTCCTGAGCCTGTAATATTGGAGTGCTAATCCTACATTTTCTTCCAGAAGTTGCGTAGTTTCTGGTCTAATTCCTAGGTCTTTGATTCATTTTAAGTTGACTTTTCTGCAGGTTGAGAGATGAGGATCTAGTCTCATTCTTCTACATAACCAGTTTTCCCAACACCATTTGTTACAAAGGCTGTCTTTTCTTCAATGTTTGTTTTTGGTACCTTTGTCAAGTATCAGACAACTGTAAAAGTGTGGGTTTGTCTCTGTGTCTTTCATTTTGTTCCAATAGTCTATCTGTCTTGTTTTATGCCAGTATCATGCAAGTTTTTGTAACTCTTTAATATAAGTTGAAGTCAGGTATTGTGATGCCTCCAGAATTTTTTTTTTAGGTGTGTGGGGGGGTCTTAGAATTTCTATGACCATTCTGGGTCTTTTATTTATTCCAAATGAATTTTAGGATTATTTTTCCAGTTCTGTGAATAATATCACTGGTATTTTGATGGGGATTAAATTGAATCTGTATATTGCTTTTGGTAACATGGCCATTTCTAACAATATTAATTCTGCTGATCCATGAACATAGTCGGTCTTTCCATCTTCTTGAGTCTTCTTCAGTATTGTATGGTTTTCATTGTAGATGTCTTTTACTTTCTTGGTTAGATTCAATCCTAGGATTTTTTTTTTTGAGGTTATTATGAATGGTATAGTTTTCTTGATTTCTTTCTCAGCAAGTTCATAACTGGTATGTGAGAAAGCTACTGATTTTTGTATGTTGGTTTTGTAACCTGCTACTTTGCTGATTAGCTTTAGCAGACTTCTGGTGGAGCTTTTTGAATCTTTTAAATGTACTATGTCATATGTAAATAGTAATAATTTGACTCTTTCTTTTCCTATTTTCATCTCTTTTATTTCCTTCTTTTAGAAATTTCCTTCTCTTGGAAATGGCTAGAATTATGATTTTAAGGTTAGTTCCTTATCCCTAGTTTCTTCAGTTTTTATCATAAATGTGTGCTAAATCTTGTCAAAGGTTTTCTCTGCATTTATTAGGATGACTATGTGATTTCTGTTGTTAGTTCTATTTATGTGGTGAATTACATTTATCGATTAACATATATTAAATCATCCTTGCAATACTGAAATAAAACCACCCTGTCACAATGCAATCTTAATATGTTGTTGAATGTGATTTGCTAATATTTTATTAAGGAGTTTTGCATTTAGATTCATCAGGAATATTGGTCCCTCTTGTGTTGTTATCTGGTTTTGTTATCAGGGTGATACTGGTTTTTCACAGAATGAATTTAGAAGTATTCCACCCTTTTCTATTTCATGGAATACACTGTGGAGCATTGGCATTAGTTCTTCTTTAAAGGTCTATTTTAGGGGCTGGGGTTGAGGCTCAGCGGTAGAGGCCCTGGGTTAGATCCTCAGCACCATATAAAAAATAAGTAATTAAATAAGTAAGTAAATAAAGGTATTGTGTCAACCACAACTAAAATATATATATATATATAAAGGTCTATTTTAGTCACCTTTTTTACTGCTGTGATCAAAAGACCTGACAAGAACAATTTTAGAGGAGGAAAAGATTATTTGGTGCTCACAGTTTCAGAGGTCTCAGTTCACAGATGGCTGATTCTGTTGTTCTGGGCCTAAGGTAAGGCAGAGCACCATGGCAGAAGGGTGTAGAGGAGGAAAACAGCAAGTGATGGGATTGGTGGGGGACATTGAGCATTCTGCTCACCAGGAACAAAATATAAACCCCAAAAGCAATCCCCCCCTCCATGACCTATCTCCTCCAGCCACATCCTACCTGTCTACATTCAGTGCTTAGTTAATCCCTGAATGGACTAATGCACTGATGAGATTTGGCCCCTCATAAACTCAGTCAATTCATTTCTGAATTTTCTTGCATTGTGTCACATATGAGCTTTCACAGGACACCTAAAATCTAAACCTAATAAGGTCTGATAGAATTTAGCTAAAAAACCAGCTAGTCCTGGGCTTTTCTTTGTTGAAATTCTTTTAATGACTGCTTCTATCTCATTGCTTGTTCCAGGTCTATTTGGGTTTTCTATGTCCTCTTCACTCAATTTGGCAGAGAATATGTATCTAGGAATATATCCAATTCTTCTAGATTTTCTAATTTATTGGGATATAAATTTTCAAAATAATCCCTAATGATCCTCTGGATTTCTGTGATGTATGTGATGATTTTTTTTCCTTATGCATCTCTAATGTTATGAATTTGGGTCTTATCTTTTTCTTTCGGTTTATTTGGCTAAAGGTTTATTCATCCTGTATATCTTTTAAAATAACTGACTCTTTGTTTTCACTGATCCTTTGTAGGCACTAATGGATATAAACTTTCCTTTTAGAACCACTCTCATAGTGTCCCAGAGGTTCTGGTATGTTATATCACTATTCTTGTTTGATTCTAAGAATTTAAAAATTTATCTTAATTTCTTCTATTATCCGTTCATCATTCAAAATTATATTGTTCAGTCTTCATGAGTTTATACAATTTCTGTAGTTTTGTTTTTGGTGTTGAGTCCTAATTTTCTTTCATTTTGATCAGATAAGATTCAAAGAATTGTATTGTTCTTCTTGTATTTGCTGAGATTTGTTTTGTGGCCTAAAATATGGCCTATTTTGAAGAAAGTTCTATAAGCAGCTGAGAAGAAAGTAAATGTTGTTGTATGGAACATTCTATACATTTCCGTTAATTCCATTTGATTTATAATATATTTTAGATCTGAAGGGTCTTTACTGATATTTTGTCTGGACATTCTATCTACTCATGAGAGAAGTGTGTTGAAATTACCCAATATTATTATACTAGGGTCCCAGGCAAGTAGTGTCTGTTTTATGTACTTAGGAACACCGATGTTTGGGGAATAAAATTTACTGTTGTATCTTCCTGTTGGATTGTTCCCTTTGCCAGTATGAAGTGACCTTCTTTGTCTCTTCTGATTATTTTTAGCTTGAAGTCTGCTTTGTCAGATATGAGAATAGCTATTCGTGCGTGTTTCAGGGCTCCATTTGCATGCTATACCAAATTTCCTCATTTCAATTTCAGCCTGTGGCTATCTTTGTCTATAAGGTAAGTCTTTTGAAAACAACATATAGTTGGGTCTTGTTTTTTTTTTTTTTTTTTTTTGTGTGTGTGTGTGCATTTCCTTTTTAAATTTTCTTTGTACTGAGGTTTGAACCTAGGGATGCTTTACCACTGAGCTACCTCCCCAGTTCTTTTTTATTTTGAGACAGTGTCTTATTGTTCCTTAGGGCCTAAGTTACCCAGGCTGGCCTCAAACTTGAGATCCTCCCACCTGAGCCTTCTAAGTCACTGGAATTATAGGTATGTACCACTATACCTGGTTGTGGATCTTGTTATAAAATGTATTCTGCTAGCCTGTGTGTTTTAATTGGAGAGTTTAGCCCATTTACACCCTATGTTATTATAGAGATTTTTATTCCTGCCACTTTTTTTCTATTTTGACTCTATTTCTCTTTTGCTTAGCTATTCTTCAAATGAAATCTGCCCACTTGTAAGCTTTAGGGTTTGTTCTTGAGTTCTTCAGTATATGGTAGTTAAGTATTTCCTGTAGTGCTGGCTTAGTAGTAATGTATTCGTTTAGTGCCTTCTTATCTTGGAAGGTTTTTATTTTTCCTTTGATTTTGAAGGGTAACTTTGTTAGATAAAGTAATCTTGGTTGAGTTATTTTCTCTCAGGGCCTAGAACACATTATTCCAAACCTTCCTGGAGTTTAGAGTTAAGTGCTAAGAAATCAAAGTAATTCTGATTGATTGGCTTGCCTCTAAATATAACTTGATGTTTTTATCTTAAGGTTTAAAAAATTATATTCTGGTTATGTATGTTAGGCATTTTAATTATAATGCGTTGGGAAGAGTTTCTTTCTTTTTTTAATTTATTTTTTTGTAGAAAAACTCAGGGGCACTCAACCACTGAGCCATATCCTCAACCCTATTTTGTATTTTATTTAGATACAGGGTCTCACTGAATTGCTTAGCACCTCACTAAATTGCTGAGGTTGGCTTTGAATTCGCAACCCTCCTGTCTCAGCTTCCTAAACTGCTGGAATTACAGGTGTGTGCCACTGTGCCTGGCAAGAGTTTCTTTTTTGATTTTGTCTATTTAGGGTTCTGAATATCTCTTATATCTGGATGTCCATCTCGTTCTTAAGGTTTGGAAACTTTTATTATTTCCCTGAAGAGGTTATTCATTCCATTAGCACGCATCTCACAATCCTCTCTAATTCCAATGATTCTTAAATCTGGTCTCTTAATGTTGTCTAAGAGGTCTATTATATTCTGATCATGGTTACTTCTTTTCTTTAATATGTCTGTTCTAGGCTGGTTACTTCATCTCTAAACTCTGAAATTCTATCTTTAGTGTGGTCTACTCTATTAGAGAGACTTTCAACTGAACTTTTTAATTTATTTATTCTGTTTTTCATTTTCTAGATTTGTTTGGTTATTTTTCAATAACTTTATCTCCTTTCTGAATTTCTCATTCCTCTTCTGTACTGACCTCCTTAATTCATTCAGTTGTTTTTCTTTGTTCTTTTGGAATTCATTGATCACCATTCTTTTGAATTCTTTATCTGGTATTTTATCCATTTCAATATCTTTGGAGTCAGTTGCTGGTGAATCATAAACTTTAGAAGGCATTGTGTTACTTTATTTTTTCACATTTCTTGTATTCATGTATTAGGTTTTATGCATATATTGGGAAAGATTTTTCTTCCATTTACATGTGGACATTTTTACAGAATAGCCTTTTATTGCCAGAGTAGGTCTGGGATAAGTGATTTTTTTTTCCCCAATATATTTTCAAGCAGGATTTGTAGTATAGTTTCCCTGCTAGTTCTTTGGTGATTTAGTGTATTTTGACAGAGTGTATATTCTGTCAGAGCTCGAGGATTCCACTTTCCCTGTAAGTCTCAAAGGACTGGGATCCTTTTTATGGGTCTGGCCATTGTAATATATACAGCACAGCATGTAGGTATATCTTCTTGTGACAGATCTTTTTCACTTAATAACTCTTTATTCTAAAGGAGTATGGCAGTGATCTAGATTGAGACCCCTCATAGGTGTGGTGTCCACAATCTTTTTGTTAATTCTCAGTGTTTTTGCTATAGGAGTAGCTGTCCATGGGTGGTTCTGAAGGCCTCCAGTAGCCATTCTTACTTGGGGCCTGGTTGTTCATTTGGATTTTTTGTCTCTTCTTTGTATCAAAGTATTATTTAAGTCTGAGCAAGGTACACTGTTCTCTTGGCTGGATATCTCAGCAGCAGAGTCTGTACCCTGTGAACTTTCAGATCACAGCACCTCACAGAGAAGGGGAAACAACCAACATCAACAACAGAAGCAAACAATATATAACACTAAAATACCCAGTTCCTACTATGACATTTATAACACTAATTATCACAAAAACAAGAATGGTGGGGTCAGCAATTGCCAAGAGCAAAAATGATAAGTAGCTGTGAATTAGATCTGGCATTAAATAGCAGTTGTCAATTATGCCATACATAGTATTAACAACTGTAACAACATGAATGGTAGAGGCATTAGCCAAATAGATCCAGAGATGGTAAAAATGCAGTTATTTAAGAGAAAAGAGATGTAATAGGATGGTACCTATATTCCAGCGACTGAGGCAGGAGAATTACAAGTTCAAGGCTAGCTTCAGCAACAGAGTGAGGCCCTAAGGGAGACCCTGTCTCAGAATAAAAAATATGAATGGCTGGGGATATGTGGCTCATGGGTTAAGTACCTCTGAGTTCAATACCCAGTACCTGCCCCCCCTGCAAAAAAAAAGGTTTAGAATTGTCAAAGTGTGAATAGAGAGAAAGCAGGAGATGTAGCAAGTGATGGCTATTGAGAAGAAGGAGGAAAAAAAAAGCAGCAAAAGTGAAAAGAGAATTTGGCTATTAGTGAAGAGAAGAGAAAGAAATAAAAACAAATAAAAACAGAATGAAGGGGCTGGGGTTGTGGCTCAGCAGTAGAGTGCTCACCTAGTATGTGCAAGGTGCTAGGTTTGATCCTCAGCACCACATAAAAAAAATAAATAAAATACAGGTACTGTGTCCAACAACTAACAAAACAAAACAGAATGAAAATAAACAAAATTCCCTTCTGAGAGATAAGACAAAGAAAAATAATCACAAAAATGCTAAAAATGAGACAAAATAAGCAAATATTCATATATATATCCACAAACCAATCAGCATAGCAAGAACATGGAAAAAGTAAATTTATTGATATCTTGTTACCACTGAGGAAAAAGGAGGGGGCTGAGCTCCAGAGTCAGAGATGCAATGAGAGGCAGAGGACCCAACCCACACCTCTCCAGTCAGGACTTTGCCCCTCCTCTCCTTAGTTTATAGACAGTTATATCCTCTTGTGTCACCACTCCTGGGCAGACTTACCAACCCATTTGTCTAGCAACTTTCACCCTCTCCAATGTCTGGGTTGGGGAGGTCCCTGCAGATCAATTTTCAAGTCAAGAACAGAAATTGTTAGGGAGGAGGGATGTGCTGACCCGAGAGGCTTCTCACCCATCCTACAAAAGGCAGTATGATACATAGCAAAAAACCCCCCAAAACCAAACAACAACAACAACAACAACAACAAAAAACCAATTGATTGCTTAGAAGACAGGGTCAAGGGAGGCAGCCAGGCTGACAGCATTATACCAGGGAAAGCGGATGGGAGGAATCCCCCTTTCCCCAGAGAATCAGGCAAAGGAAAAAAATTCTTAATGAAAAATAAAGGAATCACCTCCACTAAGGTGGTCAAAACTGTTGATGAGGATGATCAATGTATATGCCTCACTTCATGTTTCTTTCTAAGCTTTGTACCCCTTAGAGCAAGGGCTGGGGGTTGTTAACCCCTTCCTCTTTTTGCTTTGTTCACAGAGCTGCTAGCTACAAAGGCCTAAATTGAAGTTGGTTGAAATAGTTCTCAACTTCCCTTCTCACCATTATAAGAAGTACTGTTAACTGGAGCTCTGTTCAGACAGAGCAGGTACGCATTCCCAGATGGGGCTGCTGCAGAGTTCTAAGAGGGAAGTTCCAGTGGCTGTGACTTATCTCTAATCAAGCCTTTGGGACTTTGTTGGGTGGTATCTGTTCTGGAGAGATTTATTCAACACACCTCTAGGACTGGGCAAATGCAATCTCTGTGGGAGTCCAGATCTCAGAAGCCTCCTGAGAATTCTACTTGTAGGGTGGGGGAGCCAACCCTCCACAAGTCTCACACACTCCACTGTCCATGAATACAGCTTTCTCAGTCTCAGTTCCCAAGTATAATCACACCAACTGTTCCAATTTCCCAGCCCTCCGCAGCTGGTCACGTGAGTCGCCAGACTCAAAGGGAAAGGGAACTGCACTCCCCTCCATATCCTTGACTTGAATCACCCTGGGCACAATCTCCTTTGTGTTTATTTCACATAATAAAATAAAGGTACCGTGTCCAACAACTAACTTTTTTTGCTAGGTACACCATAGGCCACATGGTAGGCACTTGCAGGGACAGTATGGCAGTGTATGCTGTGATCTCCTGGCTACAGCATGGCCAGCCTCAAGATGGCTCCGCTTCTGCTCTCTGCTCGCCAGTTAACAGCCAGATTTTTTCAAGCACCAGTTTGCTGTGCAGTCAGTCACTAGTTCAGCTAAGTTTATATTGCTTTTCTGTTCTATAAGTTTTCTGTGCCAATCTGTCAATTGTGTTTCTCTGTTTGTGCACCCCTTCCCTCTGAGGTGAACTGGCACTGCTGCTGAAACTGGCTTGGCTCCAATGTACTCTTCTTGGGCTTTGCTCACTGCATCCGAATTTCTAAGTCTCTAAGAGACTCAGCCCATCCATTATTGAATTTTAGTGAACTCCCTCTTTCACCCACCTTGCTGAGAAGCAGTACTTGAATCATGAGCCACGAGCAACTGGAAATACAGTCTTCCTCTAATCGGCCATCTTGAATCTTCTTTCTCTTATTTTTCTTTCTAGTGCTGGGGATTAAACCAGGGACCCCTGCATAATGCTAGGCAAGTGCTCTACTTCTGAACTATACCCACAATCCCTAGAGCTGGATTTCTAGATGGCAATGAATAAGTAAAACAAATAATGAATTTTTATTGACATTTTTTGAACATTTAAAAAAACAATTCTCTTTCTAGGCCTCACCTGTAGAGGTATGAACTGATTGTGCACTCCACCTGGCATTCCTCCAGCCATGGGTATGGTCCCAGAATGTGATGTATGATGGAAGGGCTTCCCAGGAACTGGCACTGGTGGTCCCCATGGCATTGAGCCAAAGAGATGAGGTGAAGGCATCATATTAGCTGTTAAAAATCACAGAAAATCTTTCTCTTAGTAAAATTAAAGCCCTAAAATTTAAGACATCTTGCTTCTAAACTCTCCCACTCCTTAGCAAAAGGCTTACACTTAATTAATGTTGTTTACATCATTCAACCTCAGGATCTCTTCTCAGGACTGCGAACTGTCTAAATAAATGAATGTATCTGGACTGCAAAGACCAATAGTACCATATGCTGACAGGAGCTGTAGGAATACCTGGAGTTACGTTTTAAATAAAAATCTTGCCTGCCCTCAATGCTAAATTGCTTCCATAGTGCTCCCAGATTACAACAAAACCCCAAAAAGCTCAAATCCTAAAATCCTAAAATCTGATCTCTTTCATATGGTATGTAGAATCTTGCTTTTCTCTCTTCTAATGTTTGTATTTCAAGGATATTTTTGCTTTGGCTTCTTATTAGCAACACATTATATCAAAGATTCTGAAACCTGATTTATCTGTGTGAGCTACTTGGGGAGCTTGTGAAATAGACTCCTGGGCAGACTTACCAACTTGGACCTACTCAGTCAGACTTGGAAGGCTCAGGAATCTGTATTGCTAACAAGCTCCTCAGGTGATCTGTATGCAGATAGCACCAGTGCAACATATGGGAACTACCACATTTACCAGTGACAAGACAACAGCACATTGCTACTGAAGAAGATATGAAATATGTTCAAACCTTCTTCTCAGAGAGATAACAAAGCACTTATATTTTAATTAAAATGCAGATACTTGAGAAAAATATTTCCCCTCAGCAGAGAAAAATTGCAGTATATATCAGTGTTGTGAATTATACATACACAAGTAATAGATGCAGAAAATTTTCATTTATTTATTTATTTATGCAATACTGGGCATTTTACTGCCGAGCTACATCCTCAGCCCTTTAAAAATTTTTTAAAAAAATTTTTATAAGTTGCTAAGGATGGTCTTGAACTTTTGATTCTCTTACCTTAGCCTTCTAAGTAACTGAGATTGTAGGTGTGTATTGCCAGATGGTAAAGAAAATTTTAAAAAATGGTTGGGAAAACAGCTCAGTGCTAAAGTGTTTGTCTAGCATGTATGAGGCCATGGATTCAATTCCAAGCACACACACACACACACCAAAAAAATAAAAAATAAATAAATAAAAAAATAAAACAATGTTAACCTTATGCAAAGTTTTGCTTCATAATTTCTCCAACAAATCACTGATATAAATGTATTTTTCTCCATATTTTTTATTTACTTTTTTGTTTGTTTTGTTTTTGAGCAGTACTGGGGATTGAACTCAGAGTCACTCTATCACTGAGCCACATTCTCAGCCCTTTAACTTTTATTTTGAGACAGGGTCTTATGAAGTTGCTCAGGCTGGCCTCAAACTTGTGATTCTTCTGCCTCAGCCTCCAGAGTTGCTGCAATGACAGGCAAGCACCACCACCCGGCTACTGGATTCATTTTTAAAAGTGAAGAATCAGTCAAAATTAATTCGATGAATTAACAGTGACATTAGTACACTGAGCCTTGATGAAAACATTGTTTATACAGTCAAAGGAATATTTGTGTAGTATAGTTACAAAACCATGGGCTTTGAAAACAGTCAAACTTGTACTTGGAATAACAATTCTGCTACTTAGTAATTATAACCTTAGAGAAGTACTTTTTAACAAAGATCAATGTATTACATATACACTGTACTTCACATAAGTTTTCAACATAAAACAATAGCCACATGTTCTACTCTAGGTTTAATTAAGTTTAGATGTTCATTTCCATACTGCTCAATACTGCTTATGCTCCTAATGAGTAATTTATCAATTTTAAGCATTTTTAGAACTATTGACTGGCTATATAGATCAAAATTCAGTTCTTTTGCATTACCCCTCACTACTTGCCCTGTCCTCCTAATACATGTATATATTTGCTTAATAAAGTGTTTATGATACATAATTGTTTAAATTTTGTCACTGCAAAGCAAGATTGTCTGATTATGTTTCTTTTCTTGTAAAACTTTATATTCTGGTTGGAAATTATCTTTTAAAAGCTGCTTAGTCTTTTTGTATCTATTTTTAATGTTTTTTCAAATGTTGCCTGGGTAGCAGATAATCTGCTTTACTTGCCAAGACTTCCTTCTGCTTCCCAGTTGGAAGTAGTTACTTTCTAGACTTGTTAAGCAGCCGGCATCCTTACATCCTTTACTTGAGTATATCAGATCTATAGATCTGCAACTTTTTCTTTTGGTCTCATGGTTTTCTTCTTTCTAAAATTATTGCTTTGTTTGCCAAAACAGGTAATCCAGTAACTTTTTCATTTTTATTTTTCTGGTACTAGGGTGCTCTATTATTGAGCTACATTCCTAGTGAGAAAGGTCTTGCTAGGTTGTGCAGGCTGGTCTCAAACTTGTGATCCTTCTGCCTCAGCCTCCTGAGTCACTGGGATTACAATGTGTATCACTGTGCTTAGTTCCAGTAACTTCTTAAGAAAGGGCACACATAGGAAATAAAATAAATTCATATGTCTGAAAATGCCTTTACTTTTGCACTAGATTTACTTTAGTTATGTAGAGAAATAGAAGATAATGGGATCTTATCTTCCCTAGGTGCCTGTCCCCCATTGTGAATTACAACCCGCATATCAAAGAAAAAAATCTGGCTTTTGGTTCTTTGGGATTGGCTTTTTTCACTTAGCATAATATTCTCTAGCTCTCTCCATGTACCAGAAAATGCCATAATGTTGTTCTTCTTTAAGGCTGAGTAATAATCCATTGTGTATGTAGCACATTTTCTTTAACCATTCATCTGCTGAAGGGTACCTAGGTTGGTTCCAGAGCTTAGCTATTGTCAGCTGAGCTGCTATAAATATTGATGTTGCCATGTCATTACAGTATGCTGATTTTAAGTCTTTTGTGTATAAACTGAGGAGTGGAATAATTGGGTCAAATGTTTCTGAGGACTCTCTGTACTGCTTTCTAGAGTGGTTGCACTAATTTTTAATCCCACCAGCAAAGTATAAGTGTATCTTTTCCCCTACATTCTCACCAACATTTATTTTTTCATATATTTGTTGTTCAATTTTTCTCCATTTACAATGATATTGGCCTTTGGTTTAGTGTATATATCTTTTACAATGTTGAGGTATGTTTCTAATATCCCTATTTTTTCTAGTGTTTTGAGCATGAATGGGTGCTATATTTTGTCAAATGCTTTTTCAGTATTTATTGAGATGATCATGTCTTTAAGTCTATTGACATGATGAATTACGTTTACTGATTACCATATGTTGAACCAAGCTTGCACCCCTGGGATGAACCCTCTTTATTGTGGTGTACTTTAATTTTTTTAATATGTTTTTGTATTTAATTTGCCAGAATTTTATTGAGAATTTTTGCATCTATTCTTCTTTATTCCTAGACATCTTAGTATATATTTTTTTAATTAAAAAAAAAAGCTTCTTAAAAGAACTTAGTAAAAACAACAACTCAGAGTTAAAGACTTACAGAAGCAAAATATCTTACCAGTAGGTTGGGGAAAGACTGGAGGTATGGTTCCAGCTGGAACAGTGGGAGGATAATTTGGAAATATTGGTGGAGGCAAAGAAAAATTCACTCCTAAAGAGCCCTGTGAAATATTTAAAAGTTATAAGACAGTAAAACAAAATGTTTGTATGGAAACTAATTAAAAATTCAGTAGAGAAGTCATGGACAGTTCTTACCAACTGTTGTAAAGCAAAAAGTGCAGCTTTCTCCTTGGCTTCATTTTCAGAGTGGCACTGTGGCCCGTGTACCAGTAAGCCATTAGATAATTTTACTTGGCAAACTGTCATTGTCTAAAAAAAGAGAATACAGATGTTGATGAAACTATGTTAAGAAGTCTAACTCCTCTCCCAAAGCTTAGTCTAAATAAGTGGGATAATTTCATACAACAACCTGTAAAAGAGAATAAGGAATTCAAAAAAGGACTATTAGTTTAAGTGCTGAGTTTCCAGGCAAAAATTTTATAACTGTTGCTTTATCTTTTAATGTTTCAAAGCAAATATTCTCTGGGCCATGTATGGTAGGATGAGCCTAGGATAAGGTAGGAGGATGGCATGAGCCTAGGAATGGAAACCAGTCTGGGCAAGACAGGAAGAAACAACAACAAACTAAGATGGCACAAGGGTCAAGTATTGTGATGCAAACAAAAGCCAGCAAAACCTTTTTTGTATGTTGAGAATTAGAAATTATGAAATAAAATTTTGCTGAAACATGGTTGCATTAAAAATATTAGTGCTTATGATTACTTTCACACTAAAACTGAAGAATTGGGAAGTTGTGACAGTGGCCCTCAGACCCACAAGGACTAATATATTTACTCTGTCTTTATAGGAAATTTTTGCTGAATCATGCTTTAAAACTATCTTTTAATTAGCTGACTATTTGCTGATATGAATTCACTGCCCAAAGTTAAAAGACTCAGGGGTTCTAATTTTATATTTTGATCCTTCTGCCTCAGCCTCTTGGGATAACAGGTATGTACCACCACGCCCAGCTATACTTCAAGTTTTTGATTTACAAAGATTTATTTTTTAAATTCTATTTCTTTCAGGGTCTGGATATGAAACTTGGCAGTTGAAAGCTTATCTAAGATATAAAAGGCCCCGAGTCCAATCTGTACCCAGAAGAAGTCTTTTTCCTTTTTTCAAAAGGTATTAATTTTTATATTATTGGTTTAATTCTTTGTTTTTCCTTCTATAACTTTTTTTTATTGTGGTAAGATAATACAACATAATATTTACTATCTTAACCATTTTTAAGTATATGATTCAGTGGTATTAAATATATTAATAATGTTATGCTATATATCACCACTGCCCATCTCCACAGCTCTTCATTTTGTAATGCTGAAATTCTCTACCCTATACTATTTTAACTCCATATTTCCTCCTCTATCCAACTGGTGTTAACTACTGTTTAAGTATCTCATACAGATAGAATCATATACTGTTTGTCTTTTTGTAACTGGCTTATTTCCTTTAGGTTAATGTCCTCAAAAGTTCATCCATGTTGTAGTATATGTCAGAATTTCCTTCATTTTTAAGGCTAAAGAATATCTCATTGTGGGGCTGGGGATGTGGCTCAAATGATAGCGCGCTTGCCTGGCATGCGTGCAGCCCGGGTTCGCTCCTCAGCACCACATACAAACAAAGATATTGTGTCTGCTGAAAACTAAAAAAATAAATATTAAAAAATTCTCTCTCTCTCTTAAAAAAAAAAAAAAAAGTGGCACATGCCTGTAATGCCAGGGTCTGGGAAGGAGGAGGCAGGAGGATCAAAAGCCAGCCTCAGCAAAAGCGAGGCACTAAGCAACTTGGTGAGACCCTATCTCTAAATAAAATACAAAATAGGGCTGGGCTTGTGGCTCAGCGGCCGAGTACCTCCAAGTTCAATCCCCAGCAATCGCCCCCCACCTCAAGAAAGAATATCCCATTGTTTGGATATACTACATTTTGTTTATTCATTCATCCCTTGAACACTTCCACATTTTAGCTATTGTGAATAAAGCGGTTATGGATGTAGTTGTACAAATATCTGTTCAAGACTCTTCTAAATTCTTTACAGCATATGCTGAGGCTGGCTTTTGAATTCGTGATCTTCCTGCATTAGCCTCCTGAGCCGCTGGGATTATAGACATGCGCTATTGCGCCTGGCTGTTTTAATTTCTAATATGATAAATATAAATGTAACTTACTCCAACAAAAATGCTTTGGGTTCCTTAAAAAAAAAGGGAGTTTCAGAGACTAAAAAGTTTGAAAATTGTTGCAATAGACCAAGATCTCTACCAAGTTCTATCAGTCTAAAGAATTTCATAGGATACTTCCTGCCCAGGTTCCTTTCTGTAAACTTCTGTTTGGGTTCTAGTTATGTAAAAATGGAATAACCAGAGTGAGAACCAGAAATTTGCTATTCATATTTTAAATTTTAAAAGTTCCATTACCTTTTTTTCTAGCCAAAGATTTTCAGACAATTTATTTAAGTTCTGTGTTTAAGAATTTATACAGATGGAATACTATACCTGAGGTGTTCTCAGAAAGGAGAAATCTGGTTGTGGCATTCCAATAAGGGAGCAAATTCGAGAAAGTTCAGTTACTGGAGTGGGCACAGGAGGGATCTGGCCAGGAACAGGCCAACACACATTGTCCACAGATGGAACATTATGGTACTCATTAGCACTGTGAGGCTTGTTCATATAAGATGCTACCAAAAATACAAAATGGACAAATATATTAATAAAATACCTCAAATTATGCAATTACTGTATTTATAGTAGATCATATAGGAAAATGCTAAATATTTAAAGAAATGAATCTCCCAAGAAGCAAATATAAACTATTTAGTATTGCTTAAAATTATTGAAACTTTAATAAAAAGTTTTTAGATGATTATAATTGATTAATGATACGTTATTAAGATAAAAATTTAAAAATAAGTAGTTAATTTCTCCAAATTAAAATCTTGAGCAACTAATGACTATACGGTATGGTTACCGGTAAAAATCAAAGCAAATGACTTTCGTGAGCAGATCTACAATTAATGCTTAAGTTTTAAGGCTTTGCCTTCGATCCAATTCTTGTAATTTTACCATACATTCCGAGATACATAGAACAAGAATTTAGGGGGGATAGTAGAGGATAGGAAAGGCAGCAGAATACAACAGACACTAGTATGGAAATATTTAAATCAATGGAAGTGTAACTGATGTGATTCTGCAATCTGTATACGGGGTAAAAATGGGAGTTCATAACCAAAAACAAACAAAAAAAAAGAACAAGAATTTAAATTTTTTTTTGTGTGGTACAGGGATTTGAACTCAGGGGCTATACCCTTGTCCTTTTTATCTTTTGAGACAGAGTCTCAATAAATTGCCAAGACTGTTTCTTCTGCCTCAGTCTCCAGAGTTGCTAGGATTATAGGAGTATATCACTGCACCTGACTGGAAGAATGTTTTTGTTGCTTCAAAATGATTCTTCTTACAAGGTTTTTGAAATTAAATCTTTTAATTATGTTTTTATATAGATGACTAAAATATTCTGAACATTCATATTCTTCACTAATACCTTGGTAAAGAATTAATCTAGTTTTCTACTACAGAATATAAAAAGATATTACAGGGCTTCCCCAAAGTCACAGAGCCAGTTACTTCTGTAACACTGGCTGGATTCTGAACTATTAGATTCTTGGGTCCAATTTCACTATATTGAAATTAGTAAAATTTACTTATTTTGGACATTGGGACTATTTTTACTCAATTTTATTTTAAAATTTTATTTTGCTATATTTCAGGAGCATATCATCACTTGATAATTACTAGTTTTCTAGTAGCTTTAGAAAATTTTAATCAGTTATAGCAATATTCACTGGAGTAAACACAGAGCTAGGCTTTGCTTTTGTTTTAGATTTTGATCTTTAATAAATCCAGAATTAGGGCTGGGGTTGTGGCTCAAGTGGTGGAGCACTTCCCACCACACCTGAGGCACTGGATTCAATCCTTAGCACCACATAAAGATAAAACAAAGATATTGTGTCCACCTAAAACTGAAAAATAAATATTAAAAAAATAAATCCAGAATTAATTATTCAAAAATATTTTTTATTTTTCTGGGAAACTTTTGTGTTAAGTCATTCTTCCTGGTAGCCTTTGGAAGATAATTACATAGATAAAATACTCATGTTTAAAGGACACAGAGAGTAGGGACAACGATGATTATTTATTGAAATGCAGCTATATACCACACATTATGCTACGGGTTTCAGAGATTTTAAGATAATCACCTACTCTTCATAGTCTACCTCCATTAATAATTTTAAATTCATTTAATGTTTTTTTTTTCTATTTTTATACTGGTCAAATTATTTTAACATAATTCTAATACCAATTATTGGCACCTGTAATGTGTCAAGTCTTTATTGCCTTATATATGTTATGTAATTATTATACTAATTATTTGCAATATGTTATCATTTATAAAAAGGAAAAAGGAGTTTTAGAAAAGTTAAATAATGTATTTAAATTACATAGACACTTTTAAATTATTGAGGAAAAAAAGCCAGAATGTGAAAAACCTTTCAAGGTTTAGGCATCTATAGAATGAGAAACTGTAATAGTACAATTTAAGTCATCATAAGAAGACTTAGGGATTGTATAGTTTTGGTTACACAATTACATTTTTAGATAAATGACACAAGTAAAAATTATACTCTTAAGAAAACTAGTTTTATCTTTTAAAAAAACAAATGATAAAAAGAAATAAATGCACTGACTTCCTGGGAATGATATTGATTATTAGTAGTAGTACTCAGTTTACTTACCTAATTTCTTATTTTGTTTAGGTTGTGAGGACAGTCCATATTCATCTCTTTTATTAGAGGAAACAGTGGCTTCATTACCAAACTTTTTCATTTCATTCTTACGGTCCATTGTGTCAGAACCATCAATTTTTAGAATTTCTTTAAGCATTCGTGTTCCCTTCTTTTTTGAGAATCATTCATATGGAGATGGTGGGGATGGAAAGAGGAGAGTTAACATTAGGTTCATACAGTTTATCTTTCTTTTTTTCAATATTAGGGCTCAAACCCAGAGCCTGGTGCATGGTAGGCAAGCCCTACCACAGAGACATATCTCCAGCCCTTGATCTTTCTTTTGAAGAGTTCCACTGTTAAACTTTAGAGGCTAAGGCAGGAGAATCACAAGTTCAAGGCTAGTCAGAGCAACTTAGCAAGATCCTGTCTCAAAATATAAATTGAAAAGGACTGGAGATGTAGTTTATTGGTAAATACCACTTCTGGGTTTAATCCCCAATCCTCCATGTATCCCCCAAATTAATATGCTAACTACATTTATATAGAGAGCAAGGCAAAGCAACAGTGGAGAGCTGAAAAGAAATTAGATTCCAGGTATAGAAACAATATTTATTGTTCTGCTTAATCTTAGCCTAGCCACTTAGAAGCAATGTTTGAAAATCAGGAACTTTTTTCTAACAGGAAAAAAGAGAAAGATGGCTAAATTGTCCAAGGCAGCCTGTTTTTCCTCACAGGATACTAATACAGATGCACTACAGCAACCTACATGAGGGAAAAGTATTTGAAGAGCCACATGGGGTATGTATACATGGCTAGAAGTAGAGAAATTACCATAGTACAAAAAACTATAGCATACAAACCATAGCAAATGATTGTGGTGACAAATGCTCTTCATTTGAAGGTTCTCCATGATGGGATGACTGTGCTTCGTTTTCTTTGGATATATTCAATGACGCCAAAAAGTTCTCAATTCCAGAGTTAAGCTAAGAAGAACAAATATATGTGGATGAAGATGAAAGTAGAAGGATATAGCAAAAGCTATGAGTTTTATGCTCAAAACTGGTTATTAAAATTTCACTCAATCATCTTCCCAGGTGTTAAACTTTGGGAAGAGAAACTAAATAAATATCTTTTACCTTATCAATAGCATTTGGATAACCAGTCATAACCTTTTGCTTTCTTGAGACTTCTGGACTTTCATTTCTTTTCAATAGCTTAATATTACATTTGGTAGGCCCTCCAAAAGTCTATAAAAAAGTAAGAATGAACTTTCTGTGCAAATAAATTTTATTTGCTACTTATTAATATTCATTTAGAATGGCTACAAATTTTTATGTGCTGCTTTCCTTTTCATATCATAAGGAAAAAAAGAGGCCTGTAAACTTGGAATGGAAAAAAATGATTTCTCTTCATTAATATCTAAATGAGATTTAGCATTTCTTTCAATCATGAACATAGGCCATAAACCACTTATATGGATGGCATGTTTGCATCCTCCTCAAATTGCTATGTTGAAACTCTAACTCCCAATGAGTATTAGGATGTGGGGCCTTCAGGAGGTTAGGTTTAGATGAGGTCATAAGTGTAGAGCCCCCATAAAGAGATTAGTGTTTCTTATAAGATGACAAAGAGAACAGAGCTCTTTCTTTCTACCATATTAGAATTTAAGAAGAGGGGTTATTTGCAAGCCAGGAAAAAAGCCCTCACTAGATCCTAATTGTATTTCAAAATTGCAGGTTTTTCTTTCAAACCTTTTAAGCATTAAAAACATCATTCTGCCAATGCTTTCATCTTGGACTTCCCAGCCTCCAGAACTATGAGGAAAATAAATGTTTGTTTTTTTTAAGCCACCAAGTCTATGGTTATTTTTGTTATAGCAATCCAAATTGACCAAGAAAACTATGATAGCAGTGATTTTAATTGTATTTTAGAATTGTGATTTTCATTCAAATCTTGTGTTTTATTTTAGCATTAAAATATTATTCAGAGAATAATAATGGTTTTACCAAAAGTCCATAGGCTTCACTATCGTACAAAATTTTTTTAAGTATTTTTTAATAGAAGGATATCACAGCAAAAGAGTTTTGAAATAAAAAGACATTAAAAGTCAGAAAAGTAAACTATTTACTGGTATCTACATGTTAATGGATTCTAGTTACTGAAAATATGATATTGTCAAACTTTCTAGGATTTTTAAAATAAATTTAATGGATTACCAGCTTATAAAAGTTTTTTGTTTTTGCTTTTTGTGGTGCTGGGTATCAGACCCAAAGTCTTGCATATGCTAAGGAAGTATTCTACAACTGACCTATATCCCCAGGCTGAGATCAAGTTTTTGAAAATATGTATTAAAATATAATGTGCACGCAGAGTGTAAATATCATATACATACATGTCAAATTCTTTGATTATAAAATGTATACATGCTTTTTATCAAATGCCAGGGAATATATAACATAAAACAAATGATCTCAGTTTCCCCCACGCCAATCTAATTCCACAAAATTTATACCCTAAGTTTTATATGTTGTTCCTTCCATATACTATCAATGCATACACAAATATGTATGTATATATAGATTATATATATTGAGAGAGCCTATAAATGATCAATATTTTTATCTTCATTTTTAAAATGAAGAAATTGAGGTTGTGAGGTAAAAACTCCTCAAGGCCACCCAACTACTACATGGAAAAATCAGGATTTCAGGTTCCCTAGTTCCAAATTCTGCATTCCAACTGTTCAACCTTCCATTCAAGTGACCATTAACCTATATTTCAACAATCTTCCTGCCATACACCTTGTAGATTTGGTTTAAAAAGTCACAAAATTTAGGCAGATGCCATAGGGTTATCAACTGCATAAAGAAATTTGACTTTAGGAAGCTTACCTGCTTATTGGATGTTTTTTGTGACCTACACTCAGTTTTAGGACTCTTACACTCTTCTTTAACTAGAGACAAGAAAACAGAAATTTTGGTAAATGAAAGAGTTCACTGAACAACAATTAAATTTACCAAACATTTACCATAGCAAGAACTGTTCATAATTCAGAGAATTTACTTTAAATTCAGAGAAATTAAGACTGATTTAAAGGATTTTATAATCTAGGGAAGGATAGAAGAGATATTTGCAGACAATAATAAGGGTAAAGGAAAGTGGCATCTGAATTAAACCTTTAAGGATGGTAGATTTCCAAAGGGAGCATAGGAATCTAAGTATTCCAGGCAGAAGGAATAGTGGAAGAAGAGCAGAAAGCAAGGAGTGTGTTACGGAACTCTAAACAAACCAGTTCCACTGGTAGGTAAGGAGTATAACAGCTGAATGGAACTAAAAGCAGCAGGTTAGAGCCATATCTGCAATTAAAATTGGTAGGGTAAGCAATCAGAAAAGTTTTGAGGAAGTAGTAATGTGATCAGAATTGTGTTTTAGTAAGATTAAAATTAGCCTATTAGCTAGACAGAAGAAGAATAAGAGACAAATTAGCTATTTTAATATTCCTGTTAAGGGAAAGTTGGAGAGGTGGTAGGAAAATTAAAATTTGAAAGATTATATGATTTAACAAACAAAAGTATGTAAAGATGAAGGAGATGAGGACAAGAGGCAAGAAAAGCATAATTTGTAATCAATACATACTATTCTATAATTTTGAATATACTGAATTATATAGATGTACCGTTAACATATTTATACCACTTTCTTATCACTGGCTGTTTATAAAGCCAATCTGGGGAGGGGCAAAGGCAGGTGGGGAGAAAAGAGAAAATAAGAAGGGAAGGAAGGGAAATAAGGAGGAAAGAGAGATGGAGGAAAGAAGCAGGGAGAGGGAAAGGGGGAGGACAAGAGATGACAGGAGGGAAAGGAGAGTGAGAGAGACAGGAAGGGCAATGCCTTGGCTAAGTACTGAAGTCATGACCCACCAAATACAGAGAACTCCTGAGCACAGATTGGGAGGCTTACTGGTTCCAGATATTAAGGAATGTTAAATAAAACTTACAGAAGGCCATTGTTTTGGGCCAAGATCCTGCACTAGACCCTAAAAGGTCAGACTAAAAATCAAAATGGAATCAAATCGACTAAAAGTCAAACCAAAGTTGAGTTGTTAACTTGCCTTCTGAGAACTCAGGAGAAAGAACAACTAAAATTTTCCCAATAGGCCAGTTTCAACAGGCATGAGAACAAAGTTCCTTGATGTTAGCCAGTTACTTTTCCATTGTTCTGTCTCCATGTCTACTACATAAGGAAAGTATCTTAAAATGATCAGTCCACTTTTTAGTCTTTGTTTCTACTTTCTTTAGCTTTTTCCCATCTATAAAACCAACTTCTTCTGCTCAGGCCATGGGAACACTTACTCTAAACAATGAGGTGTTGCTCAATTCTACAGTGGCAAACAAAGCCAATTAAGACATTTACTTATTTATTTACTTGATTGATTGCAGTACTGGGACTGAAACTAGGGGTACTCTTACCAGTGAGCTACACCCCCAGTCCTTTCTTAAAATGCAATTTTGAGAAAGGGTATTATTAGTAAGTCCATGTCCAGATGAATTGTATCAAACATTTAAAGTAACACTAATACTTCTCAAACTCTTCCAAAAAAATACATAAGGAGGGCTCATTTCTTAACTCATTGTATGAACTACCATGATAACAAAATCAAAGCCATCCCAAGAAAAGAAAATTACACACAACATCATTTATGAATATGCATGTAAAAAAGAACTTTAAAAAACTACCAAATCAAATCCTGCAGCACATAAAAAGGATTTACACTGTGGCTTAGTTGGATTTATCTCAAGAATGCAAAGTTTGTTAAACATATGAAATATAATCAGTGGAATACACCATATAAGCTGAATAAAGAACAGATCATCTCAGTAGATACAGAATAGCACTTGAGGGCTGAGGGGTTTAAGCACAATGGTTAGCACGCACATGTGAGACCCTGTGTTCGATTCTCATTACTATAAAGAAAAGAAAAAAATTATAAAAAAGAAAAGAAAGAAAGGAAGGCAGGCAAAACCAACCAACCAACCAACCAACCAAAAACCCCAAACAACAACAACAAAAATGTGTTTGAGGGGCCTAGGATATAGCTCAGTAGTAGAGTGCTTGCTTAGCAAGCATGAAGTTGTGGGTTTAGTCCCCAGCACTGCAAAATAAATAAACAGACAAATAACCCAATTAAAAAATTAACTAAGCATTTGAACAGATCTCTAAAAAAGATATGACAGTTAAATAAGCACATGAATATCTGCTCAACGTTATTAGTCATTAATGAATTGTAAATGAGAATCCAAGGAGATCCTACTTCACATGTACCAGGATGGTTATCATCAAACAAATGGACAATAACAAGTGTTGTGATCAGGCTGGATGTTTACATATGGAAGGCAAATGTAAATGGTATAGCCACTTTGGTATAGCAACTTTGGAAAAAAGTTTGGTAGTACCACAGAAAGTTAAGCACAGAGTTACCATATGACTCAGTACTAGAAGTAGAAGAATTAGAAGTAATTCTCAAGAGAATTACAAATATATGTTCTCAAAAAAAATGGTACACATATATTCACAGTAGCATTATTCATCATATCTCCAAATATGGCAACAGATGAATGGAAAAATAAGTGGTATTCACACAGTGGAATATTATTCGGTCATAAAAGGAATGAAGTACTTACAGATACAGGCTATAACATGAAAGGACCTTAAAAGTCATGTTTTCTATTTTTTTTTTTTTGCGGGGGGGGGGGGGTACTAGGGTCTGAATCCAGGGGTGTTTAATCACTGAGATACATTCCCATCCTTTTTTACTTTATTTTTTACTTTGAGACAGGGTTTTGCTAAGTTGCTTAGGGCCTCCCTAAATTGAGGAGGTTGATCTCAAATCTGCAATTCTCCTGCCTAAGCCTCCTGAGTAGCTGGGATTACAGGTGTGTGCCACCACACTCAGCTTTTGCTTTTATTTATATGAAACATACAGAATATGTAAATCCACACTAAATAAATTAGAGGTTGTGAGGGCCTAGAAGAGTATTATTATTAGTGAGTATGATGTTTCTTTTTGGGGTGATGAAAATGTTTTAAATTTAGATAGTGGTATTGATTACACAACTTTGTAAAAACATAAACAACAAAATAACACAAAACACTGATTGTATACTTTAAAGGATGAATTTGTTTTATGGTATGGGACGTATACCTCGAAGCTGTTTTTTTTTTTTTTAAAAAAAAAGAAAGCAGGTGAGGCTGGGGTTGTAGTTTAGCGGTAGAGCACTTGCCTAGCATGTGTGAGGCACTGGGTTTGATCCTCAGCACCACATAAAAATGAATAAGTATACAATTTGATGTTAAAAAAAGCAACAGATAATATACAAGTAAACCTTTCTAATTTAAAACTTACATTTTCTGTGAGGGTCATGTTTCCTTTGTTGGTATTTAATACTGTTGTCATTAAAGCCAGATTTATGCTGTTGAGTTACTTGACTTATTTCTTGAGGTAGAACTGCACCCTGCAAGTTAAAATGCTTAAGAATAAGTTAAATAAATCTTAATATTATAACTATTACTTTTCCTCAACTTTTAATTAATAATTACTTTATTATTTTAATAAAAATTACATAGTTCCTTAGGAAAAAAGTAAGATAGAAAAGCAAACAGAATTTAAAAAACTATCCAAAATTCACCACCAGCAATAAAAATAATTTACATAATTCTCATCACTGAAAACATTTCTCCAGGCATCAGTATGACAGCAAGACAAATAGAAAACAATCCTTTTATGAAAGTGCTATTTTCTTTTTTTTTAAAGCTGTATTTGAATAGAATTAAACCAAATTTTGTTTTAAGTTAAACACAGAAACTAAAGAAATATTAAACTTTAGGTAAATGTTTCTTTACAACAGAAACAGCAGCCTTTCTAGATGTGCTTTGGGATAATCCTACCTCTGGGGGAGGTGGGGGCAGGGAGTGAGCAGGAGAAGAAATAGCTCTGGACAAGAGCAAGGTAGTACAAGGACCTGTGTTTGGGGCCTCCCTAAGTTGCTGAGGCTGGCCTTGAACTTGTGATCCTCCTGTCTCAGCCTACCAAATTGCTGGGATTATAAACTGGTGTCACTGCACTGGGCTCTTGCTAATTGTTTTAAGTACTGTAATGTCTTCCTATTATTTGACAATATCAATATTAATAAAAATAAGATACTTGGGGAAGGAACATGAAAGGGAATGCAAATTAACTAACATCTTCAATTTAAAATACATTTGAAGCCAAGATGTAAGATTAACAATTCTTAGCAAAGAGGTAAGAGTCAAAGTCATTGGTCAAGCAATAAGGCAAAAAGGGGAAAAAACTGTTGCTGAATTTAGAGGAACAGTTCCCAGTGAAAGGTTGGAAGAGCACAAGTTAAAAAAAAATTTGAATAGAGCCAGGCATGGAGGCTTACACCTATAATCCCAATTATTTGAGAGGCTGAGGCAAAAGGTTTGCAAGTTTGAGGGCAGCCTCAGTAACTTAGTAGGACCCTCAGCAAGTTAGTGAAACCCTGTCTGGAAATCTTAAAATAAAAAGGGCTGGGGATGGAGCTCAGTGGTATAGCACCCCTGGATTCAATCTCCAGTACCAAAAAACCAAAAACCAAAGTAGTTGCATAGATGGATATAGACTACAAGGCTCTCAGGGTAATACTTCCATCCACTCATCCATTCACTCATTCATTTTAAGAGAAAAGTCTTGCTGTGTTTCTCAGACTGGCCATGAATTCTTTCCTGGCCTAGGACAGTCTCCTGACTTAAGTAACTGATAGTAGCTGGGACCACAGGTATGAACCACAAAATGCACCTTGCTAACATTTCCTTTTAGAACAAAACTTCTTCAAAGAACTGCCGTTTCTAATTGCTGCCTCCACTTTCTCTTCCCCTTTCCCCGTTGTTCTTTTTTTTTTTTAATGTCATCCCCTGCTCCCCCCCCCCCTCCCCCGGCCCCACCTCAATACTGTGGATTGAACCCAGGGGTGCTCTACCACTGAGTTACATCCTCAGCCCTTTTTGTTCTTTTATTTTGAGATAGAGTCTTGCTAAATTGGCTTTAAACTGATGATCTTGCCTCAGCCTCTCCAGGTGCTGGGATTACAGGTGTGTACTACTGGTGTTCTCCCCTTCTCTCTTAAACACACTCCAGTTTTTTAGTCTCATCATATTACTGAAACTGCTCCTCAAGGTTCCCAATGAACTTCAGGTGCTAAACTCTATGGTCAATTCTCAGTTTTCACTTTTAATTTCAGTATTAGGGATTAAATCCAGGGGGAGTTCACCATTAAGTTACATTCCCAATGCGTTTTATTTTGAGACAGTTGTTGAGGCTGGCTTCAAACTTGTGATCCTCCTGCTTCAGCCTCCTGAGTTGCTGGGATTAAAGGGCTATGTCACTGTGCCTGGCTTTCGTGTGTGTGTGTGTGTGTGTGTACATGCACATGTTTAAGATAGAACCCTGGGCCTCCAGATGTCAGGTAAATGCTCTACCTCTGAGCAAAATCCCCCGATTCCACCCTCACTTTTTATGCTTGTTTTACCATCACATTTGCAATTTTGTCCTCTCTAGCACAGATAATGCCACAGGACACTGAAACAGATGAGGTGCTTATGGTGCAGGCTAGTGGATTATAGACAGAACAATATTTTTGACCCCCACTGAGAAGTTAGGTTAGTAACTAGCAAAAAAATTAGCAGGAATTAACTCTTTGCCCTCTTCATTTCTTTGAGACTATTCTTTTAGCAGCATTTCTTTGCTCTTTTGTTGTTGTGCTGGGGAGTGAACTTAGGGCCTTATAAATGTTGGTAAGCTCTCTGAGCTATATACCCTCAGCCCTCTTTCATCTTCTTATTTTTATAAAGGAATATAAATTTGCTCATTCATATTTAACAAATCAACTTCTAGTGTAAGATTATACATTCAAGTGGAAAAAAATAAGTTATTGCCATTAAAACCTTCGTTGAACTTAAAATATAGCTACTGTGATTTTTAAGTAGCTTTAAAAAAAATCCAAAACTGCTGGGTGTGGTGGCACATGCCTGTAATTCCAGCGACTTGTGAGGCTGATATAGGAGGATCATGAGTTCAAAGTGAACCTCAGCAAAAGTGAGGTGGTAAGCAACTCAGTGAGACTCTGTCTCTAAATAAACTATAAAATAGGGCTCAGAATGTGGCTCAGTGGTTAAGTGCCCTGAGTTCAATCCCTGGTACCAAAAATAAATAAATAAATAAATAAATAAATTCCAAAACTGACTTAAAAGAAAAATGTACTCTCACTCACCGGTCCTAAAATTTCATATCTAAAAATAATTACCAAAATTCATAATCAAAACTGTCTTTTTTCTATTTTAGGAGAAATTTTTAATTATTGCAAAGCTGAAAGAAAAATTAAAAAAAATCTTTTTAAAAACGAATTGTTCATCAAATAAAGAATACTAACCTTCTCTTGTACAGTTGGCTGGAACTGCTGAATTTTTCCAGATTCTTGTAAGGATTGCCAAATGTTGCAAAATTCATCATCATCTTTAATAGGTGCCTAGTAAAGCACAAACAATTTCTTAAGAAAATTAGGACAAAAGTTCATACGAAATTATTTATTTATTAAAATTATTTAGTTGTAGGTTGGATATTTATTTTCATTATTTGAAATCCCTGAATTTTTGTTTTTTCTAGAGCTTAGCTCAGTAATTATGAAAGCATTCTACTAGAACGAAACTAGTCTTTTTAAATATGCAAATGTTTTGAACAGGTTTACTTAAAAAATAAAACATAAGAAAGACTATAAAAGATTATACTCGGGTACAACCAGTGACATGATTTAAACCACACTTTTTAAATAAAAAAAGAAAACTAAGTCAAATTAAATTTCCGTTTAATTTGTGTAATTTGTGAAAAACTGCTCTATTTGTGTAATATGAGTTAAAATGTATTCTGTTGCATATATAACAAATTAGAATAAATAAAATTTAAAAAAAATTTAAAAAAAAGATTATATTTGTGCTGGGGTTGTAGCACAGTAGTAGAGAGCTTGCCTACCATGTGTGGGGCATTGGGTTCGATCCTTAGCACCACATAAAAATAAATAAAGGTCCATCAACAACTAAAAAACAAAGATTATACTCAATATTTCACCAACAGTTTTTTTCCCTTCTAACATATTAGTATATAATCTCATTTATACAAACATCTAAAGATTTTGTTTTAAAAATTTCTATTTTACATAAAGTAATATCGGTAAATTTAGAAATTATCTATTAATTTATAAATTAGAAATAAATTTAAATTTGATTATTTATGATTATAATTCATAAATTATTAATTTATAATTTATAATTAATTTAATTAAATTGATTTAATGCAGTTTAAGATTCTGAAAAAACTTGCTTCAAAATTTAATAGCAGTTACCTATGCTCCTTGAAAGATTTTTGCTTGTGTTTCCTTTGTTACTATCAAATTATATGTTTTCCAACTAGTCTAGAATATATATGTATTATTTGGTTAAAAAAATGTGTTTAAGCCTAAAAATTGGGGCCATGAATTAAATACAGTTCAATGTTTCAGAAAAGATAACTCAGTTTTTGTGTCCAGAAAGATTAAGAAAATCATCCATGGGCTGGAGTCGTGACTCATGGTTGGAGCACTTGCCTAGCATGGGTTTGATCCTAAGCACCACATTTAAAAAAACCAAAAACCAAAAACACAAAGTTATTAAAAAGAAAAGAAAAGAAAAGAAAATCATCCATGAATTACATGGTGGGAACTTAAAAACTGCTTTTGACAAATGTAATTTCCCTTTGAACTTTTCAATTTCTATCATTCATAGAAGATAGCATAGGACATATAGATTATAAGAAAAAATTTAAATGATAATTTAAAAAGTAAACATAAAAAACATATTCTCAAGTTCATTCTTTCAATTAATCTAGTTTTATTTTTTATATGTTTTTAAATTGTAGATGGAAACAATACCTCTACTTTATTTATTTTTATATGGTGTTAAGGATTGAACCCAGTGCTTCACAGGTGCTAGGCAAGTGTTCTACCAATGAGCTATGATCCTTGCCCTAATGTATTTTATTTTTAATAAAACTAATTTAATAGCAGCAGAATGAATTCTTCTTCCTTCTTTTCTTTCTTTCTTTTTTTTTTTTTTTTTTGGTGGTATAAGGATTAAATCCAGGGACCTTTTGCTTCCTAAGCAAAACCTCTACCACTAAGCTACATCTCCAGCCCTTAAAAATTTTATATTTTGAGACAGTCTCAATAAATTGCCCAGGCTGGCCTTGAACTTGTGATCATCCTGACAGTCTCTGGATGAGCTGAGTAATAGCATTCTTCATTAGCCTACTATTTTAAAACAACTTTGAAATTGATTTGAACTACACTTTTTAAATAAAAAAGGAAAACTAAGTCAAATTAAATTTCCATTTAGAAAGTCTGCCATGATTTGTGATTTTGTAAAGAAGATGGAGAGAAGTTAAACACTGACTTACTTGAGTAGGAACAAAAAGTGACTGAGGAGAATGGTTGAGGCCTCCTAAATGTGAGGCAGAAACTGATAAATTTGGGCTATAGTGATTCACAGCTGGCTGTGGTTTCACAATGGCTGTCAACTTCTGATTTCCTGTTTCAGAGCGACTCCCATGAGAAAGGTTCACCAAGGCACTTGTTGGTAGTCGATAACCTCTACCAGGTGAGCACCTAAAAGTAAAATGGTTTATCAGGATCAAAAGGAAACAATACTAAATATGCTAGGGAGAAGAATCAAATAATTTGGGGGTATCCATCATAAGAAGTAATAAACTGGATTATAGGCATGCACCGTTGTGCCTGGCTCATTTTTACATTTTTAAAAAGATTTTGAGATAGTGTCTTGCTAGGTTGCTGAGGCTGGCCTTGAACTTGTGAATTTCCTGCCTCAGCCTTTTGTCACTGGGATTACAGGTGTGTGTCACCACACCAAGCAAAAGTATATAGTTCTTTTATAAGAAATTTTTTTAACTGCAAGGTTGCTATAAAATACCAATTTTAATAAGAACTACACTTAGCAAAGATTCCATATTATGAAAATCAGTATTCTGCAGACAGTTAATCTTTTACATAGCCCTCTATCAGTCAAGCAATCCACTGCCCTTAACTAGGAGAGGGAAAAAAGACACTGGGAGGAAAAACCTAAAAACAGACTAAAACTATTTTCAAAGGTTAGTTGGCTAAAGTTACTAGTAATCAAACATTTTTATGAAAAATAAAATCAAATAAGGATCCAGATTCTGTTGCTGCATTTAAAGAGTATAGGCAGAAAGGTCTTTGGGCAGCAAGCATATTCAGGTTTCTTTTTCTTTTTTTGTGGTACTGGGGATCAACTGCAGGGCCAAGAGCATACTAGGTTAGCACTCTACCACTGAGTTACATACCCAGACAATATCTGAGTTTTAAAATGATAATAATAGCATCTTGAAGGGAACCATTTAGAACAAAGATTGAAGATTGTGAGTTTATGCCAGGAAGTTAAATAAGAATAATTTAAAATTTTTAATTACCCAAAACAGAAGAGAAGAGGAAACTGAGCTACATTCACTTTAGTCTTCTAGTTGATTTTAGAAGAGCAAAAGGAAAACTGTACAGGATTTTATTCTATCCTTATAATAACCTAGTGAAAGAGGATACTAACCTACCCAAGGTTAGTTTAAGTGAAAGAGCTCAGACTTTCTAATACACCATGGTGCCTTTATACCATCATGAGCTTTCCCATAAACTTTAAACTTTGAGTTAGAATGCTCTCAAAATGAATTCAAGTCTTACTTAAGTTAAATCAAAAACAATTCAAACCTAGGTCATTAAACCTGCTACCTTCCTGTTCTATTGCTCTTTTCCTTCCTAGTCAGGTTTCTCAAGTGTTACCTTCATTTCCTGTCTCCACTCCACTTGCTATTCGCACCTCAAACCACTCCAGTCAGGTCCACCACTCTACTGAAATATTTACAAGTCACTGAATTCAAGGGACATTTCTACTCCTCAAGTTACTTAACCATAAATATCCTTTGTTATATATGCTCTTTTTTTTTGTCTTTCTGAGCACTCTTCACTGTTCCTTCTTCTGCCAATTAACTATTATTTATTTTTCCTTCCACTCTCTTATTACATTTTAATTAAATAATTAATACTGTACTTAGTTGCTTCATTATCTCTCTCAATAAAATTCAAACTCTATAAGGGCAGAAAGCATGTCTGCCTTATTCACCATGATATACTGTGTAGTAAGTGTGGTATCCTACATAAACTATGAACTAAACTGTGGACATACAAACAAATAATGTAAAATCCGAGGCCACGTGGACATAGTCACAAAATAAAATCATTATTTGGAAATACAAACCTTATTGTTAAGCCTCCAGGAAATTCTTCATCAAATAATACTTCAAATAGTACATCAGCTTCTCTACTAGCTGTTGAAGGAGAGAGAGAGACTAAAGTCATATAATGAAAAATCATTGATAAGTTTTAGAGTGCTCAGAAGCTATTTTTGAAATCCATATAAAATATTCTGGATGTGAAGAATGACATATAACAATATAGTGCTTGAGAAGACCACTATACCCCAATTCCCAGCTAAGTAACCACTATCTTCAATTTGACAGTTATGATTGTTATATATATATATATATATATTTTTTTTTTTTTCCAGTGTTGGGTATCAAAACCAAGGTCTTGAGCTGCTAGGCAAGTGTTCTAACATTGAGCTAAAAGGCATTTCTTCATACTTTTACTACACGTGTACACATGTTAATGATATGTAGTGTATTGTTTTCTAAGTTTTGAAACATTATATATATGTTATCATAGACAATATATTCTTTTGTTTTCTCTGCAAATACCATGCTTTATCCGTTCCCCTGCTGAACGGATAAAGCATGGTATTTGCAGAGATGGAATACCGTGCATCTAGAAAACAGAATAAATGCAAAGACACATGAATGAATCTCACAGACAGCAATGCTATTACAAACACTGCTATCACGAACATTGTATAAATCTTGTCCTTTAACCATATCCTTCCCTAGGTTAGAAGTGAAATTGCTAGCTGTAAAGAATGCACTTATTTATTTATTGGATATTGGGGATTGAATGCAAGGGTTCTGTACCACTGAGCTAGGTACCTAGTCCTCTTCCTTCTTCTTCTTCTTTTTTTTTTTTTTTTTAAATTTTGAGGCTCCTGCCAAGGCTGACCTCAAACTTATGATCAGCCTCAGCCTCCTGAACTGCTAGGATTACAGTGAGCACCACTGTACCTGGTTACATTTTTTTTTTAAACAGCTTTACTGAGGTATAAGTAACATGGGATAAATTGCCCATATTTAAAGAATACAATTTAATGAGTTTTAACATAAGGCATTAATTATGAAGCCATCATATATAACCATTCCTGAACTTTAGATTGGGCAAAGGGGAGGATGGGGAAGAATTATGAGGGCAGGAGTGATGGTGAAATGAGATGGACATCATTATCCTAGGTACATGTATGATGCATGAATGGTTCATCTCTACACTGTGTACAACCAGAGAATTGAAATTTTCTGCTACATTTGTGTAAAAAGAACTGAAATGCATCCTGCTATCATGTACAACTAAAGTAGAACAAATAAAAAATAATAAATTGGAAAAAAAATCACTTCCCAAAGTTTCCTGTGTCCTTTTTTTTTTTTAAAGAGAGAGAGAGAGAGAGAGAGAGAGAGAGAGAGAGAGAATTTTTAATATTTATTTTTTAGTTCTCGGCGGACACAACATCTTTGTTGGTATGTGGTACTGAGGATCGAACCTGGGCCGCACGCATGCCAGGCAAGCGCGCTATGGCTTGAGCCACATCCCCAGCCCCCTCCTGTGTCCTTTTGTAATCCACACCCTCCTTCCCTGGGAAACCACTAAAAGTCTGCTGTCACAATAGGTTAATTTGTATTTCTAAAATTTTATATAAATAAAATCATAGAATATGTATTCCTCTTTTGTCTAGCTTCTTTCAGCATAATTATTTTGAGTGTCATTCTCATTGTATGTATTAGTAGTTTTTTCTTTTTTATTGTTTGAGAAATATCTCATTGTACAGGTATCTAACAATTTATTTAACCACTCACCTGTTGATGCACATTTAGATTATTTCCAATTTTTTGGTCATTATTTACAAAGCTGCTTCAAAGATTCATGAATGAGACCTTGTTTTTGTTTAAGCCTTCATTTCCTTGGGTAAGCCTCTAGGGATGCAACAGCTGTGGAACAGCTGGGTTTTACAGTAGATGCATGTTTAATAGCTTTTTTAAAAACCTACTTTCCAAAGTGGCCGTATCATTTTATATCCCCACTGGCAATGTAGGAGAGTTGCAGTTATTCCACAATACTGCTAACAATTTTGTTTTGTTTTTACTGCTAATATTTAACATTAAATATTTTAATATTTAAAATTTTAATTTGTTATATGAGACAGCAGAATGCATTACAATTAAATTTTTTTTTGTACTGAGGTTTGGGGATTAAATCCAGGGCCTTGTGCATGGTAGGCAAGTACTCTACCAATATGCTCCATCCTCAACTCTTCTTATGGATTTAATTTGTATTTCTTAATGATGAATGGTTTTGAGCATCTTTTCATGTTTCTGCCACATATCTTCTGTGGTAAAATATCTGTTCAGCTATTCTTTTTTTAAAATTTTGAATTGTTTATTACTCAGTTATAAAAATTACATATTATAAACACAAGTATTTTGTTGGATTTACAGTTTGCTAATATTTTCTTTGTATGTGGCTTGTCTTTTCATTTCTGTAATAATGTCTTTTTTTTTTTTTTTTTGGTACCGGGGATTGAACCTAGGTCCTGTGCATGCTAGGAAAGTGGTCCACAACTAGTTACATCCCCAGCCCTTTTAATTTTGACATAAGGTTTTGCAAAGTTGTCTGGCAGGCCTTGAGCTTGTGATCTTTCTGTCTCTGTCTCCTGAGTTGCTGGGATTACAGAATTGTGCTACCGTATCTGGTATGTAGCAGTGTCTTTGAAGAGAAAACATCTTTTATTTTCATGAAATCCAAATGATCAATGTTTTCTATTTCAGGCTTTCTATGTGCTATTTAAGATATCTTTAACAAACTCTATGTTATTAATATTTTTTTTCTTAGAAGTTTTTGTAATTTTACCTCTTACATAAGTCTCTGATTAATTTCAACTAATTTCTATAGAAGGTATAAGGTGTATTTAATTTCTTCACTATAAAACAATTGACCATAAACGTATAGGTCTGTTTCTGGCGTCTAATTCTATTCCACTAATCTACACACAGTCTGTTTTTATGCCAATCTACACTGTTTTCCACTATTCAAGCTTTATACATTTTGCAATCAGGTAGTATAAATTCTTCAATTTTGTCATTTTTTCAAATTGATCTGACTAGTCCAGAGTCTTTGGATCCTATATAGGTTTTAAAAATCATCTTGTTGATTTCTGTAAAATAGGCTAATAAGCACACCTGTAATTCCAGCTTCTGAGGAAGCTAGCTAAGGTAAGAGGATCAAAAGTTCAAACCAGCCTTGGCGATTTAGTAAGACCCTGTCTTAAAACAAAATAAAAGCCAGGCAGGTAGGGAACACCTATAATCCCAGCAGCACAGGGGAGGCTGAGACAGGAGGGTGGTAAGTTCAAAGCCAGCCTCAGTAAAAGGCGCTTAGCAACTCAGTGAGACTGTCTCTAAATAAAATACAAAAAAAGGCTGGGGATGTGGCTCCGTGATCAAGTGACCTTGAGTTCAATCCCTGGTACCCCCCAAAACAACAAAACAAAACAAAACAACCAAAACAACAACAAAAATAAATAAAAACAAAAGCAAAAAGGGCTAATAATGTAGCTTAGTATTAAAGTACCTGCCTAGCATGTGTGAGGCCTTGGGTACCAACAACAACAAAAAAAGATGAAAACAATGTAATTAATTTCTTGCTGACTTCTGGTCCTGCTTTCCTTTGTTACAAGTAAGCATAGTGCTGTGTCAGGGCTCATTTCAAATAGAGTCTTTCTTCTGAAAATAATTAGGATGAAAATACAATATAAAAGAATCACTGATCAATGTTACTTAATGAACTGCCCTATTTTACTTCATGTTATTTCAAGTATAGTAGAAAGTACTGCACTTTGGGAGTTGCTTGTCTAAGATATTCATGTTGGTGGATTTCATCTGTGAACTTAGGCTGTGGTGTCCAGCTGTTCGATTAAACACTCATGTAGATGTTGCTGTGAAACTATTTTTTTTTTAAAGATACATTTTTGAGAGAGAATTTTATTTATTTTTTTGTTTTTCAGCGGACACAACATCTTTGTTTGTATGTGGTGCTGAGGATCGAACCCAGGCCGCACGCATGCCAGGTGAGAGCGCTACCGCTTGAGCCACATCCCCAGCCCGTGAAACTATTTTTAAGCTGTGACTAACATTCAAGTTAGCAGACTTTGAGCAAAGTAGATTACTCTTCATAACCTGTGTGGGTCTCATCTGATTAGCTGAAAGTCATAAGAGAAGATTTGGGATCCCCAAAGGAAGAAATCTATCTCCAGACTCAAGCAAAATCAGCTCTTGCTGGAATTTACAGCTTGTAATTTTGGAGTTGCCAGTCTCCATAGCTACATGAGCCAATTCCTTAAAAATCAATCAATCAGTCAGTTGCTCTTCATTCAACCAGTTTTATATCTGTGGAGAAGACTACACAATATCTGCCACCATATGACCCAGCTGTACCACTCCTTAGTATTTATCCTAAAAAAATTACAGTGATACATGCCTGCCCATATTTATAGGAGCACAATTTCACACTAGCCAAACTATGGAGCAGCCTAGGTGTCCATCAACGGATGAATGGATAAAGAAAATGTAGTATGTATACATAATGAAGTTTTATTCAGCCATAAAGAAAAATGAAATCATGTCATTTCGAAGAAAATGGATGGAACTTGAGACCATTAAATTAAGCAAACTAAGCCAAATTACAGCTCTTCCACTTACTGATGTATATAGAAGCAAATTGTTTAATCTCTCAGGTAAGGAAATAATATCCATCTGTCAGGTGGTTGTGAAGGTTGAGTACAAAATATTTAAGTATGTGGCATACTGTTGATACTGAATATGCCTGTGGCCTGCCTATTCTTCCTTTTGGGATGGTGAGACCAAGTGGTTGAGTGCCTGGGACATGGAGAGACAGTGCTGCAAAGCATCCTGATCCCTGGACACCTGATTTGCTGTCTCAGGTTGGGGCTATTTTTGGAATCTGCTCCATAAAGTTGTTCACTCCAGGTATCTCTTTGGGACACATTTAGAACCTTAGATGCTTTTTCCCTTTTTTTTTTCTTTTCTTCCTTTATTTCTCTCCTCCACCCCCTACTCCCCAGTACTTGATATTGTACCCAGGGGCATGCTACCCTGAGCTACATTCCCAGTCCTTTTTATTTTTTAACTTTGACATTGGGTCTTACAAAACTACACAGGCTGGCCTCAAACTTGTGATCCTTTTGCTTCAGTCTCCTAAGTCACTGGGATTATGGGTGTGTACCATCCTCCACATCTCCTTTTTAAATTTTTGGTTAAAATACACAACATAGGGCTCAGTGGTAGAGCAAGTACTTAGAATGCACAGTGTCCTAGGTTAAATCTCTAGCACCAAAACAAAACAATATAAAAACATAAAATTTACCATCTTAGCCATTTTAAAGTATACAGTACAGTAATGCTAACTATATGCACATTATTGTTTAACAGAGTGATAGGTCTGTTTTATATAATTTAATTATAGATATAAAATTTAGATTAATATACAAATTTAATTCCCAATCTTCAAATGTAAACAATGTGATGTTTATTTATTTCTTCACAGAATCCTAAATATTACAATGGAAATTAAAGTAAAACTCTGAGCAAGATTAGACAAAAGTTTAAAGCCTGGGTACAGTGCCTGTAATCCCATTAGCTTGGGACTGCTGAGGCAGGAGGATTAAGAGTTCAAAGCCAGCCTTAGCAACTTAGAGAGATCCTGTCTCTAAATAAAATATGAAAAAGGGTTGGGATGTAGCTCAGTGGTTAAGTGCCCCTGGGTTCAATTCCCAGTATCAAAAAAAAAAAAAAAAAAAGTTTGAAGAAGAATTATGAAAATTTCCTCTTAGTTTTATAAAAACATATGTTTACCTTAAAGATTTTATATAATTTCAGTGTGATAAATATAAACAATCAAAATTTGACAGTCCCATCTCAACTTCCCCCTCTTTTAATTATGTCTTAGATGATTACACAGGCAAAAATAAAAGGGAATTTTCTCTGACAAATACAATGTAGAAGGAAAAAAAATTTCACAAAAGCTACAACATAAAAGGATTTTTTTTCCTGATATATACATTTTTCTGCTTAGATATGAAAAACACACAAATTTGTGCTTTATTTTACTTTATAAGTATAGCTAAAGACTTATCAAGTATTGAGACATTACCTCCTTTGATTCCTATGATGGTGCCCCGAAGGCCAACTGGAACCGAAAAATTCTCTCTCACATTTACAACACGGTCAAAGAGACGAAATTCTGCATCCCGATCAGGAATGACTCCATGTTGCTGTTCTAAAGGCTGAAAAGGAGAGAGCCATTAATTCTCATTAAAAGTTTCTCTAATATATTGAAAACATTTTTAAAGCAAAAGCAACTAGTTTGAATTCTTTGATAGGAACTTACTCTGTATAGCAAATGTGGCTTCACTGTCACTCGTACTTTCTTATTATTCTTTCTTTGCTGAGGAAAGAAAAAAAACTTTATGTGTAAAATTGTAAAAGCAGAATTCACTACTTCAACATATCTGAAGTTTACAGAACCAAAAATAAAAAACAAAACAAAAAAGCTTATAAAGCCAAACGAAATAATTAATTTTAAGAACATCTAAAGTTCCACAGCTACGGTTAAGTGGGAATAAAATAAACATTTATAAAATGCTTATAAACCTAAATTCTTATTTAAAAAAATTTTAATGTAAATTGTTTTTGAAATATGACATAGAAAAATGCAAAGTTGTAAGTGTAGCCAGAAGAATTTTTTTCTTTAATACATCTGTGTGTATCCACACTCAATCCGAGCAGCACTTTTCCTTAAGCATAAGAAACCCTCTCCAGCCCCTCCTACTTACTAGCCTTCCTCAAGTAAACTTACTGCTAACACAAAATATTAGATTTGCCTATTTTGAACTTTATATATAAAAGTGCTATCTTATGGCTTTTTTCCTCTTTCAAAAGAATTATAGGAAATAGCCAGCAAAGATTTTTATAGAAGAAAGAAAGGTATAAAGTATTATCTGTGAGAACACCATGGGTTGTGTGGTATTTTTAAAAATTAAGCTTGAGTTCATTTGACAAAACCTTTGCCTTTTGATCTATTGTGAAATTTGATGTCTGAATGTTTGGGATATCTACAGAATGCTGGAAGAAGAGTTTTTCCTGTTCTTTTTTACTTGTTAGTTCTGTGAACTCACACTTTCAGCATTAGCTGCCTTCCATCTATGGGAAGGCAATAATTTTACATGTTCTAGCTAATCAAACAGTGGAAATAATTTCTATCGATTACATTACATAAAATACTAGGTTGTTAAAATAGAGAGTACTAACCTCATTTAAAAAATGTCAGCAGTTCTATCTTTGGATTTCTCTTTAGAACATCACTTTTGCAAATAAGGGCAAGAGGACATCAAACAACAATAAACTATAGAGTTCATGTGTTCACATACTGTAAGTGCTCAATCCTTTAAACAGTGTCTATTTTATTATGAGGCATTTTATGTTTTCTTTCAGTAAATATTTGTTAAGTTACATTTATGTGCCACGTAGTCATTAATCAAAGTGCTAGGAATAAAGCAGTGAACTGATTGTTTACTCTAGTTAAGAAAGATGTAACAGAAACAAAATGGGGGCTAGGGATGTTGTTCAGCTCCCCTGGGGATGTTGAACCCATTGGAGTTCTGCCTTTTTATTTTTATCTTGGGATAGGGTGTTGCTAAATTGTCCAGGCTGGTCTTAAACTTGCAATCCTTTTATATTGGCCTTCCAAATCACTGGGATTATAGGCATGTGCCACTTGGCCTGTATGTTTGAAAATTGAAGGCAAAAAGCATTAAAAAAAAAAAAAAGGAGCAGGGAAGAGAGATAGGCAATATGGGGAGATAATGCAATTTTAATAAGGTGAATAATGAAGGCCATATTGATAAGGTGTCTATGTATTCAGCCCATAGCAGGATTAACAGACTGCAACAAGTGGAATATCAGAAGAATTTAAAGGAACTGAAAAAAGAAAGACACTAGAACTGTGCCTGGACTACTGCATTGGAAAAAACAACCCAAAAGCTCTAATATATACCTAGGCATTGTTATACCATAGCTCTCACCAGAGGATGTGATTATCAAACTTCATTTGTTAGGCAAATGAACACACTAGGTAATTTCCACAATATGCTCCATTCTATAGGTATTGGATGAAGAATTTGGGGACTATTCAAAATGTGATCATTTTTAGAAATGCAGAATCTTGGGCTTGGGGTGTCGCTCAAAGGTGGAATACTGCCTCACATGTGCAAGGCCCTGAGTTCTGTCCCTAGTGTTGCAGAAAAGAAAAAGAAAAACAAAACAAACTCTCAAGCCTCACCCTAGGCTTACGGAGTCAGAACCAGTATTTTAATAAGATGCTACTATAATTTATTTGTACTTTAAAGTTTAAGAAGCACTGCTCTAAGGTGGAACCCAGAGCTTTCTTAAAAAGCTCTCCCAGTAGCTGGGTATGTGGTATACGCCTATTATAATCCCAGCGACTCAGGAAGCCGAGGCAGGAGGATCACAAGTTTCAGGCCACTTTGGACAATGCAGTGAGGCTCTATCTTGAAATAAAATAGAAATAAAAATAAAATAAAGGGCTGGGAATGTAGCTCATTGGTAGAGAACCTCTGGGTTCAATTTTCAGAACCACAAAACAAAACAAACAAACAAAAAAATCAAACCTCTTCTTTAAACCCTCCAAAACAAAACCAAGAAACAATGCTGAAGAAATATATTTTATTCTATATTGAGACAATTAAAAGGTAATAACAGCTGAATATCAATGACCTTTCGAAAATTAAACTCCTGGGACAGAAGGTAAAGCTTAGTTGTGGAGCACATGCCTAGCATGCATGAGGCCTTGGGTGTGATCTCCAGTATACATCCCCAAACCCCCTTTAAATTCTTTGCGCTGAGCCTTATAATTTCCCCCCAAGAGAAAAAAAAAAAATCTAGTGGTGATTTTCTAGATCATAATCACAGAAAATTCAAGTAATAATAATTATAATAGTAGCTAATCATTATTAGGCATCAATACTAGCTAAGCATTATTAAAAGGTTAAAAACTTTTTTTTCCTGAATTGGGGCTTGGACACAGGCTTCCTGCATAAGTACTCTACCACAGAGTAGACCCCAGTCCAAGGTTGAGTAAATATAAATTATAAATCAAAAGAGGGATTCAAACAGAGAGTGGAGGAGATAGGTTGAGTACAGTTCTTAATTCTACTAGTGCAAAAAAGAGAGTGTTATGTTAACAATCATTTTAATAAAAAAGGAACTGAAATTTGTGAAAAATAAAGTTTCTAAAGCAATAATATCAATTCATTTTCTTCTATTTATTTTTTTAAACTTGTTGTTGTTCTCGTAGATGGACAGCATTCCTTTGTTTCATTTTTATGCAGTGCCAAGGACTAAACCCAGGGCCTCATACATGCTAGGCAAGTGCCACTGAGCTATAGCCCCAGCCCTCCATTTTCTTTTTGTAATATATTTTTTTTTAAATTTTTATTTTTTTTATTTTTATTTTTTTTTATTGGTCATTCATAACATTACATAGTTCTTAATACATCATATTACACGGTTGATTCACGTGGATTATGAACTCCCGCTTTTACCCCGTATACAAATTGCTGTATCACATCAGTTTCCCTTCCATTGATTGACATATTGCCTTTCTAGTGTCTGATGTATTCTGCTGTCTGTCCTATTCTCTACTATCCCCCCTCCCCTCCCCTCCCCTCCCCTCCCCTCCCCTTTTCTCTCTCTACCCCTTCTACTGTAAATCATTTCTTCCATTTGTATTATCTTGTCTTGCCCCTCCTTTCCTCTTATATGACATTTTGTATAACCCTGAGGATCGCCTTCCATTTCCATGCAATTTCCCTTCTCACTCCCTTTCCCTCCCACCTCTCATCCCTATTTAATGTAAATCTTCTTCTCAAGCTCTTCGTCCCTACCCTGTCCTTGTTTACTCCCCTTATATCAAAGGAGTCATTTGGTATTTGTTTTTTAAAGATTGACTAGCTTCACTTAGCATAATCTGCTCTAATGCCATCCATTTCCCTCCAAATTCTATGATTTTGTCATTTTTTAATGCAGAGTAATACTCCATAGTATATAAATGCCACATTTTTTTTATCCATTCATCTATTGAAGGGCATCTAGGCTGGTTCCACAGTCTTGCTATCGTGAATTGAGCTGCTATGAACATCGATGTAGCAGTGTCCCTGTAGCATGCTCTTGTTAGGGCTTTAGGGAATAGACCGAGAAGGGGAATAGCTGGGTCAAATGGTGGTTCCATTCCCAGCTTTCCAAGAAATCTCCATACTGCTTTCCAAATTGGCTGCACCAATTTGCAGTCCCACCAGCAATGAACAAGAGTGCCCTTTTGCCCGCATCCTCTCCAGCACTTATTGTTGTTTGACTTCCTAATGGCTGCCAGTCTTACTGGAGTGAGATGGTATCTTAGGGTAGTTTTGATTTGCATTTCTCTGACTGCTAGCGATGGTGAGCATTTTTTCATGTACTTATTGATTGATTGTATGTCCTCCTCTGAGAAGTGTCTGTTCAGGTCCTTTGCCCATTTATTGATTGGGTTATTTGTTATCTTATTGTCTAATTTTTTGAGTTCTTTGTATATTCTGGTTATTAGGGCTCTATCTGAAGTGTGTGGAGTAAAGATTTGTTCCCAGGATGTAGGCTCCCTGTTTATCTCTCTTATTGTTTCTTTTGCTGAGAAAAAACTTTTTAGTTTGAGTAAGTCCCATTTGTTGATTCTATTTGTTAACTCTAGCGCTATGGGTGTCCTATTGAGGAATTTGGAGCCCGATCCCACAGCGTGTAGATCATAACCAACTTTTTCTTCTATCAGATGCCATGTCTCTGATTTAATATCAAGCTCCTTGATCCATTTTGAGTTAACTTTTGTGCACGGCGAGAGATAGGGATTCAGATTCATTTTGGTGCATATGTATTTCCAGTTTTCCCAGCACCATTTGTTGAAGATGCTATCCTTCCTCCATTGCATGCTTTTAGCCCCTTTATCAAAAATAAGATAGTTGTAGTTTTGTGGATTGGTTACTGTGTCCTCTATTCTGTACCATTGGTCCACCCGCCTGTTTTGGTACCAGTACCATGCTGTTTTTGTTACTATTGCTCTGTAGTATAGTTTGAAGTCTGGTATCGCTATACCGCCTGATTCACACTTCCTGCTTAGTATTGTTTTTGCTATTCTGGGTCTTTTATTATTCCATATGAATTTCATGATTCTTTTATCGATTTCTACAAGATATGCTGTTGGGATTTTGATTGGCATTGCATTGAACTTATATAGGACTTTTGGTAATATCGCCATTTTGATGATGTTAGTTCTGCCTATCCATGAGCAGGGTATATTTTTCCATCTTCTAAGGTCTTCTTCTATGTCTTTCTTTAGGGTTCTGTAATTTTCATTGTATAAATCTTTCACCTCTTTTGTTAGGTTGATTCCCAAGTATTTTATTTTTTGGGGGGATATTGTGAATGGAGTAGTTGTCCTCATTTCCGTTTCAGAGGATTTGTCGCTGATATACAGGAATGCCTTTGATTTATGCGTGTTGATCTTATATCCTGCCACTTTGCTGAATTCATTTATTAGCTCTAATAGCTTCTTTGTAGACCCTTTTGGGTCTGCTAGGTATAGAATCATATCATCTGCAAATAGTGATAATTTAAGTTCTTCTTTTCCTATTTTTATGCCTTTAATTTCTTTCGTCTGCCTAATTGCTCTGGCCAGTGTTTCGAGGACTATGTTGAACAGAAGTGGTGAGAGAGGGCATCCCTGTCTTGTACCAGATCTTAGAGGGAATGCCTTCAATTTTTCTCCATTCAGAATGATGCTGGCCTGTGGCTTATCATAGATTGCTTTTACAATGTTGAGGTATGATCCAGTTATCCCTAATTTTTCTAGAGTTTTGAACATAAAGGGATGCTGTACTTTGTTGAAAGCTTTTTCTGCATCTATCGAGATGATCATATGGTTCTTATTTTTAAGTCTATTGATGTGGTGGATAACATTTATTGATTTCCGTATATTGAACCAACCTTGCATACCAGGGATGAATCCTACTTGATCATGGTGTATAATTTTTTTGATATGTATTTGAATCCGATTCGCCAGAATTTTATTGAGGATTTTTGCATCAAGGTTCATTAGAGATATTGGTCTGTAGTTTTCTTTCTTTGAAGTGTCTTTGTCTGGTTTCGGAATCAGGGTGATGTTGGCCTCGTAGAACGAATTTGGAAGTTCTCCCTCTTTTTCTATTTCCTGAAATAGCTTGAAAAGTATTGGTGTTAGTTCCTCTTTAAAGGTTTTGTAAAACTCTGCTGTATACCCATCCGGTCCTGGGCTTTTCTTAGTTGGTAGTCTTTTGATGGTTTCTTCTATTTCCTCTATTGTTATTGGTCTGTTTAGGTTGTCTATGTCCTCCTGACTCAATCTGGGCAGATCATAAGACTTAAGGAATTTATCTATGCCTTCACTATCTTCTATTTTATTGGAGTATAAGGATTCAAAATAATTTCTGATTATCATCTGTATTTCTGAAGTGTCTGTTGTGATATTGCCTTTTTCATCCCGTATGCTAGTAATTTGGGTTCTCTCTCTTCTTCTCTTCGTTAGCATGGCTAAGGGTCTGTCAATTTTATTTATTTTTTCAAAAAACCAACTTTTAGTTTTGTCGATTTTTTCAATTGTTTCTTTTGTTTCAATTTCATTAATTTCAGCTCTGATTTTAATTATTTCTTGCCTTCTACTTCTTTTGCTGTTGTTTTGCTCTTCTTTTTCTAGGATTTTGAGTTGAAGTATGAGATCATTTATTTGTTGGTTTTTTCTTTTTTTGAGGAATGAACTCCAAGCAATGAATTTTCCTCTTAGAACTGCTTTCAATGTGTCCCATAGATTCCGATATGTTGTGTCTGTGTTTTCATTTGACTCTAGGAATTTTTTAATTTCCTCCTTAATGTCTTCTAGAACCCATTGATCATTAAGCAACCTATTGTTCATTCTCCAGGTGATGCTTGATTTTTCCTTCCTTCTTTTATCATTGATTATCAGTTTCATTCCATTATGATCAGATAAGATGCATGGTATTATCTCTACCCCTTTATATTGTCTAAGAGTTGCCCTGTGACATAATATATGGTCTATTTTTGAGAAGGTTCCATGTGCTGCTGAGAAAAAAGTGTAATTACTTGATGTTGGGTGGTATAGTCTATATATGTCAATTAAGTCTAGGTTATTAATTATGTTATTGAGTTCTATAGTTTCCTTATTTAACTTTTGTTTGGAAGATCTGTCCAGTGGTGAGAGAGGTGTATTAAAGTCTCCCATGATTATTGTATGGTGGTCTATTAGACTCTTGAACTTGAGAAGCGTTTGCTTGATGAACATAGCAGCACCGTTGTTTGGGGCATATATATTTATGATTGTTATGTCTTGTTGGTGTATGGTTCCCTTGAGCAGTATGAAGTGTCCTTCTTTATCCCTTTTGATTAACTTTGGCTTGAAATCTATTTTATTAGATATGAGTATGGACACTCCTGCTTGTTTCCGCAGTCCATATGAGTGGTATGATTTTTCCCACCCTTTCACCTTCAGTCTATGAATATCTTTTCCTATCAGATGCGTCTCCTGTAGGCAGCATATTGTTGGGTCTTGTTTTGTGATCCATTCTACTAGCCTGTGTCTCTTAATTGGTGAGTTTAAGCCATTAACATTTAAGGTTATTATTGAGATATGATTTGTTCTTCCAGCCATATTTGTTTATTGATGTTACTAAACCTGATTTGTTATCCTCTTTGACTACTTTCCCCCCTTTACTGTCCTACCTCCCATTGTTGGTTTTCAATGTTATTTTCCATTTCTTCTTCCTGTAATGTTTTGCCAAGGATTTTTTGAAGAGATGGTTTTCTAGCTGCGAATTCTTTTAACTTTTGTTTATCATGGAAGGTTTTAAATTCATCTTCTATCCTGAAGCGTAATTTCGCCGGATACACGATTCTTGGTTGGAACCCATTTTCTTTCAGTGTTTGAAATATGTTATTCCAGGATCTTCTAGCTTTCAGAGTCTGTGTTGAGAGATCAGCTGTTATCCTGATTGGTTTACCCCTAAATGTAATCTGCTTTCTTTCTCTTGCAGCTTTTAAAATTCTCTCCTTATTCTGTATGTTGGACATCTTCATTATAATGTGTCTAGGTGTGGATCTCTTATGATTTTGCACCATCGGCGTCCTGTAGGCTTCTAGGATTTGGGATTCTGTCACATTCTTCATGTCTGGGAAGTTTTCTTGTATTATTTCACTGAATAGATTGCTTAATCCTTTGGTTTGGAGCTCTGTGCCTTCCTGTATCCCAATGACTCTTAAGTTTGGTCTTTTGATATTATCCCATAGCTCTTGAATGTTCTGCTCATGGTTTCTTAGTAGACTTGCTGAGCTATCTATGTTCTTTTCAAGTTGAAATACTCTGTCTTCATTGTCTGATGTTCTATCTTCTAAGTGATCCACTCTGCTGGTAGTATTCTCAATTGAGTTTTTAAGTTGGTTTATTGTTTCCTGCATTTCTAGTATTTCTATTTGTTTGTTTTTTATTACCTCTATCTCCCTGTGAAATTGATCTTTTACTTCCTGGATTTGTTTGTCAATGTGATCTTTCATTGTCTGATTTTGCTGTCTCATGTCTTCCTTGAGACTCCAGATCATCTGAAGCATATATATCCTGAACTCTTTATCTGATATTCCATCTGTTGCAGCTATTACCTCTTCTAAAGTTGAGTTGACCTGCATTGCTTGTGATCCTTTCTTTCCTTGTCTTTTCATACTGCACGCGCTTCTTTCTGCTTGGTGCAACTGTTGTGTTTTTGAAATTTACTAGCCTGAAATCACCTCTTCCGTAACTGAATGAGCTGTGATCAGTAGAACATGGGGATGATTACATCATCTCTTTGAAATGGCGGCTGCTGTCCTCCTCTGTGGTCCGACCAGTGTCTGGAACCAAACTGGACCGCTTCTCTCCTCTGTCTCAAAGCTGAAACTCAGCCCTAAGCGCTGCCAAAGTCCTAGCGCCAAACCGCTAGAGGCCGTTCACAGACTCAGGCCTGCGGGGCCCAGTCCAGCCGCCTCCATGGCTGGCGGGATTGTGTCCCTGATCCACGTCGCTCCGAACCGGCTGGAGGGGGGTGGGGTGGTAGGAGTGTGGATCCTAGCGCTGAACCGCCTGAGGCCGATCCCAGACTCAGCCCTGCAGGGCCCAGATCAGCCGCCACCGTGACCGGCGGGATTGTGTCCCTGATCCGCGTTGCTCCGAACCGGCTGGAGGAGGGTGGGGTGGTAGGAGTGTGGATCCTAGCGCTGAACCGCCTGAGGCCGATCCCAGACTCAGCCCTGCAGGGCCCAGATCAGCAGCCGGCGCCGTGACCGGCGGGATTGTGTCCCTGATCCGCGTTGCCGAGATTCAGTCGCCTGGGACAAACTGACCCCTCACACAGACTTACTAGTTATCGGCAGGTCTCCTTCCCGTGGAATATTGTTAGAAGATCTTCAGCAGGTCCCATGCAAGTGTATTTATGTGTGTCTCTGATCCTGTTACTGCGGAGGTATAGAAAATGCTGCTTGCTCGCCGGCCGCCATGTTGGATCCGAATAATATATTTTTTAAATATATATTTTTTAGTTGTGGATGAACCTTATTTATTTATTTATTTATTTATTTATATGAGGTGCTGAGAATCAAACCAAATACCTCACACATGCTAGGCAAGTGCTCTTCTACTGAGTCATCACCCCAGCCCAATCAATCCATTTTCTATTGTACTATGGTAGAAGAGTAAAGTACATAAAATACATAAGTCTACTACAGAAGCTTGTTGCTTTGAAAAAGCAAAATATAAGAAAAAGGAGAGAGAGAAAGTAGGATTTCAAAAATTCTTACTAACTGAATGAACTTGAGTGACAAAAGTGCATTTTGTTTTATTTTTTTTACTTATTTTTGTACTGGGAATTGACCCAGGGGTCTCTATCACAAAACTACATACCCAGCTTTTTGTATTTTTTATTTTGAGACAAAGTTTCCCTAAATTACCAGACAAGACCTTGAACTTGTGATCCTACCAAGTCAGTGGGATTACAGGCATGTACCAGCCTGCTTAACTCTGAAAGCACATTTTATTTACTTGTTTATTTATTTTGGTGGTTGAACCCAGGGGTGCCTAACCACCAAGCCACATCCCCAATCCCCTGCTGAGTTTTTAAGTTTTGAGACAGGGTCTCACTAAATTGCTTAGGGCCTCTTTAAAGTGCTGAATTTGAATTTGCAATCCTCCTGCCTCTGCTTCCCAAGCTATTGGGATTAAGGCATGCATCACCATGCCCAACTCAAAAGTACATTTTACTTGTAATTTTATAAAACTTAATTAAGTAAATTATTTTCTACAAACACATGAATTGTACCTTGAAAGAACGTAGTTATTAGAATAGATAGAAATGGGGATTAACCTTATTTCTCAATCACAAACTTTCTATCATGAGTAGAGCTTCAAAATATTAATTCTTAAACTAGAAACACTATAAAGAAATAAAATTTAAATGCTATTGCTTTTGTATAATAAAGTATATCTGTTCAGATGAACTTACTCATGCCATTGAAAATGGTTAGGATGCTTTTTAAAATCATAGGATTATTTTAATTAGAATCATTGAGTATTGATATTAGTTGGTAGAAAAAACTTAATTATTTGTAAAATAATACACACTACATTTAACTTAAAATCTCATCAATAATTTTGTTATTCAAAGCTGATACCTTGCACTTTTCAACTTCTTCCTCGATTTTCTCAACAATAGCTGCATCCAGAATTTGTAAATCACAAGAAGAACGAGACAAAGTACTGACAGGATGTCCTTTTAGCCAAGTAATAATTTCTTGAACTTTCTCTGCACTATAGTAACAACAAAAAAACCAAAATATTTTCCACATTTATTAAGACTTTGAGAGCTTATATTAGAGAGCTGATATAAACCTTCTGAGAATTGTGGCAAATTTATATAATTAATAATTAGTGAAATTAACTAAGTCTAATTATAAACCTAACATAAAATGGACATGCTATCTCTCAATAATAAAGAATACAGAAAAAAATCAGTTTAAAATTATTCGCTGACATCAACAAAATAAAATTTCTAATGCGCTGTTAAAGGAAAAATGAAACAATACCAAACAAAACAAAAAGTAACATGAGACTTTTTGATAAACTAGGTGCATTCTCCAAGGAAACCATTAGATTGAATTATGAGTCAATAAATACCATAAATCTTGCTTACCCATTCTCATTTTCTCCAGGCCAAATGTCATCTTCATAGAACACATCCTCTTGGCTATTTTTGGCTATATAACTAAATAGTTCTGGTGCTCTAGTCAAACAAACAAGAAACAATATTGCTGTAAAAACACATATGGCTCATTTCACATAAATTTCCAGGCAATAATTTTAGATCCTGAGGGGGACATGTAACATTACCGAAGAAATATTACAGTATTATTAAGGGACACTTTTAATAAGGAATAGAGACTGAATGATTTGAAAACCTAATACCTTTTAAAAACTCCCAGTGGCTGAGGGAGAAATCCCTAGACTTATAAAATACTTCAATGATGACTCCAATTCTTTGACTACAGTGATAGGAGATAAATGAACAAAAATAATATTTATAAGCTCATTTTCTAATGTTTTCAACAAAGCTGGATCACTCTACAATACAGCAGACCAAAATGGATTAATAGTTTCTTCTGATATTCCTCAAAACTCCATTTGTTTCTGAATAGTGCAGGACTTTCTGGTATATAAAAGCAGACTGAACACGTGACAGTAAAGTATAAAGAAGTCCATACATCTAGAAACACAAAGACAGAAGCAGAGTATCTGATAGCATGTAAGAACTGTTAATGAAATTTCAGAAGTTGGAAACTGGGTGGGCAAGTATTGTAGGTATTCTTAGACAGGAATAAGCTGAATCCTAAATTCCTAGTAGGGGAAGTCACCAATAAGCAATTTCAACCAATTACAAAAAGTGTTCAAGTGCTTTTTTCTTTATGTTTATAAACTGGGCTTAAGGCAAGCATCCTCTATTCTCAAAGTCTCCCAGTTTGTGAATTATTACTTTGTATGCATTTCTTTTGCTTGGTTAATTTCCAGAACACCAGCAGAATACTAGCAGTCAATTTTGTCCCCCACATCCATATTGTGCAAGAAGTCCGGAGGATACCCTCGAGCCTTCTACAACAGAAAAACATAAAAACAATATAAGAAACAAGAACTACAGAACCCTGCAAAAACTCAGGTACACTTGAAGGTTATAGCATGAAGTAAGATTTAATAGGATTTTAGTTGACAGTCATGTATTGGTTACTTGCCTACCACCCCAACAGAAGACCTCATCAAACAGGGGATACCCTAACCTTAGGTACACCAGAACTCAGGCAGCTGGGAAGTGGTAAAGAGGTGCCATGATGAAAACGGGATTAATGAAAGCATAAATCCTATATGATGCATCACTAAGAAGCAGAATGTCTCTAGGAAGCCGACTCTGAGATGGAGATAAATATACAGGAAGTATATAGTAGAAAGTGCTTGTGGAATTAACATGTGTGGAAGGGTAAAGAGAGGAAGGAAGCAGAACTGGGCACAAGGAGAAACTAAGTTGTGATTCATTCTGCAAGAATTCCCTGGCCAACCTATAAAGATCTCAAATTTGCATGGCCCTTCAGACTTGTCCTGAACTGGAGTAATCAGGTTGCTTGGACATTTATCCTGCCTTCTAGGTCAGGTACTGGATCTGTGGCTACTGTAGAAAGGGCATGCAACTTTAGGAATTCTTGAAGAGGGTTAGCAGCTGGGAGCCCTCGTTACTGCTGTGAGGGGACCAGGCCATTCAATCCTGAAGAGAGATATGAGGGGTGTATCACAGTAACCACTTGCTAGTGAGGCCTTTTCTCCAGTTTATTTCCAGAAAACTAGCAGTTAGTTTTGTACCCCACATCTATGGCACAAGGGAAAGGCTGAAGGATATCTCTCTTGGAAAATTAGCCAAAGAGAAAAGAAATATATATGGAGTGATACCAGGAGGTCCTTTTTAGAAATAGCGAAGTCCTATGTGTTATAAGCCCCACTCAAGTTCACTTTCAAAATCCTGAGGGAAAATGATCTCCAATCCAAACAAGCATAGGAGAAAAATAAAGGCATTTCCTGGCATGCAAGCTTTCTCAAAAAGCTAACAGAGTTAAATGCTTCATCAAAATGGAGTCATAAACAAGAAAAGAATACAGTGTAGGAGTCAGAAAAAAGGCGGCATCCTACACAGAGGAAGGTGAAGGGAAACTCTAGGATGACAGTAAAGGGAAATTCCAGAATGAGAGCTGTGCAACAGCCCTAGAGAGCAATCAGTGTGCCAATGAGGCAGGATGATGTAAGGTTCCAGAAAAAAGTCTTTAAAAAGAAAATGGAATTTAGAGATCCCCTGATCTGTTTGACAGTATTGAGTTTCAAAGCTATGGCACAGTTTAGGACTGAATTATTTATATAAATTTACATAATAAGCAAATAATAAAGCATCAGAGAAAATATGTATAAGAAAGGAATGTAATCATAATACTCCACAAGGTCCAGCTGTGAATATTTATCATAATCAAATAAATCTTAAATATAGATTTAACTAAAAAATGTGATAAAACTCTAACAAGAGGAGGAGTATGTCTGTGGGGATGTGAGGAAATGGGGAAGACCTAAAGCTCAATTAAAAGTATCTCAAAATAGATGAATGGCAGGTCATGGTGTCACACATCTATACTCCCAGCAACTCAGGAGGCTGAGGCAGCAGGATCATAAGCTCAAAGCCAGCCTCAGCAACTTACTAAGGCCCTAGGCAACTTAGTAAGATTCTGTCTCAAAAGATAAAACAGGTTGGGGATGTGCCTCAGTGGTTAATTGCCCCTGGGATAAATCCCTGTACCCAAACAAAAAACAAACAAGCAAAGAAAAATCAAATTAGATGAATGGGTATGTGAAGTTGAAAAAAAAAAAAGATGTTTAAACATGGACCTTTTGATGCAATATGAAAGTAAATAGAAGAAACAATCTAAATTTTTAGATGGTAGTAGAGAATTGACCCCCATTCTCCATCAAAAAATATAGAATGTGTTGTGGGTATGGTGGTGCACACTTGTAATTCCAGCAACTCTGGAAGCAGAGGATTCCAAGTTTGAGACCAGTCTCAGCAACTTAGTGAGGCCCTAAACAACTTAGTGAGACCTAGCTCAAAAAAACAAAACAAAACAATACAATAAAAAGGGCTGGGGATGTAGCTTAGTGATTAAGCATCCTTAGGTTAAATCCCTGGGGGGGAAAAGAAAAGAAAAAAATATATATGTAAATAATGTGACTTTATTTGGAAACAAGGATTTTATAGAGGCAATCAAATTAAAGTGGAATTATTAGGATGGGCTCTAATCCAATAAATAGGTGTCCTTATAAAGGGGGAAATGTAGACACTCATATAGGGAGAACGGTCACCTGATGATAGAGGATTGGAGAAATTTATCTACAAGCCCTATTGCCTTTATAAGAACTACTGCTCTGTTGATATCTTGATTCAGGTCACCAGAACTGTGAGACAATAAGATCATGTTGTTTAAGACACTCAGTTTATGATACTTTGTTAGGGGAGTCCTAGAAATTCTCAAATATAAGAGCTCCTCGATAAGGTCAGAAACCAGGGGAACTATGGAAAGAACATTAAATTGTGAGAAGAGGGCATATTTCCTGTTAATCTTAGTCACTAAGTAACTCAGTTAACATTTACTAAAGGGCTGGGGATGTGGCTCAAGCGGTAGCGCGCTCGCCTGGCATGCGTGCGGCCCGGGTTCGATCCTCAGCACCACATACCAACAAAGATGTTGTGTCCGCCGAAAACTGAAAAACAAATATTGAAATTCTCTCTCTAATAATAAAAAAAAGACATTTACTAAAGAAAATGTTAACATGTTTACAAAAGGAATGTTAACACAAATGTGCTGCTGCATATTTTTCTAAAGAATTACTTCTAAAACTGGTATAAGGCAAGACAAAATAAATAGTATGTTCCTAAGTTTCTGGCTATCTATTGCAATCTTTTGTTTTGATACTGGCATCTGAACCCAGGGGCACCTTATGACTAGGCTACACCCCCCAGCCCTTTTTATTTATTTTGAAACAGCAGCTCGATAAGTTGCTGAGGTTAGCCTTGAACTTGTTATCCTGGAGCCTCAGCCTCCCTACATGCTGGGTTTATAAGTGTGTGCCACTGTGCCCTGCCTAGTAGAATCTTGCCAGACACTTACCTCTCTAAGTACTCAGCAAGAAGTTGTTCTGCTGCAGATGAGTACATCCATTCACTTCCAACTTTCTTAGTATATCCAGGTACCTCTTCATTTTTTTTGTTGAATTTGAGATTTAAACCCACATTTGCTTTATGGTCTCCATGAGGACTAAATTTAAACCATACACACAAACACACATACAAATTTTAAAAACTTGTTCAAGCAGTGAAACGTTTCCTTTCTACTCTGTTTTTATGTTCTGTATTTTAATTATAGTTATTTTCAATTAGCAGTAATTGAAAAACTAGAGGAAAGGCTTCAAAACCTACATCAACAAACTATGTAAATAAATTATGTAGTGATAGAGGATAATGAAATAAAATGCAAGGAAATTTATTATTGAGGTTCCACACACACCCTCTGATACCTTTTTTCAAGGTTCAATTTGTTAGCTGCTAAAAATAAAAGCTATCTTTCCAACCATCTAAAACATGCCGTTCAAGTAAAAGATCATCATCAGAGGAAGTGATACACAATTTTAAAAGAAAATCCACACGGGCTGGGGTTGTGGCTCAAGCGGTAGCGCGCTCGCCTGGCATGCGTGCGGCCCGGGTTCGATCCTCAGCACCACATACCAACAAAGATGTTGTGTCAGCCGAGAACTAAATAAAATAAATATTAAAAATTCTCTCTCTCTCCCCTCTCTCCTCTCTCACTCTCTCTTTTAAAAAAAAAAATCCACAGCAATTAATAAGAAAATAAATATTGAAATACTAGGCATTTAATCTTTATCATTTATTTTTCTGCCACTTTAAGTACATTTTTCTAACAAAAACTTACTTTCTCCTAGATCCTCTTCCAATAAAAATACTTCCTGTAAACCTTGAAACAAGGTATCCACTCACGCCAAGGCGACTGGCCAACACATATCCTGGGTTGTACTTTATAGAATATTTCTTTAAATATAAAAACAAAAAGGTCAATTATGTAAACACAAATTCACATTAAATATTATTTCTTTACCTTTAAAATTTGGAGATAATCAAGACATCACTAACCATTGGATTGTGGCAATAAAAGGATTCTCATTTAGATCCATTTCCCCTTTTTTTTTGAAAGGAACTGAAGGCAGAATTTTTCTGCTCCTCTCTTTTTCTCCTTAAAGAACAGAATTCCCAAGGATGGATGAAAGGGGGAGGAAATATACAGTTTGTGAAACTGTCTTAAGAAATAAAACTCTACTGTAAGTACTAAATGGCAAACTCCTCAGGCAAGAATTTTTTATAAACTTATTTTTATATTCCAAGCAGGGCTGAGTAAAGTACCATGGACAAAATGAGGCCTTAATAACTATCATGCTGAATTAAAACATAAGTATGTCATCAAAATAATTATAATTGAGCAAAATTAAAATATTTTTCATACATGGATATAAGTAATATTCTTTTCCCCTAAATACTTACCAAAGTAATAAGTATGTATAGTCTCATAATTAATAAAGTCAATGAAAATAAATCTAAATTTGTATAGGAGATAAACCATAAAAATTGTCAAATTAACAAAAAAAAGTAACTGTAGCACATGCCTATAATCCAAGTGACTCCAGAGGTAAAGGCAGGAGGATAGCAAGTTTGAGGCCAGACTTGGCAATTTAGCGAGACCCCATCTCAAAATAAAAAATAGAAAGGACTGGGAATGTAGCTCGTGATTTTGCAGCCCTGTGTTCAATCCCCAGTACCATAAAACCAAACAACCCCTGCCCCCAAACAGATAATCTAATTTTTTTTAAAGAATTTTAATATTTATTTTTTAGTTTTCGGCAGACACAACATCTTTGTTTGTATGTGGTGCTGAGGATCGAACCCGGGGCCGCACGCACACCAGGCGAGCGCGCTACCACTTGAGCCACATCCCCAGACCATGATAATCTAATTTTTAACCAGGATCAAGTAATTTGCAAATCCAGTACCAACTATCATATACTCTTTATATAATGTATACAGAAATAACACATTAATTTTTATACATATATTAATTATATGAATAGCTTATATTCTCAATTTATGCACATATCTGATATGAATATAAGGAAATTTTACTACCAACAAAAACCAAATATCTAGAGATTGGTGAGGAATTAAATGAGCCACCATTACTTTATTGATCATATTTACAATGACCCCCCCCCACACACACACACCTCCAATGAATAATTGTTTTTGAGGGTCTGGAATATAAAGTTATTAGTAAATTGTGTAAATATGTTAGTAAAGAATATAACATGTTTTTTTTTCCATAAAGTACACCATTAGATTTGGAATAATACAAATCAAGTATGTATTCCATAACAGTTTGTGTATTTACAAGTTGTACCACTTTTGTAATAAGCATTTGGAAATATGTCATGGAACACTGAGTTATAATAATTGGATGGGCTACTAGTATTTAATGCCCAGAGGCCAAAGGTGTCAAATGACCTTTCATATACATAAGAGTCCTATTTACATAATTAACCCCTCCCCCACATAATTGTCTTGCTCCAAATACCAACAGTACTCCTTTTGAGAAATGCTGAACTATGCTATAATTAAACATTAATTAAAATTATCACAACCCACAGATTATAAAAAATTATATATAGCTGAAGAGGTTGGGGTAGAGAAAGATGGAGGATTGAATAAAAATTAAAAGAAAGCATGTAAATAAGACAGGAAGTGTACTGGAGCAGGTATCCTGACCAGCACTCTATGCTACAAGTGGGTAGGCTCTGGATCTGGAAGCCAGGGATGAAGAAATGCAGGTTCTTCCACCATCACCAACTCCCAGAATAAAATTCCAGTTTTTCTGTCTGATGAGCCACTCTGATGGTTTCCTGACTATACTGTCTATATTTTCTCTTAAGTAGATACCTGATGGTAAGATTTTTTTTCCCCGATGAATAGGGACATCTCTGCTTTCTATATATAAAGTTTCCTCATGGTGTGCTGATTCTTAATGTCGTAAATTTACTTCACAGGATATAAAGCCCTGGATTTTACCAAATAACAGCAAAAGTAGCAAAAGCTGGTTGATGGTGAATTAATTTCAGTCAAGTTAATTATTGGGTCATTAATAAAAACAAATGATAGCTATCAGAAACTTCACCCTATTTTTTAAAAGATATTTTTTTAGTTTCAGTTTACACAATACCTTTATTTTACTTGTTTATTTATATGTGGTGCTGAGGATCGAACCAAGGGCCTCGCACGTGCTAGGCGAGCACTTTACCGCTGAGCCACAACCCCAGCCTCAACTTAGCCCTATATTTACAGAGTAAAAGAAGGCCAGTAAACATTTTTGGAGGAAAAGTCCTAAAAAAAGTTGCAGTGAATTTAAATTCAGTTTCCCAATATTCTCTAGGATTGAGACTGTCTATTTTAGCTGAGTAAAGATAAAGAACCTTCATAGAAAGGCCACTGGCCACTGTAACTAAAAATGCGGGCTTTGAATTACTATAAATTAATAAGGGGATTTCAGTGACTTTTTTCCCCTTAAAGATTTACATGAGGGCTGGGGGTATATCTCCCTGGCAGAGCACATGTCTGGCATGCATGAGTTCCTGGGTTCCACCCCCAGCACTGCAAAGAAAAAAAAAATTTATTTTTTCCATGCTAGGGTTCAAACCCAGAGACTTGCACATGCTAGATTTACATGAATTTTTAAGGACAGATTTCATATTTATTTTTAAAATATTTGAAATAAAATTTTAAAAGGTGGCAACAATGTTCTAACATTTTAAAAGTTTAGTGATATTCTAGAGAAGCAACATGAACTACTATACTCACATGCTGGTTCTGTATTAGAGCATCAAGGTTGGGCTCATAGGGAATGCTGAAAACCACACGAATCCTACCTTCTGTAATAACATCACCTGAATCTTGAACCTACAGGAAAAAATAAAAACAACACCACAATATGTTTTAGTTTCTTTCGTTACATTTTTCTACTTATCTGAATGGTATTATTTCTAAAATATGCTATGACAATAAAATGAATAGTGGAAAGCCTCCTGGAATTTTTAAGTGGAAGTGATAATATTTTGAGTCCTTTTATTCTTTCTTTAATAGCTGTTAATCATTCTTTTTCAAATTAACTTATTTGGAAATTATTTCAAAGAACAAAAAAATTACTAAAATTAAAATAGTATGAAGAACACTTACAAACATTGGCCAGACTCATTTATTAACATTATAAAAAAAATGGCTTTAACACTTGTGTACTGTGTACATTTACATACATGCAATATATTTCTGGTTCTGTATACATCATTTTTGCATTCATCTGTTTTTGTAAACAACATACTCCTAAACCTCTAAATATTTCAGTGTCTAGTTCCAAAGAAGTAAGTTTTATTACAAAACCACAATAGTTATTAAATATATAAATTTAATACTTTTATAAATATTATTTTATCTAAGCCAGTGTTCATATTCCATTTTGTCAGCTGACTTAATGATGACCTATATGGAATTCTGTTCTCTCTCTTTTACAGGATCCAGGCTAGGATCAGACATAGCATTTAATTGTTTCTTTAGCATTCTTTATCTGGAATATATCCAGGACTTTTCTTTGTTTTTCATAATACTGACATTTTGGAAAAATAAAATTCATTCTTCCCTCTTGACTCTGCTTTAAGAAAGAAAAAAAGAGAGCTCCTTATTTTGGATTTGTTTGATGCTTCTTTGCAATTAAGTTACAGCCAGAATATTGTATAGGTGATATCTCTTTCTTAAGGTGTCATATATGGAGGTACACAAGGTTTACCTGTCTCTCACTGTGATATCAACATTGATCATACTATCAACATGCCACTCAGTTTCTTCACTGAACAATTTGTTTCTCTTGCACTTAATAAACTGTCTCTGGAGAGAAACTTTTTTAACCATGGAAATACCTGCTCCTGATAAAAATTCTCCCTAGCTTTAACTTCCAAGGCTGTCTCTGTTACTCAAAATATTTTTCCAACACTCACACTCTCTTCCATTTACTTTAGACACGATATGGTAACAAGAGCACTTCTCATTTATTTTTTATTATTATTGAGGTATCATGAATTCCCATTTCCCACCAGTGATTAATTCATTACTGTGTATAATTATTTTGGTTTTCTGTCCCAGACTTGGCCTGTGGGAGCCCCTTTAGCCTGGTTCCTGTGTTTACATGACATGCTTCCATTGTTCTTTTGAGCACTTCTTACTTTCTGGCATAACAAGGTATTCCAGATACACATCCTGTGTCTTCCCTGCCCCACACTTAGAATCCACTATTTCACTGAGAAGCACTGATGTTCCCTTTTTTTGGGATATGGTATTACAGGTCAAGATCTGGTTGTTACATTGCTAATAGGTGGCTTTGCTTATTATTATTTTGAACAGAGCTAAAAATTTATGCATGTACGAACACACATGCATACACACATATTTTAGAAATCAAGAATTCACACTGCATCTCCAAATCTGTCTCCATACATTCTTTCTCTCATTCCATATTTGCAGTACTTTTCCCCTCAAAACATCAATATACATAGAAATCATTCAATAACCCTATAACATATCTAATAATCTCATAATTGTTTCATTGATGTCACCACAATAAAAAAACATTTAAAAAAAGATCAGGATTTGAATTCTTCATTGCTACCTACTGACCCTAAACTTCTCAAGACTAAAGATACGATTCAAATACTGAGTTCATAACTTACACAAATGAATTCTTTATTTTTTCCCTTTGTGTTACATTTTTGCCTCTAAATAAAGACAAGTTAAATAACTCTATGAATTTGAAAGCAGGCAGAAATTTAATTAGTAGCAAATGTGAAACTAACTTCTCCAGTGCAGCCATAATATGGAGTTCCCAGCATAAATACCACACTTCTAGGAGGAAACAAATCATCCAGTGTTTTGATATTGGAGAAACGAGAATCAAAAGCTCGGATGTCCTACATAAAATGAAATATAAAAGTAAATCATCACAGTCAAAATTTCTATAGTTACATGTCATTATTTTTCTTATAAGATTATGTTTATGCTGTCTGCTAAATGTCAAATGTGAAGATTTTCTACATAACAATATTAGAATCTGTAACTTATTGACTGGATATACACCCCGCACTCTTCTAGGTACTTCACACATTTATTTAGTTCATTTAATTCTCAACGCTACCCTCTGTGGCAGAGACTATTATTAACCCCACTGTACAGATGAAGAACCTTGCTGGATCTATGATAAAGGTTAATTTGTAAATTAGGCAAATAAGAGAATAGAACATTTATAACAATATACTATAGTAAATGTTAGGTGAATGTGGTCTCTCTCAAAATATCTTATATTGTTCTCATCTTTCTTCTTGTGATAATAAAATGCTTAGATGATGAGATTGAAGTGTGCTCAATGACTAAGCATTCAAAACACACTGTGGCCATAACTTTTGTAGTTTGAAGTGCAACAGCAAAGCTAACACAGACTTACTTTTCTGTCTTCACAATTTTATAGACAGAAGATTCATTTTTACTATAATCTTAGCAACTTTATTAGCATTTGTTTTTTTACCTTTCTTATGTTGAGAACTTTACTTTTTCACTTAAAGAAAGCACTTTAGGGGGCTGAGGATGTGGTTCAAGTGGTAGCACACTCGCCTAGCATGCGTGAGGCATTGTGTTTGATTCTCAGCAACACATAAAAACAAAAATAAAGATATTGTGTCCATCTAAAAAACTGAAAAATAAATATTAAAAAGAAAAAAAGAAAAAAGAAAGCACTTTAGGGGGCTGGGATTGTGGCTCAGTGGCAGAGCGCTTGCCTTGCACATGTGAGGCACTGGGTTCAATCCTCAGCACCACATAAAAATGAATAAACAAAATAAAGATATTGCATCCGTCTATAACTAAAAAATATTAAAAAATGGAAGCACTTTATGGCTTCTCTTTGGCACATACTAATGGTCTTCTTCACTACTATTACATTTTGGGGTCATTGTTAAGAAAAATAAAAGTTATTGCAGTATAATATTGCAATAGGTGATCTGATAACAGAAATGTCTATTAGTGACTAATGGATAGGTAGCATATTCAGCATAAATATGCTGGATAAAGGGGTGATTCACATCCCCAGGTGGGACAATATAAGATTCCATCATATTACTCAGAATAGTGGCCAATTTAAAACTTATGAATTATTTAATCCTGGCATTTCCATTTAATATATTTTAAAAAATTTTTAGTTGTAGAGGGACACAATACCTTTATTTATTTCTTTTCATATGGTGCTGAGGATCAAACCCAGTGCTTCACACATGCTAGGCAAGTGCTCTACCACTGAGCTACAACCCCAGCCCTCCGTTTAATATTTTTAGACTCTGGCTGATTGACGGTAACTGAAACTGTAGAAAGCAAAACTTTGGATAAGCAGGGACTACTGCATTTAAATTTTTTCTCTCTTACCATGTCTAAGAATATAAACAGAAAAATAAATGCATTTTATGTTAATTTGTTTATTTAAGGTAAATATTTTTGAAGAAAACACACCTGAACTGCAAGGGTAAAATTAATGCTGTAATTTTCTTTTAAAGATTAAGTCCTTAAAAAATACCCCAAAGAAGCTGGCATGGTAGTGCCTGTCTTTAATCAGCAACTCAGGAGGCTAAGAAGATAATCACATGCTTGAGGTCATCCTCAGCAACTTAGCAAGACCCTGTCTCAAAATAAAAAACAAAAGCGCTGGGTATGTAGCTCAGTGGTAGAGCGCCTTGGTTCAACCTCCAATACTGAAAACAAACTAAAAAGTCCAAAAGAGAAGTTTCCACAGTGTACAGTGAGTGTCTGAGCATAAAATACTTTTCTACAGATTAATGTACTTTGCAAATTATATTAAAGAATAACCTCTACTATATATTGTTGAGTTAGCCTATTGATAAATATTAATGTCAGTCTTTTTTATACAATGTATAATATAGTATACATTAAGATGAAACTAAAACTTGATGAACACCTACCTTGACAATAGTTTGATAAACAAAAGGAAGAACTTGTTTTGACCACTGTTTTTCTAGACGAACTTCACCATTTTGACTTATTTGATATTTACGGCCTGTGAGTAACTGAGCATACACAACTGCAGATGTTTCATTTATTATTATTCCTTTTCTTCTCAGGTAACTAAAAGAAAGAATTAAAAAGAAATATACCTATGTATAAGTATGTATATAGTCTAAGATGATAATCGTTCGAAACTACCAACTCATAATCAAATGTTTAAATAAACTTCAAATAAATATGCTAGCATTTCTGCATGCCTAACTAAGTTAATGCAGTATTTATTTTAGTCTAAGGATACTTCTTCCACTGTCTATGTGGTTAAATGAGAAACGAGAGAGTCATAAGAAACTCCTGTGTTTTACATTCTCTAGGATGGCTGTACTTACAACACAGGAAAACAAGTGTTGGTGAGAATATGGAGAAACTGGAATACTTGTACACTGTGGATGGAAATGTAAAGTGGTACAGCCGCTATGGAAAACAGTTTGACAGCACCTCAAAAAAGTAAACACAGAATTACCTTAGAACCCAGTAATTCTCACTCCGGTCAAAATGCCAATTATCAAGAATACAAGTAACAATAAAGGTTGGTGAGGGTGTGGGGAAAAAGGTACACTCATACACTGCTGGTGGGACTGCAAATTGGTACAGCCATTCTGGAAAGCAGTATGAAGTTCCTCCGAAAACTTGGAATGGAACCAACGTTTGACTTAGTTATCCCACTCCTCAGAATATACCCAAAGGATTTAAAATCAGTATACTACAGAGACATAACTACATCAATGTTCATACAGCTCAATTCATAATAGCTAAGCTATGGAATCAACCTAGGCGCCCTTCAACAGATGAATCAATAAAGAAAATGTGGTACATATACACAACGGACTATTACTCAGCCATAAAGAAGAATCAAATTCTGGCATTTGCAGGTAAATGGATGGAGCTAGAGAATATCATGTTAAGTGAAGTAAGCCAATCCCCCAAAACCAAAGGCTGAATGTTTTCTCTGATATGTGGATACTGATTCACAATAGGTGTCAGGGAGGAAAAGTGGGGTTCACCTAATTGGACGGGGGAATGGCGGGGGAAGAGAATGGGAAAGACAGTAGAATCAACTGAACATAACTTTTCTATGTTCATATAAGAATACACAACCATTGTAACTCCACATCATGTACAACCACAAGAGTGGGAAGTTGTACTCCACCCATATATGTCAAAATATATTGTGTTATGTATAACTAAAAAAAGAATTAAAACCTCCCCCAAACCCATAAATTCTATATCTAAGTGTATACTCCCCCAAACTGAAAACAGGTATTCAACAAATACTGGTAAACAAATGTGCATAGTAGTACCATTCAAAAGAGGAAAAAACCTAAATGTTCGTCAATAAATGGATAAACCTCTACAAAAAAGTGCTAAGCCTATATAATGGAATATTATTCATTCAGCCACAACCAGAAACAAACACCAATAGATGTGTCAATGTGTATGAACTTCAGAAACATGCTTAGTGAAAGAAATCAGACATAAAAGGTCACATATTATATGATTCTGTTTATATAAAACATCCATAATTATTAAATTTATAGAGAGAGATTAGTTTATACGCATCAGTCCGGTCTTTTCCATCTAAAGCAAGGGTATGCAAATGACAGCAATGGACCAAACCCAGAATGCCTTCTGCTTTTTTAAACAAACCTTTACTGGAACATAGTTATTAATTACATACTGTGTATGGCTACTTTTGTGCTATAATGGCAGAGTTGAGTAGATGTGACACATATCATAAAGTCTATAAGGCCTGAAATATTTACCACCTGGCCTTAATGGAAAAGTTTGTAGGTCCCTGATCTAAAACATTTAATGGATATTTTCTTATCTCTTTTCCATTTTTTCCATTTAAAATAATCAGGCAGATTCTATAAACTCCAACTATACTCTTATTTCTTTGTGCTATTGTAATATTTGCTGGGAACTTCTCAGCTTTTTCTTTTAGTTCACTAATTTAAGTTCTAGTATATTCATATTATTATTCAGACCATCTACTGAGCTCTATATAATAATCATATTATTGAATTTTATGTATGACTACACATAAATATATGTATTATATACTATATAACATACATACTACATAAAATTATTATATATACTATATAGTATATATAGTATATATACTATATATACTATATAGTATATATTATATATAGTATATATTCTTACATATATATTTCATAATAGTTTCTCTAAGATAAGAATTGTTCTGAAGTAAGTCACATATCTTAGCCAGAAATACAAGTTATCTAACAAATTTCTGAAGTGGAAATTTCTTAAAAATTCATCTGTTTCTCTCATTCCATATCTGCATGTACCTAAATCAATTATCATGCTGTAGTTTGACCAAAATCACATGTTAATATCTATCCCCATCCACCCACTGTAAGTTTCATGAGTGTTTTTGTACATGTTTTTATTCATTGTTGTAACCACAGTGCCTACTACTAACCCTAGCAGTATTGATACTCAAATATCAATATGTTGACTATATGAAAAAATTGACTAAACTCTTTATCTGAAGTATATGGATAAGTTTCGTTTTTTTTCCAATTAAAAGACTCTTGACCAAAACAATATTCATTCAAACAATTATTAAGTACCTACGTACTAGCCAAAAAATTAGAATAAAGTGGTCAAAAAAGCAGATATGTTCTACCCTTACAGAGCATATTCATTTACGGTATCTAAGGAGAGACTTATTAATCACATAGTTTATTATGATTTTATTTATGTGAAAATAAGAAAATTCAGAAGATATACCTTATGGTAGGATTATATAATTCATATTATATAATTATATATTTATATTCTTGAGAGGTGAAAATATATTCTACCTTTATCTCTTGAGATCTGTGTTTATATGCTTTAATGCTGAATGGTCTGTATACATTTTTCCTGTGTACTCATCTTTGAGTAGGGGCATTAAGCAAATTATTAGCTCCTGAATTATAGGGGAGAAGTATCCTTGAATTCCCCCCAGATTTATTAATGGATTTTCCTACAGATTAATCAGAACTTGCTGACGTATATACATTTATAACACAATTTCTTGTGCTGCTGCTCGTCTCAATTATTCTGTTTTGATTTTGAGATCTCCAGTGTTTCGATAAAGAGGTGTTGTTAGGGTGGGATCATAGGACACAAAGCACTGTAGTGACCTAGAAAATCAGCACTGCAAGGATGGAAGTTCTCAGTCTGGTTAGAAGTTACAGGATGCATTTCTAAACTGTGTAAGGATGCGGTAGAGGGAGAAGGGAGGAATAGGGAGAGAATGAATATGAGGAACAGAGAGGATCTTCCTTCCGATTTTTATTACTTACACATGGCCAAGAAATGGCCTTATGGTTAATGGAAATAGCACTAAAATTTAGGCAACATATTAAGTTATTTCTAGCATTAAGTGATGATATTATTTCATTTTTTCCCTTATTTCACTAAGTATTTTAGTGACAAACTGGTGAAGGCTATAACTGCTGTGAACCAGATATTATTTTAAACTATGGCTCACTGTTTTCTTTAGAACACAAGATGAGGACAGTAAGTGTTCAGAATAACTACTATGGTAAGTGGAAATAAGTTAGAGAATGAATACATTTAAAATTCTAGTTCTAGAATGTTAAATTCTTTTTACAACACTTACTGTTCTGAAATTCCTTGTATTTCTTTTGTCCAGTTAGATTGTTCTTTGTCTCCAAGATGGATTACTTTAGATGGTGGCACAGTCCTTCCCAAATAAAGCTTCTGTGTTCCTGGAGGTTCTTCTAAGTAAAACCTTAAAAATTAAAATACAAAGTATTTAATGCCAAATTTATGCTTTAATATAGAGTTCTAGAAGTATGAATGTCCAAAGTGAAAAAATTTCTATATAGTACAACAGCAGGAAAAAAAAAAGGCTTTTTTGAAACTGTAACATATATTATAGAATAAGGACTTCTAAAAAATTCAAAGCTAGGTGCAGATGCATGTGCCTTGTAGTCCCTCAGGAAGCTGAAACAGGAGGAGACCCCACGTTGGAAATCGAACTATACAACAAAACAAGACCTCATCTCATTAAAAAAACAAAACAAATGCATTTATAGTCACTTCAAGAAAAATTAAATACATAGGTATAAATATAACAAAACATGTACAAGACTTGTATAATAAAAAACGAAAACACTAATGAGGGCTGGAGATGTGGCTCAAGTGGTAGCGCGCTCGCCTGGCATGCGTGCGGCCCGGGTTCGATCCTCAGCACCACATACAAACAAAGATGTTGTGTCTGACGAAAACTAAAAAAAAATAAATGTTAAAAATTCTCTATCTCTTTAAAAAAAAAATAATAAAACACTGATGAAAGAAGTCAATGAGTTAAATAAAGAAATATATGTTCATGGATTAGAAGACTCAATATTGTAAAGATGTCAAATCTCCTCAAACTGATTTATAGGTTTAACAAAATTTCTAAAAATATCCCTCTAAGATTATTTATAGACATATAATAATTTATTCTAAAATTTATAGAGAAAGGCAAAGAACCTAGAATAATTAAAACAATTTTGAAAAAGAAAAATAAGGTCAAGAAATCACTTTACCTGATGTTAAGACTTTTCTATATAATAATCAAGATAGTGTGGTACACACTTTAAAATAGACTAAAATATACCAATGGAATAGAGAACCCAGGAAAGTTGCATACAAATATACTCAACTTTTTGTTTCAGTACTGGGGATTGAACTCAAAGGCGCTTAACTACTGAGCCACATCCCCAGTCCTTTTTATTTTGAGTCAGAGTCTTGCCAAATTGCTGAGGGCCTCACTAAGTTGCTGAGGTTGGCTTTGAACTTGTAATCCTCCTGCCTCAGCCTCCTGAACCGCTGGAATGAACTACTTTTTTGCAGTACTGAAGATTGAATCCAGGACCTCACATATGTTAGAGAAGTAGTAAGCATATTCCCACCCTTTTTCATTTTTTAAATTCTGAAACAGAGTCTTATTAGGTTATCCAGGCTGACTCTGACCTTGCAATTCTCCTGCTTCAGCCACCTGAGTAGCCAGGCTCTAGGTGATTTTTCACAAAGATGCAAAAGCAATCCAATGGAGGAAGAATAGATTTTTTACCAAATGCCTGCAGCAACTGAATATTCATAGGCAAATATACAAAACTAGATCTAAATCTCATACCTTATACAAAAATTAACTCAAAATTGATCTTTGATTTAAGGTAAAACTATAAAACTTCTCAAAGAATATTATCAAGTCTTTGTGACCTAGGGCTAGGTGAAGAGTTCTGAGACTTTTTACCAAAAGCACTAAAAAAAAAAAAAAAAAAGGTAAGTTGGATTACACTGAAAAGGTAGGAGAACTGAATCTGAATTTGATGATTCAAAAGGAATCCTCAAGATTTCACACAGAAAAGCAGACACTTATCAGAGGTAAAAAAAAAAAAAATCACACTGGATTGACTTTTCATCAACAACAGTACAAAACAGAATACAATAGAGAATATGTATGCTGAGGTAAGGAAAAAGGACCCAGCATCTAAAATTCTAAATCCATTAATGAAGAAAACAAAAAAAGATAGTCTGGAGATGTAATCACCCAGAAAACAACACCAACCCATTTATTTTCTGAAAAAATTTGTTTCAGAAAGTTTTAACCACACAAAAAATAACAAAAGAACAAGAAATCAGGACAAAAATGCTTATAGGAAATAATTAATGATCAAAAATGACAAAGAAAAACTTGTCTAAATATTCTCTCATGAAATGACTGTGAGGGGGTGGGAAGACGGGAGGGAAGTGCTGGGGAGTGATATTGGCCAAATTATATTGTGTGCATGTATGAATATATAACAACTAATTCCACCATTATGTAAAATGAAATTTTTTTTAGTAAAAAGAATGTGGAGAAAAAAAGCCATGTAAGAAAAAAAAGTGACTGTGAACTTGAGGAGCTGAGCCTGGGTACATGCCTGTAACCCCACTACTCCAGAGCCTGAGGCTAAGGTAGGAGGACAGTAAGTTTGAGGCCAGTCTGAGAAAATCAGTGTGGCTGTGTCTCAAAATAAAAAGGGCTGGAGATGTAACTCAGTAGTAGAGTGCCCTGCTCAATCCCCACTACTACGAAAAAAAAAAAAAAAAAAAAAAAAAAAAAGAAGGAATGTGTTTTTTAAAAAAATAATGTATTATTTAAATGAAACCTGTGAAGAGCATGGTAAAAGTAAGGTTATATGTTATTAATTCTTATCAGAAAGAGACTACATTTGCTAAATACTATAATGATAACCACTGATAGGAAAGAATTAGCATATAGAACTTCTAAGGTTTTAAGAGGAAAAGATGCATGTTTTAGATGCATGTTATTTTTTATACAGAATATATTTGTTCTGCATTTTACAGTTTACAAAAGCTTTTGTATATACTCTCTTCTTTTATTGTTAACATTGCAAGTGAGACATTATTCCTTCTTCTTAGAAAAAAAACCTCAGTCTCAATGGGATTAAATGATTTGCCTAAGATTTTTATAGCTAAAAAAGAAAATAACATGCATCTAAAATATCTCAATAAATGTCAAAGTGGTTAAACTTCAAGTGGTATGATTAGATTTTCACTATAGCGTAAACATTCTTATAATAATTTTATCAGTTTAAAAAACTGAATCAATCAAAGCAAAGCAAATATGTCAGAGAAATTATAAATAAAATCTTACTTAGTTTCGCCATCTGATACAGCCACAACTCTAGCTTCTTCAAGGTGAGGCCAATTAACAAAGACAGACTTTCCAAGCACCGATGAAGCTATATTTTCTACACTCTTAAAGTAAGAAAAGAAAAATTAATTCATGCGTTAGGTCCAAGAGAAAACTTTATACAGGCAAAATTTTCCATTTAAGTGTTTACATTTTTTGTAAAATGAACAAGGTTGGATTAGTAATGTTACAAAATTCCATCTACTAGTAAAATTCTATGATGCTAACCATTAGATTCATAAATGTTTTGCTTATTTTTCTAATAGGAATTGAGGAAAGTGAAAAAGAACAGCAGAAATGTCTATAAAAGGGCTATTCATTGCTTTATATCAACAAATATTTAAAAAATTAAAAAATAGGATCTTATTTCAGTTTGTGGGAGTATAATGAGAGAAAAAACAAAAAACAAAAACCACTACACTAAAAGTCAGGAGACACGTTCCAAATTTGGGTTCTACTTCTTTTTTAGCTATAAAAATCTTAGGCAAATCATTTAATCCCATTGAGACTGAGTTTTCTTTTCTAAGAAAAAGGAATAACTTCTCACTTGCAATGTTAACAATAAAAGAGTATATACAAAAGCTTTTGTAAACTGTAAAATGCAGAACAAATATATTCTGTATAAAAAATAACTTAAGTAAAAATTCTAGTTTTAGGGACTGTGGCTGTGGCTCAGTGGGCATATGTAAGGCTCTGGGTTTGATCTCAGCACCACATAAAAATAAATAAATAAAATAAAGATATTGTGTCCAGCTACAACTAAATTTTTTTTTCTTTTAAAATCTAGTTTTAAAAAAACTATATTATTGGGCTGGGATGTGGCTCAAGCGGTAGCGCGCTCGCCTGGCATGTGCGGGGCGCTGAGTTTGATCCTCAGCACCACATAAAAATAAAGATGTTGTGTCCACTGAAAACTAAAAAATAAACATTAAAAAATTCTCTCTCTTTGTTTAAAAAAAAAAACCATATTATTTAATTTGTACATATAAGTTAGAGAACAACTTTGTGGTGGAAACTTAAGTTTAAATACAACTTATTCCTTTTTTATTTGGCTTATTATCCTTAATTTTTTAACAAAATTTTTTTAACAATACAGATGACTATTTGAGACTTTTTATAGTAATTTAATTTTGATACTTGAATATTTGTTAAAATGAAGATAGAAAACAACAGACTAACTATTCAAATGGGGCTAGGGTTGTCATTCAGTGGTAGGTAGAGCGCCCGCCTAGCATGCATGAGGCACTGGGTTCGATCCTCAGCACCACATAAAAATAAAATCTTGTGTCTACCTAAAACTAAAAAATAAATATTTAAAAAAGTTTCAATATTAGAATGAGACTCCCTCAATTATTCTTTTTTAAAAAATATTTATTTTTTAGATGTAGATGGACACAACACAATGCCTTTATTTTTAAGTGGTGCTGAGGATCGAACCCGGGTCCGGCCCGTGCTAGGCAAGCGTTCTACCACTGAGCCACAATCTCAGCCCATATTCTTTTTTAAAAAATATTTACTTTCTAATTGTAGTTGGACACAATACCTTTATTTTATTTATTTATTTTTATGTGGTGTTGAGGATTGAACCCAGGGCCTCACATGTGCTAGGTGAGTGCTCTACCGCTAAGCCACAATCCCAGACCCCCTCAATTATTCTTTTCCCTTTTATACATCTATTTCTGATTTTATTCTTCAAGTCTTTCAGTTTTTTAAGAAAGTGTCCTCTTTTTCTAGATTCTTTCATTTAAGATCTAGATAAAATATTTTTTTACTTCATATGGGGTCCTGTTTTCATATACACCCTTTTCTGCTACAGTGGTTTGTCACTTCCTTCTCCATTTGCTCTATCTTCCTTCTTTGTACAGATTTTGCTGGATGTTCTTATTTACATACAGTTGTTTCTATCCCTCTTTTCAATGATAAACTTTTTATTCAAGGGCTTTGTACCTACTATTGATATTTCCTATTTACCTAGCATTAGTCTAGTCTTTAGGAATTGAACTTCTGCCTCCACCAATCTACTGGAATGAAATTCTCTAAGGCCAACATCAATGCTCAAATTCAAAGACCTGACTTTAATTTTTATTTTCCTTCTAACTTAGGAAGCATACAGCCCCTGTTCCATGATTTTGTGATACTACTTAACTTGGAATCATTCTTTTGTATCTACGACTCTACTTTTTACTTTTTATTCCCCAATAGCAATGGGTATTGAACCCAGAGTTTTATGCATACTAGGCAAATATTTTTACCAAGGAGCTACCATCCTAGACCTTTTAAATTGTATTTTGAGACAGAGTCTTGACAAGTCGTCCAGGTTGGCCACAAACTTTAGATCCTCCCAAGTAGCCAGGCTCACTATGTTACTTTTATTGGCTCTTTTGCACCCTATACAACTGTGGGTAATGTTGAGACCATGAATGCTCGGTGAAGCTTTTCTTTGAGGAAATGAGTCTCAAGGCCTAAGCTATCAATTCTCTGTTGACAGCCTGTAGAATCCTCTCTCTCTTTGCTCAAGCTCCAGGCATTTAACTATGAATAAGCAGCCTTTAACTGAGCTTTTCCATCTGAACTACAATACAAATAAAAAATAACTTAATTATTTTCTTGATTTTTCTAAGAATGGTTCATAACTAGCATCATTCTAAAGTAGTAGAAGATAAGTTAATTTATTGCAGACAATGAGTGCCTTAGGGCATTAGGGCTTTTATCACTTGTGAAACATTGTTTAAGAAAAGCTGGCAGGCTGGAGTTGTGGCTCAGTAGTAGAGTGTGTGAGCCTAGCATGTGTGAGGCACTAGGTTTGATTCTCAGCACAACATAAAAAATAAAATAAAATAAAATAAAGATATTGTGTCCATCTACAGCTGAAAATATTAAAAAAGAAAAGAAAAGCTGGCAAAGCAGCTCCAGTTAAATGTCCTAGTACCAGTATAAATATTCACCATTAATCATCCTAAATCAGCAATTCCTCTATTTTAACTTTTCTATCCAGTAAACTACAATTATTCCCTAGTAGCTTAGATAGCTCAGTAATAGCTACTGTTTTCTTTCTCTTTTTACCCTCTGTATTTGAACAAATAATAAAACTTGTCAATTTATCTTGCTCATTTAATCTATTGCCACTTCCACAGTTTAGGCCCTTATCACCTAAACATAGTGCTATAGTTTCTGAACTAGCAAACTTTCCCATTTTCTTCCATTGCTCTTTTGTGCAATTTAGTCTATGATAATGCCACCAAATTAATCTTTATGAAAATATTGATTTCAATGTAATAATCATGGGAAAAAAAACCCTCCAAAATTTCTTAGCCTGGTATTCAAAGTCCTCTATAACATCTGGCCTCAATCTGTTTTTTCAACCTTATCATCCACTATTTCCCACAAGTCCTCCATTTCAGTCAAGTTTAGTCCTTTCTCATATCACATTTATTTTAAAATAAGAAAAAGTATTAAATAATTTACATTCAAAAAGGTTAAAAGAATAACATAATTTATCATATACTTATTTTTTACTAAAAATTCCCAGTTTGTGATATTTCTTTCAACTAGCCTGACTTTCCCCTCCTTTTCTCCTCTTTGCCCTAATATGTCTTTTGAACCTGGCTCAAGACTCTTTTCATCTGCATGCAAGTCTGTACTTAACCTTTGGCTTATTTAGTTCATCTCCTTCCAAAGTTCCTGGAGTACATTTTTGCTTACTGTGCTACAATTATACAGGTTCTTAAACTGTTATTTAATTAGTGTAAATGTTTTTTTGCTTCATCCTTATTTAGAATGTGAACCTCTGGAGTATAGCACATTATACATCATTGGTAAATACCTTGGTGACTACAAACATTTTTATCCATAATAAGCACTGAATAAATAAATGATGAATGAAATACTTACAAGTTCATCTGATTCTATATTCACTAAGATTTCCAACATCATGTTTTCTCCACGACTGCTTTGCTGGAATACTTGAACACCACTTTTTTTCAAAAAAAACTTTAAAAGAATTCAAAGAATTTGATTTTAATTCTTTCTCCATAAGCAGTTCACATTATAATAAAGTGAAAAGGTTCTGAATTAAATAGCCACTGACTTTATGTTTGATGTGTTTCAGAGTAGGGAATCCGCAGAAATATAATGCCTTCTGGTCAATTCTGGTTATTTTGTTCTTGTTTATGTCCACACGCCAAGCATCTAATGATATTATTTTGTACCTAGAAAATAAATCAAATCAAGGTATTTAATTTAAAATTCAAACATTAGGACTGGGGTTGTGGCTCAGGGGTAAAGTGCTCGCCTAGTACATGCGAGGCCCTGGGTTTGATCCTCAGCATCACATATAAATAAATAAAATAAAGATATTGTGTGCAACTACAACTAAGAAATAAATATTAAAAAAATAAAATAAAGTTCAAACATTACAAGCACTTACAGTTTTTCAACTTTCCCTTAATTATTTTCCAAGAATTATTCTGACTTTTAGAGAAGGGAATGACAATTAGTTCTTCTAGACAAATAGAATACTGGGAAGGATATCCTAGCTTCTCTGTTGTTACTGGTCTAGATACAACCATGAACTTTTCCTTCAGAAACTTAAATCTATATGTATAACTGATTTATAAAGAAAACACAAATATCTATATTGTTCATGTCTCAAAATCCAAGATGAAAAATTAACATTTTATAATAACTACCTCATTGTCCTACTTGCTTTAACAAGAGGAAATATTACACTGAGAGATGTTCACTTTATTTGCAACTCAACTACCTTTGGGGTAGATTATTTGCAGGGATGAAAAGAGAAAAAATTCCAGATGAGTGGCATATGCCTGTAATTCCAGAGACTCTGGAGGCTGAGGTAAAAAGAATCATCAAGTTTGAGACCAGCCTAAGCAGCAGAGTGAGACCCTCTCAAAATAAATAATAAAAACAATAAAATGTAATTCAGTAGTAAACTTCTCTGGGTTCAATCCCCGGTACCAAAAAAGAAAAGAGAAAATAGACATTTAATTAAGAAGAGAAAACATGGGTCTGAGGTAATAAGAGTGAATCTTTTACTTTTCTTCTTTCGAGTTGGGTGGTTGGTGGTACAAGAGGCCAAGTTAGAGCATATCAAATAATGCTGGCAGCAGAGACACTGACAATGAAAAAGAAAAATTCAAAACAAAAATCCTCTACAGTGACACAATAGACAGAGACATACATTAGGAAGAAAAAACATAAAATTTTAATAGAAGAAAAGAGGGTAGAATCTGAGCAAAGTGGAGAAATGTAGGAACAAGTGTTAGAGATGCTGAAATCCCTGCAAATTGGATAAAATCCATTTAATTAGGTTTTGTTTTTTTAAAGTTTTAAATTATTTTATTTTATTTATTTATTTTTATGTGTTGCTGAGGATCGAACCCCGCACCTTACATGTGCTAGGCAAATGCTCTACTGCTGAACCACAACCCCAGCCCTTGTTTTGTTTTTTTTGAGACAGGGTTTTGCTATGTTGCTTAGGCTGGTGTCAAATTCTTGGGCTCAAGTGATTCTTCCACCTCGGCTTTCTGAGTTCCTGGCAATACAGGCACATGCCATCACACCCAGCTCATTAATAATCAATTGACTCTGTCATAAACTATTTGTTCATTCTCCAAAATAGATATTCAAAACTGTTTTGGTGTCAGAGGGCTCTTTGTTGTTGAAAAATTACCACATAACCTTACCTTGTACAACATCGTTCTATGGCAGGGAACTTTTCTGGCCATGGAGAAGGGTAGGTAAACTCTGTGTCTCTATCATACCAGCACATTAGACATTCACTATGTTGGTTTCTTTTCCTCTCTTCCTTTTTGAGGGAGTGGTTACATGTCTCCATGGCTTCCAACAATCGCTTCTGAATGTAAAGAACGAAAAGAAGGATTAAAAGTTTTAAAATTCTATAATCTCAATGTACCGAATAAATACTTTTTCTTCCATGTAGAATCACTATTTGTGTGCTTGAAAAACAAAATCTTAACTACTGAAACTCTTCCAATTTCTTACATAAAAATGTGATATGCTCTTCATTGCTTCATAGGGATCTAGCATACTGCTGCCACTGCAAATTCCTCTGAAACTATTACTCCAATAGTAGCCACTAAAGTGCAGATAAAAATAGCAGCAGTGAATCAAATTTTATTTTATTTTGTGGGACTATAAATTGAACCTAGGGCCTTACACATACAATATAAACACCACTGCACTAGTCCCAGCTCAAGAATTAAATTTTAAACATGAACTTATAATATCATAAGTCATGCAGTATTATTTTTTTACTTTACAAATTTTGCAGTGGCATAGCAACTGTCCACCTTTCTAAATTAACTTACAAATTTAACATAATTCCAATCAAAATAACAATAGTTTAAAATATATGTAAACTTTTTAGCCAGACATGGTGGTGCCTGACTGTAATTCTAGTGATTTGATAAGCTAAGAAAGGAGAATTACAAGATTGAGGCCAGCCTCAGCAATTTAGTGAGACTCTATCTCAAAATAAAAAGGGCTGGTAGTGCACCTCTGAGTTCAATCCCCATAATGAAAAAAAAAAAAAAAAAACAAATTGCTTTTTTAAGAGGACAAAATTGTAACAATGTTCACATAGAAGAATGTGTGAATACTAAAAAAGAATTTGGGGGCTGGGGATGTGGCTCAAGAGGTAGTGCACAGGCCTGGCATGCATGTGGCCCGGGTTCGATCCTCAGCACCACATACAAACAAAGATGTTGTGTCTGGCGAAAACTAAAAAATAAATATTAAAAAATTCTCTCTTTCTCTCTCTCTTTAAAAAAAAAAAAAAAGAATTTGGGACGAGTCTTACCAGATCCTATCACCATTATAAAGCCATTATAATAAAATCAGATGAGAACAACAGAAAAGAATTAAAAGTGAATCCAAAGATACTTCAAACATAGGAATTCAGATATTTAAGTAATGATGTTGTCATTATTGACTTAACTATCCAGTTATTAAAAAGACACATACACATAAAAGTATTAAGAGAAAATCTAAAATATTGATGATTTAGAGGAATAAGCTCTTTTTTCTGAAATTTTTTGTTTTAATTAGTTATACATGACAGTAATTAGTTATACATGACAGCAATTAAGTTCTTTTTGAAGCAGAAAAAGTCTAACATCTTTAAGGAAAAAGATATTTTGAAGTAAAAGAAAGTGTATGTAACAGAAGATATACTATATAACAAATCAGTAGACAAATGTGATAATGAAAACACTACTCTTAACATACTTATTTACTTAAAAAAATCAAAAAGAAGAGAAATGAAGGAGAGAATACAAACAAGTATAAACAGGCAATTTACAAAAGAGAAAATGTAAAGGGTGAACATATACAAAACTACACTCAAGAAAAACAGATATATAGGCCAAAGGAACAAACTAGAGAGCGCAAAAATAAATCCAGGATTTATAGTCAACTAATCTTTGAAAGGGTGCCAAGAATAAACAACAGGAACAGGATAGTCTCTTCAATAAACAGTAGTGGAAAAATTAGATATCCACATGAAGAAAAATGAAACTGGATCCTTATCTTACATCATCAACAAAGAAATCAACTAAAAATGGATTAATGACTGAAATATCTAAGCTATAAAATAATGAGAAGAAAACAAGGAAAATCCTTCTTGACACAGTATGGGAAATGATTTTTTGGATATGATTGAAAAAGCACAGGCAACAAAAGCAAAAACAGACAAGTGGGACTGCAGCAAACTTAATAATATGTCTGCATAGCAAAGGAAATAACAAAGCCAAGAGACAACTTATGGAATGGGAGAAAACATTTGCAAACTATATAGCTCTTAAAGAAGTACAATCCAAAAATATATTAGAAACTCAGTATAAATATATATCAACTCATTAGCAACAAAACAAAAACTGACAAAAATCAGCAAAGTGGGGACTAGGATTGTAGCTTAGCAGTAGAGAGCTCTCCTAGAATATATGAGGCCCTGGGTTCAATCCTCAGCACCACATAAAAATAAATAAAGATATTGTGTCCATCTACAACTAAAAATATATTTTTAAAAAATCAGGAAAGGATCTGAATAGATATTTTTCCAAAGAAGACACACAGAACTGGAGTGTAGCTTAGTGGTAGAGTGCTTGCTTAGTAGCAGGCATTAGGCCCTAGGTTCACTTGCCAAAAACATGCATAGAACAGCAGGAAAATGAAAAAACGTTCAACATTACTAATAATCAAAGAAATGAAAAATAAAACTACAATGAGATATCATCTTATTTCTATTAGGATGGAGATTATAAAAAAGTTAAAGACAAAAGCTATTATTGGTGAGGATAAAGAAAGAGCCCTTTATACTGCTGGTAGAATGTAAGTTAGTATAGTCATTATGGTAAACACCATGTAGATTATTAAAAAAATTTAAAAATATTACTGTTTGATCCAGCAATCTGACAAGCAAATAAATATCCAAATAAAATGAAATAATTAACTCCCAAGTTCACTGCAGCACTGTTTATAGTAGCCACGCTATGGAATTACCCTAAGGGTTGGTCAACAGATAAAAGGATAAAGAATATATGGTATACATATACAATGGAATGACTCAGTCTTTAAAGACAGGAAATTCTGTCATATGTGATAACATGAATGAACCTGGGGGACATTATGCTAAGTGAAATAAGATAGACACAGAAAGATGATATGTTGCATGATATTATATACATGTGGAATCTAAGAAGTTGAACTCTTTAGAAGCAGAGCAGAATGGTTGTTGGCAGGGGCTAGTAGGGGTGGGGAATGGGGGAAGAGGGGACAGAGAAAGGTTGGTCAAAGTGTACAAACTTTTAGTTATACGGGATGAATAAGTTCTGGAGTATGGTGACTAAAGTTAATAAAACTGCATTGTACACTTTAAAAAATAATTTCAGATTCACAAAAAGTTGTGAATTATTATAGTAAAGAGCATTCCTATGCTTTCCAGTTTTCCCTAGTGATAACCTCTTATATATAAAACCATAGTATATTATCAAAACCAAGTCCCTGAGATTATTTCAATACTAGTATACTACTAATTTTCTTTTTAAATTTTTTTTTTTTGGTTATAGATGGACAACACCTTTATTTTTTAAATTTATTTTTATGTGGTACTGAGGATCAAACACAGTGCCTCACACATGCTAGGCAAGCACTGTACCACTGAGCCACAACCGCAACCCCAAACTACTAGTTTTTACATGTCTTTTTTCACTTAAGTAAATATTTTCATCCAAGCTTTTTATATCAACAGTTCTTTCCTTTTTTATTGCTAAGTTATTTCATTATGAGAATGCACTATGTGTTTACCCATTTACACAATAAAAGATATTTGAATTTTTTTTCTAGTTTGCAGTTATTCCAAATAAAATTGCTCTGAACATTCACACATTGTTTTTTTTGTGGACATAGTTTTCACTCTCTAGTATAAGTATTCAAGAGTTTATTGCTAGATTGTGTAGTCAATGTATGTTAAACAGCTTTACTAACTTCCCCACCTTACACAGAAACAAATCAGCAAGAACATTCTGAGAAAATGGGGCAGATATTAAGGGAAGCCTGACAAATGCTCAAGCTGAAGAGGATGTGTGTATATATGTGCAGACAAGCAGATCACACCTTAGCATCAGAGTTTGAGCAATAATCCTCCATGAGACAAAAACAATCTCAGTTCTGAAAATTCTATAGTATTCTAATTGGGCAATTTCCACCATTTCACTTGAAAGAATGTACATTCTCAGTATAGTGTATTATAAATATTAATGAAGTTGAGTAGGTTTTTATTGAAATCTTTATCCTTATTTCCTGTCTTGTGCTATCAATCCTTCAGAGAAAAGTATCAAAATTTCTACCTATAATTGTGGATTTCTCTCTTTCTTCCTTAATCTGAGTTTTTGTTTCGAGTTGAAACTGTTATTAGGTGCATATGTATTTAGGATTTTTCTGTCTTTTCTTCCTTTCTTTTTTTTGATTCTGGGGATCAAACTTAGGACCTCATACATATTAAACAAGTACTTTATCACCAAGCTATATGTCCAGTTACTATGCCTTGATGAACTGATTGCCTCTCTTATCATAAGAAATATCCCTGTTTACCTCTGGTAATATTCTTTGTTCTGAAGTTATTTACTTTGTCTAATATTAGTAAAGCCATTCCAGCCTTATCATTAATATACATTGAAGTTTTGAGTACACAATGAAGAGTGGCTAAGTCTCAAACAAAATATAAGTGGTGATGAAAATCAACTGCTTATTAACTTAAGTGAAAGAATGTATATAGTTATTACATGCACTGACCTCATCAATAAAAGGTATTAATACCACAGCTTCCCATTCCTGTTGTTTTCCATTTAGATCAGTTTTAAAATCAGGTGGATAATATTCTATAATTGGAGAGTCTTCACTGGTCATCAAATGCTATAAAAAATAAAATAGTATATAGAAATATAAGAAAATTAATATAGCTTTTTATTAATGTACTTATAACATTTCCTTACAAGTTACTTTAAAATTTTTAAGCAAACTAAATTTTTATTTTTAGGTATTGCAATGCACTCAGTTGCTATATTTTGATTTTCAACTATAAGAATTCCAATTTCACTACTATTGTTTACATTCCTGTTTCATTCACTTAGTTATATAGCAAACACATCTTTACTCTGAACTTTGTCATTTTAAAAACTTTTCATTCTGTGAGATGTAGCCCCTAAATTCTGTTTTCTTTTTCAGGCTTCATTTCAGAAGCTTCTAATAGTCCTCCATTAAAAAAAAAATAATTCTTTGTGTCCTGATTGATTCTATTAAGTAATATAACAACTGTTGTCCAGAATTAAAGAAATAAACAATTAAAATCCAAGAACTACTGAACCACTAACATCAAAGAGTCCAATAATACACATTTTTTATTATTAAAGATTTTATAACACAGGTAGACAAAGTGTATAGATGTTTTACAAAAAGAAAGCATAAGGAAATGAATACAGAAGACAATAAATTTTTTTTTCAAATAAATAAAACAACATGTTCCCGGCATGATATTCAAAATATTAATGAATATGGTACTTGCAATGAGCAAATAAAACAATCATGGCTGTAATACACTTGCATGGTCATACAGGCTCATAGTAGCTGAATATCAAAGTTTAATATGTGCAAGGGAAGAAAAAAAAACTTCAAAGAAACTTATAAGGGGAGGCAAGAGGCTAGGATCAAGGCTGGGTTAAGCGTCAGAATCTTTCTGACACAGCAAAAGGTATGTGTGTACATAATTCCTGGAAGCTGACCATTGAATTAGAAGAACGTACTACTGATACTCTAGAAGAACTAATGAAGTGTACTTTCATGATCTGTTAGCTTAGTATAATTTTGCTGACCCTGTATTCCTCTTGTTATGTAAAATATGTTAGCCTTTCAGTTTGATAAATGAAATCCTTAAAATTCAAATATACATGGGGGTAATACTGCTGATAAATTATTTACCAGAGGCATCCATGTTCTAATAGGCAGCAGGTAAGAGAGAACAGGAATGAATCTGAAAATGTGTAGACCAACAAGATAGTTTCTGATTTTACCTGTTTTAGTTTACTTTCTTCAGTGTAGACACAAATTAAAGATGTGTTTAAAGGTGTTAAAAATGAAAAAGCTAGGCTCTAAACAGTTTATAAAGTTTTTTCACTTTTAAAACAAAACCAGCATTTAAACCAGAAATTACTTTTCAAGGAGCTTGTTAAAGAAATACTGTATTTAAAATGAAAAATAGATGTATTTATCTACTAAATATATTTGTGTATTATTGTTTCTTAGATTTGGACAAGGAACTCTTAAATATGAAAAAGAACATAAAAACATTCAATTCTAAAACTCACCTGGGGCTGGAGATATAGCTCAGTTGGTAAAGTGCTTGCTTTGCATGCCCAAGGCCATGGGTTCAATCCCCAGCACCACCACCAAAAAAAAAAAAAAAAAAAAAAAAAAAAAAATCATCTAAAACTCACCTGATAGCATGTAGGAAGTAAATTTTTGCTAGCTGCTGGAAGTACAGCAAGAAGCTGTTCAAATGGTTTAAAAGGTTTTCCTAGTTCAAAACGGATTTGGAGTGTACTGATGTTGCGGATGTCTGACAGGAAAGGTGCGTAATGATAAGGATAATACCTACAAAACAAAATGAGTTTTAAGCAACTGGAAACCATGAAACAAGTCAATAATTTTTATATATATATATATGTGTGTGTGTGTGTATATATATATACATATACATACATATATATATTTCTTCTATAGTTTAACACCATATAGCAATAAATTTCAAGAAAAAATAAGTATCACCCACAATTCTACCACCCGAATATAAGAAATCGGCACAGTTAGAAAATGTGGATGGCAAGATGGCAAAAAGTATTATATTTCCTTAATTTTCTAGTGCAGTTTCAGATTTCTAAAAATCAGGTAATTGAAGAATGCATATAATGTAATGCTGTTTTTGAGATGGGGTCTCAAGTGATCCTCCTGCCTCAGCTTCCTTAGTGTTGGCACTACAGGTGCATGCCACTGATCTTGAATTTGTAATACTTTTTTGAATTCACAAAATGCTCATCATGAATCTTCCAGTCCATACGCTGGACAGTAATGAGGTAGTCAGAGGATCTTTAGTCTTATCAGTTGGCCCTGGGACCTTCAATCAAGGTTCTGGGAGTAGCTGAAGGTTCTGATAAAAGCTTTAATTAGTTCATAAGGACAGAGGGAGGAATAGTGAGTCTAAGCTAATGTGGCCTTTAATGGTCAACTCTAAGAACTTTTTTATTTGAATTCATATACATATTATTATATTTATAATAGAGATTAAAACATGCATCAATTACATACTAATTTTATTTTATATCATTCATGTTTAACTTTATATTTTAAATCATTCCATCCTTTTTTTTAAGCTATAGATGACACTATTTATTTATTGATTGATTGATGGTACTGGGGATTGAATTCAATAGTAATTGGCCACTGAGCCACATCCCCAAGCATTTTTTTTTGTATTTTATTTAGAGACAGGGTCTCAGAAAGTTGCTTAGCGCCTTGCTTTTGCTGAGGCTGGCTTTGAACTTGTGATCCTCCTGTCTCAGCCTCCCAAACCCCTGGGATTACAGGTGTGCCCCACTGCACCCGCTATTTGTTTATTTTTATGTGGTGCTGAGGATCGAACCCAGTGTCTCACACATCGAGCCACAATCCCAGCCCCACCATTCCATCTTTAACTACATATTTTTACAAAGCTTTGAACATACACACTTAAAAATTTTTCGATATGCTCTAGGTGTATGACTCAGGTGTGTGTGTGTGTGTGTGTGTGTGTGTGTGTGTGTGTTGTGTGTTTATATTTTCTAATTGTGGCATACATTTCAAAGCAATGGAAAAAGGAGAAATAATGTAAAACAAACAGACTCTGGAATCAGACACACTTGGACTTGGTTCTGGGATGTAAGATTTTGGGAAGATTAAACTTTTTGAGGCTTTATTGCTTCATCTGTAATGGGGGAAAACAATGTCTACTTTAGTTGTGAAGATTAGATGAGAACATGCTTCTCAAGTGTCTGGTCTTAATTCGTGAAAACAATAGAAACAACTTATGTGAGCCCTCTTAAAAAAACAAAGCAGAGCTATGTTATCACCTAAGTCTTCACTTTTCACTGATCATCTTTTGGTCTGTTACTTTTCTATTTTGGTGGATGGTTTTGAACAAAATTTGCTGGAACAGGGAAGAGAAATGGCAAATTATTACTATTTCCAGTAAAAGCAAATAATTCCTTTCTCCTTTATTTTTCCAGCCTAACATACAACTAGTCTAGTCTTCAAAAAATTACTACTATTTGAAAAAAAAAAAATTAAAACACACAAAAATTTAGAGAATACAACGAATACCCCCATGTAACTATCACCCAGATCTGATAGTTATCTAAACTTAAGTCATACATGATTCATCTCTTTTCTCTCTCTCTCTCTCTCTCTCTCTCTCTCTCTCTCTCTCTTTTGGGGGGGGGTGATGCTGGGACTTAAACTAGGACTTCTTGCATACTAGACAAATGAGCTACAACCGAATTACATCTTCAGCTCTGATTTATCTAAATACAGAATTTTACATCCTTAGATTAATAAAGACCTTTTATCATCTGCTAGGGCTAGAAGCATCTTTTTCAAGTATTTTCATTTAAGAAAAGATTACCTGGGCAGAAGATATAGTTCAGTTGGGAGAGTGCTTGCCTAACATGCACAAGGCCCTGGGTTCAATCTCCAGCAAAAAACACACACACACACACACACACACACACACACACACACACACGATGACGAAGAAGAAATGTCTAAATGAGATTCTTACAGAAAAACACATTTTAAAAAAGATATCCTCTTACCAGCTCCAGGACTGAACACCATGATAGTAATAGTGCAGAATCCACTGTATTGCCTGAACATAACATGAAGCTTGATCAGCCAGAAAATCACTGAAAATAGAAAGGAATATTTTCATTACATTATTTTTTTTTGAAAATAGGTCAGTGTTTCTAGAGTATATTTTCTCATACATATTACCTCACATGGCTTATTAAGTCAATGAATTAACTACAAATTATATACTACTTAAAAATAACAATCAGAAAAACTCCAAGAAAATTCCACCTTTCACATGAAAGGTTTGCTTCACCTACACCAACTATCAAGCCTGCTATGCATATTTGACTAGTAAATCTATGACACATTTGGTCTACAGTTTAAAGACTTAGCTAATGAAATATTTTATCAAGCAGTACTGTTGCTCTCTTAAATAGTAGGGATGAGATGGGCACATCAGAAAGTTCTTGAAAAGCCTGGTTATAGCAGCTAAAATACCCTTTGAAAAGTGCTACAGCTGCTGAGCAAGATTCTCTTCTAATTTCTTCTCTCAAAAACCAAAAGCTATCATTTAAGGTTTGGGTAAAATCAATCTTTGAATACCAAGACAGGCATTAGTCTAAAGTCCAAAGTAGTTGCTTAAGAAATTCCAAGTCTCCATATTTCTGGGAGGTATGCTTTTATACATGAAATTATTACTTTGTTATTATAAAACAAATATTTCCCTAGGAATAAAAACAAACATTTTCATTCCCTTACAGCAATCACTATACATTTTGGTATGTTTATTTTCAGTCTTTTTTTTTAATATTTATTTTTTAGGTGTAGTTAGACACAATACCTTTATTTTATTTATTTATTTTTATATGGTGCTGAGGATTGAACCCAGGGCCTCGCATGTGCTAGACGAGTACTCTACTGCTGAGCCACAACTCCAGCCCTCTTTTTCAGTCTCTCTTTAATTTAAGATGGTGTCTAGCCATGTTGCCCAGACTGGTCTTGAACTCCGGGCCTCAAGTCATCCTCCCACCACAGCCTCCTAAGTATGTAGGACAATAGGTGTGCACTACCACACCAGTATCAGTCTTTTCTATTCCTACGTTGATTTTTTTAAAAGTATTAATGAGTATGAGCTACATGTATGAGTTTGTGTTCTGTTTTAAAATTTAAGTATCTTTCCAAATAATTATGAAATTTCTTCAAGTACCAGTTTAGCAGCTACACAGATTCTGAAGATGTGGAGATGAGAGGGATGGTGACTGTGATGATGATGATGCAGAGCCTGATTACTGGGAACCTTCTTATTGGACACTGGATTAATTTTTTACTATTTTAAGTAACTTTGTAATAAGCTTTCTGTGTATAAGGACAATTTCTCTATTTTAATTATAATATAAGTCAGAATTAATATCACCTTCTCCAAAACCATATCCTACTAGTTGAAATCTACAATAATTTATGAAACCAAAAAATCCTTGTCTTCTACTACTTTGTCAGAATTGTGCTGTTTTCTGAAGAACTGCAAAATCTAATTTTTTTTTTTTACTTTAAAGTAAAAGGATTGGCAAAAACGTACTCAGAGACTACATCAACCCCCATCTTTGTCATGTAATATGTTCTTTTATATTGTCGAAACTCAGTTTCAAATAGATCATCATCTTCAGTCTCATCTTCTAAGTTATCTAGAGGGAAAAAAGAAAGATAGTGACTGACAGTTATGAATATTCTGTTTTTCTTCTAATGCTCTGATAAATGCATATCAAAGTTGATTCTTATAAGTTATCATAGCAATTTGTCGAATTCAATATTACTAAATTAGTATTGATATATCAAATTATAACTATTCGGTCAAAGTAATAACACATAAAAAGTAATAACATATCAAACTATATAGTTTGTACTTACCCTTAGAAGCTACCACTTCACTTTCATTTTTGTCTAAAGCAGCCCAACATACAGAATTTTCCTGGCCCTATAAAAATTATAAATCATCATAAAATAAATGGTAAGATATATTTCAAGGGGATATTTAAAAAATGCTAAAACTAATTGAAATTATCCTTAAAGGAAACAATCAAGAACGTGAAGAGAGAGCCTACAGAATAGAAAAAATTCTCTACCATCTGCACATCAAATAGAGCATTAATCTTGAGAATACAGAAAGAACTCACACAAAAAAAACTTAACACCAAAAAGCCAAATAACTCGTGCTGGAGATGTGGCTCAAGTGGTAGCGCACTTGCCTGGCATGCGCAGAGTGCTGGGTTCGATCCTCAGCACCACATACAAATAAAATAAAGATGTTGTGTTCACCGAAAACTGAAAAATAAATATTAAAAAAATTCTCTCTCTCTCTCTCAAAAAAAAAAAAACAACAAAAAAACTCAAATAACTCAATCAGTAAATGGTCAAAGGAACTGAAAAGACACTTCACAGAAAAAGAAATATGATTGGTCAACAAATATGTGAAAAAAATGTTCAACATCTGTAGCAATTAGAGAAATGCAAATTAAAACTAAACTGAGATTTCATCTTACTCTACTCAGAATGGCAAACGTCAAAAATATAACCATAAATGTTGGTAAGGATGTGGGGAAAAGGTACACTCATACATTGCTGGTGGGACTGCAAATGGTGCAACCATTCTGGAAAGCAGTAGGGAGATTCCTTAGACAATATAGAATGAAACCACTATTTGACCCAGTTATCCTACTCCTCAGCATATACCCAAAGGACTTAACATCAGCATACTACGGTGTCATAGCTACATCAATGTTTATAAACAGCTCAAATCACAATAGTTAAGCTATGGAACCAACCTAGGTGTGCTTGAACAGATGAATGGATAAAGAAAATATGGTATATATACTCAATGGAATATTAATCAGCCATAAGGAAGAATCAAATTATGGCATTTGCTGGTAAATGGATGGAACTAGAGAATATCATACTAAGTGAAATAAGCCAATCCCCCAAAACCAAAGTTTTCTCTCTGATAAGCAGATGCTAATACACAATAAAGGGTGGGAAGAGAAGAGTAGAAGTTCACTGGACTAGAGAAAGGAGAATTCAGGGAAGGGAAGGGGGATGGGAATAGAAAAGTCAATAGAATGAATTGAACATAACTGTCCTATGTTCATATATGAATACACAACCATTGTAACTCAACATCATGTATGACCACAAGAACTGCAAGTTATACTCCATGCATGTATAATATGTCAAAATATACTTCATTGTCATGTATATTTAAAAAGAACAAATTAAAAAACTTTTAAAAATTCTTAAAGAACTTTGTAAAAGCTTAAAAATAATAAGTAATACATAAATGTTTTTGGTTATCAATTTCTAAAACTGTGTGTGTGTGTGTGTGTTTCTAGGGATAGAACCTAGGGCCCTGTACATGCTAGGGAAGCACAATACCAACTGAGCTACATCCCTATCCCTAAAGCTATACATTTCTATCATGTAGAACTTAGAAGTCAAGTCATTCAAAGATAGATAAAGTGATTCTCATCAGTGTTAAAGAAGAATACATTTGCCAGGTACAGTGGTGCACTCCTGTAATCCCAATGACTAGGGAGGTTGAGGGAGGAGGATCACGAGTTCAAAGCCAGCCTTAGCAAAAAGTGAGGAGCTAAGCAACTCAGTGAGACCTTGTCTCTAAATAAAATACAAAATAGGGCTGGGGATGTGGCTCAATGGCAGAGTGCCCAAGTTCAATCCCTGGTATGTACTCCCCACCCCCGCAAAAAAAAGAATGAATTTAAATTATTCATATTCCAAGAATATACTTAAAGAGTATCTCATTTACTTAAAACAAGGTATACAATCAACATCAAATCCTTGTATCAGTTATCAATGTAAGTATTTTTATGTGTCCAAAATTTAGGTCACTTTTTTTTTTTTTTAAAGAGAGAGTGAGAGAGGGGAGAGAGAGAGAGAGAGAGAATTTTTAATATTTATTTTTTAGTTCTCGGTGGACACAACATCTTTGTTGGTATGTGGTGCTGAGGATCGAACTCGGGCCGCACGCACGCCGGGCGAGCGCGCTACCGCTGAGCCACATCTCCAGCCCTTTAGGTCACTTTTAACATTCTATTCCTTTATAATTAAATTCAGTGGTTATAATATCTATTTTCTGTATCTCTGAATCCTGTCCTTTTTGTTTTCTTTTGTTTTTTGGTATTGTTCCAGGAATTGAACCCAAGGGTTGCTTAACTCCTGCACCACATCCCCCAGTCCTTTTTAAATTCTGAGGCAGCATTTTGAGCTATATTGTTTATAGCTCTCTAAGTTGTTGAAGCTGTGATCCTCTTGACTCAGCCCCCCCAAGCCACTGGGATTACAGGTGTGTGCCACTGCACCCAGCTTGAATCCTATCATTCTTATGATTCTATCTTCCACTCCTTTATTTCTCTTCCATGCAATGCATTTGTTTTTCTATAACTCTTCCATCTATCCATCCTTCATATTCTGCTTCTGTTTTTCATCCATTGTGATCTCAATCTTTTCTCTCCTCTGTTTTTGGATTGCCTGTCAACTGCCAATGACTCCCATTATTAATTCTTCCCATTTCCTTATCTTCATTTCCTTTTCTTCATCCAATTTATAGCCCCTACTGATTTTGTGTGCTTAGGCTATTTCTGCCTGTGTCTCTAACGTTAGCCACATACATATGCCTAGAATATGGTCAAGTTTAAGGAATGAGTTGAGGAAAGGAAATCAGGGATTACTGATATGTTAGTTCTGTGCATACAGGTTCGCAAAGCATCGCAAAGCTTTTTATTAGGAGTAAAAAACGCACAGGTGGAATGAAGACTGACCATTACCAAGTTCCACTAAGGAAGAGCTAAGTAATTAGAAAGACCATTCCAGGAAAAAACAGAATAATTGCCCCTCCTGGAACAAGACATATTAGATTTAAAACTACACAGAACCAGTATACTAAGGGGAGTGCAGGAAACTTTATCAAGATCCCATAACTATGGATAGGCTGAAGATAATTTCATAAGTTTTGTTTTCAAGACAACACAAAGACATTCTTTAGAATTTATTAGAGATGTTATGGAGGGCACTAGCATATTTTAAATAGTTCTATCATTTAATTATTAAGCAAATAACAGTTTATAAGATATTTTACCACTAATTACTCCTAGCCTGGCCTATTAATGTAGTTTATATAAAAGTCATTTTTTAAAAAATCATTCTATTTAATGTCTCATGACATTAAATGCTATAAATATGTACATTTTAAAACTAGTATGTTGCAAAGATGGTGGAATGAGATGGACATCATTGCCCTAGGTACATGTATGATTGCATGAATGGTACATCTCTACATCCTATACAACCAGAGAATTGAAATGTTGTGCTCCATTTGTATAAGATGAAATGAAATGTATTCTGCTGTCATGTATAACCAAGTAGAACAACAACTACAAAAACAATTAGTATGTTGGTCTGTTGTTTTCAAATAACATGGTTTAAATGATTATTTTTAAAAGAAAAGTAATTTTCTAGACTCTTATATTAAGAAATGTTTTCCATACTTATTTATAGAATGAAAAAGTGAAGAAAAAACAATGTCCTTCTTCAAGGGTAAAAATAAATTACTGTTAAGGATCAGATCTAAATGAAAGAATCTAGTAGAGAAAAAGAAACCAAAACAACTTTTAACTACCTATAGGAAAGAAGAAATGAAAATGAAATGAGGCAACTCCAAAATCATAGAAGGAAAATGATAAATAAGGAGTATCAGTTTTATCTCACAGCTAAAAAAGTGAAAGAACACCTAACAAACAAACAAAAAAAGGACACCTTTGGTTTTTTCTTTTCTTTATAGTTCTTGGCTTCTTCTGCTGCAACTCCAGCTGCTTCGTTGAGGTACTTGTTACCAACTTTGCTTTCAAACCACTTTAGGTCCACAAAAACTTCACTGAAGTGCTCCCGATCAAACTGCACAAAAAATTTGAATCCATTTGAAAATGATTCAATTACGTATAGAAGACAAACCAAACTTTACAGAATGACTATTTCTGGGACATAGGAAATTCGGGAATATTACTTTTTACACATATGGGGACCTCATTTTCCTTATGAAAATTAAACATAAAAAGAAAATAAAAACAGAATTTATAGGCCACAAAGAAACTTTTAGTAAATACAAAAAACTAATATAATTCCTTGTATTTTATCAGCCCATAATGGTATGAAATTAGAAATTAACATGAAAATACCTTACAGAGACTATATAAACACAGTGAGATTGAACAACACACTTTTGAGTGATGAATGTGTCATAGAAGATATCAAGGGAGAAATTAAAAAATTCTTAGCCTCGAATGAGAATAGTGATACAATATATCAGAACCTCTGGGACATTACGAAGGCAGTTTTAAGAGGAAAGTTTAAAGCTATGAGTGTCTACATAAGAAAATTAGAAAGATCCCAAATAATCAACCTAAGGATGCATCTCAAGGCCCTTGATAAAGAACAACAAATCGATTCCAAAACCAGTAGAAGGAAGGTAATGATTAAAACAGAGCTGAAATCAATGAAATTGAAAATATAAAACAATACAAAGGATCAATGAAACAAAGTGTTGGTTCTTTGAGAAGATAAACAATACATTTCTAGACAAATACTATCTGCTAAAACTGAATCAAGAAGACATAGAACACCTAAATAGACCAGTATTTTGTAATGAGATACAAGTAGTAATAAAAAGACTTCTAACAAAGAAAAGCCAAGCTGAGATGGATTCTTTGATGAATTCCACCAAATCTTTAAAGAACTAATGGCCATACTCCTCAAGTTATTCCACAAAATAGAAAGGGATGGAAGAGTTCCAAATTCATTTTATGAAGTCAGTATCATACTCATATCAAAACCAGATGAGGACATGTCAAGGAAAGAAAACTATAGACCAATCCTTTTTTTAAATTTTTAGTTGTAGTTAGACACAATATCTTTATTTATTTTTATGTAGTGCTGAGAATCGAACTCAGTGCCTCACACGTGCAAGGCGGGCGCTCTACTAATGAGCTACAGCCCCAGCCCCTAGACCAATGAACTCAGATGCAAAAATACTTAATCAGATATTAGCAAACTGTGTTCAACAACGTAGTAAGAAGATTATACACCATGACCAAGTTGATCACTTGTTATTTCAACAGATTCATAAAAGATCTCTGACAAAATTCAGTGCTCATTCATGATTAAAACACTGAAGAAATTAGGGATAAAAGGAAACTACTTCAACATCATAAAGGCTACATGTAAAAAACCCAAAGCAAACCTTATAATAAATGGGGAAAAACTGAAAGCATTTCCTTTAAAATATAGAACAAGAAAACAATGTCTGCTCACACTATTCCTTTTTAATATAATGCTAAGAAATTCTAGCCAGTACAATTAGGCATGAGAAGGAAATAAGAGGTATAAAAAGAGGAAAGGGGCTAGGGATGTGGCTCAAGTGGTAGCATGCTTGCCTCGGATGCGTGAGGCACTGGGTTCGATTCTCAGCACCACATAAAAATAAAACAAAGATATTGTGTCCACCTAAAACAACTGAAAAATAAATATAAAAAAATAAAATAAAATAAAAAAATAAAGGGCCGGGGTTGTAGCTCAGTGGTTGAGCACTTGCCTTGCATGCGTGAGGCATTGGGTTCAATCCTCAGCATCACATACAAAAAATAAATAAATAAAATAAAGATACTGTGTCCATCTACAACTAGAAAAATATTTAAAAATTTAAATTAAAAAATAAAAAATAAAGAGGAAAGAAAAAAAGTCAAATTATCACTTTTGCACATGATATGATCCTATACCTAGAAGATCCAAAGAACTCTAACAAAAGACTGCTAGAGCTACTAAACAAACATGGCAAACAGTAGGTTCCAAAATCAACATACAAAAATCAATAGCTTCCTTATATACCAACAATGAATCTCTGAGAAGGAAATCAGGAAAATAATTCCATTCATAATAGTCCCCAAATAGGGGGACTAGGAACAAATCTAACCAAGGGGGTGAAAGACCTCTACAATGAAAACTATAGAACACTGTAGAAAGAAATTGAAGAGTTCAAAAGATGGAAAAACCTCCCATGTTTGTGGATAGGCAGAATTAATATTGTTATAATGGCCATACTACCAAAGCAAATATAGATTCTACGCAATTCTCATCAAAATACCAATGACATTCTTCACAGAACTAGAAAAAAAATAGTCCTAAAATTCATTTGGAAGACTAAAAGACCCAGAATAGGAAAAACAATTCTGGGCCAAAAAAGCAATGCTGAATGCATCACAACAGCAGACTTCAAATCATACTACAGGACTATAGTAACAAAAACTGCATGGTATTGCCATAAAGACAATGGTACAGAATAGAAGACACAGAGACAAAAATCATACATCTACAGTCATCTGATCTTTGACAAAGGTGCCGAAAAATACACTAGAGAAAACACAGCTTTTTAAACAAATGGTGCTAGAAAAACTGGTTATCCATACGTAGAAGAATGAAACTATAGATCTTGATCTCTCGCCCAGAACAAAAAAATCAATCCAAAATGGATCAAAGACTTAGGACTTAGATGAGAAACTATACAACTGCTAGAAAAAACATAGGGTCAACACTCCAGTACATAGGCATAGGCAATGACTTTCTCAATAAGAACCCTAAAGCTCAGGAAATAAAGCCAAAAAGATGGGATGGCATCAAATTAAAAAGCTTCTGCACAGCAAAGGAAACAATTAGGAATGTGAAGAGAGAGCCTACAGAATGGGAGAAAATCTTTGTTAGTTATTCTTCGGACAGAGGATAAATATCTAGGATATACAAAGAACTCAAAAAAAAAAAACCTTTATGCTAGAAAAATCAAGTAACCTTATTAATAAATGAGTGAACAAATTAAATAATACTTCTCAAAAGAAGAAATACAAATGTCTAAGAAATATAGGAAAAAATGTTCAACATCATTAGCAAGTAGGGAAATGCAAATCAAAACTACACTGAGATTTCATCTCAGACTAATCAGAATGGCAGTCGTTAAGAATACAAATAAGGGGGCTGGGGATGTGGCTCAAGCAGTAGCGCGCTCGCCTGGCATGCGTGTGGCCCGGGTTCGATCCTCAGCACCACATACAAACAAAGATGTTGTGTCTGCCGATAACTAAAAAATAAATATTAAAATTTTCTCTCTCTCTCTCTCTTAAAAAAAAAAAGAATACAAATAAGAACAAATGCTAAAGAAGATATGGAGTGTGGAACTGTAAATTAGTACAACAACTATAGAAATCAGTATGAAGGTTCCTCAAAAGGTTAGGACCACCATATGACCCAGCTATACCACTTCTCATTATTCACCCTGAAGAATTAAAGTCATCATACAACAGTGACACAGGTATATCCATGTTTATAGCAGCACAATTCACAATGGCCAAGATGCCTAGATGCCCATCATTGGATGAAAAAGAAAATGTGATATATATACATAATGCAGTTTTATTCAGCCATAAATAAAAACAAAATTATGTCACTTTCAGGAAAACAGACGGAACTAGAGACCATTATGTTAAGCAAAACAAGTCAAACTCTCAGAGGTTAAGGGTCCTATGTTTTCTTTCCTATGCAAGTGCTAAAGAGGAAAAGGAAAACAAAGATGGGGTTGAATCTCATAAAAATGAAAAGGAGATTAATAGAGAAAAGAAATCAAGGGGTAGAAAGTGGGAGAGCGAGGGAAAAAATGCTAGGAAGTGATAATGGCCAAATTATATTGTTATATTAAAATATATTTGTTATTATAAATATGCAATAACAAATCCCATCAGTATGTACAATTAAAATGCACCAATAAAAAATATGAGGGGAAGGGACAGAATTTAGGTGAAAGTGTAATTAGCACCTGGGAGATAATTATAAAAGTTTTTTTTCCTGCTATTGTTTAGTTGGTTACTGTTATGTTTTGGACATGAGATGTATCCCAAAAGCTCCTGTGTGAGATAATGCAAGAAGATTTAGAGAAATGACTGAGTTATGACAGCCTTAACCCAATCAGTGAATTAATTTCCTGATAGGATTAACTGAGTAGTGGTTGAAGATAGTTAGGGTGTAGCTGGAGAAGGTGGGGTATTAGAAGCGTGACTTTGGGGGTACATATTTTTTATCTGGTGGATGAAGTTGCTCTTGCTGTCTGATCATCATATGAGCTGCTTCCCTTCCACCACATTCTTCTGCCATGATGTTCAGCTTCACCTCGAGCCCCAAGGAATGGTGCATGCTGCCTGTGGGTTGAGACCTCTGAAACTGTGAGCCCCCACATAAACTTTTCCTCAGTCTATAATTGTTCTGGTCAGGTCTTTTAGTCACATCAGCCAAAAGGCTGACTAAAACAGTTACTAACCATTTATAGCTACACTGGGACAGGAAAACAAAAATGTATAGCTACTTACATCTGATAGTTTCACAAGGTATTTCTCAAATCGAGGTAAGTTGAGATGTCCACTTTCATTAATATAACCTAAAAAGAAAAAAATCCAAATTTGTACTAAAAACTGACACGTTTTTCCAACAATTCTACAAAATTCTTTCCACAAGCCATTAAATGTCAATATTCTACTAATCAGGAAAAAACACTATTGGGCTTTATATAAAGTAGCCCTAGTTTCTTTGAGCTTTATATTCCTATAATATATAATATGTTTGTATAGAAGCAAAAAAAAAAAAAAACAGGTTCACATGATAATCATCCTTCTATATTTCCAACCACACCTGGCAACAATTAAACTTTTCTAGAATCTATCCAGATCATTTCAATTTGATATGTCAGCTTGGGAAAAAAAACTAATGTCGTGTTACTCTGTTGTATGTTTTATTCAGCATCACTACTGTCTCCATATTTCACTTTAACTGAAAAAATCTTTCCTTCATATTAAATACTCTAATGGATATCTATTTAGAAAAACTGAATTTTAGCCAGGTGCAGTGGTGCATGTCTGTAATTCCAGTGGCTTGGGAGGCTGAGACAGGAGGAGGATCGAGGGTTCAAAGCCAGCCTTAGCAGACGCAAGGTCTAAGCAACTCAGTGAGACCCTGTCTCTAAATAAAGTACAAAACAGGGCTGGGGATGTGGCTCAGTGGTTGAGTTGCCCCTGAGTTCAATCCCTAATACCTGCCTCAAAAAAAAAAAAAAAAAAAAAAAACCAACAAAAAACTGAATTCTACATTTAAATACGAAAGGAGTTAAGTGAAACCAACAAGTTCCCTTGGCTTTCTCAGGAAACTAAAATTAAATTAAAATTGAAAATTTTAAATTATATTTTCTTAGGAAATTTTTATATTAGAGTTATTGTGAGGTATCAATAACTCTGATCACTTTCTTTCCTTGGGAATCATTAAAAATGACAACCTCATTGCTTGTAACCTTAGGCTTTAGTTTAGTTGGGCTTGCAATTATTTAATGAATGAGTGACATTTTTAGGGTAAGACACTGCTAAATTAAAGTAGCCTCAAATGAATATTAAATTTTCTTGGGCTGGAGATGTGGCTCAGCGGTAGCGCGCTCGCCTGGCATGCGTGCGGCCCGGGTTCGATCCTCAGCACCACATACCAACAAAGATGTTGTGTCCGCCGAGAACTAAAAAATAAATATTAAAAATTCTCTCTCTCTCTCTCTCCTCTCTCACTCTCTCTTTAAAAAAAAAAAAAAAAAAAAATTTTCTTACCCCCAAGTTCTGGAAGGATGGTAATATATGTTCCATAAAGAAGAGGCAGTGCATCATGATTAATATGTAAATGAGGTAGATGAGGGATAAAATCATTGCCAACCAGAAATCCCATCAAAATCCAATCATCTATAATTCTTTCAATATCATATTTAAACGTGATCTTTGCCTAAGGTAAAATGGAAAACAAAGTGAAACCCTGTACAGATTTCTGCATACAAAACCTTGGCCCATGGCTATGTTAATACTTACTTTTAACACTGAAAACTCATAGTCAATATATTCTCTCATTAAAGACAAGTGTAAAAGGTGAAATGTGGTTTCTTCTGGTGCACACACCCTGTAATCAATCAGATGATCAAAACAGAGTAAATTACATTTTAAGCTCTAAGTTGAAAAATGTAGCAAACCTTAAATCATAATTATCATTAGGAGACAGTTAAGTCTTGTAATTAAAGCATATAATTTATGTAAAAGTAAAAATAATGTAACATAGTAAAGTTAAAAATAATTGGCTTATATTATGCCTTTTGTAGAAGGAATCTCAGCATTCAGAAGTCTCAAGTAATATATAATAAAACTAAGAAACCAGTGACCTGGCTCATTTAAGGTTAGCCATTAAGAGAAAGCACACATAAGAGTGAATACATATTTTTACATCTCTTTCAGTGTAGTCCAAGGCACAAGGTGAGGCTTTCTCTTCTTTCTCTTATCTGAATTGGTGAAGGGTTCTATATTCCTGATTATCAGCCTATAAACTGTATTTAACTATAAGTAAGACTACAAAGAAATGATAGCAAATTAAATAGCTCATATGCCATTCATTCACAAGCAAGATTTATCCCAAGAATTCAAGTATAGTTCAACATGAGAAAATTAGTTTAATACATCACATTGATAGAATTAAGGGAGGGCTGGGGTTGTGGCTCAGCGGTAGAGCTCTTGCCTAGCACGTGCGAGGCCCTGGGTTTGATCCTCAGCACCACATAAAAATAAGTAAATAAAATAAAGGTGTTAAAAAGTATTCAGCAAACTAAGATATGAAAAGACTTTCCTTAGTATGATAAAGGGCATTTATAAAAACTCAGTTAATGTTTTCCTCTACGGTAAAAGAGTGAAAGCTTTCCTCTTAAGATCAGGAACAAGAAAAGGATGGCTACCTTACCACAGCTATTCAAACTACTACTCAACACTTTTCTGGAAGTCCTAGCCAGAGCAATTAGGCAGGAAAAAGAAATAATGGGAATTGAAATTGAAAAGAATGAAGTAAAACTAAATCTATTTACTGATGGAATAATTCTACATAGAAAATTCCATAGAATACACACACAGACATACATACAAAACCTAGTAGGGCTAAAGAACTAATTTAGCATGTATGGAGGGTATGAGATCAGTACCCCAATATCAGCTATATTTCCATATAGCATCAATGAACAACCTGAAAAGGAAATTAAGAAAATTATTCCACTTATAAAAATATTCCAAAGAATAAATACTTAAGAGTAAACATAACCAAAGAGTTAAGACTTGTACACTGAAAACTACAAAATGTTGAAAGAAATTAAAGGAGAAACAAGTGAATGGAAAGACATCTTAGGTTCATGGCTTAATACCAAGATGCTCAAAGAGATCTACAGACTCAATGCCATCCCTAGCAGAATCACAAAGATGTTTTTCACAAAACCAGAAAAATCTATCCTAAAAATCATATGGAATTTCAGGAAACCCTGAGTAGATGGACAAAACACTCTTGAAAAAGAATAAAGTTGGAGGTTGTACTCATACTGATTTCCACTACAAAATTACATTAATCAAAACATGGGTACTGGCATAAAGATATATAGACCAATGAAGTATAATGGAAAGCCCAAGAAATAAATCCTTGTATACCATGGTAAAATGACTTTCAACTAGGGTCCAAGAGACTCAACAGGGAAGGACAGTCTTTCCAACAAATCTTGCTAAGAAAATTGGAGAGCCACATTAAAAAGAATGGAGTTGGGCCTTTATTTTTGCCATATACAAAAATTAACTCAAATGTACTAAAGTCCTAAATGTAAAGTTAAAACTATAAAACTCAGGGCTCAGGATGTAAATCAGTAGTATAGCTCTTGCCTAGCTTGTGCAAGGCCCTGGGGTTCAAAACCCAGTGCTATGCAAAATCCAAACAACAGCAACAACAAACCTATAAAACTCTTAGAATAAAACATAGGAAATAATCTTTATAACATTGAATTTGGTGATGATTTCTTGATATTACACTAAAAGCTCAGGCAACAAAAAGAAAAGATAAATTGGATTATATCGGAATTAAAAACTTTGGTGAATCAAAGGACACTATGAACAAAACAGATTACATACCTGTTAAGGGATTATAATCCAAGCTAAATTTCTGTTCTTTCTTACAACATGAATGCTATGTGATTTACCTTTGTGTTTTTTTGCCACCAAATCGAACTTCTTCTCTTAAAAGAGAAAAATGTGCCTCGTGACTTGTTAATCCAAGCATGATCTATGGAAAAATTATTATGAAATGTTTCTCTTCTCCCATTTTTTCTAGTATTATATTCACAAAGGCAATTAAATGAAAACATTTCTATATAGAGAATAAATAAACAATTACCATATTAACACACAAATATCAAAGTATGATCAAGTTGTAGAATATGAACAGGATAGTTTAAGTGTACTTTTCTTTTCTTCTGGTGGTACTAGGGGATGGAACCCAAGACCTCACACATCCTAGACAAGTGTTCTACCACTTAGCTACATTTGCAACCCTTTTTAATTTTTTTTTTTTTTGGGGGGGGAGTCCTGTGAAATTGCTCAGTCTGGCTTTGAATTTGAGATCCTCCTGCTTCAGCCTCCAAAGCAGTTGGGATTACATGCCTGTTCCACTGTACCAATGTGCTCAACAAAGTAAGTGTATTTTTCTAGGAAAAACATTTTCCCCTTAAGAGTCCTATGACCTTTATAACTGCCACTCTGTCCTTTCTCACTCCTTTCCCCCACAACCTTCTCTTGGTTTTCACACGTTTCTACTTGCCATGAGAAAATGGGTTAGAATTTAGAGGCAGCAGCTTTTTAATGATAAAACGTAGGGCTCTTTTGGAGGTCAAGATATTTCTAGCATGTAAAAAATACAGAAAAAAATGGAAAAGGGCACCTTCAACTAATTTTGCATTGTGCAATTAGGGAGACAAGAATACTAATTGGTTATTTATATATTAAACAATGATGTTAATTTTTGTTTTATGTGGGATAATGGCATTGCAGTTAAGTACTTTAAAAAAACCAACCTTCCCTTTTATAGAACCATTATGAAAATATGTATAGATTAAATGATATAAATATCTGGGATTTGCTTCAATAATCCAGAATGGTAGGAGAAAGAGCAGACAGATGGTTAAGGATAGGAGTTAAAAATTAATATTAAAGGTAGATGAAGGACACGAGGAAGTTCATTATGCTACTTTGGCTATTTTTGTTTAATTTTAAAATTTCCATAATAAAAAGTTAAACAAAAAAAAGGCTAGTAAAAGTATTGGGGGTGGAGGGCTGGGGTTGTAGCTTAGTGGTAGAGCACTTACCTAGCACATGTGAGGCACTGGGTTTGATCTTCAGCACCACATAAAAATAAAAAAAAAATCTTTAAAAAAGGTATTGTGTTCATCTACAACTAAAAAAAAGAAAGTATCTGGGGCATAAAATTTGCCACATCAGTAGGTATTAAAAGTCACAGAACCTTGAAGAGATTCTATGAGAGGTTCCCCTTTCTATAACTTCACTATTTATACTACTAGGGTCAGTAGGTCTGTAGACTAACTATAGAGAACATAATATGTTCCTTCCCCCCCCTCAAAAAAAAAATCATTTTCCAACTGTTTTAGAACTTTGGTAAAGACAAAAGTAGGAATCATTGTTTTTTGTATTTATTAACAAAGCCAATAAGATTCCTATATAAAACTGAGTCTCTTAGATATTTACCTACAATGACATAATCTTATAATAACAATAAAATATTATACCTACCAAGTCAGCATCTAAACCATAAAGACAGTGTCTGGTGTTTGGATCATGATCTGGTTTTGCTTTCTCGGATCTGATAAATTCCATGATTTTATGCTCTCCTTCTCCGGGTGTCTAAATACAATGTTTTTAAAAAGTGTGGTAATATGTTATGGTTGAGAATATTACATAAACTTTAAAAATTTATTTTAAATAAAAAAAGATGGTAACCTCATGGCCTGAGAAGTAGATGGTAACTCCTTGCCATGACTTGTCTGTGGAAATTTTCATATTTACAAAATATTTCAGATGTTCATGTAACCTAGCCATGAATTCTGTCCCTATAAATAAAAAGTTTAAAGAAGATTAATCTGAGAAAGAAATGAAAACAGTGAATTCCCAGTGACAACATATAATTAGATTTGGATGTCCAGGAAATAGCTAGGTACAGGATCTTTGAAGGTTAAAAGCCTCCTTCTTTATTGTGAAAGAACAAAATGTTGTACCATTCTCTTGCAAATAATCACAGCTGCTTCAAATCTTGATAGTCACCAAAATGACTTCAATGTCACAAAGGGGAAGTCAAGAAATTTTAACTACTAAGGAGTATGCTTTGTGTATTTTTACACAAATGCAGAGTTTGCACACTAATGAACTTCAACTTTCTACTTCTTTTGTTAAATTCTTTAGTATTTTTGTAAGGCATGCCAAAAATAACAGTGACAAAATATTATCACTATTATTAATCTGAAAAATCATTAATCTGGAAAATTAGTCTACAATGATTATAGTTTAGGAAAAGCCCAGATGATCGATACTCAAAGGCAATATAGTCATACACTATAATCAGGATAAAACTAGTAATGTGCATCTGAGACATTTAACCAAAGAGAAAATTGCTATTCATAAGGAAGTTAGATTTTTTTAAGATTTATGTTCAAACACAATCTCCTAAGAATATAAGTATGCTACTGAATGTAAAATTAAGTTAAACATATTACTGATAGATTTATTTTCCTTAAAGTCACAGAAATCTTATTTGCTTTTGAGAGGTGGAGTAGTAAACTCTCTGGATTAGGAAAATGAGTGTCTCATCCTGGAACCATAAGGCAGCAACATGAACTTGATAAGTTACAACTTCACTGACGATTTCATACCAATAAATGGCAGAATCAGGACTGAAGGATTTTATGTTTCTTCTAGATTTGGAATTCTGTTTACATGTGGAAGTCCTGCCCATATCCACTTTTTTTAACATCTGAAAATTCCTAGAGAGGGTCTCTATAGGAGCACTTATGACCAAATCGTCTCATGAATAGACATAAGTGGGAAAATATAGCAAATGGAACCTTAAGACCAAAATAAGTCTGGAAAATAAAAATACGCTCGAAAAAATAAATTTTCTATTTATATTTTAATTCATTCAGAATTTTTCTCTCAGTGAATTTACCTGGTGTAATACAGTTGGAATCAAACCTGGCCTCTGTAGGAAGAGTTTCTCCCTTTTCTATTGCCTTTTTTATTTTGTCTTCTGCCTCCTTGGCTGACCTTAAAGGTTAAGGGAAAAGAGCATCTTAAACTTGGTGAAAAGAAGTAAAGATCTTTATACAAACTGTTATTTAGGTGCTTTTAAAATCAAAATACAAATTCATCAATTTTAAGGTTCAAAAAATACAAGTTTTGAAATAGTTATAACTGATAAATATGAGCCTCAATTCTTTTGATGTAAAGAATTGAGTTTTTCACATAAGGACTATAGAAGTTCGATACTAAACCAGCAAAACAGACAGAAATTTAAAAATACTTATGAAGTAATTCTTATCACAAATATACTGCAAATTCATTCTAGAAATGACTTAAAGCACTGCACGGCTTTAAACATTCCTTATATACACATTTAAGAATATCATTTAATGATCTTATTCATTTTATGATCTTAAATGTCATCAATGATCTCTGAGAATAATACATAAGCAATTATAAAAAAATTCTCACATATCTTTGTATTTCTTCCTAAAAATATTTAAAATAAAAGACTAGGGGCTGGGGTTATGGCTCAGTGGTAGACCGCTTGTCTAGCATGTGTGAGGCACTAGGTTCAAGTCTCAGCACCACATATAAATAAATAAAGATCCATCGACAACTAAAATAAATAAATAAATAAAAAGAAAGTCTAAGAGTATTAATGACATCAATTGCCAAAGTTATCTCATTTTTTATGGTAACAGAAGTTGCTAGAAACAATATGAGCTTTGGAGTCAGAACTGGATTTGAACACAGATGCCCCAATTCCTACTGGTTTCCCCTCTAACCCCTTTGCAGCACACCAGAATGCCACATGGCATACAAGTTAAGAAGCTCTGCCTCGGGCATACTTTCTACAGAATTGCTACTAATTCTATCTACTATGCTCTGAATTCTGTTTTCATGAACAAATTCTTCCTCCTATTTAATGTCTCTCTTGCCAAACTCAATATAACAAAAACTCAAATAACACTAACTCATTTGTAACCTCTGCAGTGTATTCTTTCCTCTTTTCTTCTCTTCTCCTTTAAATGAACAAATGACTATTCAATGCAACTATGTGGTAAAATCTTGGGATATAACAAAAGAGAAATGACTCCAGGTCTCAGAGATTATACTCTAATGGGGAGACAGAAAATTACATAGCCATATGTTTAATTTGAATGCAATATGGAAAATGTTTGGGATAAGGAAAAGGTAAGACTATTAGGCAGACAAGTACATGGTACTGTCATTCACTGAAACAGGAAACAGAAGGAGGGCGGTTTTGAGAGGAAGGTGAGTTTAGTGTTGAACATGTTAAGTCTCAAGGGTAGCAAGCATTTGGATAAAAAGGAACTTGGGAGAGAACCACCAGAAAGATAAATTTGGGAGTCATTAGGATAGACAGAGTAATTAAAGCCACGAGTGGATCACTCAGGGCCCAGGAGAGAACAGTTAAAAATATTAACATTTTACGAAAATCATGGCTGGGATTGTGGGTCAGTGATAAAGTGCTTGCCTAGCACATGTGAGGCATTGGGTCCAATTCTCAGCACCACATAAAGAAAGAAAAAAGAAAAAGAAAGGTATTGTGTCCATCTCCATTTTAAAAAGATATATTTTTTTAAAGAAAGAAAATCAGGAAGGAAAAGAGACTACGAATGTACAGACAAAGAAATAATATGGTTTTAAGAAGGCCAAGGAGGGCTGGGGATGTGGCTCAAGCGGTAGCGTGCTCGCCTGGCATGCGTGCGGCCCGGGTTCGATCCTCAGCACCACATACCAACAAAGATGTTGTGTCCGCCGAGAACTAAAAAATAAATATTAAAAAAAAAATTCTCTCTCTCTCTCTCTCTCTCTCTCTCTCCTCTCTCACTCTCTCTTTAAAAAAAAAAAAAAAAAAAAAAGAAGGCCAAGGAATGAGAGAAGTTCAAAAAGAATGATCAGCACTGTTAAGTGCCATGGACAAATAAAGAAAGAATTATTCTTTGTATCTGGCCATAATCCTATGATCTTATAATGAAATTTTAGGGGAATAAAAGTCAGAAGATTTAGGAATAACACATGTAGAATTATACATTATGAATGGAGAAAACATTATGTAAGGAATGACAGTTGATTGGGGATTTCTGGGAAACATGAAATACTTAATACCAGCAGAGTATTTAGGAAAGGTTATGGTGGTTATAGTGGATTGGGCCTTAGCCTCCATTCTATTCTCCTCCTTCTTTGCTTTCTAATATTAGAGTGGTTGCAAAGCTTAAATAAATAAATAAATAAATAAATAAATAAAACTCAAGCTCCCCTGCAGTTAGGTTTCAGGATATGACTCGATTTTTGACAATGAGATGCTTCCATAAAAGTTTTGGAAGTGCGGTGATACCTACCAACAGTTGAGGCACAGTGGCCATAGGGGATGTGTGCATTTCAGCAATGGTAGAGGAGATTCCAGTATTGAATAGGTTTATGGTGATGAGAAGGAAGGAGTAGCATCTGTGTTTTCAATAAAAGCACTGGGGTTGTGGAGCTAATAAATGCTGTGGTGGCCTCCTGAATGCTAAATTATAATGACAGTGATATATCCTTGGAGCTAATAGTTTTGGTGGTAGCTTAATCTCTGGATCACATCAAAGAGAATAAGTTTCTGGAGATACCCATTCATGTATCTTTCTGCTTAAGTTGGTCTGAATGTTTCCTATTATCTTCAAGTGAACCCAGACCAATGCAATGGGTTTATATAATCCTTCCTTAATATCAGATTTTCTAGGCTAGTGGCTCACAAAAACTAGTTTAATAAATACCAGGGGAGTCTAGTTAAAATGGTTCCAAGGAGTTTCCTAACTCCTAGAGAGTCAGATTAATAAGTCTTGAGTGGTACTTGAGAATCTCAATTTTGGTATTAGAAGGATCTTTCCTTCAAGGATCTCACAGTCTTTCTAAGACTTCCAAGTATCTTTTTACTTTTGATATTAAATCTGTATTTTTTGTCATTCTTTTATTCTTACTGGAAGCCTTATCCAGGGCACTCTCCCACCTTCTTTGATGACTTCCACATCTAATGCACAGGTGCTCTTTCCACTCTTTAAGCTGTCATTATGATTAAAGGATTCATTATGCTAGTGATCCATCCAATTCTCTTGATTCAGGGTTCCTCGCCTTGGGTTGTGACAACCTTCTTACTTTTACTTCTGTTATTCATAAACAGGGACATAGCTTGATCTCATTGTTACTTAGAAATATTTTACATGTCCAGGAATTTGCCTTTAAGATCCTCTTTATGTTTTTAATCTCTTCTCATCCTTTACTTCTATACAGTGGTGCTGATAATATCCTGAGTATCCTAATTCAACTCTCTTCCCACAGTCCATCATCACCTTCTGATCTCACTTGTCTTTCTGCTCCATTAAGTTCCATACTCATTCAAAGTCAACATTTATCTCAGGGTCTGGTTATTTAATAAATGTTAATTTAAATGTCAATAATGTTCTTATGAAAGCAGTCTCTTGGTTCACTCTAGTTAACAACTCAGAGTAAACCAGTATAACAACTATTATAACAACTTTGTTTTACAACTATTATTTTCAAATTATCAAAAAGAAGTTTGAAAACCTTGTGATGGAGAACAACTGAGCAACTATATAAAATCCAACATACACTTTGTGAAATGATACCTCATTTGAATTTCTAGCTCATTATCATGAGATAGTCCATTTGTGGAGGAATTTAAGCAAATATAAACATGATTAGAAGATACGTTGTTTTAGGTCAGTTATTTTTGAACATTTTACCTAAAACGCCTCCCACGCTGCTGGTTCATTTTTGCTCGAGGAGCCACACCATCCACAGCCATGAAGAACACTTTTCTAGGTTTAATAATGCGAAACAACACTTCCAAGTAGTGAAAAATGTCAGTAAAGATTTTATCATCTGAAATTCTGAAGTGAACATCATCATCATTAGGATGGGAGCACTGATGAATAATTCCATTCATATCCAGGTACAAGTTATCAAATTCAGGAATCTAAAAAAAAGAAATATACTTATTATACTCATTAATTAGAATCAACCACAGATATGTTGGCATTTGGGAAAAGTGATTATCAGCAGGGTACAGTGGTGTACACGTATGATCCCAGCAACTTGGGAGCCTTAGGCAGGAAGATTGCAAGTTCAAAGCCAGCCTCATCAAATTAGCATGGCCCTAAGCAACTTAGTGAGGCCCTGTGTCAAATAAAAAAGGAAAAAAGTAATTATCAATGATAAAAAACAAAATATAAAAAAGTGGCTAAAAAAATCACAGTTGAACAAAGAAAGCAAGGAAAAATCAAACAGGAAGAATTAGTAATATTGAGACATATGATTAAGAAGTGTACTAAAGACTTGATCAAATTTGCTGTCAGGCAATTATCTACTTATTCAAAATAAGATACCTCAGGAAAACACCAAATGCAGTGCTTGGATCATTTGGTACTCAAAATATTAATTTCTTTCCTTTTTTCTACATATTAACTTCTCAGATCCTTGGTTTCCTTTGTAAATGGGTAACATTTACATCAAACAGTTGAGCATACAAGGTTATTGAGAAGTTTAGCAAGTGATTTAAAGCCTAAATGGATATTTGGTTTTACTAAAACAAAGCCACCTGATTTGGTTACATTTTAAAAATATTAGATCATGCCAAGAAATTTAGGAAACCTGAAGAACTGATTTCTTGTTTGTGATACATGGCTTAAATGATTTCTAAACTTTGACCAAGAGTCATCTGCCTTCATAAAAAGACCTTAACAGTTCTGGTTCTTGTTTATTTTTTTCTCTACTTAAATGTTTCTGAGCAAGTAAAGGAACACCACTGAAACAAATATACACTAACAGGGAACTGAAATTGGTGCAACTAAACAGTTATAATATTTAGCATAATCAAAGAATTTTAGCCAAGTGCTTGGGAGGCAGAGGCAGGAGGATTAGCAAGACCTTGCCTCAAAATAAAAACAAGCTGGGGATCTAGCTCAGTAGTAGAGCATGCCTGCGTTCAATTCCCAGTAAGAAAAAAAAAATTAGACCTACTTTACATATTAATTAAATAAAATATGGACAATCTTATATAAATCCAATGAAAACCACTTCTGAAAGTGTAATTCAGTAATCTGAGTTTTAAAACAGGTAAGGACACATACTTCTATTACTGACAAAATAGCACACCTTTAAGTTATAAGGGTGAAAACTTTTGGCTCTTGAAACAATGAATGCTGTAAAAACACTTATAGAAAACTAAGCATCATGTAAAATTTTATGTGTGTTCTTAATGAGTAACAAATAGGCTCAACTGAAATAATAGTTGTGATCATAAGATTTTTAACATGTGTTCAAGATTTACTAATTGTTTGAAATCTGAAAATCTCAATCAAAATCTCAATGTAATTTTGGGGTGGTACTGTAAAAATGATTCCTAACTTTCCTAGGAGAATAACTATGCAACATAAGCCAGGAAGAGAATTAAAAACAAGAGTAATGAAGGAAAATTTGCTGTCAACAAATTGAAAGTAATAAAACAGTCTGAAGCAAATAAGTTTGAAATAGAGTGGGTATATATGGAAATTTAGTATGTAAGAGGCATTTCAAATCAGCCAAAGAAAGAAATGGTGTCATATCTAACTATATGGAAACAAAACTGCATCTCAACTTATAAGAAAATTCTAGAGGAGCCAGGCACAGTGGCACATGACTGTAGTCCCAGCTACTTGAGAGGCTGAGGTAGGACTATTACTTGTGCCCCAGAGTTCTAGGCCAGACTGGGCAATATAGCAAGACCCAGTCCCCACCTCCCCCTACTAACCACCACCAAAATGCAGAAGGATTAAAAATTTCATTGTGAAAAATATAAATTAAAAAAAGAAAAAAGTGCCGGGCATGGTGATACATGCCTATAATCCCAGCAACTCGGGAGTCTGAGGCAGGAAGATCAAAATTCAAAGCCAGTCTCAGCAACTTAGCAAGTCCCTAAGCAACTTAATGAGACCCTGTCTTAAAAGAATAAAATTTTTTTTAAAAAGGGGGGGAGGTGGTGTTTGAGAATGTGACTAAGTGGCTAAGTACTCCTGGGTTCAATCCCCAGTACCAAACCAACCAACAAACAAAAAACAACATATACACAGTACACACAAAAATATTTTGACAATATTAGGGTAGAAAAGCCCCCAAACATGAAGTAAATAAATAGTGAATTAGCTATCTAAAAATTTATTGTTGTAAATCTAAAAGGTCAAAAAAGTACCAAACAAATTCAATTAAAAATGACAAAACATAACCAATGTGATTCTGCAATTTGTATTTGGGGTAAAAATGGGAGTTCATAACCCACTTGAATCAAATGTATGAAAGATAATATGTCATGAACTTTGTAATGTTTTGAACAACCAATAAAAAAAAAGACAAAACAGAGAAAATATTTTGCAAATGAGGACAGTCAATATTCTTAAGATATAAAAAATTCTTAAAACGAAGAAAAAGAGCAAATTTTACAAGTATCCATTAAAACCTGAAAACAATTAAAAAAAGAAACACAAAACTCTAATGAGCCTAAGAAAAGATGTTCATCCAAAAGTTTTGAAGTATAATGGTGTAACATTTTCTCCACATATTAGTAAAACTGAACAGACTGATATTGCCCAGTATTTACAAAGCTTTGGGGAAATGCAATTTCACAGGTTATTAAAAGTAATAGCTGACAGTAACTGTGGACTTACTATGTGCTAAACACTAGGCTAACTATTTACATTAATTCTCTTAATTATAACAACCTTAAAAATAAATATTTATTATCTCTATTTTAGAAAAGAAAGTCACAGTCCTAGGAAAGAGAAATGGAATCTATATCCAGTCGTTTGAAATGGGAATAATAAATTGAAATAACTAATTTGAAAGTATGTATCGATATTTGAAAACATGTATATCTTTAACTGAGGAGTTGTATGAATGTAAATTTATCCTGAGAATCATCAGAAATGACTAATTTATGAATATGTAAATATAAAAATATCCATGGCAGGTCTGTTCAGAAAAAATTTTTAAAAAAATGAAAAACAATCTAAATGACTAATAATAGAAAACTGATGACAGTATACAGTGAAATATTACATATCAATTAAAAATTATGATAGAGATTCATATTTATTATGGAAAAATGTCTACAAACATAAGGCCAGAGACAAAAGTAGGACAGAAAAAAAGCAAATAGGATAATTGTAGAAAATATTTATTTATATGTGTTTCTGCATAGAAAACATAGGAAGTATATAGAAACAACATTACTAGTTCTACATGAAGAAATTTTAGTTGCTTTTTAGTTTCCTCTAGACTATGTGATAGTTTTTTACATCTAAACACTATAATTTTTCTGTTAGAAAAGAAATGTTTTAAAAATTCTCTTAGGTTTCAGATTAGTAAAACACAAAAGGAATAAGCAACCATTGGCCAACTTGACAAAGTGAGAAAAAAATAAATGAGAGCCAGAATAATGAAAGTGTTTTTATAAAAGTAGATGCCTGTTAGTCAAAAGTTTGGAAGTAATTTAATAAATAAATCACAAACAGGAAATCAGTTTAAAGTTTCCTAAATTTGTTGACATAATCTAAGATTCTAAAAATTAAATTATGCTGGGCGTGGTGGTGCACATCTTTAGTCCCAGCTCCTCGGGAGGCTGAGGCAGGAGGATCACAAGTTCAAAGTCAGCCTGAGCAAAAGCAAGATGCTAAGCAACTCAGTGAGATCCTGCCTCTAAATAATATGCAAAATAGGGCTGGGATGTGGCTCAGTGGTCGAGTGCCCCTGAGTTCAATCCCTGATATTCCCCTAAAAAATAAAAATAAAATTGAAATTATATAATTATTATGCACCAATAAAAATAAATGCAAAACCTTAAAAATTAAATTCACAATTATCATTATCATTATCTTCTCTTTCCAGTTATTATATTTGTATGTTAGAAATTTTAAGGTTGGGCTGGAGCTGGGGCTCAGTGGTGGTGTACTTGCCTGGCACGTCTGAGGCACTGGGTTAGATTCTCAGCACCACGTATAAATAAATAAAGGTCTACCAAAAACAACAACAAAAAAAATTAAAAAAAAATTTTTAAAGTTATTTTATACTCTCCACCTCTCCAAACCCATATCTAATTAGTCACTGAGGTATTTTGTTTTCTAATTTAGCATCCAAAACATTTCTAGAATCTTTTCATCCTATCCATTCCTATTGTTTTAGGCGATCTCATCTTTTTCTCTAGTCCCAGATCTGCACTGGTTTAGGCGGGCAGTTTTCCAATGGGACTGCTCGAGTCTAGGTTTGTCTCACCATGGCTTAACCATTTCTTCTAAAACATAATCTAATCATTCCTTAAACCCATAAGATACTACAAATCCTAATACCATAAAAGGTCCTGTATGATTTGGCTATTTTTCCCATCAATCCTACATTCTTTTCCTGTTTCCAGATATGCCCTACAAGCTAGACACTGTGAATTAAACACCTGGGCTGTTTCAAACCTCTAAGACTTTATAGATGCTATTCCTCTTTTTGCCTCAATGCTTCTTTGCCTCAAAGCTTCTTCCTGTTCTTCCCTCCACTAATTTTCTCATCCTTCCAGATTCAGCTCAGGCACTTATGTCTGTTTTGTTTTCCCTATGAAGGGGAGATGATACTCCTTCTTTATGCCACATCTTGAACATGTCTCCCTTACTTCACTTAACGAAGCAATTAAGCACTCTTTTTTTTTTTTATGAGAGAATTTTTTTTAATATTTATTTTTTAGTTTTCGGGGGACACAATATCTTTGTTTGCATGTGGTGCTGAGGATCGAACCCTGGCTGCATGCATGCCAGGCACGTGCGCTACCGCTTGAGCCACATTCCCCAGCACTCTCTGAATGATAGTTTATGCTACTTCTGGTTTTCAAATCTGTTTTGAGATTCAGCATCTTGAGAACAGGATGCTGTATCTTATTTTTGTGTTCTCAATGCATATAATAGTGTTGGCACATTAGTAGGTGCTCCATGAATTTTTGTTGAGTGTTTAAGAGTGTGTTTATCCCCCACTGTTAAACTCTGAGTTTCCTAATGTAAGATCTCAGATCTTTAGCACACTGCCTGACACAAGCAGCAATTACAAATATCTAGCCCAGTAGCATGGCACAAGCCTATAATCCCAGTGACTCAGGAGGTCAAGGCAGGAAGACTGCAAGTTCAAGACCAGCCTTGGCAATTTAGTGAGATATTCAGCAATGTTCAAAATGAGACTTCAATGTTCAAAATGAGATATTCAAAATGAGACTCCATCTGAAAACAAAATAAATTCACTCAGTGGTAAAGAATCCCTGGGTTCAACACCCAGTAGACCACCCATCCAAGATCTAAGGAATTAATAAACAAATGAAATTTCCCCGCATTAATCCTGATTACACAGACGGCCTACACCCCAATCATTTGGAATATGCGCGTCTACACTGCTTTAAATTGTGGCTATGTACTAGTGCTGCAGTCTGGCTGGGCACAAAATAACCGTGCCGCCAGGAGGCACTTGTAGGTTCAAAACAGGAACCCTTTTATTGCCTGAACTCCTGAGAACCCACCCATTTGGCCCTTCCAGAAACCACCAACCGGAAATCCCTCCTCCGGAACTTCACCAACCAACATGAACTCCCCAGGAATCTCCATAAGAACTCCAAAGTAGCGGGTGCCCAAGGCGGACTGCAGGGATCTATATACAACTGAATATGCAGCAGCTTAACTTAACCATTACCATCACCTCTCAACCACTCCCTTCTGGCAAAAATGCCATGCGTCATCCTGACTAGGCTGTGGCCCTCAACATACTAGTATCTTAGTATCTAATCTCAAAACATTAGTTTCTTTGTTAGTCTAACTTTGTAGCCTACTTATTATTATAAAATTTGTTTTTAAAGACAAATAACATATATTTGACCATCTGATTAAATAAAGCAGCTGTCAACATTCATTTCTGTTCTTTATTCTTATTCACTTAAATTCATGTTAAACAATTCCAAGGTTTTGTTGCTTCATTTAAAAATGAGATATATTTTAAAACAGGTTATATTTTAATATTCAAGGTTTATATATTCTAACTTTTATATGTTATATGCTACAATTAAATTCATTCAACAAGTGTTTATTGAATATGCATCATGTGCCACACATCATGCTAGGGGCTGGGAAATATAGTTATTTCCTGAATATAGTAAAGAATAAGACAGTTAAGTTCCCTGTATAACAGCAAACACTTGAAAATGGAAATGACAACCTGTGTACCCTATAATTTGAAACTTTAAGTTTTCATAACCAAGATGCAAGTTTCAACAAAAATGCACAGAAGAGCTAGGCATGGTATTGAACACTGTAATCCCAGAAATTTGGAAGGTTGAGGCAAGAGTATTACAAGTTTGGGACCAGCCTTGGTAACTTAGTGAGACCTTTTATCAAAATTTAAAGAATGAAAAAGGCTAGGAAAGTTCAGTATAGTTCAGTAGTAAAGTACCACTGCCATTGGGGAAGGAAGGAATGCACAGGTAAGTTTTTAGAGAGTAGGCTTAGCACAACAAGGTAAATGTATTTGACACTATTGAACTGTACACTTAAAAATGGATAAAATTGGGGGAGGGAGGAAAAGTGCAAATACTGAGGATTAACATGGAGCAAATTATATTCCATCCATGTATGAATATCAAAAGGAATGCCATATTATGTATAACTATAATGCACTAATAAAAATATTAAAAACGGGGGCTGGGGTTATGGCTGAGTAGTAGAGTGCTTTCCTAGCATGTGTGAGGCACTGAGTTCGATTCTCAGCACCCCGTGTAAATAAATAAAATAAAGGTGCATCAACAACTAATAAAAATATTTTAAAAAACATTAAAAATGGTTCACATGTTTAATCCTGTAATGTACATTTTAACAGAGCTTTCTGGATCAAGAGTATTGGTGTGGTGGTGTACGCCTGTAAACCCAGCAGATGCTGAAACAGGAAGATCACAAGTTGAAAGTCAAAAAACAAACTGGGGATGTGGCTCAGTGGTTAAGTGCTCAATCCAGTACCAAAAAAACTACTACTAATAATAATATGCATTTTCAACAGCAACAATATTGCTTACATCAAGACCAAAATTATTGTGTGTGTGAGAGAGAGAGAGATAAAGAAGTACTCTAGTATATAAACAGATACACAGAACATCTGTGGCATTCAAATTCCATGAAAGTGTGGTAGTGATTAGGAGGAAAAAAACGCCCAAAGGGCTTCCTAGCAGAGAGGCAATAATGAAAACAAAACCAACCAAACAAACAAAAAATGGTTTCACATTTAGCTGCAACATGCACTAGTGGATAACAATTGTTTTTGTGACTGTTTTCTCAGCTATGTTAAGATTAAATTAGTGAATGCATGCATGTAAAGCAATACCCATTCCAAGGCAAGTGCTTAGTGCTTAACAAATCTTAGCTATTTTGATGTCAATATGCTGGTTAATAACCACAAAGAAAACTCCACATGTTCTAAGAGTTTATGTTAGTTATATGACCTTTGTTGATTAAAGATATGTGTTTACATTTTTCCTTTCCCCAAATCCCAATTCTATGACAATAAAACAACACACACACACAAACACACAGTCTCCTTTAAGCATCCCCAGAGCCTGAAAATACATCATACTCCTAGTTTTATGACTTAGCCAAAAGGAACAAGGTTTGTACCTGAGGCTCATCATTAGATACAAATCAACCAGAGATTTCTAGAAAAGAGTAAATGGGGCTGGGGATGTGGCTCAAGCGGTAGCGCGCTCGCCTGGCATGCGTGCGGCCCGGGTTCGATCCTCAGCACCACATACAAACATAGATGTTGTGTCCGCCAAGTACTGAAAAATAAATATTAAAAAATTCTCTCTCTTTCTCTCTCTCTTTTTTTTTTTTAAAAAAAGAAAAGAGTAAATGGACTTATGTTGATAGATTGTTAAAAAAAGAAAAAAAAAAGGAGGTGTGGTGGGAAGGCTAAAATGCAGAATATTGCATTGGAAACTGGAACAGTTGTATCTGCTCATAGATGGTCATAAATTGGTAAGCCCCAAGGTCTGAAGATATGTAAAGAATGAGTTGGTGCAAGAGTAGAAATCAGTTGCTTTTTGTCCCCCCCCCCCCCAGTGCTGAGGATTGAACCCTTGTACATGCTGGGCATGTGTTCTGCCATTGATTTGCACTCCCAACCAATGATGATTATTTGAAAAAATGTCTCTGGAATTGCTTTCCTCTCCTTTCACAGTGGTGGTACTATTGACTCTAAAACCAAATCATCAACTAATCTCCAATGAAATGGAGAATCTGGATAGAAGCAAACTTTCAGATTTATACAGCTATCCTTACTTTAACTCTTTTTTTTTCCTTTCAGTGTTGCGGGGACACTAACAGGGGCAAACATGCTGTTCACCATTTGGGGACCCTCAACTGAAGTCACTAGTCTTTTTCTTTATAGAGTCCAATAATTTTATTAGACTATGTCTTGGTAAATCAGGTACAGGGTACAGTCTTTTAATACACAATTTTGACATTCATTTTAATTTTAGGAAAGTTATCTCTCTATATATTTACTTATATATTTATATATGGTGTTGGTGGACCTTTATCTTATTTATTCATAAGCAGTGCTGAGAATCAAACCCAATGCCTCACACACCAGCCCTAGGAAAGTTTTCTTTTAGTATGTGTTGTTGCATTTTTTCCCAAGAACCCCTATTGCTTACAATTTTCTCTTCTTTCCATCTCTTTTTTCAACCTGTCTTACAGCATTATTTGCCTTTGCCTTGCTTACATTTTAGGTTTCATTTCTAATTTTCTCTAGGTTCTGTCATCTTATCCCGCAGTTTTCATAATTGATATATTGTTCTTTCATATCATATAATTTTCTTAGTGCATTTCGGCTCATTCTGAGAGAGTGGGTTATAGTTTTGCTGTTCTGTGGGCATGTTTTTAACTGCAAAAAAAAAAAAAAAAAAATTCTGGGGGAGGCCTTGAGGGATCAGTCCAGGGCCTTGCACATGCTAAATGTGTGCTCTGCAACTGACCTACATTCCTAGCCCTTTACTGTATGTTTTTAATGTCTGTAGCAATGTATTTTCCCTATAATAACTTTGTATGCAATCCAACTTCAATACTTTTTGTTGCTCATTTCAGTGTAAATTTAATTTTCTTGAGCTTTTAGAATGAGTAGGGTTTCAGAAAAGCTTTAACTTGACAAAGCTCCCTCCTCTGGGTAGTATTAAAAAAATTTGGTGGTTGTTTTTTCAAGATTTTTTTGACTCTAACACTCCTTAACTTTTATCTGAATAGTCTCCTCTTTTCTCTTCTTGTCTGTACTGCACGCTTTGTTATAAAATTTTATTTCACTCTCAGCAGTTTCTCCTTAGAGTGGGCTCTGCCTTGGCAAGCCAGTTTTGAGAATGCATAGGAGGGATACTGCTCCTGTCTCTTTGGTCTTTCAGAATAAAAGCTCTCCATTTTGGCTATGGCTATCTAGTTGACTAGCACAGTCTTTCAGTGAATAACTGTCAGTTGTTCTGGAGTTCTGGTCTGAGGTCCAACATGCTTCCTTTTCCTCATGCTTTCTTTGTCCTCTTCTAGCAGTATTTTGACCCCAAAGTATCATGGAGATACCATGTCACAAGGTTTGTTGCAATTGTTTTATTGATTTTAAGTTTCACTATCTAGTTTCACTTTCTGTTTTCAGGTGAAGATTCAGAGGCTGAAAAACTGTGTTACTGTCACCACCATTACCTTCCTAGAAACCACTCCTTCTCCTAATTCCTTCTTCCCTGGACTAGTTTCTGAATCACTTGTGACATATTGAGGTATTGCCATCTTTAAGTATTACTTGGAGAGTAGTTGGTAGTCCTTAGTCTCTTTGTGATCAGATATCTAACAATATCACTTTGGTGCACCTAGTTTTAAGGTTTACTACAATGAAATTTTTTAACAATCCTATTCTCAGTTTCTATCTAGTGTAAAGTGTTCACAAAACCTATCCTTAGTGTCCATGTGATAAAAATGCCTTTAAGATTACTTATGTTTTCAGTAACAAAATTCCTCAGAATAGAGAACCCAAAATATTTTCACTAAACCAAGCTCTCTGTACTGAATAAAAATATTATCAAACAAATTATGTGTTATCAAGTCATTCTGAATAGCATTCACCTTATTTTTTCATTTTAGAGGAAAAAGTGACTCAAATACTTGTTGATTGAAGGGTCCAGGAAAAGCCAGTTTGTCTCTATTTCTGCAATATACTAGTATCCTTTTAAACCTTCCTCCCAGGAATAAATGTCCCTGTATATCCAACTCAACTTATGCTCTAAACAAATGATAGATAAGCTAGCATTTTGGAATTTCTGGTAAGCTTTTTCTAAAATCTCAAATTAGATTGGAATCCAGTAACAAAACAAAATAAAAAATCCTTTGCAGAAGTTTAGTGCTATCTTTTTTTTTTTTTTTTTAAAGAGAGAGTGAGAGAGGAGAGAGAGTGAGAGAGAGAGAGAGAGAGAGAGAGAGAGAGAGAGAGAGAGAGAGAATGAATTTTTAATATTTATTTTTTAGTTCTCGGCGGACACAACATGCTTGTTGGTATGTGGTGCTGAGGGTCGAACCCGGGCCGCACGCATGCCAGGCGAGCGCGCTACCGCTGAGCCACATCTCCAGCCCAGTTTAGTGCTATCTTTAGGCATTTAAGTACTTGAAAAAAAAATTAAACCATAATGTAATAACTGCCACTATTAATACAATCTAATCAGGTATATAAATTTAATTTAATCAGGTATATAAACTTTCCAAATGACTCCCCTCCCCCACCCCCGTCAAACATAAAATGTAAAAAGATCTATTAAATTCATTAAAAGTAAGAAACACTAAAATATCCCCCAAAGTCTAGTTTACCTAACAGACCACTGTTTTCCTTTCACAGTTCCAGTACATAAATATATAAATATACATTTTGGACTCTACACATAATCATTGTTCTGTGCTCACTGCATGCCAAATGTTATTAGTACCAATAATGTTCTCGTGCTCTCTAATGCACTGAAGCCTCTAAAGCCCTCCCCCGACCCTATTACTATTATTTTCATCATTATTATTTTTGTTATGGCAAAAGGGGGTTGATATTGATACCTTTTTTCCTTTAGAGGTACTGGGGATTTAACCCAGGGGCGCTTTACCACTGGGTACTTTTGATAGTTTCCAATCCTTTTTATTTTGTGACAGGGCCTCGCTAAGTTGCCAGGCTGCCCTCGAACTTGTGATCCTCCTGTCTCAGACTCCCGAGTAGCTGGGGGAGTTGATAATGTATTTGAGATAATTGAAAAGGCATCATAAATATGAACCATCAGCCACGACAAAAAGTCTAGGTGCTGCGAGTGAGGTAGGTGGGATGCAGCTCTTTCTAAGGGAAAGTAAACAAGGTGATTCAACTGCGGAGGCGGCTGTTATTGTTTGTACGTGGGTCTGCTCCTTTGGTGGGCTGGGGGATCTACGGGGGTCTGTCCTTCAGTTTCACCCCTCCATCAGGGCGGAGGAAACCTGCAGCTGCCTGCTGAGGGAAGGGGCGAACTCGCGGAGCGTTCCCACCCAGGACTTATTTCCTAGTCGCGGAAGGCCCTGCCCGGGCAGGAGCTGTCAGACTAGCCGGGAGCCCCACGGGTCTGGTAAAAGGAACGCAACCCGCCTGTGGCACCTCAGTCGGTTCACCCAGCGCCCTCAAACCTCCTGTCCCCCGGCCTACGCCCCTCCGCCAGCAGAGACGAGCAGGAGGAAGCTGGAAAGCTGCGGTCCCGGGTGGGCAGAGGGCCGCGGAGCCCGGGGTCCTCGGCCTTCTGAACCGCCGCCCGCGCTCACCCACCTGATGCTCTTTCACCACTTCGCTGAGGCAGGGGTACCGCTCCGAAATCCATCGGTAAAACTTGGGGACTCCCATTTCGACAGTCAACACTAATTGCAGACAGGGCCAAACCGAAACTAAACGCCCCGCCGGGGCCTACGCCGCCGCCTCCGGCCGTCGCTCCGCCGATGACAACACACCGCCCAACCGACCATAGAGAGCGCCCTGCGCGCCTAGAGCGGCGGGATTCGCGGCCGCGTCCCGGGGCGGGGCTTATTCCCGTTGGCCTCGCCGCCTGAGGCCCAGGTGCTGGCGGCGGCCTAAGAGCTGTGAGGATCTCTGAGCCTTAGCCCTGAGAATGCCAGCTGATGGGATTGTTGGAAGGGTGCTGAACACCGACTTTTATCCTGGCTGCTTCTGCCTCCTTGTGTTGCTAATCAGTATTTTTTCAGCACGGATTTAGAAAATGTCTAGCGATATATTTGACTTTATTTTGCGATAGCTCGTTATTTTCTTAGGAATGTAAGCCTACAGTAAAGTTTCCTTTAAAAATATTTTTTGGAAAAAGGAAAACCTGCAAACAAAAAACAAAGCGTGCTTTTCGGGCGTATGCCTGTAGGTCTCTACTATTTTGCTCAACCTATCTCAAAAATAAAAAGGGGTAGGGATGTAGCTCAGTGGTAAAGCAACTCGAGTTCAATCCCCAGTGCCAAAAGAAATTGTTTTAGAAAGAATCAACCCCATTTTTCCAAACACTTGGACAGGACAGGAAGAGGGTTGGGATAAGTGTAGCTCAGTGGTAGAGTGCTCTGGGTTCCAGTACTTCCAAAACAAATAACCTGCTCTTTTCGAAAGTTGCGAAAATTTTTCTGAATTAGAGGGCCTTTAACTGTAAACATTAGGCCCCTGGAAGGAAATTATATGTTTAGTTTTCACAAGGCTGAGTTCTATTGTTAACTTATTTCGAGTTTTCCAATTATTTGAATGTAATAACCGCATTGCTGCCTAATTATTTTAAGTCTTCGGAAAAAAATTTTTAACATTTGATTATTTTCCGACTTTAAAATCTCATGCAGTTTTGAGTGTTGCTATCTTCTATGAACACTAGATAGTGCATTCTAGTACACCTGGAGTATGGCAACATCTTTAAATTTTATAGAATGTTAGGAATGGTGGTGTAGTTCGAATGTAGAGTGCTTGCCTATCATGTATGAGGCCCTGGGTTCCATTCCTAGCACTGGAAAAAAATAAAATAAAAACAAAAATATTACAGAATTTTATTCACATTTCTTGAATTTTTCCCCATCACACTTTCAAACATACTAAAAAAGACTTTTATTATTAAGCGAACTTAATCATATGCTATTATGTTTGACTCTCTCAGGCTGTCAGTTCCACAAGGACAAAAGAGGCAGTTCTGTGTATAAGTGTACAGAAATGCTGGATTTAATTTTGTTGTCAAAATGAATCCTTATGCCAACTATTATTTTTTTAAAAGAAACCAATAAAAATTGTAAAATGAAATTAGGCTGGCTTGTTTTCTTGCAAATACTTCTTTAACCATATGAATATATGATGTTTCATTTCTTCAATTAGAATACACCATGTGTGTTAAGCAATTTATCTTAATAACATATATTATCTTAAAACATTATTAATAGGGCTGGGGATATAGTTCAGTGGTAGACTGTACACCATGTGTGAGACCCTGGGTTCAATCCTCAGTACTGCAAACAAAACAAAACAAAACAAAAACCACCCAAAACACTCTTCTTATTAACAATCAGAAAGAAATAATACCAGTTGCTCTGAAAACATAAAGAAACTTATGTTGTAATTTAGAATTAAATATATATATATATAAATATTGAATACATTAATTCTAGATAACATTCTTTGAAGTAATTGCATTTCACATATATGGGGTCCAGCCAAGGTACATTTGGCATAATAAGTTTTCATCAGTAGCTTCTTGTATAAGGTAATGCACATGTCCTTCAATAGATAATGGCAATCCTGTCACTCTATTTCGGGTCTTGATTACACCTTGCAGTCGCTGCTCTATGTCAAGAACGTGGGTCTTGGCCTAAAAAGAAAGACAAAGTCGTTAGGACTAATGACTCAATAACATGTGGTGTTGGTAATTTAGAATTTCTACTTTCTTGATATTTAAATAAATATCAACACTTTTTACTAATCAATACCCCTTTGAAACAGCAAATTAAAAAAAATCAAATTCAGTAGAGAGATATTGATTTTGAGGCTTGTTATATTAATTCAACATCAACTGACTGGACATGTTTCTGGACTTCATGAAATAGAGGGAAACTCTTTTCACATTATAATTCCAGAAAAGTAATAAATTTAAATAATTTGTTTCAAGGGCTAGGAAGTAGCTCAGTAGTAGAGCACTTGTCCAGGATGTGCAAGACCCTAGGATAAATCCTTAGGACCACACACACAAAAATACAAAACCAACAAAAAGGTGCTTTCAATGTGTATAGACATTATATATTTGAATGAATATTCTAATAATAGCAATAATGCTCTAATAACCTAATACTTAAATTACATTAGCGCATACAAATGGAAATTCTAAGTGAGCTACTTAGAAAAAAAACTTCACATTTTTTCTTCTCTTAGGAAAACAGCATATCAGAATATAAAAATGAAAATGATGTTATCAGAAAAACAATGCTCAGGCTGGTGGTGTAGCTCAGTAGCACAGCATGTGCTTAGTATGCACAAAGCCCTGGGTTTAATCCACAGGACATATATCACATTAAAAAAAAAAATCCTTAAATCTATTCTAACTTAGTAAAAATGGTCATCTGTAAAATTGAGACTTAACTAATTTTAGTAAGGAATTAACTGCTACATTTTTCAAGATGGCTTATGGCACATATCACTGTAGTAAGGCTCAGATATGTTGTTCTGTAAACTCAGGCAACTTGTGTCCAAGTTTTTCCCACTGTTATTTCATAACTGTAAGATGTTTATGTTAAACAAGTATGTCTTGTTGTCTTTTATTACATCAATGCTATGTTAACATTAGAAATAACAATAAAGAAAACTTAGATTTCAGAGTAATCAACATTCACTTGAAATATTTTAAGAATTCAGTATTCAGTTCTCATTTGTAAGACATACAGTATTAGCTCATATCAAGTTGCACCTTCTGCTAACCTTTTCATTGACAACTTCCCCAGTTTCATTCAGTGTTGCTTTGGAATGTCCTTTTACTGGCTTACTCCACTCCACAAGAGGATCATGTAGAAAAGTCTTTAAGACACTAAAATTGAAACATATGGTTAATACAATGATATCTTTGCAAAAAAGAAATCTTGCTACAGTCAACACTTAAGAGTTAGGTGAAGGATGAGAAGCTTAGTATAATACTCTGTAAGAGACATTACTACTTTTTCAGTAAGGTTATGTGAAATTTTTGTTTTGTCGTGCAGAGAAGGGAAAGATAGGGAGATAGAAGCAAGACACAAGATGGTAGGAGGTGTTTTTTGAGGGCAAGATGAGTTCTGTGTGCCATCTCTAAATGTATACCATGAACTGATAAATGAGTATTTACTGAATAAATGGATTTTATCCCCTGCCATATCATTAATGCCTTCGGTTACCACCAGATCTTTTGTCTGTGCTCTAGACATCAAATCCAACCACTTATAGGAAATACCCACTTGGATTTAATACAGGCACCTCAAACTCAGTATCTCTAAAAGAAAACTCATTACCTTTTCCTAACTACTACTCTTGTATTCCCCAAATCAGTTAAGAACAATATTATTTTCCCAGGAAAAAAATCTAGTAATCATCCTTGCTTCCTCTTTCTCTATCATCTGATTCCACCTTTTTAGACTCTCTACTTACCTCCATCTCTACTGCTACAACATCCTCCAATGCACCATTGTTTAATACTGGGTTTCCACAATAGTCCTTAGTTTTCTGGCCTTTAGTCCAAACTCTAATTATTCTACAATATAAACCAGATTGTCTCATTTCCTTCTCTTCTATCTTTTTTGTTTCTTCTTAAAACCCTCCAATTACTTCTGGTTGCTCTCAGGGTATAGCTTAAATGTGAAAAGAAGCTTCAAGTAGTCCTGCATAATTTAGCCATCATTTCTTAGCACCAACTCTTTGAGGGATAGCCTCTAGAATACAGTACAGTAGTCTTCTGTGTTGTGTAGTTTCAGTTACATGTGGTTTGAAAATATTAAATGGAAAATTCAAAAAAATAATCAATTTTTCAGTTTTAAATTGTACCCTTCTGGGTAGCATGATGAAATCTCCTGCTGTCCTACTACCCCTGCCCAGCATGTGACTCATCCTTTTGTCTAGCATATCCATGCTGTGTACCACTCCACCTGCCTATTAGTCAGTCACTTAGCCAGCTGATCTATCAGAATGACTGTCATGGAATCCCAGTGGTTATGTAAGTAACCCTTATTTTACTTAACAATAGCCTCAAAGTACAAGAATAGAGAGGGTGGCAATTTTGTTACAGGATACTGTTGTAAGTGTTCTATTTTATTATTAGTTATTGTTGTTAATCTCTTAGTGTGTCTAACTTATAAATTAAAATTTATCACAGATATATAGTATAGAAAAAACATAGTACATATAGAGTTGGATACTACAATTGGTTTTAGGCATCCCCTGGGAGTGATGGAACATTCTTCTGTGGATAAGGGGAGCTCTTGATTACATCTCTCAGGCCATGCCTTCACTTAATTTGATATTTTATCACTCTCAGGACACTCTTTTCCTCTTTGCACGGTCAACTCTATTTATCTTTAAGAAATCCAGCTACTTCAGAAATTATTTCCTGACTTCCCCAAATAAAACAAGGGCTCCTGGGTAAGTGATTCATAAATGAAATATTTCCTCTTTCAGAGGATTTGTTTTTCCTCATGTTTAACTAATATAACCAGTATATTCTACCACAATGTTTGATAGAAAGATTTTAAATACCGGAAGTGAATAAAAGAGCTGAAAAGTCCTTTAAAAATCTGTTTCCCATAGCCTAATAGTTTACTTAGAAGTGAAAGACTTTTATCTCTAAGACCTACAGGACTATGCTCTTACCTGATCTATCTGACATAGATCTAACTAGGACAGTTAGGCAATTGCAAAGGAAGAAATAAAACTCTATTTGCAGATGATGTGCTATTACAGAGAAAATCTTCAGGTATCCACAAAAATAACTATTAGGAATAATTAAGGAGTTCAGAGAGTTTCAGGACACAAGATCAATGCTGTATTTCTATAAAGTAGCAATGAACAAACTGAAAATGAAATTAAGAGAAAATCTCATTTAGAATAGAATCAAAAGGAATAAAATTCCTAGGAATAAAATTTTAAAAAGCTGAATACAAGATGTGCATACATATCTATAAAATATACAATCTATAAAACATGGTTGAAAGAAATTAATGACGGCTGGGACTGTAGCTCAGTACAGCGCCCGTCTCACACCTCTGAGGCACTCGGTTCGATCCTCAGCACCACATAAAAATAAATAAAGATATTGTGTCCATCTACAACTAAAAAATATTTTAAAAAGAAATTAATAAATATTTAAATCAATGGAAAACATTACGTATTGATGAATCAGAAATTTTAATATTGTTAAGAAGACAATAACCTACAAATCGATTTACAACCTTAATGTCATTTCTATCAAAATCCAAGCTGGCTTTTTGAAGAAATTGACATTATGATGCTAAAATTCATATGGAAATGCAAAGAACCTAAAATAGCTACACAAACTTGAAAAAAGAAGAACAAAGTTGAAATACTCACATTTCTTCATTTTAAAACTTACTACAAAAATACAGTGATAAGGACATTCTATAGATGGCATAAAGTTAAACAAAGAAATAGACTGCTGAATAGAATTGTTGAAAACCAACTGAACATTTCTTTTTTTCAAGGTACTGGGAATAGAACCTAGGGCCTTGTGCATGCTAGGCAAGTATTCTACTACTGAACTCTACAGAGAGCCCCCAGCTGACCATTTCAACAAAAATGCAAAGACAAGTGCAGTGGCATACACCAATAATCTCAACTTCACTGGAGGATGAGGTGAAGAACTGGAGAGTTCTAGGATAGAATGGGCAATACAAACCCTGTTTCAAGGACACACACACACACACACACACACACACACACACACACAGTTAGACAACCAAATGGAGAAAAAACACTCTTTTCAAAAAATGGTGTTGAGACAACTAAATACACATGGAATATGGATCTGCACCTCACACAATGTACACAAAAACTAAAAATAGATCAAAGATTAAAATAAAAAAGCTTGGTCTAGGGATGTGGCTCAAGCGGTAGCGCGTACACCTGGCATGCGTGCGGCCCAGGTTCGATCCTCAGCACCACATACAAACAAAGATGTTGTGTCCACCGAAAACTAAAATAATAAATACTAAAAAATTCTCTCTTTCTCTTAAAAAAAAAGCTAAAATATAAAGCACTTAGAAGAAAATTTAAGAGTAAATATTTTTGAAGTTGAATTAGGCAATAATTTTTACATAAAACATCAAAATTAATGAAAAGAAAAATATACATTAAGACTTCACCAAATTTTAAAACTTTGGTTAGGGATATAGCTTGGTGGTACAGTGCATGCTTATCATGTGTAAAGCACTGGGTTTGAATCCCAGCCTCATAAATAAAAAAAACATTATAGTTCAATGAATATCGTCAAGAACGTAAAAAGATGGGAGAAAATATTTGCAAATCATATGTTAGGAGGATCTTGTATCCAGAATATGTAAAGAACTCTTATCAACTAAGGAATAAAGGACAAATTATCCAATAAAAAAGTAGGCAAAATTCCTCACAGAAATAGGAAAAGCAACCATGAAATTCATCTGGAAAAATAAGAGAACCAGAATAGCTAAAGCAAGAAGAGTGAGGCACGTGGCACCACTATACCAGACCTTATATACTACAGAGCAACAGTAACAAAACAGCATGGTATTGGCACCAAAATAGACAGAATAGAGGACACAGAGACTAACCCACATAATTATAGTTATCTTATATTAGACAAAGGTGCCAAAAACATATATTGGAGAAAAGATAGCCTCTTCAACAAATGGTGCTGGGAAAACTAGAAATCCATATGCAACAAAATGAAATTAAACCCCTATCTCTCACCATGCACAAAACTCAACTCAAAGTGGATCAAGGACCTAGAAATTAAACCAGAGACCCTGCGTCGAATAGAATAAAAAGTAGCCCCAAATCTCCATCATGTTGGATTAGGCCTTGACTTCCTTAATAAGACCCTTATAGCACAAGAATTAAAATCAAGAAATAATAAATGGGATGGATTCAAACTAAAAAGCTTCTTCTCACCAAAAGAAAATAATCAGTGAGGAAAACAGAGAGCCTACAGCTTGGGAGCAAATTTTACCACTAGCACATCAGATAAAGCACTAATCTCTAGGGTACATAAAGAACTCACAAAGCTAAACACCAAAAATAAAAATAAAAATAAAAATAAAAAAAGCCCAATCAATAAATGGACCAAGGAACTGAACAGACACTTCTCAGAAAATTATATACAATCAATCAACAAATATATGCAAAAATGTTCATCTCTAGCAATTAGAGAAATGCAAATAAAACTACTCTAAGATATCATCTCACTACAGTCAGAGTGGCAGCTATTAAGAATACAAACAACAATAAGTGTTGGTGAGGATGTGGGGAAAAAGGCACACTCATACATTGCTGGTGGGACTACAAAATGGTGCAGCCAATATGGAAAGCAGTATGGAGATTCCTTGGAAAATTGGGAGTGGAACCACCATTTGACTCAGCTATCCCACTCCTCAGTCTATACCCAAAGGACTTAAAAACAGCATACTTACAATGACAGCCACATCGATGTTTATAGCAGCACAATTCACAACAGCTAAACTGTGGAACCAACCTAGATGCCCTTAAGTAGATGAATGGATAAAGAAACTGTGGTATATATACACAATGGAATATTACTCAGCAATAGATAGTGGGGTTGGGAGGGGGAGCATGGGAGGATTGGATGAACTCTAGATAGGGCAAAGGGGTGGGAGGGGAAGGGATGGGGCATGGGGGTAAGAAAGATGGTGGAATGTGATGGACATTATTACCCTAAGTACATGTATGAAGACATAAATGGTGTGAAGATACTTTGTATACAACCAGAGTTATGAAAAATTGTGCTCTATATGTGTAATATAAATTGTAATGCATTATGCTGTCATATATGACAAATTAGAATGAATTTAATAAATTCATAAAAAAATAAAAAACTTATACATGATGAACTTTGAAAACATTCTAAGTGAAGAAAGACAGACACACTTATATGAACTGTCCAGAATAGGGATAATCACAGAGACAGAAAGTAGAATAGTGGTTGCAAAGAGATGGCTGGGGACAGGGAGGTGGATGTGGGAAGAAACAGGGAATAAATGCTAATCCTCATGCTTTTTGAGGTCCTGAGAATGTCTTAAAATTAGATGGTGGCCATGGCTGCACAGCTGTATGAACATACTAAAAAACACTCAAGTATATGCTTTTAAAAGGATGAATTTTATAGTTAGTGAATTATATCTTAAGCTATTATTTTAAAAAATGTACTTCAGCCAATGCAAAGTAGTTTTTATATAAAGAAAAACAGAGACCAGTATTTATATTCAAGGTTATTGCTAAATTATTTACAAAGTATAGATGATTACCTCATTAAAGGCTCTCTCTGATCTCGCATTAGCCTCAGTGTAACTTCACAGGCTCTTCGAAAAAGACCCTCTGTTCCCATTGGACCCATTCCATTAACCATGTTATGAGTCAGGCGAAATGGTACAATTTCTGGAACTTCAAAGGTTTCTCCCTTAAAAACATTGAGTATTATTATAAAGTAACAAAATTAGAATTTAAAGATCTTTACTCAAAGAGTTTGAGACTTCATGTCTAGACTCCTGTAGCAAAGAGCAAAAGTATACTGCCAGGCACAGTGACACATACCTGTCATCCCACAAATCCAAGAGACAAGAGCAGGAGGACTGTAAGTTTGAGGCCAGCCTCAGCAATTTAGCAAGACCCCTCGCAATTAGTTACACCCTGCCTCAAAATAAAAAAATAAAAAGGACTAGGGATATAGCTCCATGGTAAAGTGTCCCTGGGTTCAATCCCCAGTACAAAAACAAAACAAAAAAAGAGGTAAAGTAACCTCAAAATATTTGTTTGTAACTTCTTTTTTTTTTTTTTCGGTACTGGGGATTGAACTCAGGGGCACTCAACTACTGAGCCACATCCCCAGCCTATTTCGTATTTTATTTAGAGACAGGGTCTCACTGAGTTGCTTAGCATCTTGCTTTTGCTGAGGCTGGCTTTGAACTTGCCATCCTCCTGTCTCAGCCTCCCAAACCACTAGGATTACAGGTGTGTGCTACTACGCCTGTCTTGTAAAAGGTTTATATTGTGCAAGAGTCCATGACTCTGCCTTTGCTTTTGAGAAACTTAAAGCACAATTTTATCTTGGATAAGATCTAGAAAAATCAATATTGCTCTTTCACTGATATGGTATAGTGAATACTATCATAGAGAATTTTTAAATGATGATTTAATCTTAAGTTTCCATAATGTCTTTCTTAAATAATATATAAAGTACAGACAAATATTCTCATATATTTTTTCTTTCATTAAGATTTCACTTTACAACAAGAGGAAGAAAGATACAGTCACATAACCTCAGGAAATGAAACATGTCATAACTTGAGTTTTTTATTTTCTGCCATTCTCTAATGAGCCTTTCCTAGGATTCTTTTACCTTCCAATCTGTTACCCTATCTTCCTCGTCTGTATGATTTATATCAGTGGTTTGTCTTTGATTTATTCTAGCTTGAGTCTATGACCTTTCTTGGTTTCCTGTTACAGCACAAGACAACTAACTCATAAAAGAGAGAGATGAAGAAAACAGCAGACTAACCTACCAAATCTGCTCTCCAGGATTATAATGTTAGAAAATTGTAGGGAGCCTTAGAGATGAGTCTAATTGCTTTAATTTATTCCTAAGCCTCACTCTGGACTTATAGAATCTGAAATCTCCTGGGATATTTTCTAGGTGTTTCTTTTTTGTTTTTTCTTTCTTTCTTTGTTTGTTTTGTGATCCTGGGGACTAAATCCAGGGTATCAGACACACTGGGCAAGTGTTCTACCACCAAACTACACATCCCTAGCTCTGTACTTTTTAAAACTGTTGGATAATTTTGATCTGCTGCCAGATTTAGAAATCATATTACTTTTTATCTCTAAAACTAAGTCTCAGTAAAATGAACTGATTAGCACATGTCCACATAACTAGTAGCCAACTGAGTTAGAACTTAAAGCTATGCTTTGGGACTTCAAGTTCATTGCTAGGTTTGCTATTTACTACATCATTCTTCTAAGTTCTCTTCATTCTAAAATGCTTTACGATGGAATCCAATGATGAAAACCAGGCATAAAACTCAACTTGACTCAGATTTGAGTATAAATGTAAACAAGAGGTTTATCTAGGAAGAATAGTTGTTGAGGAAAGGCAACTGAGAGAGAGAAAGAACGAAAGAAAGAACAAACAAACATTTAAGTCACATCACATACCTTATTAAAAAGACAGTTGAAATCTACATGTACACATTCACCAGTCAAAGAATCAAAAAGAATGTTTTCACCATGGCGGTCTCCAAGCCCCAGGATATAACCAACCATTGACATCACTGCAGTAGAACGGCAGTATGCTGATCTGCTACTGTACCTATGGATGTATTTAAGTTTAGGATAAGAAAATTAAGTTGTAAAGCATGTGTGCTTTTCACCATCATGGATTTGTTCATAAGCAGGATTCAAGGAAAAAATGCATTGATGAATTCTATTCTGCTATTAGAAGTTATCCTGCCAATGTACACGTATAGATGAATACTTTGTACTTCTGGAAATAAATTTTATGATAGTTTTTGTGATGAAGTTCATGGAATTGTCTACTGTTGTGTAGGTCTTCATGTCTCCCAGCTACCACTGGTTATATCTGATAATAAAACAGCCCAAAATTCTCTTTGCAGAATACTCCTTAAATGGGTTTGACGACTGTTACCAACTGGGAGAGATGTATTCCAAATAATTATTAAACACCTCTTATAATTTAAAAAAATAAAAATAAAAAAATAAAGGAGATATGATGTTTATCAAATATCCTTATGCCAGATAAAGCAACAAAAATCTAAAGTTTTCAAAATAAACATTCAGCTATTAACAACATATTATATTCTTGGTAACTTACCATGAAGTAGGATCAGGGAAAGTTCTCAGAAACCACTCATGAAAAACAGGGGGATGCCTGGGCAGGAGAAATTCTTGGAATACTTTGAGTTTTTCAGACAAAGCTGCTGACTTTGGGAGCATACACTGACGAAGTTCCTTTCCTGTCATATACACTCCTGCAAGGCAGGGTGATTTCCATTAATCACACAGTCAAATAAGAAAAGGAAGAAAGCATTTTTCTTAAAGTAGAACAGGAAATGTCTACTTTTTCTCAAATTGTTATTCAAAAAACATAAAACAAATAAAAAACTTGGGCTGAGGCTGTAACTCAGTGGCAGAGCACTTGCCTAGCATTCGTGAGGCATTGGGTTTGATCCTCAGCACCACACAAAAAGAAACAAAATAAAGGCATGCTGTCCATCTACAACTACATAATACACAAATAAAGAAACAAACAAATAAACATATATATAACAAAAATTTTTATGAACTCACTAATATTATAATAAAATAATAAATCACACTGTTTTTCTTTAATGCTTATCAAAAGTAGTCTCTTACTGATGTTTACAAAAACCAATGTTATGTAAACAAATAACTCCAGAATAAGAATCAGAAAAATTCCAGTGTTAGTGGTGACCCTAAGTGGTAAAAATGCTGTAGCATTTACTAAAACTGTAGTGAAATCTCTTGAGGTTTTTGGTTTGTTTTTTGCTTTCTAGTGCTGGAGACTAAAGCCAGGACTAATTAAGTATCACTGAGCTGCATCCCTAGTCTGTGATCTCTGCTAGTCAAAACAGTACAGGTGTGAACTGAATCATTACACATTGTGCTCTGAAATAATTTATGTAAAGGATCCATAATGTAACTAAATAAAATCCATATTGTAACTAATTCTTACAATAAACCTTAGAATCCAAATTATCTGGGATGCTCAAGTTTTATGACAAGCTTATGGTTTGAGGAATTTAGCCTGAAATGTTGTATGATTCAGCCATGTTCACAATAAAAACAAATCCAATATCAATATCTAAACCTTTTATTTCATCCTTATAAACAAAATAGTCAACAGCAAGTTCCTTGAATTCCAACTCAAGTGTGTTTGAGTTTCAGTTCTGTAGTGTTAGTCATGTGAACTTGGACAAGTTACTTGTATGATACTGTCTATAAAATAGAGATAATTAGGTTTGTTAATAATAAATGTGTACAACATACTTATAATACCCATAATATAGTTTTTTATCACTATTATTTACTGTTATGGATTGACTTATGTTCCTTTTAATATATTAAAAAAAAGTAGAGAGATAAAAGCTACCAGCCAAAGAATATGAGAAAATAAGAGAAAGTTATGAAACATGAGCTTTAAGAGAGACCATAGTCCTATGGACATCTTGATTTTGGAATTCTAGCCTTTATAATTGTGAGACAATAACCTACCTAGTTGTGGTATTTTTATAGCAGCCCATGGAAACTATACATTTATATGCTACTTCACTCTGATACTTGCTCAATACATCATTTTTTAAAAATTATTTTTTAGTTGTAGTTGGACACAATACCTTTATTTTATTTATTTTTATATGGTGCTGAGGATTGAACCCAGGGCCTCACACATGCTAGGTGAACTCTCTAAGCTGAGACACAATCCCAGCCCAATACATCATTTTTGATGTACTGCATCATATGCATTTCAAAATCATTTACTTTCAAATAATTTTGAACTTATAAAAAGTGGCATAAATATACAGAATTTCTGTATATTCTTCATCTTAATGTTCATAACTATCATAACAATAGTACAATTATTTAAATCAGGAAATTCTTATTGTTACTGCATTAGTTTAATTTACTTTCAGACCTTATTCAAGTTTCTCTGTCACACTAGTAAGTACCCTTTTTCCGAGCCAGGGTCTAATTTACAATTCCATAGTATATTTTGCTGTCGCTGAGAAGTCATCAAAACTAATAAATTTGTCTTTGTCTTTCATTATTTTTTTAGAGACTACCATTTTTTTTCACACTTTTGGCGATTAATTTTAGGATCCAATGATAATCACTGCCTATAACAATTCTTACTAGTGTTTGCTAATTGGTGATTTTCCATTTCCATCAATCTTTCTACAATTATCAACTGTAATTCTACTGTAAGAAAAGGCTATTCCTACTTAAGTATTTACTCAAGTGTTTGTCTACTAGTCTGGTTACTATGTCTGACTATTGTATTTCATAGGTTATAATCGATTATGGTTATCCTATTATTTTTACTTAACTTATCCAAGATTTAGATAGAATCTCTTATTCAAATCTAAAACTTTGGGTTTCATTCAAGGTTTTTCTCTTTTCTTTCTCTGACAGAAAACTAGCTCTCATTATTCACAGCATATCTACTTCTTTCCTAAATACTAATATACACATAAAGTAGTTTCAGAACTGCTAATCACTATCTGGGAAAATTTTTTCCTATATATATTTTTGTAAGCCACTTCAGATCCTTTTTCAGTGAAGATTAAGAAATGATTCAAAATATAAGGAAGGTAAGAAGAATTAAATGCCTCTGTACATAGAATTATAAATTTCACTATGGCTTATATAAACAAATATGTATACTGTCATATGCTAAAACCAATCATACCCATATTTTATATGTGTAGTTATCACTCCCACATTATACACATGTCATAAGAATTAACTTAGTACCCTTTTCCTTATATATTTTGGTCAGAATAGGTCTCAAGCCAGCAGTGTTGTTCACCCATTCAATAATGCCACATTCATCATTTAGTGGAATAACTGCATATGTTCGGATATGAAGTTCTCTTCTGCGAGATTCTGCATCTTTTCTTAAGCACTGTTTAAAAAAAATTTAAATAGAATTTAAAAGTTCTAAAAGTTATACAAATTATATCTAAATATTGTTCATTTTACAGCAAACAAATGCCAGAGGTGGTTTACTATGTAGTGAAGATAAAAGATAGCAAAGGAAAAGTATGGGGGCACAGTATCCCTCAGCTATTTTCAAACCATTAAAAATGGCTTGAGCAAGTCCTTCTTTTAATATTCATTATTAATGTGACAAGAATATTGTGTGAAAAATATTACAGTTGCATATTTAACAGTGACAAAATACTGTCTTATATTCTGTTTTTATAGATACTACTGAAAAGTTAATTACTCAAGCATAGAGACTACTGTTTAATCTTAATCATCTAAAAAGAGTATATAACAAAAAGAGTATGAGTTGCATGACATCCTCAAAATATATTTCTTACTCTTTCAGTTTAATTATTATAACTACGCACACATACGTAATTACAACTTGTTCAAATCAAAAGAACAATCACTAATGCAAAACATATTTAAACTTTACAAAGAAGTGGACTCTACAAAGGCTGGGAAAATAATAATGGCATTAGAATTTCGTGTAAAAATCAGTGTGTGGTCCTTAAGACCAAACATAGTAAGACTACAGTTTTTCATAATCAGGCTATTTTTATTTGACCATATTAATGACTAGTCATGGTAATGACATACCCTAATCAGTAACAAAGTTCATTAAGGCAAATTTATAAAATGAAGTCAGATTACTTGATACTTAAACCAGAAAAACACTCAAGGAGCTTTGGGAAGGATGTTGTTAATGCTTTAACAGTCAGTAACTATACTGATTTAGCAAACATTTTAAATGAAAAAGAATCCTTTTTATCAGATTACTTTTGAAATGCCTTTTTTAATATTTATTATTTAGTTGTAGTTGGACACAATACCTTTAATTAATTTATTTATTTTATGTGGTGCTGAGGATTGAACCCAGGGCCTTGCACATGCTAGGGAGCACTCTACCGGTAGATGAGCCACATCCCTAGTCCCTTGAAATGTTTTTTAAATGTAGTGTTAACTTTTAAACTGCTTTGGTTAAAAACAAACATTGATCATAACTGCTCTCTTTTTTTGGTGCTGGAGATTTATCTAAGGACCTGGGTACTCTATCCCGGAGCTACATACATCCCCATCCCACGACTATCCTTTATTTTTTTTCCCTGGGGAAGAAACCCAGAGTTGTTCTTCTACTGAGCTACATCCCCAGCCCTTAAAAAAAAAAAAAAAATCTTGTTGAGATAAGAGTCTTACTAAGTTGCCTTCACTGACCTCCAACTTGTGTTTCTCCTGCCATAACTCCTGGAGTAGCTCAGATTATAGGCTCATAACTGTCCTTAAAAAACAAAACCAAGAAAACCCCTCATCTGTTAATACATCCTTTTTATGCTAAAGGCCAAACACTTTCTCCTAATAAAAAAGAGGTTCAAGTTGCCCGGTGCAGTGGTACAGTAGAATCACAAACTTGAGGCCAGACTGGGCAACCTAGAGGGTCTTCTCTCAAAATAAAAAAGGGCTGGGGAACGTAGTTATGTGGTTGAGGGCCCATGGGTTCAATCTCCAGTATCACCACCAAAAAGACAAAACACACCAGTGAAATGTGGGGAGGGGAGAGGCAGGAAGAGCAAAAACAACGCAAAAAACTTGCAGAAAACTTCAAGTTCCATCTTTCCATAGTATGGTTTAATTTTTACCAATAAAAAAATATGCTATGGTTAATGCTTGGTTAATGGAAAAATTCGAAGATATAAGACCATATATTCATAATAAATTTCTTACATCATCTTTGATATCTATATCAAACACCAATAAAACTGAAAAAAAAAAAACCCTAATTACTAGCTTTTATCAGTGAGGTGATAAAAACAGAACCTAACTTTTCATCCTCGCATTGAAACATAACATCCAATAAATCTGATAGAAAAGGCATACATTGACAACTTAATCATTAAATAGGAAATATTTTCAACTTAATATTTTATTTTTTCTATAAAAAAGCAATTTTCTTATTAATAATTAAGTGAAACAGGCTAGGGATGAGGTAGAACATTTCACCAATATATGTGACACCAATTCATGACGTGATCCCAAAAATTAATTAAGTGAAACAGGCAATTTTACTTATATGTATATACTCAAAAGACTGAACACAGGGACTTAAATAGATAATAGTTTACACATATTCAAAGGAACATTATTCAAAATAGCCAAAAAGGGAAGCAAATCAAGTGTTCATCAAAGGATAAAGTAAATGTAAACTAGATATACAATGAGATATTACTCAGTTTGGGAAATTCTGAACCTTGAAGATATAATGCCAAGTGTAATAAGCCAGTCACAAAAGGGCAAATACTATGTGATTTCTACTTATATGATGTACCCACAGTGGTCAAATCAATGCAGATAGCAAATAGAATGGCAGTTGCTAGAGACTGGCGGGAAATGGGGAATTACTGTTTAAACAATAGTTTCAATTTAAGAAAATTTAAAAGTTCTGGAAGGGGATGATAGTAATGGTTGCAAAACAATATGAAAGTACCTAAGGGGCTGGGGCTGGGGCTCAGCAGTAGCACACTTACCTGGTATGTGTGAGGCACTGAGTTCCATCCTCAGCACCACATATAAATAAATAAAATAAAGGTCTACCAATTAGTTAATTTAAAAAAAAAAAAGAAAGAAAGAAAGTACCTAAGAGCACTAAACTCTTAAAAATGGTTAAAATGGTAAATTTTATGTTTTGTACATTTAAATCATACTTTTTAAAAAATGAAAAAGTCACACATCATTCCTTCTTTTTAAGAGTGATCCATCTCTATAATGAGAAGCCTATACACTGAGAGTAATTCTGATAATAAAAGCAAACATCTCCAAACCTTATTAATCAGGGAATTGAATTCCATTAGTCTACAATCCTTTCTTAGATCATCTTTTGGTTTACACATCATGATGTAGAATTTTCCATCTGAGCCTTTTAAAGAGATCTTCTTTGGTTTCTGAAGAGAAGCAAGAATTTCCACCTAAAAGATGATAAGTTCTACATAAAAATTAAGGCCAAAATTCTGTTTAATGTCTACATATTATAGATATTGAGTTATGTAAAATAAAAATGATGTAAACCAAGTGTGGTGGTGTATGCCTGTAATCTCAGTAGCTCAGGAATGCTGTGGCAGGAGGACTGCCAATTCAAAGTCAGCCTCAGCAAATTTGAGAGGCCCTAAACAACTTAGTGAGAACTTGTTTCAAAATAAAATGTAAAAAAAGCAGGCTGTGGATGTGGCTCAGTGGTTAAGTGCCGCTGGGTTCAATCCCTGGTACCAAATAAATAAATAAATAAGATCTAACTGGGCATTTTTGTAGTAAATTTGTATTTTAACAAATTCTTTTAATTATTTAGGATCTAAAAAAGGATAGTTGCATATGAATAAAGACATAATAGTTTCACCCATTAGGAATAAATATAAAGTAAAAGAGTACTTAGCAAATATATGCAGTTTCCTTCAAAGCAGTCACAATGTTAAAAAAATATTTAAATATATTTTTTAGGACCTGTCTTCAAAAAAGTTTTAATGGTTTAAAGGAATTTGATTTTTTAAAAAAGAACTTTCTCAAAGGCAAAGAAATATCAAACAAATCCAACAATATCATGTTATATACATATATAAATATACCAAAGGGAATTTCATCTTTATGTATCTGTAGAAAGTAGCAATCAAAAATAAATGAAGGCTTGTACATAAGCTGGTGTGTCTACCAGTAATTTAAAGGGACTGTGGCCAGGGATGCCAAGAGTGGAGCACTGTGTATTAAACCTTCAGTGAGTGGGTGAAATGGAGAGAGTACTGATTCCTTTAATAGGATGGGGGTTTTTCTCTTTGTAATCATATCCTTAATTTAATTAATATTTTGACTGTTTTTCCAATATTATTATTCCTCATATGTATAATTATTTTTGGTGGTAGTGATATGTACCAGGGATGAACTCAGGGGCACCTGACCACTGAGCCACATCCCCAGCCCTATTTTGTATTTTATTTAGAGACAGGTTCTCACTGAGTTTCTTAGTGCCTTGCTTTTACTGGCTTTGAACTCCTGATCCTCCTGCCTCTACTTCCCAAGCTGCTGGCATTACAGGACAGGCCCTCATATGTATAATTTTGTCAAAAGAAACCCAATACATGTACAATTATAATTCTCTTTAAAAAAAAAAAAAACCTTCTCCAAAATCAAGTCTACCTAATGAGGTGAGTAAGCATGGTAAGTAAATACCATGAACAATATTGTTTAAGTTAAAAACAAAGCATTACTATGATAGTAATCATGCATTATATGGTTTGGTAACAGGCTATGAAAGCAGTGGACAAATGTCCTGAGTCTAAAAACTATTGGAATAAATATAGCTCTCAAAAGTATTTATTTAGGTGAAAGATTTATACAATGAAAACTACAGAACCCTAAAGAGAGAAATAGAAGATCTTAGAAGATGGAAAAATATACCCTCTTCATGGATAGGCAGAACTAACATCATCAAAATGGCGATATTACCAAAAGTTCTCTATAGATTTAATGCAATGCCAATCAAACTCCCAACAGCACTTCTTGTAGAAATAGATAAAGCAATCATGAAATTCATATGGAAAAATAAAAGACCCAGAATAGCAGAAACAACTCTAAGCAGGAAGTGTGAATCAGGCGGTATAGCGATACCAGACTTCAAACTATACTACAGAGCAATAGTAACAAAAACAGCATGGTACTGGTACCAAAACAGGCGGGTGGACCAATGATACAGAATAGAGGACACAGAAACCAATCCACAAAGTTACAACTATCTTATATTTGATAAAGGGGCTAAAAGCATGCAATGGAGGAAGGATAGCATCTTCAACAAATGGTCTTGGGAAAACTGGAAATTCATATGCAACAAAATGAAACTGAATCCCCTTCTCTCACCATGCACAAAAGTAAACTCAAAATGGATCAAGGAGCTTGATATCAAATCAGAGACTCTGCATCTGACAGAAGAAAAAGTTGGCTCCGATCTACATATTGTGGGGTCGGGCTCCAAATTCCTTAATAGGACACCCATAGCACAAGAGTTAATAACAAGAATCAACAAATGGGACTTACTTAAACTAAAAAGTTTTTTCTCAGCAAGAGAAACAATAAGAGAGGTAAATAGGGAGCCTACATCATGGGAACAAATTTTTACTCCTCACACTTCAGATAGAGTCCTAATATCCAGAGTATACAAAGAACTCAAAAAATTAAACAATAAGATAACAAATAACCCAATCAACAAATGGGACAAGGACCTGAACAGAGACTTCTCAGAGGAGGACATACAATCAATCAACAAGTACATGAAAAAATGCTCACCATCTCTAGCAGTCAGAGAAATGCAAATCAAAACCACTCTAAGATACCATCTCACTCCAGTAAGATTGGCAGCCATTAGGAAGTCAAACAACAAGTGCTGGTGAGGATGTGGGGAAAAGGGTACACTTGTACATCGCTGGTGGGACTGCAAATTGGTGCGGCCAATTTGGAAAGCAGTATGGAGATTCCTTGGAAAGCTGGGAATGGAACCACCATTTGACCCAGCTATTCCCCTTCTTGGACTATTCCCTAAAGACCTTAAAAGAGCGTACTATAGGGATACTGATACAACGATGTTCATAGCAGCACAATTCACAATAGCTAGACTGTGGAACCAACCTAGATGCCCTTCAATAGATGAATGGATAAAAAAAAATGTGGCATTTATACACAATGGAGTACTACTCAGCACTAAAAAATTACAAAATCATGGCATTTGCAGGGAAATGGATGGCACTAGAGCAGATTATGCTAAGTGAAGCTAGCCAATCCCTAAAAAACAAATGCCAAATGTCATCTTTGATATAAGGAGAGCAACTAAGAACAGAGCAGGGAGGAAGAGCATGAGAAGAAGATCACCATTAAACAGGGATGAGAGGGGGGAGGGAAAGGGAGAGAGAAGGGAAATTGCATGGTAAAGGAAGGAGACCTTCATTGTTATACAAAATTACATATAAGAGGAAGTGAGGGGAAAGGGGAAAAAAAAAACGAGAGAGAAATGAATTACAGTAGATGGGGTAGAGAGAGAAGATGGGAGGGGAGGGGAGGGGGGATAGTAGAGGATAGGAAAGGCAGCAGAATACAACATACACTAGTATGGTAGTATGTAAAAAAATGGATGTGTAACCATTGTGAATCTGCAATTTGTATACAAGGTAAAAATGGGAGTTCATAATCCGCGTGAATCAAATGTGTGAAATATGATATGTCAAGAGCTTTGTAATGTTTTGAACAACTAATAATAAAAAAAATTAAAAAATAAATGGTAAAAAAGTATTTATTTAGAAGTGCTTAGTACCATTTATTTAAAACAATCATAAATTTATAGCCATATTTTATACTAAAAAAAACATGTTCTTACTAGCTGAATTTCATTTCCTTCTATAAAATAAACAAAACCTGTATTTTGTTCTTTCTCTTCATTTTTAGGATAAAAGAGAATATGAAAAAATCAAATCATGGAAAAAAAGATTACAGTCTTAACAATACAAGCATGAGAAAAGTTAAATCATTAGGCTGAAAAAGAAATTTTTATCACTGGATTTTATACCATCAGTACAAAACAGTTTCAACTTTATTTCCAGTCACTTTGTTTTTCATTCACTTAGATTCTTAGCTTGATTTGAAGTTTCTAGCTCACCTAATTTTTAAAATTATAGTTCATATAAAACTGAAGTTTACCATATCATCAAAGCCTGCAATATAGGCCCAATGCCCAGGAAATGGCTCATGATTAGCATGGGCACCCAGAATTGAAGGAAGAGTAGGTATCATGACAGACTGTAAAGGAATGAGGATTTCACTGAATGTTGCTTCTTCTACCAGCCTTTTAAGCATTTTGAAATGAGTGCTCATGCTTAATATGGAACTACTTCCATCAACCTGGAAAAAAAGAAATAGTCCATTTTAATTTCTCTGTGTACCTTGAATTATAGAACATTTAACTTCTACCACAACAAACATTTCACTTATACACTATCTTAATTACATGAACTAAGCTGCGCGCAGTTTTCTTCATATTTTATTTTTTTTTTGAGATGGTCTTGGCTCTATTTCCAAGACTGGCCTCAACCTACTAGGTTCAGGTGATCCTCCTAAAAGCCTCATAACTGTGTCCAGTTACTTTTCTAAGAATTTCTAATCATCTCATTTTAATCTCTCTTTTACCTCATCAATAATAACAGTACATCACAGGATTGTGTAATGACTAAAGGAGATAACAGAAGTTTACAAGCTATTATCAGGCATTAGAAAAAAAGATCATTCAAAAAGATCTGTAAATCAAATTTTTGTTTTGTGTTTGGTACCAAATCTCATTTGTTAACAAAATGATACCTGAACTTCTCACATAAAAATGAATGCATTTTACAGCAGAAACAGCTATGTGTTTGATTATGGGATACTCCAAAGCATTACTCTCAGTGGTGATATAAGAGTAAAGTATATACACTTTAAAAGCCTGAAAAATTTGGAGTTTCTAAGTGTAGCTTGCCATGAAGTTGCAGATAAAGAAGTGGAAACCCAAACACTGAAAGCAATTCTAACAGTGTGTAACAAATGTTAGTGATCATCATAACATGGTTTTTTGATAATGTCAAGCATATCACATGAAAAAGAATTCATGAAGATGGCAAACAGGGTAATCTATATCTTTTTACCTAGAAACATTTTATAGACTTTCAGTGTATTTCAAAGTAAAATCTATCAATTAATGTTAGTCTCTCCCTTTTTATAACCACCCCCTCCCACATACTCTTACCTTTCCTACATATTCTCCAGGTTTTTTCCACTAATTCCTTAGGCAGATTTTGTAACCATGTTCTTACTTCGGTCACAAGTCTACTCAAAGCAGTACTTACTATTCCAGATAATAATCATCTTTGGACACCTCAAGGCAGGAGAAGAAGTCTTACTCCCCTTTGTTTTCCTGAAAACTATAGTGTCTGCCCCTTCACAGGCACTGAAATACATCCTGAGCTATCAAAGTTTTAAAGATATGGCAGAATATAACAGACTACCATAAATAGCTGAATTTACACACTTAGATTTTTGTGGATCATTTTATATTCTCAAAATTACTTTTGATAAATATGGATAATCTACTCTCAGAAAATTCATATTAAGAATTTTCAGAAACTTAGACGATATTTGGAAGACAAACATAAGTTAGAAATTTTTTTAAAGTTTATTAAGATAAATCATATGGAGGGTAGAGATGTAGCCTCGTGGTAGAATGCTTGCCTAAGCATGCTTAAGTTCCTGAGTTTGAAAGCCAGTACCACAAAAATGAATAAATAAAATTAAATAAATGTGTGTGTGTCTGTATGCTTGTATTTAAAGTACACAATCTGGTGCATTTTTATATATGTGTATCCCACACATTTTAGAATTTTATTTTAATTTAATTAATCAGATAAAAGAAAATCAGATTGAAATCATATGTAAGCTTTATATAAAACCATCTAACACAATGATCTGTAAGCAGTAAGATTTATGATAGTACCGATTTGTTGCACAATTCTAGAAGCTTGTCTGTTAAGCGAGTTGCATCTCCCACAAACTTTTCTAAAGACTTTTTCATACTAATAGCTTTCTTTAGGATTTCCTTGCATCTGTTCACACGCATGGGATATGAAGACTGTTAAAAAAAAAATTAAATGTAATTAAGACCTAAAAAGGATAACAAAATTTTTCACTTACAAAAATCAGCCTAAAAAGTACCCATCATGTGAGTTTATACTGATAAAAAATTCTTGGAAATAAATTTGACAATGCCATCAAAGCCATAAAAATGTTGTTATCCTAGGACCTGGTACATTTTCTTTTGGGGATCTACATTGAAGAAACAATCAGAAATAAGGATAAATATAAAGCATGTCTAGATGTAATATAATAGCAAAAAAATAAAAATAACCTTAGTGACCAACTAAATAAAAATTTATAGGAATCTATTTTGGAATTTTATACAATTACTAAAAATGTATTTTCAAATGTGAAATTTCCAATGTAATTCGAATGTATTAAAATATGCTTAGAAAATATACATAGCAATGTATGAAGGTATGGATATAAATAGAAATGGCAGAAGGTATGAATTTTAATTTCCATCTTACATTTCTGTGTGTTTTCTAAAATATTTACTTATTAAATATATTAATCAACATAAATGTTCCACTAATAATACAATAGTCTTTAGTATAATAGTCTTTGTAGTTTAGATTAAAACACTTGGGAAGAAACTGTTTACTGAACAGTTTATTAGACTTCATAAAGAAAACTTAATTCTTAGCTCTTAAGCATATTAGTTACTTCATTACATATAGTAAATATCTTCAAATATTAAAATAAGGTATTTTGCTATAATTTCTCTTTTTAAAAAGTAACCAAAAATTACTCATCTAATATTTGTTCTACATGGTATTAAATAACCAATGCAATATAAAATAGTGAAAGATACTATAGTGATTAATATATACCTTTGATACAGCTGTCATCATCCACATTGCTTGCTGAGGATAGGCCAGAAACACTTTGGCTATTATTTCCATCAAGACAACAAAAACTTCATCATAAGAATGACAGATTCGAGAGATTAATTGTGAAAAAGCAGTCAAAAATTGATATGGAGCTAACTGGTTTGTGTGTTCCGTGATAACTTTATTTATTTTAGCCAAGTCATTTCTCATTTGCACACGATCAGAACGGCCAGCTAGAAGAAAGTTTGAAAGACATAAAGAAGAAAAGACTATCAGTCCATTTCTCAAGCTATTGTTTTAATAATAGCTTTAAAATATATCATTCCCATGCCCAAAGCCAAAGCACCTGTCAAATTGTGAAGAGAGTTGTCTCTATCCAAGTAGGAAAAACATTCAGGGCCAAGAGCCATTAATTTTCACTGTTCATTGTAACTTTTAGGGTTAAGTAAATTGTTTTCTTTAAACTAACATCTTTCAATGTGTTCATCAAGAAATGATCAGAATTTCATTGCAATTCAATTACTTTAATCTTTCCCTTTCTTTTTCAGTTTCCTGCTCAAACTTATATATTAATTACCAAAATAATTCTTAGTTTTTGGTAAATTAGACTGTCAAGTCAAAGCTGACTTTTAAAACAAAGTTATGTCTTTCTAATCCCTTAAAATATTTACATTAAGACATGTACCTTTTTCCCATTCGTATGCCTTAGCACCAAAATCAAGCCATAGTGACAACATTCGTGGCATTGACTGATATATGAATTGATTTCCATACTGTAAAGATCTACAATTATATAGACAAGAAATGTTATTAACATAGTGCTCTTTCTTATGTTACATGAATTAAAATGTAAAGACAGCATATATGAATATGCAACAACAAATCCTATTGTTATATACAATTATAATGCATCAATAAAAAAGAAAAAGAAATGAATTCCTTGGGCAGAAAAAAAAAGGTAAAGACTTAAACCAATCATTTCAGCTACACATAGCTTTCTCACAAAATTATGGTATTAATATTTCTTCCTAGTAGGGGTTATTTTTGACTCCTGCCTTCTTTTTTTTCTACTACATTCCTCACTTAGCTCTGTATTGCCTGCACCAAAAATTATACAGGTTTTAATCTAATCAAAGTCCCTTCAATACTTCTTTCAAATTGTCCTTAGGATGGGTCCCTTCATTTGCATTCCATGGCCATAAGCCTAAGTCAAGCAAAATCATTCTATTTGATTACAATGATTCATTCACCCCAATTCTACATTTCTTCCCTTCAATGCATTCTGGATTGAAATTTTGGTTTTATCATGCTCCTCTGTTCAAAAACAGGAACTGACAATCTATCTATGAAGACTATTTGAATTACTCTTCTGGGATTCAAGTGTCCAGTTCTTTATCTTTGTAATTTTTCAGTCTTAGTCTCCTATTTACCAGTATACAATTTTCATCTAGTCTAGTTTCCTCATGATTCCATAAACAAACCACTCAATCCTGTTTCTTGTTAAATCTGTGAAAAATTAGTAACATTCTCTCTTTAATGAAAATAATTTTTGAGACCTAGACATCAGTATATTTTATCCAAAAGTATTTTATTATGGCAAAATATACATAACATTAAGTTTGTCATTAAGTTTGTCATTTTTAAGCATATAGTTCAGTTGTACATTCACATTGTTGTGTAACTATCACCATCATGCATCTTTAGAAATTCTTCATCTTCCCCAACTAAAACTAGATACCTATCAAATACTCCCTCCCCTCAGCCTCTGACAATCATTATTCTGCTTTCGATCTGTGAATTTGAGTACTCTAGGGCTCCTCATTTAAGAGGAATCATATACTATTTGTCCTTCTGTGAATGGTTTATTTCATTTAGCATATTTATGTCCTGAAGGTTCACCCACGTTGTACCATGTGTCAGAATTTCCTCCTTTTTAAATACTATTTCATTGTATGGACACACCACATTTTGCTTATCTGTTTGTCTTTTCATGGGATGTTAAGTTTCTTCCATCTTTTAGCTTCTCTGAATAATGCGACTACGAACAGGGTGTACAATTTTTTTTGAGAATTGGGCAGGGACAGTTTTATGACACAGAAGTATATGTGCTTTTGTATTGCAATATGAGAATGAGGGGATTTTCCTCTCTTGATATTTTACTACCAATTAAGAAAGCTGGCAGTTTTTTTTTTTTTTTTTTTTTTTTAAGGTACACACTAGAGGTTTTTTTGGGGGGTAGAGGCGGGGTTTGTGGTACCAGGATTGAACCCAATGGTGATTAACCACTAAGCCAAACCCATCCCTTTGTAATTTTTATTCTGAGACTGGGTTTCACTAAATTGCTTAGGACCTCACCAAGTTGCTGGAGCTGGCCTCAAACTTGTGATCTCTCTGCCTCAGCCTTCTGAGTCGCTGGGATTATAGGTGTAATCCACCAAGCCTGGCCATTGTGATGTTTTTTATAAAACATTTTTATTTATTTAAATTGACAAACATCTCAATGAAAGCCATTGTACCTGGGTGTGGTGGCATATACCTATTAATCCCAGCATCTTGGGAGGCTGAGGCAGGAGGATCATGAGTTCAAAGCCAGCCTCAGCAATTTAGCAAATCTCTGAACAGTTTAGTGAGACTCTGTCTCAAAATAAAATATAAAAGGGCTGTGGATGTGGCTCAGTGGTTAAGTCCCCCTGAATTCAATTACTGATACCAAAAAAACAAAAGAGCCATCGTAACAAATTTGCACTTCTGATGTTGAATGATATCAGTATTTTGTATATACCTCTGTTGGCCATTTTATGTGTTCTTTTAAGCAATGTCTATTCAGATCCTATGCCCATTTTAAAATTCAGTTGTTTTCTTAATACTGAGGGTTATGAGTTCCTTACATAGTTTGGCTATTAACTCCTTTTTAGATGTATGGTCTGCAATTCTTTCCACCCATTCCACAGTTTGCCTCTTCACTCTGTTGATTATTCCATTGGTTGTGCAGAAGGTTTTTAGTTTGATGTAATTCCATTTGTCTATATTTGCTTTTGTTGCCTGTGCAAGAAAAGGGTCATAACCCAAAATTAACTGCCTAGACCAGCTTCATGGAGCTTTTCCCCTGCTTTTTCTTTTCATAATTTTATAGTTTTATGTCTTACTTATATTTAAGTCTTTAATCCATTTTGAGGTGATTTTTTAATGGTGTGAGATAAGGGTCCAAGTTCATTTTTCTAGATGTAGATACCAGGTATCCAGCTGTCCCAACATTTATGGCATCTTTGTAGAAAATCAACTGACCATAAATGTGTGGATTTCTTTCTGGGCTCTTTATTCTGTTCCATTGTTATGTATGACTATTTTTATTACAGTACTATGTAGTATTAATTACTGTAATTTTATAGTATATTTTGAAGTTGAGTTGTTTGATGCCTCCATCTTTGTTCTTCTTGCTCAAAACTGTTCTGGCTATTTGGGATTTTCTGTGTTCTTTAGTTCCACATGAATTTTAGGATTTTTTTCTATCTCCACAGAAAAGGCCATTGGAATTTTGATAGACTGCAAATCACTTTGGTAGTATGGACATTTTAGCAACATTTAACAATGTGTGAACACAGGATATTCTGTGATTTATTTGGGTCATCTTCAATTTCTTTCATCAATATTGTATAACTTTCAGTGTATGTCTTTTTATTCCTAAGTATTTTACTTTTTTGGTAGGTATTGTAAGTAAAATTTCTTTCTTGGTTTCTTTTTCAGATAGTATATAAAAATACTAGTGATTTTTGTATACTGATTTTATATTCTACAATTTAACTAAATTCATTTATTCATTCAAACTAACAGCTTTTTGTTGGCCCTTTAGAATTTTCAATGCATACAATAATGTTCTCTAAACAGGGACAATTTAACTTTTCATTTCCAATGTAAGTTTCTTTTATTTCTTTTTCTTGCGTAATTACTCTACATCCTTGTCTTGTTCTTCATCTTAGAGGAAAATCTTTGAACTTTTTTTTTTTTAAATAGTGATTGAACCCAGGGATGTTCTGCCATTAAGTTACATCCCCAGACCTTTTGATTTTTAATTTTGAGAAAAGGTCTTGCTAAGTTGCTCAGACTGTCCTGGAACATGAAATCCTCCTGTCTCATCCTTTGGAGTTACTGGGATTGTAAGCATGCACCACCACACATGGCAGCTTTAAACGTTTCACCATTTAGTTTGAACTTTGCTGTGGGTTTGTCATAGGTGGTCTTTTTATATGGGGGCACCTTCCTTCTATCCCTAATCATTTGAGAGATTTTATCACGAAAGGAAATTGAAATGTGTCAAACGCTTTTTCTGTCTCTGTTCAGAAGATCATATGCTTTTTGTCCTTCATTCTATTAATGTGATATATCATATATGCAGATCTACTTTTCTTGATCTGACCTTTCACTCTTGGCATAAATTGTACTTATCATGGTGAATCTGAATCTTCTTAATGTGCTGTCAAATTTGGTTTGCTATTACACCTTCGTTATGACATCTACCAGACCTCTGCAGTCTTGACTAAGTCTCGCTCTCCTAATATATATGCATATATATATATTTTCTTTTTCTTTTCTTTTACAACATTTTAACTGACACACAGAGATACACTTTTTAGGGGGAGGTGGGGGTACCACGGATTAAACCCAAGGGTGCTTTACCACTGAGCTACATTCTCAGTCCTTTTATTTTTTACATTTTTACATTATATCTTTTTTCTAAGCTGATAATGGTCTTGCTAAGTCGCTGTGGCTGGCCTTGAAATTGTAATCCTTCTGCCTCAGCCTTCTGAGTTGCTGGGTTTACAAGCATGTGCCATCATCATGCCTGGCTGTGAAGAGAGTACTTCTGAAATCATAAGTTTTAAACTCAAGATTGCCCAAAACCCATGATTTCTGGACTTCTACTTCTGTTATCTTGGCTAATATCAGAAAAATATTTGTTATTTGTATGACTGACTTTGGTATCTACTCACATATTCTATTATGTACAATTATTTAAATGTTTTATATACTTTTATGGTTTCTCTACCTAAATAAACTGAAGCTCCTTAAGGGCAAACACTGATACTTAACAAATAAATTAATAAGGTGTTAGTAATTTATTTTTAATAATGTATGAATAATGATTAATTAATAAAATTAGGCTTTGGATTTTATATATGTGCAAGAAGCCATAGATGAAATATTC